>NC_073639.1:44674375-45297187 GCF_029407905.1 Bubalus kerabau | reverse complement strand
TCTGCTTCATACTATGTATGAAAATTTAAAGAGTAAGTCCTAAGAGTTTTAATCACACAAGAAAAGAAATTTTGTTTTTTTCTCTTTTATTTTGCATTTATATAAGATGATGAAGGTCCAATAAACTTATTGCAGTAATTATTTCATAAGGCATGTAAATAAAACAATTATGTTGTACACCCTAAATTTATCCAGTGCTGTATATCAATTATGTCTCAATACAGCTGGAATAAAAGTATGTGAAATAGATAGGCAAAAGAGAGGTGCCAATGAAATACTGAAAGAGAAGAACAAAGTTGAAGGACTGACACTGCTTGACTTCATGATTTACTATAAAGCTACAGTAATCAAGATAGTAGATTACTGATGAAAATAGACATAGACCCGTGGAACAGAATAGAGAGCTCAGGAATAAATCTACATCAATAGAGTCAACTAACATTTGACAAAGGAGCAAAGGTAGCACAGTGGATCCAAGACAGCATTTTTATCTAGTGGTGCTGGAACAACAGGACATCAACCTGCAAAAAATGACCTTAGGTTTGGGAGTCAATCTTTCATTGAAATTATAAGGGTATAATCTAAGAAAGGAAGAATTGTTAAGCTAGGCTTCATTTAAATTAAACCTTTCTACATCTCTGGGAATGACATTGTGTTCTACTACAATGGTGGATACAGGCCAATATACATTTCTCCAAACCCATGACCTGTAGAACATCAAGACTGCATCCTAATGTTCAACTATGGTCTTGGAGAAATAATGCTATATATGTAGGTTCATCAATTGTAGCAAATTGTATCACTTGGGTAGGGGATGTTGATATCAGGGGAGGTTATGCTTGTGGGAGGTGCAGCGATGTATAGAAATCTCTGTACCTTCTGGTCAGTCTTGCTGTGAATCTAAAACTGCTCTAAAATAAAGTTTATGAAGATAAAGTGGTCATGAGAGAAGTTAGAAGATATACCAAAAGAATCGGAGTCTGAAGTACTTGTCTTATAAATGAAGGAATCAGAAAATATAGATTCACAAACTCTTCCTTCTGAGGCCCCAGATCTTCCAGTGTGAGGTTCTATCTGGTCTAGAGTTCCTACCATGGCTGCTCTAGGATTTCCATGCTTTTCAACATCTCTTATTGCTTTTTACATATTTAAAGCTGCCCTGTCCCTAGTGTTTGAATTACTGAGAGACTCCATTTTCTGAATTAATAAAAATCCAAAGGAAAATGAGAGAAAAAATCAGGAGTGCTAAGAGAGGAGGAACAAAAAAATGGAAAGCATAGTATCTGGCATGTGAAAGAAACAGAATTTCAAGTGGTCTGTCACGAGTGTAGTCAAATTCATATTTTTTCATAAAAAGCTGAAAAGTGCCTAATGGCCATACGATTAAAATGCCATAAATGTGCAAGCGTGTGTGTGTTTGTGGTGAATACAAAGCTGTGGGGTGGCAGTGAGCACAGACACAGTGGAAGAGTGGACATAGTAGGAAATGATGACAGATTGCCCTGATTTAAATACATATATTTAACCCTGACAGTAGATTGAACGAATTGAATTATTTTATGTTTTTCTGTGCCTTTAAGAATTTGAAACTTTCAATAAGATGTCTCCAGTCCCTTGAGATTTGTTTGCATTTTTCCTGAACGTCACTACCAAAATCATTCCTGCATATTTCTATAAACCTAATAATAGTTTTCTATTTTGCTGTAAAAATTCACCACAGCTTTAGTGGCTTAAAACACATGCAAAGTGTTTATAAATCTTACAGTTTTATAGGTCAGAGGTCTGACACAGGTCTCACTGGACTAAAATCAAAGTGTCACTAGTTTGGGTTGCTTTTTGGAGACTCTAAGAGAGTCTGCTGGCCCTGGACTCCAGGTCCTTTCTTTGATCTGAAAAGTGAGTAAAAATGCACTGAGTGTCACATCACAGCTCTAAACTCCCTCCCCTGTTTCCTTCTTCTGTTCTTAAGGACACTTGAGATGACACTGGGCCCACCAATTACTCAGGATAGTATCTCTATTACTCAATTGCTCCACCATTAAAAGGAATGAAATCAGGTTACTGAGTAGAGACATGGATGGACCTAGAGACTGTCATACAGAATGGAGTGAGATAAGTCAGACAGAGAAAAACAAATATCAAATATTAACACATATATGTGGAATCTAGAAAAACTGTACAGATGCTATAGAGAACAAACATATGGATACCCAGGGGGAAGAGGAGGTGTGGGATGACTTGGGAGATTGGGATTGACATGTATACACTACTGTGTTTAAAATAGATAACCAATGAGACCCTACTGTATAGAACAGGGAACTCTACTCAGTGCTCTGTGGTGACCTAAGTGGGAAGGGAATCCAAAAATGATGGAGCATATGTATAGCTGATTCACCTTGGTGTAGAGCAGAAACTAACACAACATTGTAAAGCAACTGTACTCCAATAAAAGTTAAAGATAAATTAAAATCAACTGATTAGCAACTGTAATCCCACCCAAACCGTAATTCCCCTTTGCCTGGTAACAAAACCTATTCTGGGTCCTGAGGACAAGGAGGTAGACATCTTGGAGCTCATTAGTGCGCCCACCATACTCCTGTGTCCCTCTGCACCTGCTTGGGGGCTGCACTTGGTCATCCATGTCACCTCATTCAAAATAACAGCCAACACTTATTGAGTGCTACCTGTATGCTGATCAGGTGATGGAACCACACAAAAACTGTGTGTGGAAGGGTGAGGAAGGGAAGAGAAATTCCTTCTAACTCCTGCATGTCTGAAACCTCCCTTCTCTGCTTCATCTCAGACATGCAGCTCACTGACACTGTCCCAGCCCTATAAATTTTAGCCAAAAGAAAATATTCCTTCTTCTGGGAAAGAATCTCTGGGCATACACTTTCTTCCCCATACATCCACATTCCCACTGCAGGTGTACACCACATTGTCACTGCTGCAGTGCTTATGGATATAAATCATTCCATTTTAGTGACTGATTATGTTGTTCTATAATTAGATAAAAAGTATTTTAAGTTCTGGAAGTTACTATGAATACTTTTTTAGGAATAAACTGTACTGAGGATCAGGCTTTTTTTGTGGGGCTTTCTATTTCTGTTTCCAAGTAAAATTCATTATTATTGCTGTTGCTTTGGAAGAAGTGGGATGCTGTTCCCATGGCAACACATAGATATTAGAAGCCTCCTTTGTTGCTCTCACCCCAGCTCCTCTTTCTCATCCTCTCTTCCTCCCTTCCCTTCTTTCTTCCTTCCTTCCTTCAATCAAAACATTATCAAGACACTCATATATTCAGAACCTTTTTTTACATTAGCCCACTTTTCTATAAGTACTGTGAAATAGTATGTGCATTTTACTATAAAATTTCTTTAGGAAACAGTCTCTAGGCAAAGCAAAGAGGTCTCCACATATTTTTCTGCATCTTTAGATTGTGGTCAAAATGGTGTTTTAAGTTTCAGTGCACATGAGCAAACACTGTTTCAGTTCAAAAGACCAAGGAAATAAATATTTTATGCAGAAAAAGATTAGATTTTAAAAATGCATACTTATGGCCTATTACTTGAAATTCGGATTTAATGAAAGAATCAAAAACAAAATCTGAATCAAGATAAAAACTTTTACCACTCTTCCCAGCAAGGGATTGCCCTTGTCAGGGTTTGAATCCTTTTCCAGTTTCTAAGATCAAGCATTCATTCCACTTACACATAGACTTCTTTCCTCTAAGAATATGAATTATCACCAAAGATGCAGTTATTCATGAATCAGAGATGCTCATTGGTCCAGAGGACAAAATTTCACATCAGTTAATTAGAGATAAAGCAAGCAACAACCATTTAATATTTATTTACTTTTCAAAGCATAAAGCAAATGGGTGGTAGTCAGAATCAACACAGGACCGACGTTAAAATGCCTCTCATTTAAATTGATATCCTAGTGTTCCTTCATTCTGTGGTATAATTAGTGACTATGACATAGCTATTTCTGGAGTCATTCAGCACTTGTCTTCCCACCGAGATGTGGGCATTCCCAGCGCTTGGCTAACTGCTCGTGGCACCAGAAACCAGCCTTCACCGATATGTATGTGTTGCTGCCTCCTTAAGATGCCCCACTTTCTATGACTTCTCCTTCCCACTGTCTGTCCCACAAATATCATTGCTTCTCTAATCAACATCAGGATTTGTGTCCTGAAGATTTAAAGGTAGAAATATTTGTGGATCTGGCCCCTTCCTCCATCATTAAGTCAAGTGGGGAGAGAATCACATACAGTGTCTTTCAAATACTGAAAGAGTATTTAAAATTTTCCCTATTAAAAAATACACATTTTATTTCAATCTAGTAGATGCATACATCAGGGGGAAATGATTCATAAACAATTCTTATAATTGTTATGCACGATACACTTGGGGATTTTATCTTATAGTTTCTATCACTTTTCTCATGCTGATCTTTAAATTGTTTTTATAACTCACTATGTTTCAAAGAAAAGTTTGAAAGATATGGTTATAAACAATTTAGGGAGACAACAAAATTCCAAAAGACAGGAACTTAGTCTTTTGTATATTCTATGCATCCTCAAATGCTTATCAAACTCCCTAGCATACGTCAGCTAACATAAACCAGTATAAGCCTGCTGGATGCATAGATGGATAGATGGATGGAGAGTTGGGAGGAAGGAAAGAAGGAATAAATGTTTTCAGCAGTTCCCAACTCCTCATATGTAATCAGAAAAAAATTTTACTGGAGATGAAGTCTCAAGAAATGAAAGATTGGATGTATTCTTTCAGGAAAAAAATTATTACCTGTCAGTCAAAGGTACAAAGGTATGAGGGATCAGAAATATGGGGATACAACAAGTAAATTAGAATAATGACTGTGTTCCTTTTCATGGCGGTGAACTCATTTGGCTCCCTAGCTTTATTTGTTACCCATATACTGCTACTGCTGCTGCTAAGTTGCTTCAGTCGTGTCCGATTCTGTGAGACCCCATAGACGGCAGCCCACTAGGCTCCCCCTTCCCTGGGATTCTCCAGGCAAGAACACTGGAGTGGGTTACCATTTCCTTCTCCAATGCATGAAAGTGAAAAGTGAAAGTGAAGTCGCTCAGTCGTGCCCGACTCTTAGCGACTCCATGGACTGCAGCCTACCAGGCTCCTCCATCCCTGGGATTTTCCAGGCAAGAAGACTGGAGTGGGTTGCCATTGCCTTCTCCAACCCATATACTGATGATGCCTAAATTTTATACCTTCAGCCCAAACCTTACCCTGAGCACCAAATATTTATTTTCAGTTGTCTTAAATACTCTACTTGGATATCCAGTGCACATGCCAAGCTTAACATTTCTCAAGAAAAATCCTCTGTGTGCTACTCATCCCATCTTACTCTCCTCCCCTCTGACATTAATGGGATCACCACCAATACATTCAATGAGCCAAAATTATCTTCGTTGAGAGTTTTATTGCATAATCTCTGCTAGGCATTGTTCAACAAATCTTTTTCCTCCACCTTTAAGATCCGTTGAAACTGGTGGAATTCTCATGAGCTCATCTGCTACTACTTTACCCAAATCACAGTCATCTCTTGGCCAGATGACTGCATTTGTATTTTAATCATTTCTGCCCCCTTTTTGCAAGTACTGCCTCTCAAACAAACACACAGTGTCTAAAGAAAACCTTTTAAAGGGTAAATCTTACCTTCCTTGCTTAATACTCTGCATTAGCTTCTCATTGCACTTAGAAACAATTAAAATACTTATTCAGTCTGACAAACTCCTAATATATAATAGTAACGGTGATTAGATTCTAAAGTCAGACTACTTGTGTAAGTAATAGATTCTGCCACTAACTATAAATTTTTCTATGTGATCTTGGGTGAGCCATTTACTTTCTCCTTCCTCAGGATCTTAATGTACAAAATAGTGACTAATAATAGCACTTTTGTTGTAGAAATAGGATTAGGAATAAATGAGTCCGTTTTTTGTTTGAAATAATGTTTTGTCCATTGTGTTCTATTATGCAGTGTTATTATTTTTATTGCCCTTTTTGTTAATAGATTAGCTATTATTATACAATATCTGGCTCTGTTTACTTTTTAAATTTTACCTTTAAGCAATCTTCTCTATTCGCTTCCAGCTGTGTCTCAGCTACTCTGGCCTTTGCTGTTTGGGAAGGGGGGTCTTTACACTTTTCCTTCCCTCACCCAAGCTGTTTGTGCAAATAGATAAGTTCAAGACATACGTAGCTCAGGCGTCTCTTCCTCTGCAACGCGACCCCTCTCCAATCTACCTGAAGTATCCCATATTCCCTCTCCACACTTCATTTTCTCTATTCCACTCCCTCTTTAATTTTCCTCAGAATATACACTATTTTATTAATTTGCTATTTTGTAAGGAATGGATTTTTTATTACACATCCCTGCTTTTGGAAATGTAAGTTTCTTTAATGAAAAACACAATAGCTATTCAGAATGGATTTGTTGAATGGCTATGTATGTATAATAATGTGTGTATAGATATTTGACTGTATAATACTGTATATATATTCATTACAGTATATATACACTTACATATATGTATATGCATATTCAGTGTATGTGTATATATATATATATTAAATTCACGAAAGGAACTTTCAAGAGTCATGATTAGACGGGTTCTATGACTTTTAGAAAGAGATTTCATTTCATGTCATAACTCTGGGAATACCACTAAAGAAATTAAATAATAAAAGTAAGCTGATCAAAATTTCAAGTTATAGAGAACTCTGGCAGCAGAATCGAGAATGGTTTGGACTGGATGACACTGAAAATCATTTTATCAGTGAGGAGTCATTTGGGAAATATCCATTTGAGATAAGTGTCTAAACTGTAGAGTCGTGGAGATAAAAATGAGAGAGAATATTCAAGAGATACTTAAGTGCAATTGATGTGTCAGGTGTGATTGTAGCCATGAAATTAAAACACACTTACTACTTGGAAGGAAGGTTATGACCAACCCAGATAGCATATTCAAAAGCAGAGACATTACTTTGCCAGCAATGGTCTGTCTAGTCAAGCTATGGTTTTTCCAGTAGTCATATATGGATGTAAGAGTTGGACTGTGAAGAAAGCTGAGCACCGAAGAATTGTTGCTTTTGAACTGTGGTGTTGGAGAAGACTCTTGAGAGTCCCTTGGACTGCAAGGAGATCCAACAAGTCCATTCTAAAGGAGATCAGTCCTGGGTGTTCCTTGGAAAGAATGATGCTAAAGCTGAAACTCCAGTACTTTGGCCAATTCATGTGAAGAGTTGACCCATTGGAAAAGACTCTGATGCTGGGAGAGATTGGGGGCAGGAGGAGAAGGGGACGACAGAGGATGAGATGTCTGGATGGCATCACCGACTCGATGGACGTGAGTTTGAGTGAACTCCGGGAGTTGGTGATGGACAGGCAGGCCTGGCATGCTGCAATTCATGGGGTAGCTAAGAGTCGGACATGACTGAGCAGCTGAAATGAACTGAACTGATCCTCACTTGCCAGGGAGCGCAAAGGTGTGGGGCTCTGTCTGCTCACAGGAAGTAAGTTGTGTTTCCAAATACAGCCAACACAAATCCAGAGGTTCATCAGGAGAACAAAAGGTGATTAAAATGTAATTCATTGGAACCTGTCAATTGAGAGTTTCAAGTAAGGGCCACTTTCCTTTTGAATCTCAAAGATGAGAGCATTCCAATTAAACAGGAGCTCCTGCGTTGGCTGCCATTCCTTTCAGCCTTGTGGGTCACTGTGCTTCTACTCGGCCCACACAGCTCTGCTTCCTGTAGGAGAGAGAGGTGGGTTGAGTAGTTCAGTTCAGTGGCTCAGTCATGTCCTACTCTTTGCAACGCCATGAACTGCAGCACACCAGGCCTCTCTGTCTATCACCAACTTCCTGAATACACCCAAACCCATGTGCATTGAGTCGGTGATGCCATCCAGCCATCTCATCCTGTATCGTCCCCTTCTCCTCCTGCCCTCATTCCCAGCATCAGGGTCTTTTACAGTGAGTCAGCTCTTCGCATAAGGTGGCCAAAGTATTGGAGTTTCAGCCTCAGCCATCAGTCCTTCCACTGAACACCCAGGACTGATCTCATTCAGGATGGACTGGTTGGATCTCCTTGTAGTCCAAGGGACTCTCAAGAGTCTTCTCCAATACCACAGTTCAAAAGCATCAATTCTTCGGTGTTCAGCCTTCTTTATAGTCCAACTCTCACATCCATACATGATCACTGGAAAAACCATAGCCTTGACTAGACGCATCTTTGTTGACACAGTAATGTCTCTACTTTTTAACATCCTGTCTAGGTTGGTCATAACTTTCCTTCCAAGGAGTAAGCGTCTTTTAATTTCATGGCTGCAATCACCATCTGCAGTGATTTTGGAGCCCAGAAAAATAAAGTCTGACACTGTTTCCACTGTTTCCCCATCTATTTCCCATGAAGTGATGGGACCGGATGCCACGATCTTAGTTTTCTGAATGTTGAGCTTTAAGCCAACTTTTTCACTCTCCTCTTTCACTTTCATCAAGAGGCTTTTTAGCTTTTCTTCACTTTCTGCCATAAGGGTGGTGTCATCTGCGTATCTGAGGTTATTGACATTTCTCCGGGCAATCTTGATTCCAGCTTGTGCTTCTTCCATTCCAGCATTTCTCATGATGTACTCTGCATATAAGTTAAATAAGCAGGGTGACAATATACAGCCTTGACGTACTCCTTTTCCTATTTGGAACCAATCTGTTGTTCCACGTCCAGTTCTAACAGTTGCTTCCTGACCTGCATGTAGGTTTCTCAAGAGGCAGGTCAGGTGGTCTGGTATTCCCATCTCTTGCAGAACTTTCCACAGTTTATTGTGATCCACACAGTCAAAGGCTTTGGCCTAGTCAATAAAGCATAAATAGATGTTTTTCTGGAACTCTCTTGCTTTTGCAATGATCCAGCAGATGTTGGCAATTTGATCTCTGGTTCCTCTGCCTTTTCTAAAACCAGCTTGAACATGAGGAAGTTCATGGTTCATGTATTGCTAAAGAATCTCCTGGCTTGGAGAATTTTGAGCATTTCTTTACTAGCGTGTGAGATGAGTGCAATTGTGTGGTAGTTTGAGTATTCTTTGGCATTACCTTTCTTTGGGATTGGAATGAAAACTGACCTTTTCCAGTCCTGTGGCCACTGCTGAGTTTTCCAAATTTGCCGGCATATTGAGTGCAGCACTTTCACAACATCATTTTTCAAATTGAGCCCATTCATTAATGTCTTTGTTACTCATAGGCTACTGGAAGAAAAATCAAATGTGATACACATTGGAGTTCAGGCTTGTTTTATAGATAGGGGACACCTAATGAGAGCTGTATTGAAGGGAAAAAAAGAGGGCCAGTGAAAGTTGACTTAAATAAGTCAAAACACTGGTAATGTGTGTCTTAGTGAAAGGAAGACCACAAGGTTTTAAGGAATAGTTTTCCCAGAACAAATGCCTTTTAATTTCATGGCTATAGTCACCATCTACAGTGATTCTGGAGCCCGAGAAAATAAAATCTCTCACCTTTTTCATTTTTCCCTACCTATTTGCCGTGAAGTTATGGGACAGATGATTTTTTTAAATGTTGAGTTTTAAGCCAGCTTTTTCACTCTCCTCTTTCACCTTCATTATGAAGCTTTTTAGTTCCTCTTTACTTTCTGCCTTAAAGGTGGTGTCATCTGCATATCTGAGATTATTGATATTTCTCTTTGCAATCCTGATTCAGCTTGTGCTTCATCCAGCCCAGCAATTCTCATGATGTACTCTATGTATAAGATAAAGAAGCAGGGTGGCAATATACAGCCCTGACATACTCCTTTCCAAATTCGGAACCAATCGATTGTTCCATATCTAGATCTAACTATTGCTTCTTGACCTAAATATGGGTTTCTCAGGAGGCAGGTGAAGTGGTCTGGTATTCCCATTTCTTAAAGAATTTTCCACAGTTTGTTGTGATCCACAGAGTCAAAGGCTTTAGTTTAGTCAGTGAGACAGCAGTAGATATTTTTCTGGAATTCTCTCACTTTTTCTATGGTTCAACGGATGTTGGCAATTTGGTCTCTGGTTCCTCTGCCTTTTCTAAATCTAGCTTGAACATCTAAAAGTTTCCAGCTCACATACTATTGAAGCCTAGCTTGGAGAATTTTGAGCATTAATTTGCCAGCATGTGAAATGAGTGCAGTTCTGCAGTTGCTTGAACAATCTTTAGCATCACCCTTCTTTGGGATTGAAATGAAACTGACATTTTCCAGTCCTATGGTCACTGCTGAGTTTTCCAAACTTGCTAGCATATTGAGTGTAGCACTTTCAGAGCATCATAGATGGATAGGTAGATAGACTATATATAATACATATATATTATATATGTATAATATTAAAGATAAACTTACACACATGGTATTATTATTTACAATAGCCTATAATATAGGCTTCAATACTATTAAATGTCATTTGTATAAGTTATAGTAGAAGAGATCACCTTAAATCCAATGTCAATAAGCTTGTTACTTAAAGCTAGAAGCCACATTTCCCCCTCTTCTCTGGTCACTAACACTAATACTATGCTGGTCATTAATCTCATATACCTAACTTTCAAGGCAACTTCCCTGCAAACTTTTCTTGTTTGCTTCCTCTATAGTAGAACTTGTCATTGTTCTCTATTATGACGTTTTTAATCAAGAAGACTTGATGTGTGCAATATTAACAGAAGAATTGAGACAGTGTGAGATAACCAATCCCACAGAGTATATGAGCACTTTAAGCTCTGTTTGTTGGTCTCAGGAGATGCTGTGAAACATCTAGGACTTTGAAACTTACACTAAAAATTTCACTTTTCTTGTCTTTATACTCAGTTTCTTTGCTGTAGTAACTTTCTTGTAATATTGTTAATGCAATGCATTAAGAATCTATAGTTTTTTGGGGTTTTATTGATTTCTGAAAAAAAAAAAAAAAACCTAATTACTGGTCATTTGAGGAAAGAGAAGAGGTTCCTGAACTTCATTTTGCTGGCATATATTCAGAGATGCAGACATTTCCTGTGTAATCTCCTAATGTAGAATTGGAAAGAAAAACTGCCAGGCCACCACAGGTCTCTCACCTTCCTCTGGCAATGGCCATTTTTGGAATGATCTCACTCTTAAAGAGTGGATCCTGGAAACCATCAAATGCAAACCTGGCAGAGAAGAGAAAATACATTTACACCTGATAGAACAGAGGAAGCAGTTCAGAGTCTGCTGATGCTATTTCATTCCAATGTCTAGACTCATAAAATTAGGTTCTAGTTGGCAATCACTGGGGTTATGTGAAAGTAACTGCCAAAACATCTGGAAACTTAATAGACATCCAGAAGCCTTTGACCAAATGTGGCTCTCTTTAACTATAAGGAAGCTACCACAACCCTTTCTAAATGATGTGTTAGGCTAACCTTTGATGACAGAACAATCAGGACTATTTGTAGGGGCACCCAGCCTTTTCTATAGGTGTGCCAGCTCTCTCTACAGTCCCTTCCACAGGTTCCTCTCATGAGCACCACAGACATACTTACCAAACCTATAGCAAAGAAGAAGAAGCAGGTTCATATTAGCCTCTGATCCCATTTTACACCTTGTCAACTATGGCTTCACATACACTTGTTTATTTCAGCAACTTTGAATGTGGTGTTTATATCTTATTTTCAGTATGATTAATGACCAATTCTTGTATTGTATAGTAAAAGAGACAAATATCCAGGTGTACTGTTAACAATTCTCTTCCTGCTAAAGTAATTGTGAATCACCACAATGTATAAATGCTAATTTTCAAAAGCTGAATAAATCAACCGACTTCAACGTCCACATGTCTGAATTTCAAAACATGTAATTGATTATCATGAATCTCAACCCTTAGCCATTCCCTTCTGTGTGAAGCAATATAACAATGTGGTATAATTTGCACTTTACATTATGTTATAAATTTAATTTTTATGTATATTTTAATCTCACAATGTATGGCTGATATTTTTGCTTTTGAAAATCAATGATCTTTAGGAGCATATGAAAAGTCTTACATGCTCATCTTTATTTTAACTATTTTTGGCCTCTGTATTTCTTCATGTAGATCTGAACTTCTGTCTGGCACCATATTCTTTGTCACTAAAGAACTTGCTTTCACATTCCCAGTAAAGAAGATACGCTGATAATAAATTGTCTTTGCTTTTATCTCTGGAAATTTACTCTGCAAAGTCTTTATTTCTCTTTAATTTTCAAAAAGATATTTTCACTGTGCATATCTAAATGACAGGCTTTAAAAGTTTTGTTTTTTTTTTTCCCTAGTACTTTAAAGATTCATTTCTCTGTTTTCTGGTTTACATAGCTCCTGATGGAAATTCTGTTATGTTTATATGTATTCCTCTCTTGTAATATCACTTTCTCTGTCTGACTTTTTATAATTTGTATTCGTTAAGTTGATTTTAATATGCCTTATATTGTATGATTTGTATTTATACTGCTTAAAATTCATTATGTTTTTGCATTAGTAGGTTTATCAGTTCAGTTCAGTCACTCAGTCATGTCCGACTCTTTGCGACCCCATGAATCGCAGCACGCCAGGCCTCCCTGTCCATCACCAACTCCCGGAGTTCACTCAGACTCACATCCATTGAGTCAGTGATGCCATCCAGCCATCTCATCCTCTGTCGTCCCCTTCTCCTCCTGCCCCCAATCCCTCCCAGTATCAGAATCTTTTCCAATGAGTCAGCTCTTTGCATGAGGTGGCCAAAGTACTGGAGTTTCAGCTTTATCATCAGTCCTTCCATAGAACACCCAGGACTGATCTCCTTTAGAATGTACTGGTTGGATCTCCTTGCAGTCCAAGGGAATCTCAAAAGTTTTCTCCAACACCTCAGTTCAAAAGCATCGTTCTTCGGTGCTCAGCTTTCTTCACAGTCCCACTTTCACATCCATACATGACTACTGGAAAAACCATAGCCTTGACTAGACAGACCTTTGTTGGCAAAGTAATGTCTCTGCTTTTGAATATGCTATGTAGGTTGGTCATAACTTTCCTTCCAAGGAGTAAGCATCTTTTAATTTCATGGCTGCAATCACCATCTGCCATGATTTATCGTTTTCATCAAATTTGGAAATCATTTATTTAGTATTTCCCAAAGTAATTTTTCCCATAGCTTTTCCTTCTGGGACTCAAATTGCATTTTTATTGGATAATTTTATATTTCCCAGAAGGTTCTGAGGCTCTGTTAATCCACTTCTGGCCTTTATTTTTCCCCGTCCTCTTCATTTTGGGTTGTTTTCATTGCTGTCTTCAAGTTTAAGAATATTTTCTCCTGCAGTATTCAATAAGCTGTTAATTTCATCCAGTCAAATCTTTATTTCAAACAGTAACTTTCAACTCAAAAATTCTGTTATACACACACACACACACACACATATATATTTCACTATTTTTCTCACTGCTTGTTTTATCCTGTAGGTCTTTGAGCATGTTGAGTATATTTGCAATTGCTTTAACATTCTTCACCACAAATTACATCATTTCTATGTCTGTTTTTATAGATTGAATGTTTTCTCATAATTATGGGTCACATTTTTCTTCCTCTTTGACAATCTAGTAATGTTTGAATTGCAAGCTTGACTTTGTAAATGTTATGCTACTGAGTGCTAGATTTTGTTTATTGTTTTAAAGAGTTTTGGGCTTTGCTCTCTCAGGCAATAAAGTGTCTTACAGATCTGTTTTTGTCTCTTAGAAGTCTGCTTTCAATTGTTGCTTTTCCTTTTAATTAGACTATTTATTTTACTCATATTTAATGTAAGATCTGATATTGTTGGGATTGTATTCCACATGTTGGTATTCATTTTCTCTTTGAACCTTTTTCTAAAATGTTTTCTAAAAGGCAGACTTCCAGTATTCTCTTTGACTTGTTTAGCCTCAATAACGGAGAAGGCAATGGCACCCCACTCCAGTACTTTTGCCTAGAAAATCCCATGGACGGAGGAGCCTGGTAGGCTGCAGTCCATGGGGTCGCTAGAGTCGGACACGACTGAACGACTTCGCTTTCACTTTTCACTTTCATGCATTGGAGAAGGCAATGGCAACCCACTCCAGTGTTCTTGCCTGAGAATCCCAGGGACGGGAAGCCTGGTGTGCTGCCATCTATGGGTCGCACAGAGTCGGACACGACTGAAGCAACTTAGCAGCAGCAGCAGCAGCCTCAATAAGACAGGTCTTTTGAGTGTCTGTGCTGAAGGCTCCATATATCCAAAATGCCTTTCCACGCTGGCTGGCGGATAGAGGAATGGTTATTGGTCCTGTGAGATCTCAGAACACTTTTCTCTTTAATGGTCTCTGGTAACTGTTCTCTCCCTGGAACTATTTTTTGAGGTTGAACTGTACACATATGTAGATTGATACTCACAAACTCAACAGAACTTTCTATGTGGATTTCTGGAAATCTTTCTGTTAGTAGCTTTCTCTTTTTGATACAATCAGTGTCAGTGTTTGTTGCTCAGTCATGTCAGACTCTGTGACCCCATGAACTGTAGCCTGCTAGGCTCCTCTGTCCATGGAATTCTCAAGTCAAGAATACTGGAGTGGGCTGCTATTTCTTTCTCAAGGGGATCTTCCCAACCCAGGGATTGAACCTGGATCTCCTTCATTGCAGGGAAGTTCTTAACCATCTAAGCCACCAGGGATTCTCGATACTCTGCCCCACAAATTCTGTTTCAACCTCCCTGAACTCTGATCTATGTTTCACACAGTTCATGAGAAGAGTGAGCTCTTCTCGGATTCTCTTGTCTGTATCAGTACAAACATTGCCTCCAGCCAGGAACCTAGGGAAGTTTTAAGACTTAATTCATTTGTTTCCTGTCTCTGAAGGATCACATACCTGTGCTGACTATAGTCTCATCTCTGCATGCCAGTATTCCACATTTTGTCCAGTTTTCTATTTGTTGACAGTGGGAGGGTGATTCCAGCCTTTATTGCTCCCTCATGACTGGAATTCATCCTGTATCATTTCCAGTGAGGTGTATGGTAAGGCACACAGACTCTGGAGGAAAATGTACAAGGTTCAGTGTCAGTAGACAAGGCACTAATCCCTGAGCTGCAACAAGCTTCCTGTGCCTCTGTTTATTCATTTGCAGAATAAGGGTGGTAACAGTGGTATCTACCAATAGTTGGGTTATTATGATTTAACAAGCTAATAAATACCAAACTCTTAAAAGACTGGATGCCTGTAGTGAGTGTTATTGCTGTTTTTCCATAGATTCTCTGACCTAGATTCCCAGAGTGATTGTGTTTCTTACATTAAAGGGGATTAAATCTGTAAGAATTTACAATTAAACTTTTTACTGCAGTTATGCCTGGAGGAGAACTAGAAGAAATTTGGAGACTGATCAAAGAGAGCTTTCACATTTATCTATAATGTTTTGATTATTCATGAGACTATATTTTTGTGTTAATTTTATAATGACATGCTTTAAAAACAGAAAAAAGCAACCATACGTCTTTATAGTAGATATTGCTATCTGACTACCAAATTCCAGGTTTTTATATTCCTTTATGTTCACACATCTAGATTTTATTTCCCAGTCTCTTGTGTCATTTGATGTAGTCATACGACTAAGTTCCAGCCAATGAACTTTTACAGAAAGTATCACACTCCACTTCCAGGCACGGCAGATAAAAATGACTCACTTGTGATCTTTTATGACTATGATCTTTTCAAGGTTTGATAGCTGGTAGGATGATAACCCTCAGAGTGACCTTGGATGTGGTGCGGGAAATATGATTGATTATCTCCAGTCTGAATTCCTTGAAGAAGGGCCATTTGGACAACTTGTCACAAATATTAACTGAACTTTTATGCAAACAGTTGACAAGCTAGGAAGGGGGTAACTGGCCATCTGACCACAAAATTGTGTTCTTTAAATAACTTTATTTATTTACCTAAAACAAACAAACAAAATCAGAAAGTTTATAAGAAAGCAGAGTTGGCTCCAGCAAAGGGCTTATTTTCTCTAAAATTAGACCAGAAAGGGCTACTTAGTATGGTCAAAATTTCTGGAAGATTCTAAATATAAGCATTATCATATATGATATTGTCTTTCTCTATTTTACTTTACTAAGTAAGACAATATACAACCAATAAGAACTTACTGTATAGCACTGGGAACTCTACTCCATACTCTAATGTCCTATATGGGAAAAGAAACTAAAAATGAGTGGATATATGTATATGTATAATTGACTCATTTTGTTCTACACCTGGAACTAACACATTTTAAATCAACTATAGTCCAATAAAAATTAATTTAAAAAATTTCTGGAAGTTAGTAAAAGGCCTGGACTAATCAAGATAGTTGCAGAGACAAGTCTTGTACAGAATGGTCTCTATGAGCAAAGATTCAAGTCATTCACACTTGAAGCATCAATTTCCAAAGTACAAGTTTAATAGGTTATCTGCATTTTTACATGGAGTCTGTTAAAAGAAATTAATTTTTAACTGGCATGATAGGTAGAAAAGAGAGTGTTGCTCAGTTCCTATGCTCCCTGCACTAACTTTTCAGGTGATAAAACACAGTTTCATCTTAGAGAGGCAAACAGGACCCAGGCTTTGAATAGAGTCACACCCAAGTCTCATACAGTAAATCTGCCTGCGATGTGGAAGACCCAGGTTCTATCCTTGGGTTGGGAAAATCCCCCAGAGAAGGGAATGGTAACCCACTCCAGTATTCTTGCTTGGAAAATTCCATGGACAGAGGAGCCTGGCGGGCTGCCATTCATGGGGTCACAGAGAGTCAGACACAACTGAGTGACTGAGCAACGAACACAAAAATTACCCAAGGATCTATCACCTTTCACAGTTTACCACAACCTTCCTTGCCATCATTCTCTCATTTGAAAAAAAAAAAAGAAGCTAATAAAAGATCCCTCAGTTTGAGTATAAACAAAAAATATTCCTACACTTTCAACACCCTTCTAAGCTGGTACTTGACAGGATACTGGCAGGTCAAGATGTCCTTGTGAAGAAGAAACCTGTATTGATAATTTATGCATTATTCCAAATGATCTGTAATTTTGGAAAAGCTTGCTATCCCCTCACAGAGCACACAGTGAAGTCAATATTTCATATACTTGCCAATATATTGCCTTTACCATATATGATCAAAATTAGTGCTTTGTCTCAAGGATGTATATATTCCTTAGGGCTAGAGAGGCTTAAGACAATGTTTGGTGACTGAAGATGGGAGGGAATCCCCCAAAAGTTATGGCCCTATTTGGTAAACCTTGCTAACGAAGAGTTCATTTGAAACAAAAATAATTGTATTTTGTCCTGACCTTAGATGTACTGCTTTGGCCATATTGTGCGCACTCTGAAAACAAGACCAATCTTTGTTCTAATGTTCTTGAGCCTCTTGATATTTGGCAAAATGTCAAGGACATCAAAAGCATTCATATAACCTTTACGTTGTTGCTTTTTATTTCTTCACACGCAGATTTCACTGAGAACGAAATATTTTGAGGATTACTCTTGTTGTCCCTCTTTATGTATAAACCTTGGGTCCTTAAATTCAGCAATGCTCAAAGGATAGCATGCTAAAACTCCCTGACTGCTTCAAAATTTCAATTGTATAGATTTTTCATTTTATTGTTTGACACAGTTCAATAATCACAACATAAGCATGTCCTTTACTAGAACAACAAAATGTCTCTGTTAGCCCAAAAGAATTCCTCTGTTATTAGAAATAAATAGGAAGACTAGAACGTAAATAAGGGACATTTAAAACTGTGTTAAAAATCAAGATTGCTTTTCATTTCGCACACTCAAATAATTCATTTCCCTATTAGATTCTTACAATCAATTCATTGACACTACAGTAACATAACATGAGCATCTAAACACAGAATACCATAAAATTTATGAGAATGCAAAGTGGAATTAAATAATGGATTTAAAACATTCAAAAGAGAATGATCATAGGGGAAATTAAGGGAGGCAAAATAGGAAGTATGTTATCTTTATTTGATTTTAGAGCTTTAAAAAGGGACATGTTTGTTCCAAATACAATATTTAATTTCCCAAGTATTTTAAAATTTTATCAAGGTCAGAAGAATCAACGTATTAAGAAGACATATCCACTGTAGGACTGGGAATTGTTATTCCTTCATGAAGAAATGTGTGAACTTAAAAATCAAAACTTCATTCATGCAAAAATTACTAAAAATTACCCCATAATATTCCTCATGTGACATTGTAATACATGCTCAAATCATGATATTTGCAAGACATTTATTTGACTAACATTAATAGAAATTTACAAAGATTGAGTATTTCCAATTTTAGGATCTCCTCATCATCTACTTAACAAGCTCCCTTTTATAAAATGAATCTGGAGTTTGATTCTGCCTTTGGACTCATATACCTAGCCATCCCTAAAATGAAATTAAGACCATTTATATTTAAAACTAATTAGGGAATGGGTCTATTTACCCTTTCATTCATTTATCAGTTTGTGAACTTTAGTGTTTCTGCATGGTTAACAGCTATGAGAAAAACAGTCATGTGTTGACAAATGAAAATAATTGTTCTGTAGATTAATAATTTATGTTGAACTTAAAATTATAGTAGAAGGCCATTCCTACACATGGAATCTATTCTCAACGTCAGTGTTTGCTTTTACATGAAAAATGGATACCCATAATTTAAAGGACTGCTATAAAAGATGATTTTGGTCTTCCAAACATGCACATGCATACAATATTTTGTATAAAATTTACTTTATCGTTGGCTTCATAGAATTAACTTAAACTTCCTCTTGGCAATTTGGATTCATTTTGGTAAGTTCCTTTCCCACTGTGTGCAGCCTTAGTGAGCATGGGAAATTGCTTTGATGTTTCCAAAATCTTAAAGCTCCCCAATTCTATGTCCTTTGCCATCTGACTTAGCAGTTATTCTCACAGAAGCAATGCAGTGTATTTTGCTGCTGCTGCTGCTGCTAAATCGCTTCAGTCGTGTCCGACTCTGTGCGACCCCATAGACGGCAGCCCACCAGGCTCCCCCTTCCCTAGGATTCTCCAGGCAAGAACACTGGAGTGGGTTGCCATTTCCTTCTCCAATGCATGAAAGTGAAAAGTGAAGGTGAAGTCGCTCAGTCGTGTCCGACTCTTAGCGACCCCATGGACTGCAGCCCACCAGGCTCCTCCATCCATGGGATTTTCCAGGCAAGAGTACTGGAGTGGGGTACCATTGCCTTTTCCAGCAGTGTATTTTACGCATACTTTAATTATGCATGTCCTCCAGGATGGAGTGGGGATGAAAGTGTGCAACTTCTGAGTGATGGCTAAAGACACCTTGAGTTTTCCTACCTGTTTTCCTTGTGTCTCTGTCTTTGCCACCATGGCTATTCCAGATGGATAGAAGAGAGATGTGCAGAGCAGAGATATGTAAAGCTGAGGCCATCTTAGTTCATCCACCCACCAGCAGAAGCTGCACACATGAGCAACATTAGTTAAGATTAAAAGAGCTCCCTAGTTGACCCTGAACTAACCCTGGATGCTTGTGAAATAAAAACTTGCTGCTGTATGGAAAAAAAAAAGAGAGAGTGAGAGAGAGATGATTTTGGTCTAATACTGTTGACCACAGTTAATTTTGACTGTGTTACATTCCTTGGAGATACTATGGATTTAGTTACAGACCATAATAAAGCAAATCACCCAAAACTTTTGGCTTTCCAGTGCATATAAAAAGTATGTTTACATTACACTGTAATCTGTTAAGCATGAAATAGCATTATGTCTAAAAAAGCAATGTACACACCTTAATTAAAAATAATTTAGTGTTAAAATGCTAACCATCATCTGACACTTTATGAGTCAGAGTAGTAACATAAAAGACTACTGAACACAGATCACCATAGCAAATAGAATAATAGACCAAAAAAAAAGTTTGAAGTATTGTGAAAGGCACCAAAATATGACACAGAGACAGGAAATAAGTAAGTGCTGTTGGAAAACTGATGCCAATAGATTTGCTTGGCTCAAGGTTGCTGTAAACCTTCTATTTATGAAAAAAGCAATATCTGAAAAGTGGAAAAAAAGAAACATAACACAATGAGGTGCACTTGAAACTTAGTTTTCAAGCCAGGAACCAGCATCCCTGTTCCTGTGTCTTCCTACGCATGACTTGTGTCCCATGGAGCATGAGTGTAAGTGACCTGTATCACTTCCTTTCCAAAGTTTGGAAGGAACAAGTGCTCTTTCTTCATGCTTTTTCTTTTCTTGACTGGAGGAAAATGACTTCAAAGATCTCAGGACAAGTGAGATTAGAGAAGAATCTATCTGTAAATCACTAAGTGGAGGAGAGTCGCCTGCTAACCAGGAACATGGACTTGAGACTTATGTGAGCAATAAATAAATCCCTCTTTTGTTCAAGCTGGAAAGCTCTACTGTTCGTGTTCCAGTCTGAAACTCTTTGTTAAAGCAGATAGAGTCATCCTAAGTAATCAGTCTCATCACAATACTTGAGAACACTGAGGCATGATGTCTATTTTCTATCTGGAAAAAGTGGCCATCTGATTTCAGCAGAGTGAGAGACTAACACTTGCCATCAACTCATTGCTGGAATTGACTTGCTGCAACCGTCTACAAAGTGGACACCTCTTGCAGCAGGCTCACTATTCCCTGCTTTCCCTACACATACCTGCTCTGTTGCAGATGCTACCTCAGAAGGGAAAGACTTCGTTGATGAAGAATATAAGACAAACTAAATGCCCCTGTTAGAGCTTCCAAGGCTACAAAGCACATAGAATGATAGTTTAGAGTGAGAGAAAGCAATACTTATTTACTGGAATTTCATTTGACTATATGGAATAGAAGCCAAAGCATAACCTCATAGACAAAAGCAGTCCATTAACTCATGTTCAAGGACATTCAGAGTTATGTGTCTAAGTAACACAGCTGCTCAAGGAATTCATCGATGGTCAAGCACCATATCTAGACCTGCCTGCTATCTTTGTCTTGTGACAGTCACATGATTGCTCCACATATGCAGGCTTTCTAGAGACAAGGACATAAAAGGCAAAGGTGAGTCTATCATTTATTATGATGGCAACAATAGCTTTTATGGAAACTTACTTGGTAAACGTCTGCTCATACTCTATCAGCCAGGACTGAGTCACAGGGCTCCTCCAGCAGCAAGAGAGATGAAAGTAACTACAGATACACCTTCTACAACATCTGCTCGGTGACATCTTCACATGTATCACTTCCAATCCAAAGCTCATAAGAAGCTAACTTTTAATATTCAAGCTTTATTGATTGAATTTATCTCTCAATATATTTTTAAGCTAATGCCTACCAATCCCAAAGAAAGGAAATGCCAAACAATGCTCAAACTACTGCACAATTGCATTCATCTCACACGCTAGTAAAGTAATCCTCAAAATTCTCCAAGCCAGACTTGAGCAATACGTGAACCGTGAACTTCCAGATGTTCAAGCTGGTTTTAGAAAAGGCAGAGGAACCAGAGATCAAATTGCCAATATCTGCTGGATCATCGCAAAAGCAAGAGAGTTCCAGAAAAACATCTATTTCTGCTTTATTGACTATGTCAAAGATTTTGACTGTGTGGATCACGATAAACTGTGGAAAATTCTGAAAGAAATGGGAATACCAGACCACCTGACCAGCCTCTTGAGAAACCTACATGCAGGTCAGGAAGCAACAGTTAGAACTGGACATGGAACAACAGACTGGTTCCATCCAAATAGGAAAAGGAGTACGTCAAAGCTGTATATTGTCACCCTGCTTATTTAACTTCTATGCAGAGTACATCATGAGAAACGCTGGGCTTGAAGAAGCACAAGCTGGAATCAAGATTGCCGGGAGAAATATCAATAACCTCAGATATGCAGATGACACCAGCATTATGGCAGAAAGTGAAGAGGAACTAAAAAGCCTCTTGATGAAAGTGAAAGAGGAGAGTGAAAAAGTTGGCTTAAAGCTCAACATTCAGAAAACGAATATCATAGCATCTGGTCCTATCACTATCACAGTGTCAGACTTTATTTTTTGGGCTCCAAAATCACTACAGATGGTGATTGCAGCCATGAAATTAAAAGACGCTTCCTCATTGGAAGGAAAGTTATGACCAACCTAGATAGCATATTCAAAAGCAGAGACATTACTTTGCCAACAAAGGTCCATCTAGTCAAGGCTATGGTTTTCCCAGTGGTCATGTATGGATGTGAGAGTTGGACTGTGAAGAAAGCTGAGCTCCGAAGAATTGATGCTTTTGAACTGTGGTGTTGAAGAAGACTCTTGAGAGTCCCTTGGACTGCAAGGAAATTTAACCAGTCCATTCTAAAGGAGATCAGTCCTGGGTGTTCATTGGAAGGACTGATGCTAAAGCTGAAACTCCAGTACTTTAGCCACCTCATGCGAAAAGTTGACTCATTGTAAAAGACCCTGATGCTGGGAGGGATCGGGGGCAGGAGAAGAAGGGGACGACAGAGGATGAGATGGCAGGATGGCATCACCGACTTGATGGACATGAGTTTGGGTAAACTCTGAAGTTGGTGATGGACAGGGAGGCCTGGCGTGCTGCGATTCATGGGGTTGCAAAAAGTCAGACATGACTGAGCGACTGAAGTGAACTGAACTGATATATTTTTAACAATTTCCCTACCAAAAATGTTTGGGAATAATTTTGAATTAGTTCAAAATACAGCTTGATGACTATAGGAGACATGTGCAGCTATTTTAATAAGCATGCTAAAAGTTAATAAATGAATGTCAGAATCTATAAGATTACTTCCCATATTCTTAGATCCTAATGACCTCACATTAATGCAATTTTAAAAGCTGTTTCTGAATAGCACTAACTTTTTAGTAAGATGTGACATTCCCAATATTTTACATCCTAACATGATAGTTTGTTACACTCATTCATATGCTCACGTATACTAATGTATATATAGACATTTTACTGAGTTAATTACATTAAGATGTTCGTTGGGTTTTAAACT
Organism: Bubalus kerabau; assembly: GCF_029407905.1. Taxonomy (NCBI): domain Eukaryota; kingdom Metazoa; phylum Chordata; class Mammalia; order Artiodactyla; family Bovidae; genus Bubalus; species Bubalus kerabau. The sequence goes on along the minus strand of NC_073639.1, from coordinate 45,274,139 downwards.
GTAGACATTTAACTTTCTCCTATTTAATAGCTTGGCTTACAGAACATTTTGCTCTATCAAGAGGACACTGGTATTTACTGGAAATGATATTTTTAACTTTTTAACTCCATGTATTACTTCACTAAAGAAAATCAGATTTTTTTCAGGTTGCTGAGTATGTACTTAGTAACACGAACCATACAAACCTGCTGAAATTTGAGGTGTTCAAAAGAAATCTCATATGGGGTATTTATAAGTGAACAAAAAATACAGTATTAATCCTTAGATGGATACAGGGCCTTCTTTTAGATAACTTACATGTTATGTAATGAATATTATTTCTGAAAATACATTTTTAAAATCATATAGTTTCTGAAAATGTGTAACTTCATGGGTTGGTTTCTCTTCAGTAATCAAATCTGTATGACTATTTAAAAGAATAAGGACAAATATAGCTCTATGAAAAGAAAATAAATGAGAAAGAAAAGAAGTATACCAAAGAAAGTTTAAAACTGAGACTGGACAAGACATGTTTATATGATGATTTAGTATTCTATCCAAGACATGTAAATACATCCATGCATGGAACCTGACCCTATAATCTTTTAAGAGTCCTTTCAGCTTTGTGTTCTATGTACAAGTACCCCAGCCCCACAACTGATGCAATTTTTTTTTAAAATAAGGACAGGACAATAGTTTTTAAAGACATTATTCAGATACAATTTTCCTGTGGGGTTATTTGTCACCTTCCTTTGGAATACAAGTAGTCTAGCACTCAGGAGAGCCTATTAAAACTAGTGTAAGAGGAAAGAGACTTGGGATACAGGCGACCTGAAGACAGTGCTTCTCTCATCACTCCAGCTGTGAGTTGTCTGCCCTCCTGATTAAAGTTGCCTTTGGGACATGTAAGCAGCTGAGCTCAGGTGGAGGTGTGGCCTCTGGTGGATTCCAACAGAGAGGAGAGTTTTGTCCAAATGAGCTAAGTAAGTTTCTCAAGAACCAGGTTGAAGCCTTGGAAAAGATCTTGAGGAATAATTCTCCAAAAATAGCAAAATCATGAATCCCATACAAATTTAAAATTAACATGTATCACATTCCATTTTATAGAGAAAAAATAAATTGCCCTGGATTCTAGTTCAGGATTAATCAAGAGTTCTACATCCCAGGGCAATTTTCTTAAACTCTCTAAATGCCTGTTTCCTCTTTTGTAAAATAAGTACAATATAACTCCTGCCTAGTTCTCTATGCCAAGGGTTGCTATGAGATTAATGTAAAAATATCTAGGAAAGTGGTTCTAAAACTGTAAAGTTTTCTACATGAATAAAATGCCAGGAAATTTAAGTTCTTGGGAAATTTTTTTGCTTTACAATTTGGCATGTGTAATTTGTTTGAAATGCAAAGTAAGTCTTTTTTTCTTAAAACCAAAAATAATTAATGTGTCAAAAGTTTTATTGAATTAATAGTTTTTGCTGCTTAATTAATTAATGCAGAAAAGAGAAAACTGCCACATGGATAGAAAGGGAACTGATAAGGTAGCTCACATTTGTAATCAGATAAGGAAAGTGGAAATAAATTTACAAAAGGAAGAGAAACTGGCAGAACTAGTCAATATTCTCAGGACAATAACTAATTACATTCCATCTGACACAATTTGCATTTAAATAGACAGAAATTCTTTGCATTACTCTTGGTTTTCTACAAGTTAATATCTCTTTCTGCAAAGTTATAAAGCAGCCCACTTGGAGACAAGAAAGATACAACACAGATGGAAGAGCTTGTCAGGGCCCTCACCACTTTAAAAATCTTGCACAATTTTTGCTTATAATAAACACAAATGATTAAATCTTAAAAGGAAAAAATAGACTACCTTGCACTAGAAAGCATAAAAGTAAAATACTTGAAACAGGTGGAATATAGTACAGTAGAAACCCTAATAATATTACTCAGCTGGGAATATTGAATCAGTTAAGAAAATAAAAGATGGGTTAGATAGAGGTGCTTGTAGTAAATTTTCAAGTTCTGTTTAGAAGGAAAGGTAGGAAGGGGAGATGCAAGAAGTGAACATTGTCAATGAAAAAATGTTGCCTGCTCTATCAGGAAGCAAAGGATGTTGCAGCCATTAAACCATCACATTATAGCCTCCCTGAAGACAGTGAGCCCTGAGGGTACTCAGTACAGAAACAGTACAGATCAGGCAACCCCCAAAGATGCACCCCAAGGAGACTCAGGATGAGAAAAGACAAGATATTGGCCTCAGATAGCTGAGGTGCACATCAAAGCAATGTTTTCAGTGAGCCCAGACCCTTGCATGTTCCCAAACGTGTGTGTATCTGTGCGCTCAGTCACTTAGTCGTGTCCGACTCTTTGAAACCTCATGGACTGTAGCCCGCCAGGCTCCTCTGTCCATGAGACTTTCCATGTAAAAATATTGGAGTGGGTTACCATTTCCTTTTCCAGAGTATCTTCCTGACCTGGAGATCGAACCCGGGTCTCCGGCATCTCCTACATTGTAGGCAAATTCTTTGCCACTGAGCCAACAAAAACCATTACCTGGTTTTTGTTGCAAAGACTCCTGTGTATCCTGGTTCTTCCCTTACCTCTTTGGAACAGTCCCTCAGAGCTACCTAAGAGGCTGCAGCCTGGGCTTAAGTTTCTCTATATTGTCTATCAAATAAAACATAATTCTCAACTTTAAGGTTGTGCATTTTTTTTCCCCAAACAACATATTCTAAAAATCTCATTTTATAAAATTGGAAGAAAGTAAGGAGAAGATGGAACATTTTGCTTGAGAAATTACAGGCACTTCTGTGGAGTAGTTGCTATTTTCTTTCCAAATAATAGTAGAAAATATATTTTGCATACTGAGAATAGGGAAAAGCAAAACAGCATGGGTTAATGATCTTTCTTATTTGTCCTCATGACCACACTATGGCCACGCATGTAGTCACACATTAGGACCAGTGGCTAAACTCCGACTTACTGATAGATAATGTTTGAGGAACAGATGAAAGGAAGAATTGTGAGCTTGGTTTCCATCATGTGAAACATCAAACCTGAGGTGCCTTAGAGTGAGAGGAGGGTTTCTTGGCTTTGGAATGTTTTTGTTTGGTTTGATTTAGTTTGGGGTCCAGATATGAAATATTGTTCTGACATGAAGAACATAAATAGAGTGTGGCTGTCATGTCATGTCTTGATAGTATTCACTTTCTGCTTGGAATGCACACCAACTGGTCTCCAGGTGATTTTAGGAGTTAGGTCTTAGGAAGTGAGACCAATCAGGGAACAGGCCATCTCCTAGAACAGACAAGGTGAGTTTGTCGGATGCACATGTGAGGTTTGGGAGCCAAAAAACTCTAGGATTATAAAGATGGCTTTAAGTTTCCAGTTAATGCAAACGGCTGTAATTTGAATGTAGCTCCTGTAGTTGAAAAGATGCCAATACTGAGTTCTAAGGCATTTAACACCAGGAAAATGAGACTCAGGCACAGATGGGTTCTCAGGCTTCAAGGGAACAAATCTTTAAATTTAAATAACTGAGAATAATTACACAGTTCTGTTGCAAGTTATAAGGAATGCAACACATTCTTTCAAATAGAGCTCTTTGTCTACTATAATTATACCTTCTAGAAGAGTGTTGCAAAAAATAAGGAAGCTTGTCTTCCTCAATCAGCATTGTCATGGTCAACACTGAAGTGTACTTATTAAAATCCTTGTGCATGTTTCTTTGACAAAAACTACTCTAAGCAACCCAAATAGGAGTTCTCTGTGTTTAAAAAATACCATGCGATTATAAAAAGTAATATTTAAATTTGTCAACAATGAGCTTGACCATAATGTATATATAAATTAGAAAATATATGTACATAATGCATATTATTATCAATTTATATGCAAATTACCCATTCCAGTCAATACACACTGGCTCTATTTCATATTTTTGTGTCTATTTCACAGAGACAGGGTCTGAATAAGTATCTACTTTCTCTGGAAAAACATTGAGGAGTGTGCAGGGGCATCTGGAACCCAAATGTTCAGCCAAGCACTGAATGTCATTCTCCTCCAAAAAGGGAGAAGGAAAACTTTGCCTGAAACTGAAAAATTGGAATAGGCTTTGGTACCACATTTTCCATCTCTTCTCCACAGCTGGAAATAAAATATTAATCCCCTTAAGAGTTTTTTGTCTGTCTTGAACAGTTCTATTTTAAATAAACTACCTAATTTTTAACCCTTTCAAAGGCCAAAGGAGACTGAGGTCTAAGAAGACGGATCTAGGGAAGGAACCCCAGAATTTTGGAATGTGCTTGGGGCTGTTTGGGTAGGAAATTCCAACATCTCAGAACCTGGAGTAGGGGTCTGGGGTAGAGATCTCTCTGTGGGCCATAGCTCAGGGACATGCAGACTCCTCCTGTGGCCACTGAGCCACCAAGATGCGGGAAGGGTCCTCTCACAGGGTCAAACGTTTTCTCTCTAAGCTATAGTTCTTATTGGATTCAGAGGGCTCTATGCAGAATACTTTTCTATTTAATGAAATTAAACTCAGCTGCAACATCATTTTAAATATCAGAAAGACACCATTTTTATAATTTCTTACCTGTTTTGCAAATAAAAAAAAATTTTTTTGAGCAATAAAGTATATACAGAAACACATTCTGCTATGTATCTGGCCATTCTTCAAAACATGATACTGGTCCATTGTACAATGGTCTATGTATATTCATTATACATACATTATATCAGCATACAATTATATGAGTGTCATCATGGCAATCAGAATGCATGAGCAAGAAGCAGCCAAATGTTAGAGGCCTTGATAAGACAGGCACACTCCAGAGGCTGGAAGACACATAACGATGCAAAGACCTGCATTACAATACATCATTACAAATCAGTACAGTTTTAGGGGTCTAGTCGTCTGGACACACCCAGACATTCACTGAACAGTAAAGGACCAGTCACTGCACGTCCTACTTGTACCTTGAAAAATACGTACAATACTTGGCAGTCATCTTCAGTTTATGACCCAATTACTGTGTGACAGGGAAGAACTGTCCTTTAGTGATCTCAGAACAAGAAGGGTCCCTTCCCATATCCTGGCTGTGGGGCGAGCTGCTCTCCAACTTGATCAAAACTGGAAGAAAATACAGTTTCAGGTACCTTTGAGGGAATAAATTCATGTAGAGGTCAGAGCAAAGGAGAATCACAATTATATATCTATTATAGGATTCTTTAGCAAGCCTGATAAATTGCAACAGATACTTACACATCATTTGAAAATTAGTTCTTGGCCTGCTTCTGGGTCTTGATGGAAATAGGGCAAAGGATTGTGAGACATCAGGAGACGGTGCAGCCATCGCGGCTCTAAGAAACTGGGTTCTGCCACACCTGCAACACCTTAAGGCCAGGCAGACTCAGTAGCACTTATCACAAGATAGGACTTTTATGTGAGGGACCTGCAGAGCTAGAAAGCACATGAAGGCTACAGGAGCAAATGTCCCAGAGCAAAAAGTTTCCCAGAGGAAACTCTGCCATTGCTCACTGCCCCAGTACTTCTCTTGAAGCTCACTCATGTGACGTATCCTTACAACCAAATGATGAGATAAAAAATTCTGAGCTGGATTAGGAAATGAGTTGGCTGGGTCTGTAAGTAAAAATCAAAAATAGGCTGTAGCTGCATGATGGTCCTGAAAGACAACATTGCAGGAGAACCCACCCAAGGGGCGCTTATCATTTCACCTGGTTGTCCCTTTAGTGGACCAAAAGTAGCCTGCAGGGAAAACATGTTGACTCCAAAGTGGTAGTTAGTTAATGGTTTGGCTAGCTGGACAGAGGCCTGGGAGCAGATTAGAATGTTAAGGCCAGGACATGTGTGGAAGACACATAAGGATCTTGACCTGTGAAGACCTTACATCACTTCCCAGAGGGTATCCAGCACTGAAATATGAAACAGCCAAATAGATGGAATGTCCTGGCCAGTTGATGTCACCCTGCTGGCATCGTGACAGTTCCAATGCCAGCCCAGTGGGCATCTCCTGGAGGCTGTGCATTGCAATTCACCTTCTACCTGTCCTCAGACTTGGTCCTCTCACTCCCTGACTGGTATTGCTGAGATCCATCCCCAGTAAGCTTCCTGCAACTGAATCTCCATCTCAGAGGTTGTTTCTTGGGTAACTTGGACCAACATGATGCTCTTCTGTCCTCTCTTCCTTCATATCTCACTTCTCCCTCTCCCTTTTCTTTCCTTTCTTTCTTCCTCCTTGTGTATAGGACAACATCTCTAGACCAAGTAGAAGTAGTCCTACTGGGGAAAATTTAATCTGCGTCCAGCAGTGAGTACTGTTCTGTGATACCACACTATGGAAAATTTTTTTTATCCTTTCAGAACAGGGGGTAGGCCAGCATTTTTTCTGTAAACTACTTACAAGTAGCAAATATTTTAGGCTTTTCAGATGATGTGGTTTCATTACAATTACTCAGTTCTGCCTTTTTCATGTAAAAGTAACTGTAGACAATTTGTGAATAAGGGAACTTGGCTTTGTTATGATAAAGGCTTATTTATAAAAACAGGTGGCAAGCCAGGTTTGGTCCATTAAGCACAGTTTGTTGTAAAGCATTGGAGATAGAGTGGAATGTCAGTGCCTTGTGGGGGCTGGTTGGGTACACAGAGTTTAAGATACAAGTTTTAGAAACTTCTGTTCATGTCATTAAATGAAGATTTCTCGCTTCCCTGCTCTCTCTAGAATGTGCAGCCATTAAACAAATTGTCTTCATTCCATTCACTTCTTAGTTTTAATGCCCTAACTTGGGGCTGCTATATCTGACCATTCAACATCCCACCTGGTTGTAGGGGAAAGTGATCCTTTCTAATATGACTGAGGTTGTGACTTAGAGCAGCTCCACAAGTGATGGATACACAAAAGCTGCCACCCCAATGTTTCCACAATCTGCAGTTCAAATGGAAAGAACAGCAGGGTAAGGAAAGACAAGGCCATGTCTTTCCTGAGAGTCTGTGCTATCCTTTATTACTTTTCAATTTCTTGAATAACTAGAGTATTCAAGTACATGGTAAAAAAATCCCTCTCTCTGTCTATTCCCATTCTGCCTGGTTTCCTTCCCTACAGTTTGTAACCACAACTCTCTGTTTCCTATGCATCCTTTCAGTGTTTCTTTCTTTTGCTTGAGTTTTAATTAACTACTGTACTTTGGGTTCACTGTTTCTGAGATAATGAGATTTTCATTTTTCTCACTGGTGAGGAATCATTTTAAATTGGTAGTGCATCTTCACTTATTCTAACAAGGGATTATAATGGGAAATGAGAACTAAATAAACAGATGTACAGCTCAAACACATGTTAGTTAGGGTAATATTTTTAATTTTTATATTCAAAAATCATATCTGTATGAAACCAGCAAGATCATTTGATTTTCTATTAGTAGGCAAAAATTACTTAGCTTTGGATATGTCAAGAGCTGAGAATGAATAATTAAGCACAGGCAGTTGTAATGCAGTGGGTTTGTTACTGAGTCCAAGCTTGCTCTATTCACCTCATGACAGGCCAATAAGTCTACAGACAAGGTGTTGAGGCAAGAAATAGGACTTTATTCAGAAAGCTAGCTGACTGAGAAGATGGCAGACTAATGTTTCAAAATAACCATCTTCAGTTCGGTTCAGTTCAATCACTCAGTCATGTCCGACTCTTTCCGACCCCATGAATTGCAGCACACCAGGCCCCTCTGTCCATCACCAACACCCAGAGTTCACCCAAACTCATATCCATCGAGTCAGTGATGCCATCCAGCCATCTCAGCCTCTGTCATCCCCTTCTCCTCCTGCCCCCAATCCCTCCCAGCATCAGAGTCTTTTCCAATGAGTCAACTCTTCGCATGAGGTGGCCAAAGTATTGGAGTTTCAGCTTTGGCATCAGTCCTTCCAAAGAACACCAAGGACTGACCCCCTTCAGAATGGACTGGTTGGATCTCCCTGCAGTCCAAGGGACTCTCAAGAGTCTTCTCCAACACCACAGTTCAAAAGCATCAATCCTTCTGCACTCAGCTTTCTTCACAGTCCCATTTTCACATCCATACATGACCACAGGGAAAACCATAGCCTTGACTAGACGGACCTTTGTTGACAAAGTAATGTCTCTGCTTTTCAATATGCTATCTAGGTTGGTCATAACTTTCCTTCCAAGGAGTAAGTGTCTTTTAATTTCATGGCTGCAGTCACCATCTGTAGTGATTTTGGAGCCCAAAAAAATAAAGTCAGACACTGTTTCCACTGTTTCCCCATCTATTTGCCATGAAGTGATTAGACCAGATGCCATGATCTTAGTTTTCTGAATGTTGAGCTTTAAGCCAACTTTTTCACTCTCCTCTTTCTGGCAGACTAATATTTCAAAATAACCATCTTTCAAAATAAAATAACTGGATGCCACATTCTTTTATAGAACAGAGAGGGCAGGAGGAGAGGAAGTAAAGAAAAAAAAGGTCATTAATCTTGCAAACATCTCTTGGACTGAACAGCCTTGTGGAGGGGATATGTTAATTTCTTCTTTTCTGCAGCCATTCACAAGTGGGCATGTTCAGATTATCTCCCTTCGAGCTGAACAAAGTCACTTTCAGTTTAACAATTAGGCAGAGGGGCAGAGTTCCCTGAGGCAGGTGATTATGAATGATTACAATAGTAAAAGCAATGAAAAGCAAAGGTTAAAGTCAAAGAAACAGATCTAATTTGGAGTCAAAATTGGCTTTTCCCTGTAGGAGGTTCAAGACATGGATTTATACACCAGGGGGAATGAATCGAGCCAAACAATAGGGAAGAAGAAGAGGAAGGTGGGCGAAATGTATGATGGAAAGAGAACAAAAGAAATGAGGGTGTCCCAGATCACCAAGCCCACGCCTGGGTGGCAGTTGGCAAAGTATAAGCACTCACCAGCATGTAGTTAAAGACGTCTTTGAAAGGGAAGAAAATTGTTCCAGTTACTAGGTACAGATGTGGGACCAGACCAAGATCCACAGAATCATGAGCTTTTGCATGAACAGATATAGAATTACTTATACTGCATTCTCTAAAGTCCATTAATTTATTTACTGCATGGAAATATCCTAATTAAACAAATGACAGTCAGTAGCTATTATTCATGTCTTTTGGGGATTTTAAATTTGTCTTCTCTAAATTTCTATCTAAAATACCTGAAAATCAAGCTCTGGCTCTCAGAACCTAGTGAAAGCATGAATTTAATGGAGTAAAAATTACAGTTTTCCAGAAAGCTAGAAGACATGACTTAACTGCTTTCTGGGACCAAGCTCTTAGGTCTTAACATATTCTAGAATTTTTTTTTTTTGGCTGTGCTAGGTCTTTGTGTAGGCGTATGGGCTTTCTCTAGTTGTGGCATGTGGTCTTCTCTTGTTGCAGAGCACTAGCTCTAGAGCAAACAGGCTCAGTAGTTGCCAAATGAAGGCTTCTCTAGTTCAGCACGTGGGATCTCTAGTTGTAGAACATGGGCCAGCTGCCCTGCAGTATATGGGATCCTAGAGCCCTAGTTCCTGGACCAGGGATCAAACCTATGTCCCCTGCACTGGAAGATGGACTCCCAACCACTGGACCATGAGGAAAGTTCCAACACCCACCAGGATTTTTGAGTTGGTGACACTGGTCATGAGCCTAATCAGGAAATCCCAGCACCAACTCAGGCAGACATTTGACAAGACCAAAAGAGAAGAATGTATACACCAGGTTTTACTCAAGAAAAGATGGCAAAATGATGATGAAATGAACTAAATTAATGTGTTTAAGATTTTGGGGTTTTTTAAGCACAAATGAGTGAGTCAGAAGGATATTTAAAATGTCTATTTCATGAAAGTTTTGCTGAGAGTATGTTAGTGGAATAGTATAGTAGTTAATCAATAAAAAATAAATATATCTATAATAAATTACTAGATGTGAACATTGTAATATATATTATAGATCTATACAGATTTGAATATGAGATTTTTAAATGTCTAATTTCTTTCCCATGCTTCATACATATTCCTATATTGAAAATAGAAAGGAATGATAAATCATTGCAGAAAGATCAAAGTACACTAACTGAATTTAATTTTGTGTTTCTTGGATCAAGTTGATTTATTGTTCTGTTCTCAGAAATATCAGTTGATTGACACTTGTAGAGGTTAAAGAATACTGAAAAGATTTCAAGAAGTTTCACTTTCATAAATCAACTATGCTTCAATAAAATAATCAAGAAAAATAGTTTTTCATTTCTCCCTATTTGACAATTCAAAAAAACAACATTTTCTATAGCATCTCCAAACCATTCATGCAATTGCACAGATCTGATAACACAAAAATTTTATGCCAAGTCCTATTACCAAAAATGTTGAGTTAGCCTTCTTAAGCTGATAAATAGGTTTTTCTTTGCATCTGGAAGTTACCATGTATTTTGAGATTAGGTAATAAATCAAGCCTTCTTTAATTTCTGGTCTCGATGACACACAATTGGGTTTGAAGGGAATTTTCACAGATTTGAATATGCTGGTGAAAAAAGAAGTGCTGACTCAACTGTTTCTTTATCACGTCATGTCATGTTACTTTACCTTGCCTGGAAGATAAACTGTTCGAGGGCCAGATTGCATTACTATAAATGCCCATGGGAAACACAATGTTAGTGAAATGTACTCCCTACTCAGTTGGCACTGAGTCCTTGGGGCCTCCTGTTTCCTTCCCAGCTCTGCTTGCTCCTCTTTGCTCACTTCCTGAGCAGCTTCTCATTCCTCTCTGTTTCCCTACCTTCCTTCCTTCCCTCCTTCCTTCTTCACTCTAATTTGGTTGCTGTGGGTGCTATAAATTCTCAGGTTTGCCTGTAAAATGATCTTCAAATTAAATTGTGGAATAAGCTAATCAATTCATTTTCTTTAAATATAATTAATACAAATGGCAATTCAAGCAGAAAGCACCAGAGTATATGGTCATCATAATATATAATATATCACACTAAATATTTCTATGTATTTGCATTAATTACAGAGCCAAAATCTGCAGTGATTTTGGAGCCCCCCCAAAATAAAGTCTGTCACTGTTTCCCCATCTATTTGCCATGAAGTGATGGAACCAGATGCCATGATCTTAGTTTTCTGAATGTTGAGCTTTAAGCCAACTTTCTCACCTGATGCGAAGAGCTGACTCATTTGAAAAGACCCTGATGCTGGGAAAGACTGAAGACAGGAGGAGAAGAGAATGACAGAGAATGAGCTGGTTGGATGGCATCACCGACTCAATGACATGAGTTTAAGCAAGCTCCAGCAGCTGGTGATGGACAGGGAAGCCTGGCGTGCTGCGATTCATGGGGTCACAAAGAGTCGGACACAACTGAATGACTGAACCGAACAGAGCCAAAGTCACATGTGCCGCATTAATAGCACATCCTTTCTTAATTGAGAAATGTACAATCTAATGCATCTTCTAAAAATAGTTATGGGTTGAGTTTAAAATAAAAGAAAAATTGAGATAAATTAATGTGTGATGATGTCCTCAGTTCTTTTATGAGGTGACAAGGGTGAAAAACAAAATAAGTAAATAAGAATATTGAAACATTTGGGGCCTCCCAGGTGACTCAGCAGTAAAGAATCCACCTACAATGCAGGATTCGCAGGAGACACAGGTTTGATCCCTGGTCAGGAAGATTCCCTGGAGGAAAGCATGGCAACCCAATCCATTATTTTTCCCTGGAGAATCCCATGGACAGAGGAGCCTAGCAGGCTCCATAGGGTCCATAGGATCGCAAAGAGTCAAGTCGGACATGATTAAAGTGACTCAGCACGCATGCACGCATATTAAAACACTTAAAGTCAAACTATTTAATAATAGAATATTCCCTTAGGTCTAAAAACATTCTCTAGCCACACAGATTTTAAAATGTTATTTACTGATTCTCCTAGCTTGCTGTCCTAAATCCACACTGGTTCACCATTTGATGTTTGAACCATTCTTGGGAAAATCCATGATTTTCACAAGAAATTTTGGAAGATGGCTCAGAGTTATTACTTTACATTAGTGTCTCTCTAACACTTCCATTGTTCTACACATTAGGAAATATTTCATAATAATAAGTGTTCCATAAACTTCAAAAGTACCCTAAATAATAGAAAAAGGTATGGTGTCTGAAATAAAATGATTTTTAAATACGTTGAAAAGTAAAATCAACCTTTTTAATATGTATTGAGTCACCCACTGTTTCTAATCATACAAATGCCCAACCTGATGGAACTCTGTTCTCCAATTTCATCTTTTTCTGTTTTTGTTTTAATTTGTGCTGTATCTTAGTTGAAGCATGTGGCATCTAGTTCTTAACCAGGGATTGAACTCATGCCCCCTACATTGGGAGTATGGAGTCTTAACCACTGGACCACCAGGAAAGTCCCTCTCCAACTTCATCTTAACTGCAGTTCCTCAATCCTAAAATAACCATACCAACATTATGTACTCCTTAGGAATTTTATGAATATTATATGAGTTCATAAGTATAGTGTACATAATGATATTTGATATTTAGTATGAATTAAATGATTAAAATACATCTTAATTTTCTTGCACAAAATTATTTTTTTCTACTGCTCTCTTCATTTGGTTTTTACAAAAACACCTTTTGTCTTCCAAATCACTTAAGCTGGAAACTTTCAAATAGTTCTTAAGTTGAAAAGAAACCTTAAGTCTCCCTACGTCTTTATTGATGTAGTAAGCTATTGTCTCTGCAGTTGTCCCATACAATGCTTCCAAAGTTTCATATCCTATGTATGTGGCTGGTATGTACAGGTATGGCCTTCCTGGAGAAATAGGCTTATACATGCTGGGCAACTTGTCAGCTGAGTGTGTCAGGAAATGTTAGCTGCTCTCCACGGTTAAAATACTACTAATATTTAGCAGACCACTGTAAGTAAATGTTTTCCAAGTACACTAAAATCTATATATCATTTAATAGAAAATAGAAATACATAAAATACTAGTAAAAGGATATAAAGTTGTGCTTAGTAACCTCGTATCCAAATTTCCCATGGCTTCCCAGGTGGCACAGTGGTAAAGCATCCACCTGCCAATGCAGGAGACACTGGTTCCATCTGGAGAAGGAAATCGCAACCCACTCCAGTACTCTTGCCTGGGAAATCCCATGGACAGAGGAGCCTGGCAGGCTACAGTCCATGCAGCCACAAAGAGTCAGAAATGACTGAGCAACTGAGCACACAGTAGTATTACAAATGTGGAAACAATTACAATTCCAAAGAAGAAACTTTATAATTAAGGCAATCATAGAACCCAAGAGACCTTTCAGATTGGTGATTTGCCAGTTTATGTACAACCAGCTACAAATGTTAGCTCATATTCTGCTGATTCCCAAGCAAAAACTCCCATTCTCGTCCATGGTCTTTAGGTCAGGACTTTTTACATTTTTGCACCTATGACTAAGACTCTCCTGAAATAATATACTTTCCAATTTCTTTCCACTTACAACCCATTTAGCTCAGGGTAGTTTGAGCTGTCTTATTTTCCTAACTGATGGTCTGGAGTGTGGTCCCTGCTGACAAAAGGAGACAGAGAGTGAGCCTAAATTGCACCCCGCCCACTCCCAGCTCATCAACTTTTCATCTCCCTCACCTTTTTCCAGAAGATAAGCCTCAGTGACTCCTTTTTAAAGTCTAAGGACAGAATGCCCAACTAATTATTTAAATCTCTGTGCTATTGAAATATAAATAAGTCTTTTCCAGGTGCTTACCTCTAGAAAGACTGTTATTATCAACTTAGTACATCCGTGCCTTTTTGCTTAAAATTAACACTAGCAATGTGGATATTTCATTTTTCTCCCATTTGGGGCCAAAAAATCAATGAAATTAATGAATGCCAGTAACAAACTAGGATCACCTTATAACTCATAGTCTGAAAAATGACATTGTTGAAGAGGGCAGGGGTGTGGTATGAGGCTCAAAATGAAGGTCCACATGGTGTCCTGCCTTGGCATCCGTGCAGTCGGATGGAAGGCTTCCAGGAGTCTTACCTTAAGTTCCTCTGCTTACTCTGTCCTGTAGACCAGGTATCCCAGAGAAACAACATCCTTCTTAGAAGGGGGGCAGTTTCTGCTTGTGCCTGAGTAGCAGGTGCCAGTCGCATGCTGGGCTGCAGAATTATTCAAACAATTCAGTCCCCTCTTTCTACCAGAATCAGAGGGCTCCCATCTTCTACCTCCTACAAAGCCTGCCTCTCAAACAACCCCGCCCCCCACCTCATCATTCACTTTGTTCCCAAGTCAAGCTCTATATAGTCAGGTGTTGCATGCAATGTCTTTGAATTAATCAATATGACTAATAAACTGCTGTCAATCTCGTCTGCCCAAAGTCAGGGGTCACATGTTTGGCTATATCCATCAACCTAGGGCAGAAATGCTTCTCTCACCTATGGTTGACCATGTTAAGGGAAACATTTACTGAAATTGCCCACCCTGACTAGGCACCATAGTAACCATTTGCATGAGTTATGCAAGGTCCATGACACGAGTTTATGAAAGGAGGTCCTGGTAAGGAACACAGAATTAATAAGTAACCACCAACCAGAAGAGTTTGGGAAAGGTCCAAAAGAAACATCACATGTCCTACCACCTTCTCTGTGGCATCCATCTTGGCTGAGCAATGAAGTGCCACCAGAAAGGACCCTGAGTCAGAATGACTGTTTAGAGACAACCCGGAGATTAATCCTATCACCATGAAGGCCAAGACTTTGAGCCACATGGCAGAGCAGGCTTCCTGGGTTCCCTCACCCTCTTGCTCTCTGCCCAGGTGCCCCGTTCAATAAAGTCTCTTGCTTTGTCAGCATGTGTGCCTCCTCAGACAGTTCATATCCAAACATTGGATAAGAGCCAACTCTCAGGCCCTGGAAGGGGTCCTGCTTTCTGCAACAGCCACAAAAAATCAAGTATACAGTAGAATGCGCCTGAACAAACTGGGACACCTGGTCAACCTAGTCAGACCATTTGTCCTTGGCATCTTATTTGAGAGATGAAAGAAGGAAAAGCTGGGTCAGTTTCCAAGCTGCAGCCCCACACAAGAAGATGTATTCATTTAGACTCTACAAAATCTTAATCTTTGCTCAGAAATAAACTCTAACCTTTGACAAAAGAGGCAAGAATATAAAAAAGAGAAAAGACAGTCTCTTTGGTAAGTGGTGCTGGGGAAACTGGAAAGTTACAGGTAAAAGAATGAAGTTAGGCCACTCTCTAATACTAAACACAAAAACAAACTCAAAATGGATTAAAGACATAAATGTAAGAGCAGACACTATAAAACTTCTAGAGGAAAACACAGGCAGAACAGTCTTTGATATAAATTGCAACAATATTTTGGGGGATCCATCTCCTAATGTAAAGGAAATAAAAGCAAAAACAAACAAGCTGAACCTAATTAAATGCAAAAGTTTTTGCACAGCAAACTGTCAACAAAATGAGAAGACAGCATACTGAAAGGGAGAAAGTGTTTGCAAATGTTCTCATAGCTAAGGGATTAATATCCAACATATAAAAACAGCTCATATAACTCAGTATTATAAATAAAACCAAAATCTGATTGAAAAATGGGCAGAAGAACATTTTTCCAAATAAAAAATGCAGATAGCCAAGAGGCACATGAAAAAAATACTCAACATTGCTAATCATCAAGGAAATGCAAATCAAAGCCATAATAAGATATCACTTCACACCAGGCAGAATGACCATCATCAAAAAGAACATAAATAACAAATACTGCTGAGGATGCGGAGCAAAGCAAACCCCATATACTATTGGTGGAAATGAAATTTGGTGCAGCCTGTGCTGTGGAAAACAGTATGAAGGTTCCTCAGAAAACTAAAAATGAAACTACTATATGACCCAGCATTTTTACTCCTGGGTATATATCTGGAGGAAATTATAATATGAAAAGATATATGCACCCCAAGGTTCACAGCAGCACCATTTACAATAACCAAGACATGGAAACCTAACTAACCATCAACAGATGAATGGATAAAGACATAGTTATCTATTTATCTATCTACAGTGGAATATTATATATTATATAGGCTTCCCAGGTGGAGCCAGTGGCAAATAACCCACCTGCTGGAGATATAAAAGATGTGAGTCCCATGGACAGAGGAAAGGAGCCTGGCAGACTACAATCCATAGGGTCACAAAGAGTCAAACAGGATTGAGTGACTGAGTACACATGCATATAATATGTATATATTATATATCTATATCTATCTATCTATATGTATATTTACACATCCAATGGAATATTATTGAATCATAACAAACACAACCACATTAAAGAATGGAAATTTTCTATTTGAAGCAACATGGATGCACTTATTGCCTTTGAAGAATTTTCAACTGAAAAACATAAAGAAAAAAGAAAAAGCTACTACCATGGAAATCTAGAATCCTAGGTACATTTTCCCATAGCACATTTTCTTTATGGTGGTTGATTGTCTAGAACATCTGTAAAATATAAATCTATGTAAACCACATTTACATTTTTGAATAGCCACATTTAGAAAGGAAAACACAACGAGAAATAAATTTTAATAATATGTTGTAACTCATATATCTGAAATATTATCATTTCAGCATTTGTGTGTGTTAGTTGCACAGTCATGTCCAACTCTTTTGCAACCCTGTGGACTCTAGCTCACCAGGCTCCTCTGTCCATGGGATTCTCCAGACAAGAATACTAGAGTGGGTTGTCATTTCTTTCTCCAATTCAGCATTAAATCAAAATAAAAGTTATTAATGAGATACTTTACATCCTACAATTCACATGAAGACCTCAAAGTCTAATATGCATTTTACACTGATAGTCATCTCCATTCAGGTGCTCAAATTTTATTGAAATTACTTGATCTTTTAATATATTATATTTATATATACACAGTAGAATATTATGAATCATAGCAAATACAACCACATAAAAGAATGGAAATTTGCACCTGAAGAAATATGGATGATCTATTAACATATTAATAGATTCAGAGAACTAACACATTTCAAACATATACAGAAATAAATAATACTTTTAATAGCTTTTCTAATATTTTTGATAATTCAAATAGTTTTAATAGTTACTGCTGAATTAAGCATAAATTATTTCATTTAATATAATTTTCCATATTGACAAAATTGGTTTCTCTTTTTTAGAACCAATTCAACTGAAGCAAAAGCACAAGTTGAAACAAGTCTGTCGAAGTAAATAATTCTTGAGTCAACTTTTACTATTAATCTAGAACACAAAAGAAAATTCCATTAATTGAAGGATAATCTTAAGTTTATTACTGTTAATAAAATTTTCTTCAAGCTTTTCTTGTAGTGTTTGCATATTTGTATAACACTATTAATTGCAATTAAAATCTTCTGCATTTATACTGGAAAGATGAGTAAGATTATTATTGATTTGCACTATGGACAGTTTTAATTTCAACTGAAGTTTCGTAATTCTTTAGGCAAAGTCACAAATAAGCTTTTCTTTTCCTTTGAAGTTTTAAACTGATCTCATTCATGTGCAGTGCATACTGCTGAAAAAAGGAAAATCATAGTCATTTTGTCTTTGATTATTTAATGTTTGGTAACATTCCTCTTGCTTAGAAGACTCCTGAACCTAAGTAACAATATGATACATCTTTGTAAAGCTCTCCCATGACCAAACCAATAAATATTAGCAAAAACGCCAAGACCACCATTCTCTTGGTCTTATATTTCCTCCACGTTTTATAAATAATAAATGATACTAACCGGTCTATCTGGGACATATTTTATAGAATCTACATCAGGACACCGTGAATATTTTTTTTCAAAAATATTCTCAGTATCTCTCATATAGTTGACCAAAACAATGAGGGGAAATATCAAACTTTTACCTTAAAATTTGCATTATCTACCTAATATAGCTAGAGCATCATCTACCATGACTGAAACTATTTCTTATACTAATAGAAAATTCTTCTTTAACAAATATGTATTTTAAATTATATATTCCACTGTTTAATATTCAGGGCCACAAATTGATAGCATTTTTTTACAAAAAATTTGGAAGTTTTTTGAGACAAAGATGTGCTAAAAGTATCAATATACAATGTCTCATGTCAGACAGCTAGTCAAAAAGCTTAAAATTTTCTAAATGTTGAAAGAATTGATCTTCGATATTGATAGAAAGTTTTTGTATTCTAAAGGCAACTGTTTGGTGGCTTAAAGATTTATTTTTTTCTAAAAATGTTTTAGTCTTTTTCTCATAATTTTCTAATAGAATTTCCATAGAAGAAATACATTCTTTACCATCTCTCTATCTAAAAGTTAGTTTTTATTTTTAAAGCAAGTATTCAAACCATTTTACAACTTAACAAAATTAAGCTGTACCTTGTTAAAAATAATTTAAAGTGTTTTGCAATTCTGATTTCAAGAGATTAATTTTATTCTTTCTGTCCATTGAAAGAAAATGTCTTACAAAATTCATTATGTATCTGCTGAAATATATTGTAAATTTTATTTTAATAAACTTTTTACAGCAATCACCTTTTAAATTTTGCTGACACAACAAATTGCTGATGGCATTCACTGTGAAATTTGAACATAACTTTTTCAGTCTCTTTTTTTCTATGCTATCTGGCAATAGTATTGACTTCTGTGAAGGTGAAAGTGAAAATCACTCAGTCCTGTCTGACTATTTGCAATCCCATGGACTATATATACAGTCTATGGAATTCTCCAGGTCAGAATACTGGAGTGGGTAGCCTTTCCATTCTCCAGGGGATCTTCCCAACCCAGGGATAGAAGCCAGGTCTCCCGCATTGCAGGCAGATTCTTTACCAGCTGAGCCACAAGGGAAGCCCAAGAATACTGGAGTGGGTAGCCTATCCCTTCTCCAAGGGACCTTCCCAACCCAGGAATTGAACTGGGGTCTCCTACATTGCAAACGGATTCTTTACCAACTGAGTTATCAGGGAAGACCTTGTGTATCTTCTTGTGTTTTGATTTGTCTATTGACTTCTATATCTTGTGTATCGTATACTGACTTTTGTATCTCTACTCAATTTGCACCAATAGTAGCCTTTACTTTTTATTCAAAATTCTATCCACATGTATTATTTTTAATTAGTGAAACAATTTAATTGCACTACAATAAAAATTTCAAGTATTTCAATTAAAATGCCAGTTCTAATTTACAAAGATATTCTTAAAATTCACACTGTCTGCGTAAAATATCCAAATATCATATAATATTATTTCAACAGTAAAACATCTTTTGAAGTGGTTCAATCCATAAGCTACAATTAGATGGGAGATGCGTTTATGAATAATAATAGAAACAATGTACACACCTAACATTTGCATACTCCAGTAAAACAATATCCCACACAATGCAAAATAACAGTGGAATGTAGTCCTGCAAAACAATAAAGTTTTGTTTTAATGGAATAATATTTTAATATGCTACTGCTGTTACATTTAAACTTAAAATTAATTAAAATAAAAATTCAATTATTCAGTTGAACCAGCCCCATGTCATTGGATAGCATAGATAGAAGAATATTTACATCATTGCAGAAAGTTATTTTAGACAATGTTGATCTGGAGTGTGAAAAATACATAAACTACAGGTTATTTGGACTTTGATGGAAGTCCTGGAAACCAAAAACCACAAATAATACTATTTCAGTGGGAAAATGTACTCCAGCCACCACATATTTTGTGCATGACTTGAAGATTGCCCATATGATCAATTTTTATAGTACATTTTGGTGGGATTTCCAAATAGAACAGTAATATACACTTGATCTAGAAAATCTGAATATAAAAATAATTGCATGAGTTTTGCACCACTTTTTATTTAAGAATGTAAAATTATTTTATCATTCCATTAAATATTAGTAACAATTTTTGAGATCAACATCATCGCTTAGCTTAGATTATCTAAAATAATCATGAAAAATAACTTCACAATATTTTCATTCTGGGAAACTCAGGTCAAATTTTGATCATTTGCATTTCCTTCCAACCTACTTCTAAAGAAGAAACACAAACCATATATATAACATATCAATATTTCCAAAAAGTCAACTTCTGTATGAAATGCATAGAGACAATAAAACAGTCAATAACAATATTTATCCAGTGCACAGCAAATAGTAGCTATCCAATACACTTCTGCTAAACTAATCTCTTGCATTTCAAATATCATTTTCATAGAACCAGAAGTAATACATTTTTTGTAAAGCCAGGTACTTAGTAACTAATTATCTGTTCTCACTTATGACAAAAGAAGTCATTTTTAGTTTTTGTGTACATTCTCTTCAAAAAGCATAAAAGTTTTCTATAACATTTAGGAATACATCTAATCTTTAGTGTTACAGAGTAGCAAATTAATGTAGATCTTTGAATAACATGTGTTTGAACCATGTGCATCCACTGATACATTGTTTGTTGTTTTTTTTTTTCCATAAATGGTTTCAGTACCACATGATATGCCATTGGTTGAATCCAAGGATATAGAAACACAGATATGTAAGGCCAACCATGGGGCTGGAACAGCCATGGATTTTTGGTATCCAAAGTAGATCCTGGAACCAGCACCCTCTACTCCTCAAATACTAAGGGATGACTGTATTCATTTTTCTGCTTCTTACACTGTAGAACATGATGAAAATAGAGTAAAAAATTAAAGCGGGTATTAATATTGAGAAAAAAATGAAAACAAACCATGTTATTTGTAATGTACAGAAAACTTCAGTGAAAGAAGCTTCAAATGTATAATTATTTAAGCATCTCCTATATATCCTATACCTAGGTGAATAGGTCATACTGAGCAGAAGGTCATGTTCTCAGTCAGTCACTCCCATTGGCCTAAACTACAGACAAATGTCAGAGCTAGAATAAATAAATCTGAGCTCTATGATTCCTTTTCTTGAGTTATGTTGAAATGTATAACTAAACCTGTTTCTTACCTGTGTGATCTGAATGAGATGATGTCTTAGTGCTGGCCATTATAATGAATACAATAGACTGGGCAGTTTAGACAATAGACATTTATTTTCTCATAGTTCTGGTGGCTAGGAACTCCAAAATTAGGATATTGCTGAGGTTGGTCTCTGACAGACTCAGAGACCAATGAGGACTCTCTTCCTGACTTACTGACCTAGAGATGGAACCTAGGTCTCCTGCACTGCAGGCAGATTCATTAGTGTCTGAGCCACCAGGGAAGCCCCTTTTCCTGACTACCACATAGCAACCTTCTTGCCCTGTCCTGGCGTGGTGTAGAAAAAGACAGGGACTCCTCTGGTGTTTCTCTTCATAAGGGCACTAATTTCATCACAAAAGACCTCAACCTCATGGTATTACCAAACCTAATGGCCACCTAATGTGAAGAACTGACTCATTGGAAAAGACCCTGATGCTAGGAAAGATTGAAGGAGGGAGGAGAAGGGAATGACAGAGGATGAGATGGTTGGATGGCATCACTGACTTGATGGGCATGAATTTGAGCAAGTTCTGAGAGTTGGTGATGGACAGAGAAGCCTGGTGTGCTGTAGTCCATGGGGTTGCAAAGAGTCATACTCTACTGAGTGACCAAACTGAACTGAATTATTCCCCCAAAGTCTGTGTCTCATCACTGTGTCTCATTATCAAATGATACCACATTGGGAGTTAGGTCTTCAGCACATGAATTTACAAAGGACATAATTCAGTCCACAGCAGGTGACCACAGCAAGCTGAATCTGGTGTGGTTTGACTCATTTTTTCTATAAACATGAGCTCTCATGTGTGTCCGTGTCTAAATCCAAAGCTCTTTTAATGATGTGATAATCTGGATCAACAACTGCTTCCTTAAATTAAAGAGTACAATGCTTCCTACAACCAACTGTTCACACAGAGTACTTCAACTGTTGGAGTCATTTAGCACTAAGATTTATTAGATTCTAATTTCTAGAATTATCCTAAAAAACTAGAGCAATGTGTAGAGAAATTTGTTTGTAGTTTACAACCTTGTGCAGAACGAATTCCTGAATAGATTTCTCACCAGGTGAGAATCAGCAGAAACCACTGGAGCCCCAGGTTTGTAACTTTTCCAAGACTGAATTCGATCTGAATTATATTCATCTTGCTTGCAGAGCTCTTCTCCCATGCTGAGCTGCATGGATGAAA
Organism: Bubalus kerabau; assembly: GCF_029407905.1. Taxonomy (NCBI): domain Eukaryota; kingdom Metazoa; phylum Chordata; class Mammalia; order Artiodactyla; family Bovidae; genus Bubalus; species Bubalus kerabau. The sequence goes on along the minus strand of NC_073639.1, from coordinate 45,251,958 downwards.
AAAAAGAAAGAAAGAAGCCAAGTAAACACCAGAATTTTCCCACTGAAACTTCTATTTGGATATTAAATTTCCCTACACAACTGAGAAACTATTTTGAGCAGTAGGCACCTGAAAGTTTTGGTTTTCATTTTCAGTAGATGGACTTATTTTCTCCTTGATTTTAGCCATACATGGAGAATTAAATTTTACTATGAGAAACTCTTGGTATCATTTCTTATAATAAAAGTTGGTATATGACAAAACAAATTTTCAAATATTTTAATTATAAGTTACTTTTATAAGACCCTTTTAAGTTATTAAGACCGTGGTTTATTTATCAGGGTCAAACAACTTCCTTTTCCTTAAATTTCAGTGTAATACAGACATTTTAATGTCTATTTACTGATTTGTGTCTCATCAGTCTTCAAAAATAAAACTTGAGTACATTATAGTACTCCAAATCAATCAGAGCGTCACCTAATTTTTAAAACAATACTACGAAAAATGAATGCCATAAGTAATATAAATAATCATTTACATTGAAAAATCCAGTAAGATACTTCATAAAACATGCATATGGCATGGGTCTTATAGTATATAATGTAAAACTGCTTTTGATTATGATATGGAATCAATCATGTGGCTTTGGAAAAAAAATTAAAAGAAAAAAGGCAAATTTCCAGAAAGTAATCATTGTAAGAAAAAAATGATAGAAACTAGCATATAATTTACATCAGGAGTCAGCAAACTTTGGCTCATAGACCAAATCTGCCTACTACCTGTTTTATCGCTCATAAGCTAAAAATGGATTTTGCCTTTTTAAATGGTTAAAAATCAAAATATTATTTTGTGACAAATACACAAAATTCAAGTTTCAGTGCACTAATTCATATACATGTTGCCTATGGCTGTGTATGAGTTACAAGGACAGATCTGAGTAGTAATGTCAGAGTCTGAATATACCCTACGGTCTAAAATTTTTACTATAGGTTTCTTAAGAAAAAAACATTGATTGTCTCTGAGTTAAAGATTATGGTACAGAGGGTTTCTTTTTTCCTAAAAATATGATTGCATTATATTATTTTATGTTATGAGGTCTAATATTCCTATATTTAGAAACATATTTGTTCCTACATTTAGAAAAATACATTTACTTGAATATGGACAAAATAATTGTGTTTTGTAATTCTTTATAAGCATTTTTCTTTTTAGTCTAGTTAATCATGATTATTTTCCTGGATAACTGCCAAACTTTCAATTAACATTATTGTCAGTGGATCCAACCAAACTAACTATGGAGAAAAGTATTTAGAACCTTGTGTTGAGGGTGATGTCACAGCACACTGAATAAACCACTTACATCCTCAAATTGGCCATTTAAGTAACCAGCAATCAACCATTACAAAATCAATGTTCCTTTAAAAGTATTTATACATAGATCTGTGAAAGGAAGATATAGAATAAATAAAGTCTTATATATGGATCAACAATTTGACTTTCCTAAAGTATAAAAATGATGACTGGAAAATGCTCCCTTTTGCTTTTCTATGACTCTAGCTTATTTAATTTACAACTAATTATATTTTAAGCCATCAGAACATTCTGATCCATAATATTTGCTTGAAAAATGAAAGGATTCTATATTATATATTAACAAAATTAGACTATTAAGAGGGATTGGTAATTGTACCTTTAAGAACTGGAAAAACATTTTCAACTATATACTACCAAAAATTGTATAATGAGCTGTGAAAACTTGGTCACATTTACAAAGATTCTAACTGGATGGACATGTCACAGTTAACAAGAAAATGGTGGAGAGAGAGAAAAAAAATCATCCAAGCTGTCTCATTCACCCCTCATTTTTTTTTCAATTTTTCTAAAAAGAAATATCATCCAGGATATTTTACTAAAATACTTCCTATTTATATAGAAATAAACAAAAAGGAGCTTTGATATAATTAATCATGTAGATTATTATGTGGATTATGATGTACAATTGAGTTCCAATCTCACTGTAGACACACAGGTGGTTTAGTAGATTTGAACTGTAACACATGGCTCAGAAAATAAAATGATCTATTCACTGGGTGTACAGACAAAAAGGAAAACTGAAAATAAGCAGTCAGCCAGGGTACAAAGTTTTCAAATGTCTAGGCATCCTTCTCCTTGAAATAGATGCCACTAAAAAAGACAGCATTTCAGTTCCTACAGGACAGCCATACACCTACTCTGGTCCTCATCGGTCTTGTTTTGAGATGACTAGACAACCTCACCTCCTGCCATCATCCTAAATGGATGTAAGTTGCTTACCAACAAGGCCAACCTCAACCTGACCCTACAGCTCAAATCTTTAATAGTATGAGTCTCTTGTCCAGAGTAAAGCCACCTTCTCCCTACTTGGTCTCTCCTCCCAAAAGATGTTACTTTCTAGTCTGGAGCCTCCCTAGAGCCCAACAGAGGCAGGATGTGGGATGCACGTGGTTGTGGAAGATGGAGCGATAACTCATTTGTGCTTCAGCTTTTCTCTTACTGAGCGAGACACACTAACACTCTGGCTGTGTCATCGTGACCAGTGCAAGTTACCATCTGACTCATGACGTTCCATGACTAAAAGCAAAAAGAGATGAATTATCTGGACCCTAAATAGGAATATGGACATGGTTTTATTTGCAAGTGCAGAAAGACATCTTCAAAAGAAGAGCTCACTATTTTTTTCAACTGATTTTTCCTAACAAATTATAAGACTCAGTTCAGATCAGTTCAGTCACTCCATCAGTTCTGACTCTTTGAGACCCCCATGGACTGCAGCATGCCAGGCTTCCCTATCCATCACCAACTCCCAGAGCTTACTCAAACTCATGTCCATCGAGTCGGTGATGCCATCCAAACATCTTATCCTCTATCATCCCCTTCTCCTCCTACCTTCAATCTTTCCCAGCATCAGGGTCTTTTCCAATGAGTCAGTTCTTCACAGGTAGCCAAAGTATTGGAGCTTCAACTTCAGCTTCAGCATCAGTCCTTCCAATGAATATTCAGGACTGATTTCCTTTAGAATGGACTGGTTAGATATCCTTGCAGTCCAAGGGACTCTCAAGAGTCTTTTCCAGCATCACCGTTCAAAAGCATCAATTCTTTGGTGCTCAATTTTCTTCATAGTCCAACTCTCACATCCATACATGACTACTGAAAAAGCCATAGGCTTGACTAGATGGACCTTTTTTGGCAAAGTAATGTCTCTGCTTTTTAATATGCTGTCTAGGTTGATTATAGCTTTTCTTCCAAGGAGTAAGCGTCTTTTAATTTCTTGGCTGCAGTCACCATCTGCAGTGACTTTGGAGCCCCCAAAAATAAAGTCCCTCAGTTTCCATTGTTTTCCCATCTATTTGCCATGAATGATGGGACCAGATGCCGTGATCTTAGCTTTCTGAATGTTGAGTTTTAAATCAATTTTTTCAATATCCTCTTTCACTTTCATCAAGAGGCTTTTGAGTTCCTCTTCACTTTCTGCCATAAGGGTGGTGTCATCTGCATATCTGAGGTTATTAATATTTTTATCAAAAACGTTGATGCCAGCTTATGCTGCATCCAGCCTGGCATTTCGCATGATGTACTCTGCATATAAGTTAAGTAAGGAGGGTGACAATATACAGCCCTGACATACTCCTTTCCCAATTTAAAACCAGTCTGTAGTTCCATGTCCAGTTCTAATTGGTGCTTCCTGACCTACATAGATTTCTCAGGAGGCAGGTGAGGTGGTCTGGTACTCCCATCTCTTGAGAATTTTCCACAGTTTGTTGTTATCCACACAGTCAAAGGCTTTGGAGTAGTCAATAAAGCAGAAGTAGATGTTTTTCTTGAATTCTCTTGCTTTTTCAATGATCCAACAATGTTGGCAATTTGACCTCTAGGTCAATTCAAAACATTTTCCATAATACAAAAGCTGTATTATTTAAAATTATTATTATAAAGTATGTCCATGTGGTATTATACACTTGGATAAGAAAGCCTTCCTCAGTGCTCAGTTCAAAGAAATAGAGGAAAACAACAGAATGGGAAAGACTAGAGATATCTTCAAGAAAATTAGAGATACCAAGGGAACATTTCATGCAAAGATGGGCACAATAAAGGACAGAAATGGTATGGGCATAACAGAAGCAGAAGATATTAAGAGGTGGCAAGAATAAACAGAAAAACTGTACAAAGAAAGATCTTCACAACCAAGATAATCACGATGGTGTGATCACTGACCTAGAGCCAGACATAATGGAATGTGAAGTCAAGTGGGCCTTAGAAAGCATCACTATGAACAAAGCTAGTGGAGGTGATGGAATTCCTGTTGAGCTATTTCAAATCCTAAAAGACAATGCTGTGAAAGTGCTGTACTCAATATGCCAGCAAATTTGGAAAACTCAGCAGTGGCCACAGGACTGGAAAAGGTCAGTTTTCATTCCAATCCCAAAGAAAGGCAATGTCAAAGAATGCTCAACTACCACACAATTGCACTCATCTCACATGCTAGTAAAGTAATGCTCAAAATTCTCCAAGCCAGGCTTCAGCAATATATGAACCATAAACTTCCAGATGTTCAAGCTGGTTTTAGAAAAGGCAGAGGAACCAGAGAACAAATTGCCAACATCTGCTGGATCATCGAAAAAGCAACAGATTTCCAGAAAAGCATCGATTTCTGCTTTATTGACTAGGCCAAAGCCTTTGACTGTGTGGATCACAATAAACTGTGGAAAATTCTGAAAGAGATAGGAATACCCGACCACCTGACCTGCTTATTGAGAAATCTGTATGCAGATCAGGAAGCAACAGTTAGAACTGGACATGGAACAACAGACTGGTTCCAAATAGGAAAAGGAGTATGCCAAGGCTATATATTGTCACCCTGCTTATTTAACTTCTATGCAGAGTACATCATGAGAAACGCTGGGCTGGAAGAAGCACAAGCTGGAATCTAGATTCCTGAGAGAAATATCAATAACCTCAGATATTCAGATGACACCACCCTTATGGCAGAAAGTGAAGAACTAAAGAGCCTCTTGATGAAAGTAAATGAGGAGAGTGAAAAAGTTGGCTTAAAGCTCAACATTCAGAAAACTAAGATCATGGCATCTGGTCCCATCACTTTATGATAAATAGATGGGGAAATAGTGGAAACAGTGTCAGACTTTATTTTTAGGGGTTCCAAAATCATTGCAGATGATGACTGCAGCCATGAAATTAAAGGACGCTTACTCCTTGGAAGAAAAGCTATGACCAACCTAGATAGCATATTCAAAAGCAGAGACATTACTTTGCCAACAAAGTTTCGGATAGTCAAGGCTATGGTTTTTTCAGTAGTCATGTATGGATGTGAGAGGTGGACTACAAAGAAAGCTGAGTGCCAAAGAATTGATGCTTTTGAACTGTGGTGTTGGAGAAGACTCTTGAGAGTCCCTTGGACTGCAAGGAGATCCAACCAGTCCATCCTAAAGGAGATCAGTCCTGAGTGTCCGTTGGAAGGATTGATGTTGAAGCTGAAACTCTAATACTTTGGCCACCTGATATGAAGAGCTGACTCATTGGAAAAGACCCTGATGCTGGGAAAGACTGAAGGGAGGAGGAGAAGGGGATGACAGAGGATGAGATGATTGGATGGCATCACCAACTCAATGGAGGTGAAATTGAGTAAACTCCGTAAGTTGGTGATGAACTGGAGTCCTGGTGTGCTGCAGTCCATGGCGTTACAAAGAGTCGGACATGACTGAGTGGCTGAACAGAACTGATGTGGTCAGATAACCACAATTTTTAGAAATAATAGTAAACTCAGATATTTGTAGGAACTTATTTTTATAAGCAACTGAAAGTTCTGTGGAATACCCTTTTCTCAATTTTTACTGCATAAACACCAAGACATGTAGACACTGAGCTATTAGATGTAGTTCTGTCATTCTTCTATAGAAGAATTTTGTCCTACTTCTTACCATGTAGCTTTTTTTTTAAGACCAGATTTGTGGGAGTGTCCAGAATTTATTCAGAAAACTTTGTCTCATACTATTTCAAGTCCAGTTGTCTTGTGCTGACAGATAGAGTCATAAGCACAAAAGCTTTGTTTAAAACACAATTTCACATAAAACTGTTTTAATATAAAAATGATTAATCTGAATCTGCAAAGAACTTAAACTTTCCTGTGTAAAATACTCATAAAATATTAGTCAAGTTCTGTTTGCTTTCAAGACATATAAATACACAAATCAGACCATTCTCACATTGAAAGATCCATGTCCAAGAGCTACAGAATATTGTAAAAGTCCTACCTAGGAGCCCATGTGATAGTTTGTCAGAAAACATTTCACCAAAAGAAAAACAGATAAGGAAACTGATGTTCTAACTGGCCTCCTGTAAATATACTTATATAAATGCAACACAAGCATATTTGCTTGGTTTCTTTAGCTTCAGTTCAGTTCAGTTCAGTCCCTCAGTCGTGTCTGACTCTTTGCAACCCCTTGCATCGCAGCACGCCAGGCCTCCCTGTCCATCACCAACTCCCGGAGTTCACTCAAACTCACGTCCATCGAGTCAGTGATGCCATCCAGCCATCTCATCCTCTGTCGTCCCCTTCTCCTCCTGCCCCCAATCCCTCCCAGCATCACAGTCTTTTCCAATGAGTCAACTCTTCGCATGAGGTGGCCAAAGTACTGGAGTTTCAGCTTTCGCAGCATTCCTTCCAAAGAAATCCCAGGGCTAATCTCCTTCAGAATGGACTGGTTGGATTTCCTTGCAGTCCAAGGGACTCTCAAGAGTCTTCTTCAACACCACAGTTCAAAAGCATCAATTCTTCGGTGCTCAGCCTTCTTCACAGTCCAACTCTCACATCCATACATGACCACAGGAAAAACCATAGCCTTGACTAGACGGACCTTTGTTGGCAAAGTAATGTCTCTGCTTTTTAATATGCTGTCTAGGTTGGTCATAACTTTTCTTCCAAGGAGTAAGTATCTTTTGATTTCATGGCTGCAATCCCCATCTGCAGTGATTTTGGAGCCCCCCCCCCCAAAATAAAGTCAGCTACTGTTCCCACTGTTTCCCCATCTATTTCCCATGAAGTGATGGGACCGGATGCCATGATCTTCATTTTCTGAATGTTGAGCTTTAAGCCAACTTTTTCACTCTCCTCTTTCACTTTCATCAAGAGGCTTTTGAGTTCCTCTTCACTTTCTGCCATAAGGGTGGTGCCATCTGCATATCTGAGGTGATTGATATTTCTCCTGGCAATCTTGATTCCAGCTTGACAGTTGTCAAAAATCAAAGTAGGGTAACAGGACTCCTATAACAGACTATCTTTTAAAAAGTAAATCTATGCCTAAATTAGTACCATCAGTCAAGCATGTGCAAATTTGAATAGTGCATCTTGTTAATGGCATCTTGATATTGTGGTCAATATAAGAATACTATCAAGAGACCAATTGAATTCTCTTTGTCATTATCCATTCATATACCTCTTCGGTGGTTTGCTACCATTTAGAAAAAAAAAGTCTGCAAAATACAAATGTCATCAAATTGTAACAATGACCAATAATTTTGAAAAAATAAGATTGGTATGATCAGCTTATTTTCTAATGTTAACTGTGTATTAAAGTTTAAAGATTCTCCAGGTAAAATGATCCAATGAATAAAATTTTATAATGAGACAGTATTAGGAACATGGTCCCTTATGGTAGCTTCACCTTTCTTTTCTATTGTACAATCAGTTGGATTTTGTAGCATAAATGCTTATTAAAAACTCAAACACTCTCATGCATTTCTACTGAACTTTTGTTTTTTTCAATACTTTTATTTATTTTTCAATTTGCACTGGAGCTTAGTTGTGAAGGGTAGATCTTTTAGTGTGGCATGCAAACTCTTGGTTGTAGCACATGGCATTTAATTCCCCAATCAGGGATCGAACCTGGGCCCCCTGCATTGGGAATGCCAAGTGTTAGCCACTGGACTACCAGGAAAGCACCCTCTACTGAGTATTTAAATAAAGAATATTGTGAAGCAGGTGGGAGCAACATGGGTTCCTTTCTACTGATTTCCAGGGATTCTACAAAATTAGGATAAAGTTTGGGAGAAGAGGAATATAGGTCAGAGACATCCCAGAAGGGCTGGAAGGGGCTGGCTGAAGAAGCATAGTCATCCTTAATGTCTAAAGTTACAGACAAAAGAACTTAGAAAAATGTTTAGAGAAATGAAATTCAGCACACAGTCATCCAGGTATCACAGAAAATTCAATACCTGGGAAGGTCTTCTAAACAGGGTTATTTGGCAGTAATGGAACTGTATACAATCTAATGACTTCCTGAAAAATCCTGGCAAGAGAAATATTCAGCAAGTAGTGTAGACTACCAGTTGCTAACAAAAATATCACAGCAAAGACAGAGGTTCCACTGAGATGACTCACCATTCCCAAAAACCTGTAATAATTCCATTCTGAAAGAGATGGGAATACCAGACCACCTGATCTACCTCTTGAGAAATTTGTATGCAGGTCAGGAAGCAACATTTAGAACTGGACATGGAACAACAGACTGGTTCCAAATAAGAAAAGGAGTACGTCAAGGCTGTATATTGTCACCCTGCTTATTTAACCTCTATGCAGAGTACATCATGAGAAACGCTGGACTGGAAGAAGCACAAGCTGGAATCAAGATTGCCAGGAGAAATATCAATCACCTCAGATATGCAGATGACACCACCCTTATGGCAGAAAGTGAGGAGGAACTAAAAAGCCTCTTGATGAAAGTGAAAGTGGAGAGTGAAAAAGTTGGCTTAAAGCTCAACATTCAGAAAACGAAGATCATGGCATCTGGGCCCATCACTTCATGGGAAATAGGTGGGGAAACAATGGAAACAGTGTCAGACTTTATTTTGGGGGGCTCCAAAATCACTGCAGATGGTGACTGCAGCCATGAAATTAAAAGACGCTTACTCCTTGGAAGGGAAGTTATGACCAACCTAGATAGCATATTCAAAAGCAGAAACATTACTTTGCCAACAAAGGTCCGTCTAGTCAAGGCTGTGGTTTTTCCTGTAGTCACGTATGGATGTGAGAGTTGGACTGTGAAGAAGGCTGAGCGCCGAAGAATTGATGCTTTTGAACTGTGGTGTTGGAGAAGACTCTTGAGAGTCCCTTGGACTGCAAGGAAATCCAACCAGTCCATTCTGAAGGAGATTAGCCCTGGGATTTCTTTGGAAGGAATGCTGCGAAAGCTGAAACTCCAGTACTTTGGCCACCTCATGCGAAGAGTTGACTCATTGGAAAAGACTGTGATGCTGGGAGGGATTGGGGGCAGGAGGAGAAGGGGACGACAGAGGATGAGATGGCTGGATGGCATCACTGACTCAATGGACGTGAGTCTGGGTGAACTCTGGCAGTTGGTGATGGACAGGGAGGCCTGGCATGCTGTGATTCATGGGGTTGCAAAGAGTCGGACACGACTGAGCGACTGAACTGAACTGAACTGCTAAGTAACTTCAGTCGTGTCTGACTCTGTGTGACCCCATAGACGGCAGCCCACCAGGCTCCCCCATTCCTGAGATTCTCCAGGCAAGAACACTGGAGTGGGTTGTCATTTCCTTCTCCGATGCAGGAAAGTTAAAAGTGAAAGTAAAATCACTCAGTCGTGTCCAACCCTCAGTGACCCCCTTGGACTGCAGCCTTCCAGGCTCCTCCATCCATGGGATTTTCCAGGCAAGAGTACTGGAGTGGGGTGCCATTGCCTTCTCCGAATAATTCCATGGGTTATTATCAAATAGCCCCTCCCTTAGACTGCTCGGGTTGCTGTAACAAAATGACATTAACTGGTTGACTTAAGCAACAGAATTTTCTCACACAGTTCTGGAGGCTAGAAGTCTGAGATCAGGGTCCATCATGGTTGGTTTCTGGTGAGGACCTTCTTCCTGCCTTTCAGATAGCCACCTGCTTGCAGAGTCCTCACATGGCCTTTCCTCTCTTCCTCTTTGCATAATGCCACTAATCCCACCATGAAGGCCCCACCATCAAGATCTAATATGACTAAATTCTTCCCAAAGTTCTTATTTCCAAAACCCACCATGTTGGAGTAATGATGAGCATCAACACATGAATTTTAGGAGGACACAAATATTCATTCCATACATACACTTCCATTTTATGAACATAGTACTTGTTAGTTAAAACTAAATTAACCAATCTAACATACTAAAATGCATTTCTTTCTGAAATTCATGCAAGCTATTTAAACCTTTTATTTGTCCACTGCTAGTATAAATGTTGACGTCCACATTAGAGAGTTAAAGAATTCCAAATAAAAATCCATACTATAAGTAAAAATAATGTTTGATTGAATTAAATAGTATTATTTAAATTCCTATTGATAGCAATTTGGTAGGGACCATTGTCAGACAGTTATGATTGTATTAAACTATTACACAGAAGCTAGATTTATGTCATATTTGAATAAATCTTTGCCATTAAAAATACATGTATTACAGGAACATTTCTTAAAGATCCATAATGTCTTTATAGTAGGCTTTCAAACTGCAATTCTAAAAAGTTAATGAGCATTTATTATATGCTTAATTTAATTATCCCTGACCCAACTGGAGCACACAAATAGAAAGCAAACTGTTTTAAAGTATTAGTTACTTTAAAACAAAAGCTTTAAACCCAATTTTTAAAACAACATAATTCTAAAGTATTAGTTTCACCTGTGAATAATAGAAAATTCAAACTACACTACCTTTAACAAGTCAGAAGTTTAAACCCCTCTTGTGGGATTTTCAGCTTCAGGACAGGCAAAGCAGCCTACAAAGTTTTTGGTTGTCCCACAAAGCCAATAAAACAGCTTCACAAGGATCTCAGACACACACAGTTCTTACACTCTGCTACCGCTGCTGCTGCTGCTGCTGCTGCGTCACTTCAGTCGTGTCCAACCCTGTGCGACCCCTGTGACGGCAGCCCACTAGGCTCCTCTGTTCCTGGGATTCTCCAGGCAAGAACACTGGAGTGGGTTGCCATTTCCTTCTCCAATGCATGAAAGTGAGAAGTGAAAGTGAAGTCGCTCCGTCGTGCCCAACTCTTAGCGACCCCATGGACTGCAGCCTACCAGGCTCCTCCACCCATGGGATTTTCCAGGCAAGCGTACTGGAGTGGGTTGCCATTGTCTTCTTACACTCTATCTTCCTTTAATTCTAACTGTGGCCCTCAGGACCACAGTCAAGATGGAGCACCAGCACATACTTCCATGTCCCTACTGGAAAAGAAGAAATTTCCCCTCTTCCCTTCTAGGTTATTTGCTGGCCTAACAAGTAAATTGACATAAGGTGTATGAAGAGGACAAAGACAAATTTAATTATGTACAAACTGAAGTCCCACAAAGATTGGAAATTCCCAGCCACTCAGATAACAGAGGTTTATACACCATCCTAAGTTGAGGGGCTTCCCTGGTGTCTTAGTCAGTAAAGAATCTGCCTGCAGTGCAGGAGACCTGGGTTCAATCCCCAGGCCTGGAAGATCCCCTGGAGAAGGAAATGGCTAACCACTCCAGTATTCTTCTCTGGAGAATGCATGGAGCTTGGTGGAGTTGCAAGAGTTGGACACAGTTTAACAACTAAACCACCACCAAGATGAGAAGGGAGCAGGAGTCTAGGGCTTCAAAGGGGAGGAAAACAATTTACAGGAAGATGAAAAGCAGGTATTTAGTAAACAGATGTTTGCCCTGCCATGCAGGTAGATCTTTCTAATATAAGAAGTTCTCTCTGGTAATAGCTCTCTTCCTGGTAGAGACCCCTTGTCTAAATTCTTTCAGGCAGTTAGTGAAGTTGCTCAGTTGTGTCCAACTCATTGCGACCCCATGGACTGTAGCCTGCCAGGTTCCTCCAGCCATGGGATTTTCCAGGCAAGAGTACTGGAGTGGGTTGCCATTTCCTTCTCCAGGGGATCTTCCCAATCCAGGGATTGAACCCTGGTCTCCTGCAGGCAAGCAGATGCTTTACCTTCTGAGCCACCAGGGAAGCCCCTCAGGCAGTTAAGAAGGAGGCAAAAAACTCTTTCTGAGATTCCAGGGCTCCAATTGTAGTCAGCTTGAAATAGTCACACACCCAAGTAACACATTCTTGGGTACCCTGCCCTGAACCCCTCATTTCAAACCACAGGATGGAAAAAGGGAGACACAGGGCAAAAAGTCCCCTCCAGTGTTTCTGAGAAGATGCTCCAAGAAGCTACCATGGACCACTTCTTTTTAAACCTCACTGACTAGAACCCAGTCATCAGGCTACACTTAAGAAGCATGAGAGGATGAAAAATGTATTCTTTATTCTTGAAGGCCATATGCCATGATAACATTTGTTATTCCTATGGAAGAAACAAGAAGTGTTGAAGAACTAGATTAGAATGACTTTTCCCATATGCCCAAGTGAATGTTTCGTCCTTTTGATAAGCCCATCATTTCCTCACTCTGAACTGCAGTCTTACACCTAAATAGGAACATCAGATTGCTGAGCTGGACAAAGAAGTAGCACAAGAAAAAAAAGATAAAATTAGCCTGACATCCTGTTTTAAACCAAAACAGCTCAATTGGCAGTTTTTTCCTGAGGGGAAGTGGGATGAGAGCCAAGACTGAATTACCTTTCATCTGTGGAAAACTTGGCTTTCGCTCTGGGCACAGTTTGGTAGTTTATAACAAGCTCTGAAACCGCATTCCATTATTCTATATGCCAGATTCCTCCCATCAGCAGACATTATCCTTCTGAAGAAGAGCACTGAGGTGAGGATACACAGTGGAAAGACAATTTTCAAACGTGGGGACCCCAAGAGCTCAAATCTTGGGAATCTGTTGCAGATGAAGAGCCAAAGTTATGGCTTAAGGAGCAGACAACTTCAGCTAAGCAACTAATCAGTTTTTGTTTTTTGTTTATTTTTTTTTGTTTTTTGATTGAGGTATAGTTGATATACAATGTTGTGTTAATTTCAGGTGTACAGCAAAATAATTCAGTTATACACATATTCTTTTTTTCAGATCATTTTCCCCTATAGGCTATCAAAAAACATTAAGCACAGTTACCTATACAGTATAGTAGGTGCTTGTTGGTTATCTATTTTACATGTAGTAATATATGTATATATATTAATCCCAATTCATCCCTCTGTTTCCCCTTCCCTTTAAGTAACCGTAAGTTTGTTTTCTATGTCTGTGAGTCTACTTTTGCTTTGTATAAAAGTTCATATGTATCTTTTTTAAGATTCTGCATATAAGCAATATCATATTTGTCTTTCTCTGCCTTACTTCACTTAGTATGACAATCTCTAGGTCTAACCATGTTGCTGCAAATGGCATTATTTCATCCTTTTTATGGCTGAGTAGATTAATTGGCAAAGTGGAAGAGTGTTACCTACTCAAAAACAAAACATAAATTTGAGATGTAGGGAAAAAAATACTCCCATAAAACAGGAACCATGCAATAGAAATGGTACTCAAAATTCCTGAAATCAAACATATGGTTTCACTTGCACTAACAAAAAATTTGATGTCAAGAAGGTGCAAATTTGTGGTAAAAAAAAAAAAAAAAGAAAGATGATAAAATTCACTACTTGTGTATATTTTACTTCTCCTCAGATGAAATATTTATTTTCATTTAGTCATACATAATATCCATTTCATGATTCTATTGAATTATTTCAGGAGCATTCAAAGTATTTCAGCATGAACCCTGATACTTAGCATGAACTTAACCTTCTGTTTCTTAATTTTCACCTCATTATCATAGACATATTTTTTCAATAATCACAAATATATATCAATTCTTTCTTTACCTATGAAACTCAAAAGGCATAAGAATAAACTTTATTTCCCTTTTAATTGTTGCCTAACCAGGTTTTACACATTATTTTGCTGTTTTCATATAAAAACAATGCTTTTCATCTCTTTATAATATCAATAGCATTATTCAGTGTATCAAAATATATTGAGTCACTCTTGAAGTTTCATAATAATAATTTTTGACATTATTTTTATGAGAAACCCATATAAACTACTGAATCACTCTTGGCGGGGACCTGAGATTTTAATAGCTGTGACTTCATGAAAATAAAATGCCAGGTTGGTAATGCTTTGGGCTTTCTCCTGAGGCAATTTAAAATGAGAACATTTATTTTTATTCTCCCCCTTGGGTTCAGAATAGCACTAGGTAAACAGCTGTAACTTCTCTCTCATTCTGACAGGGAGCTGACAGTAGCTACTTACCTCCCAAGCAAACCACCCTTGACTAGAAGCTAATGAGGTGATTAAGGTTCGCTCATCAACACCTTCCAGTCAAGTAAGCCCACCCGACACACACTGATGAGCCAAAGGCTGAGTGGGAAGGAAAAGCCTACCTTGGGGAAGAACCAGCAAACAATAGTTTCTAACCAGCACAACCACTTTGAAATAACAAATGTAAGCAGATTTCCTTCCAGAAATTAAAAAAGAAAGATAAAACTAAATATAAGTTTTCTTTTGAAAAAAGGAAGTTAAAAATAACTTACTCAACTTTTGCTTTAATTATTTATTGTTTTTTTTAATTGATGATAATCAAAAATACATACCTACTTCAAATTATTCTTATGAGATTCAAATAAAATAAAATATTATTTACGATAAAGTTACTATGCAAATGTTGAATTAAATGTCATTAAAATAGAATAGGATAGTGGGAGCTTTTTTGCAAACATAAAGAACATAGTAAGTAGTTGATGTAATTTTAAATGATTTGGTGGCAAAAGGACCCAATTTGGATGCTTTCTCAAAAGTCTTCCTGTTTCTTGCTTTTGGAAGATCACTCATGTCCTTGTGATATTCATCATAACCACCTAGAAATATTCCCACATGGCTATCCCTTACGTATGCTTGTACTGTTTCCTCTGTTTGTATTTGGGTTCCCAGGCCATATGAAAGCTTCTCAAAATCAAGAAACATTGATTCCTATATCATTTGACCACACAATATACACAAAATCAATTCACATTCTGTCAGTAAAAGCTGCTGCACCACAGACTTCTTTAATCATGTATCTTTATTCTAAACTCTAAACAGTGTAGCAAAAATATAACTGCAAATGGTCTCCCTCTTATTCAGCCCTGATGTATTATTGGTTTCTATTTGTGCAGCTTTGATTCACAGCAAAACAGAATGTGTGTTGTTTCTAGAGCAATAATATGCTTCCCCATACAAAAAGACACTCTTAAAGTTTTAAAAATGGCTCTTCATGATAGACAGTTTTTAAGCCAACATATTATAATGCCATTTGTGTAATGAACACTCACTCCAATAATATTCCATAACTCTAGGCTATAGAGAACAGTCAGGGAAAATAGGGCAGATGGATTCTTCTTCTTGCTAATTCTATTCCTATTTTTCCATGTGAGTCTAATGGATTATTTTGATATAGATTGTATCCAGATAGCTTTTCAGGGAATTAATGAGATTCTGGCCTCTTTGGTCCACAGTGACTTTACTTTCATTCTCATCATCACATTCAAGGTCACTCACCACATCGTCTCATTTGGCATTTATGATTTACTATTACATATTATGCATATATATTTAATGCAAAATATAATAAAGATCTAGTGTATATTATTCATAGCCTGATTATCCAACTAGATTCTGTTTAAGTAAAAATAGATTCTGGGACCCATGCAGTTATCTTCACATAAGTGATTCTCAGCAAATATTTGTTGGTAAATCATGATGTTGACAATATGTTTTAATACAAAAAGAAATATACTAATTTAATAAAATCAACAGACAAACTAATCCAGTCCATCCATTTTCTATATAAATTTAGAATCAATGTAAACATACTTTCTGCTCATTTTGAGAGTCATTTCCTAGGCAGGTTGATAAGGAGTCTAGGGGTCCCCAAGGAGAGAGGGGTCTGGAATTCTCAAGGACAAGGAAAGGACAAGCTTTTTTTTTTCCTCCTCTACATTCCTTAGGATTATATAACAATAATGTATCCTGCCTGAGGCCAGTCTCTGGATTAAACCTTCTGGCTAATTCTGTTATCTTAAAATGTAAATTATGGGAGTAGGTCTGGTGAGGTCTTTACAACCTCCAGACATTCTTGGGATTCATTGGAGAATATATAACTTCATTGCTTACACTAGCAAGTGGGTACTCTTTCTGCCCGCTTCTGATGCCTATGTCAGAAGCTTTCTCTATCTCCTTTATACTTTAATACAACTTTATTACACAAAAGCTCTGCGCGATCAAGCCTTGTCTCTGGCCCCAGATTGAATTCTTCTCCTCCGGGGGCCAAGAATCCCGGTGTCTTCGTGTGATTCAACAACAACCTTTCAATTTCAGCCTCCCTGAAAATTGTTACTAATTTTATTTTCTGCTTAATTAAAAATTAAAAGACCCATCATGCCACTACATCCAATTGTCCATTGATGGAACATTATCAAAACTCAGCTTAGAAATAGAAATTCATATTAGAGTTCTCACAAGACTCAGAACCCACACAGAAACAATTATTTTCAGGTCTCAAGCTGAGCCATGAGAAACTTACTTAACTTGACCCTATTATATTGGGCTCCACAGAATTACTATCCCTTAAGTTATGTGTTTAAAATAGGCGCTGGATTTCATCAGGAAAAAATACCAAACGGGGCCTATCAGAACTGATACCTTCATTTGTTGAAAAATTTTTGATGACTTATTTAGGTTTACTTCACATAAAGTTCCATTAAAATCCAAACCAAAGAAAACCACATTATTTTAGGATAAATACTAGGAGATATTCTGTTTCCCTTGGAGAATGGTTCACATTTTATTCAAAGACAAGGTTGTGGTGGTAGTTTAGTCAATCAGTTGTTCTGACTCTGTGATTCCATGATCTATAGCCCACCAGGCTCCTCTGTCCATAGACTTCTCCTGGCAAGAATGTTGGAGTGGGTTGCCATTTCCTTCTGCAGAGAATCTTCCTGACCCAGGGATCGAACCCAGGTCTCCTGCACTGCAGGTATTCTCCTGCATTGTAGGCGGATTCTTTACCAACTGAGCCACCAAGGAAGCCCTCAAACACATGAGGGCTTTCAAAGACATGAAAAAAAAAAAGTCATTTTTTTTCTTACTTTAAAACTTCTTGGATAATCAAAATCCAATTCTCAGGGCACTAATCATACTTGTATGAAGCCTTATGTAGCAAATAAAAATGCATTCCATTTTTCTTTCAGGCCATCTTGACAATCTCTTCTACTTTATTTTCTCTGTGGTTCTTTTCCACTCAGTGTGTTATCAGTCACTTCATATTCTCTGTGAAAGAGGTATTATGCATTTTAAAAACAGAAGACATAGAATTACTCATTTCTTAATAGGAATTATGTGGCTAAGGTTTTTCTCATAAGGATTCAACATGTAAAGAAATTAGGAAGAAGAGAAGTGGTGAATACAAGACTTGGAGAAAATAGCTGTCAAGAAGGCCCCCAATGATGTTGCTCACCTCCTGGCATAAAATCCTGTGTAATAGCCTCTGCTTAAGCACCCTGGGCCAGATAACTTGCTTTTTGCTAAAAGTATATGTCAGAGATGGCAGGGTACTATGTATTAAGTTACATAGACAGTGGCTTCTGCCTTGCTGGCAGAACCTCTCACTGGTGGGATGAGGCAAGTTTGGCATGTTGAAGACACCCAATCTGCAAGGAACTGAAAGGTGTCTCCAGATAAGAACAATCAGGAATTCAAGACCTCAGTCTCACAATCATCAGGAAACTGAATCCTATCAACAGTCATAAAAGCGAGCTTGGCAGCAGGTCCTTCCCCAGTCCAGGCTTCAGGTGAGACCTTAACATTGGTTGACACGACACCATGATCCTGGCCTCCTGAGAGCCCCAGATCCCCATCCCCAGATTCCTAACCCACAGTAACCATGAGATAGGAATGTGTTACTTTGAGCCATGAAGTTTATGATTTTGGTATGCTGCAATAAATGACAGAGAAACACTCACAGTTTACTTATTTTATAATTTAATCAGGAACCCCTCTTCCCTTGTGATTATTTTTAACACATTAGGAAATGTGTTCAAGTGAATGACTTACCTTTGTCCTTATTCTTTTGAGTCCCTTGGACTGCAAGGAGATCAAAGCAGGCAATCCTAAAGGAAGTCAATTCTGAATATTCATTGGAGGAACTGATCTGAAGCTGAAGCTCCAATACTTTGGTCACCTGATACAAAGAGCCGACTCATTGGAAAAGACCCTGATGCTGAAGAAAGACTGAGAGCAGAAGGAAGAGGGGGCAGTAGAGGATGAGTTGGTTGGATAGCATCACCAACTCAATGGACATGAATTTGCACAAACTCTGGGAGATAGTGAAGAATAGGGGAACCTGTCATGCTACAGTCCATGGAATCACAAAGAGTCGAACATGACTTAGTGACTGAACAACCACAAATCAATTACACAGGTATTATAAATTATTATCTTATCCATTTCATTATGTAAATAATACTAAGATTATTCCTTTTAGAACCATTTGTATAAACCTTCGTATATTTTAAAAACAATGCTTGGGAACTTGCCCGGTGATCCAGGAGTTAAGACTTCACCTTCCAAAGTAGAGGGTGCAGGTTTTCCATTCCTGGTTGGGTAGCGAAGATCCCACATGCCTCACGACCAAAAAAAACAAAATATAAAACAAAAGTAATACTGTAGCAAATCAAATAGACTTTAAATATGATCCACATCAAAAAAATTTTAATAAATAAATAAAATGATGTTTGTAAATATGCCAGTTTCCAGATGTCAACAGAATCTTCAATCACCTGGGTAAAAAGGAGATAATAACCATTACCCAGTAGTCAGAGACTTGAAGGAAAAGTTGTAAATGAATAGGAGACATACTGAAGACATGCTTTTTATCCTCTACTTTCACATATTTCCATAAAACAAATAAGAATTTTTTTCGTCAGTTTTTTTAATATGAAGATACTCTTCTATATAAATACTTATATTTTCTTAATGATTAATAAAATATTTGAGTCCTAATACCATCACTGGAAATTTTATTTTATACTGAAGCATAAATGAGGCATATATGTTGTTAAGTTCCTGGAAGGTTAGTTATTTTATTATCCAATGCTATTTATTTTATATAACATACTGCCAAAAAGCTTTCTGTTATTTTTCCCCCAGAAGTAGCCAAGACTTCTTAAACACTATTCAACCCAGTCAGGCCCCTGCATGTCACAGGAATCCTTTTTAACTAGTTCTTACTTATTTTTTTACTGCTCGCCTGATTCTCTGGCCCCTTTATAATAGACCTCAGATTACAATACACTTAAAATTAATGACTTAGCCAAACATGGTAGGAGCTTGAGCCTGTGTTCTGTGCTCCATTTTTCAGCCTCTGTGGGAGATGTGGTAACTTGTATGCTCTGGAATCTTCTAATTGACAGTAAGAAGGGCTGGTAAATCACCGCACTGCTGCAAGTCATCCAGCGTGGACTCTGTCTAATGACCTCGAAGCACACTCAATACATGCTCTCCATCTGAAATCTTACCATTGTTCAAGGCACATTTGTCGGTGTTTGGAATGAGCTTGTATAAATCCCCTGCACTCCATTTCAGAGTTTACTTCTCTTCTTTTGTCTTTATGTAGATCAGAGAAACCCTAGAGTATTTTACTAGGAGAAAATACTCTAGATATAGGACTTGCAGGGTTTTAATACAGGCACCTGCTGGTCATATAATTGAGATTATCTAGGAGAAGGAAACGGCAACCCACTCCAGTGTTCTTGCCTGGAGAATCCCAGGGATGGTGGAGCCTGGTGGGCTGCCATCTATAGGGTTGCACTGAGTCAGACACGACTGAAGCGACTCAGCAGCAGCTTTACAAATTAAGTTTCATTTTATAGATGCATTTATATTTACATCACTAGTTTGGCAGCTAGCAACTCCTGCTAGATATTATTTCTATCCTGCTACTTTTACAAAAGGTTTGAATTTACTTGAAAGTTATTATGCAACCAAATGATAATAAAATAGAAATATACACATTGGATAGGTTGCATATACTCACTAAACCCTCATGATGTAGGCTCAGACAGTAAAAAAGACCTTTCCTGGAGGTCCACCCAGCCCCAACCACCAGCTTTTCTCTATTACAGCAACTGGGTCTTTCACAGAACTTTCAAAAACTGATAATTACTTTAGTTACTTTGCTTAATTTTCTATCTTCTCCCTTCCACACAAGCTGCATACAGAAAGAGACTCTGTGTGTGTGTGAGATTCAAGATTATAATGGAACACAATAACATGAAATATGACAGAGTGGCTGGTGTAGAGAAATAATATCAATAGAAGTTCGCTGCATATGTTGTTAAATGTGTAAGTTATCTGGAAATGGGAGAGAGGAGAGAAGTCTGTCACCGACGTGAATGTCATGCCAGCCATGGTGATGACCTTGGCAACTGATTCTTGTGGAGGACCTTCCACTCAATTATGCTTTTCAAATTCTTGTTCTTAGCATCTGGAGAAAAAGTCAAGGAAACAGGACCCAATGGGAGTGGAGGTGCTTCAGTAGACATCATTGCAGAGGCTGCAAACAACAAGCACCACCACTGGAACATCAGGACCAAGTGTGCCTGGTACCCAGAGTCCATGGAAATAGATGAGGGACCATAACAAAACTTCACAAAGTCACATCAGTAGTCTCCAGGGTGAGGAGTGGAAGGTAAGGAATCGTATGGAAGGTAAGCCTTTATTTTCCCTGCACAAGGCGAGACTTTCAGACCCTTCTGCCCTCCTCCTCCCACTGCAAACCTTGATGACTAATATATTTAGGAAGGAATCAGACCTCATGGCTGCAACTCCTCCACTGTTTATGAAGTCAAGATGCTTTCAAGGATAAAGGGATGGTATGGGGAGGGAGAAGGGAGGGGGGTTCAGGATGGGGAACACGTATATACCTGTGGCTGATTCATGTTGATGTATGGCAAAACCAATACAATGTTGTAAAGTAATTAACCTCCAATTAAAATAAATAAATTTATATTAAAAAATAAAAAGATTTTTTAAATAAATAAATTTAAAAAAAAGAAAATGAACAATTTATGCTTTTTGCATCATCTTGAGGTTTATGTTTTCTCTTATCTTTCAGCCCCAATGAGAACTTGAATTAGAACTTGAAGTTACAGAGAAGGAAAAACATCAGTTAGCAGGGCTAAGCGTTGTACTTATCAACTGCATATCCATATGCTAAAGCCTGGAAAATATACCTGTTAGAGGTCAGAAGAATTAGATCAACAGACATGCTAAATAAAATAACAGAAGGTCAGAACAGACAGCAGATGAAAGTAAATTGTAATGCTATATCCTTTCTATGGTTGAAACGAAAATATGTTTCTAATCTTCCTATCAGCTAAAAATAATAGATTTTTGATAAATAAAAATAATTTATAAGGAAAAATGCCTTCCAAATATTCAATTTTATGTAAAATATTCACAGCACAGAGTAAGAAAAAATAAACCTTGCCCATGGCTTGATTTACTGACCTTCATCTGATTGTACCTGCTGGAGCAGCAGCTGCATGGCACTGGAGTCTTTGAGGAGATATCCCATGTCCAAGGGCAGAGAAGCCCCAACAAGATGGTTAGAGGGGTGAATTCAAATTTAGAATCAAATCCCGTTTCCACCAGAGATGCTCAGAGGGCTCAAACCAACCTTGTCCACACAAGGACCCACAGACCCCAAAGAGACTGAGACAGAACTGTGTGTGAGTGTCTCCTGTGGAGGTCCAGGTCAGCAGTGGACTGCTGCAGGGACAGGGGCTCTGGGTGCAGCAGACCTGGGTATGGCATAAGCCCTCTTGGAGGAGGTTGCCATTAACCTCACCATAGAGCTGCCTGAACTTACACAGGACTGGAAAATAGATTCTTGAAGGGCACAAACAGAACCTTGTGTGCACCAGGACCCAGGATAAAGGAGCAGTGACCCTACAAGAGACTGACCAGACTTTCCCGTGACTGTCCAGGAGTCTCCAGCAGAGGTGTGGGTCCGTGGTGGCCTGCTGCTGGGTTGGGGGGCACTGAGTGTAGCAGTACATGCATGGGACCTTTGAAGAAAGTTGCCATTATCTTCATTACCTCCACCATAGTTTGGCCCTGGGTAAGTAACAGGGAGGGAACACAGCTCCACCCATCAACAGAAAATTGGATTAACAATTTACTGAGCATGGCCCCACCCATCAGAACAAAACCCAGTTTCCCCCTCAGTGAGTCTCTCACATCAGGAAGCTTCCATAAGCCTCCTATCCTTCTTCATCAAAGGGAAGACAGACTGAAAACCACAATCACAGAAAACTAACCAATCTGATCACATGACCATAGCTTTGTCTAATTCAATGAAACTATGAGCCATGCTGTGTAAGTGAAGTGAAGTCACTGTCGTGTCTGACTCTTTGTGACCCCGTGCACTGTATCCTACCAGGCTCCTCCATCCATGGGATTCTCCAGGTGAGAATACTAGAGTGGGTTGCCATTTCCTTCTCCATGCTTTGTAGAGCCAGCCAAAATGGACAGGTCACGGTGGCGAGTTCTGACAAAATGTGGACCACTGGAGAAGGGAATGGCAAACCACTTCAGTATTCTTGCCTTAAGAGCCTCATGAACAGTATGAAAAACAAAAAATATAGGACACTGAAAGATGAACTCTCCAGGTCAGTAGGTGTCCAATATGCTATTGGAGATCAGTAGAGAAATAACTCCAGAAAGAATAAAGAGACGGAGCCAAAACAAAAACAACACCCAGTTGTGCATGTAACTGGTGATAGAAGCAAGGTCCGAAGCTGTAAAGAGCAATATCACATAGGAACCCGGAATCTTAGGTCCATGAATCAAGGCAAATTGGAAGTGGTCAAACAGGAGATGGCAAGAGTGAACGTCAACATGCTAGGAATCAGCAAACTAAAATGGACTGGAATGGTTGAATTTAACTCAGAGGACAATTATATCTACTACCCTGGGCAGATATCCCTTAGAAGAAATAAAGTAGCCATCATAGTCAACAAAAGAGTTCAAAATGCAGTACTTGGATGCAATCTCAAAAATGACAGAATGATCTCTATTCATTTCCAAGGTAAACCATTCCATATTACAATAATCCAAGTCTATAAGGATCATGGAAAAAGCAAGAGAGTTCCAGAAAAACATCTATTTCTGCTTTATTGACTATGCCAAAGCCTTATTGTGGATCACAATAAACTGTGGAAAATTCTGAAAGAGATGGGAATACCAGACCACCTGATCTGCCTCTTGAGAAATCTGTATGCAGGTCAGGAAGCAACAGTTAGAACTGGACATGGAACAACAGACTGGTTCCAAATAGGAAAAGGAGTACGTCAAGGCTGTATATTGTCACCCTGTTTATTTAACTTATATGCAGAGTACATCATGAGAAATGCTGGACTGGAAGGAGCACAAGCTGGAATCAAGATTGCCGGGAGAAATATCGATAACCTCAGATATGCAGATGACACCACCCTTATGGCAGAAAGTGAAGAAGAACTAAAAAGCCTCTTGATGAAACTGAAAGAGGAGAGTGAAAAAGTTGGCTTAAAGCTCAACACTCAGAAAACGAAGATCATGGCATCCGGTCCCATCACTTCATGGGAAATAGATGGGGAAACAGTGGAAACAGTGTCAGACTTTACTTTTTTGGGCTCCAAAATCACTGCAGATGGTGATTGCAGCCATGAAGTTAAAAGACACTTACTCCTTGGAAGGAAAGTTATAACCAACCTAGATAGCATATTCAAAAGCAGAGACATTACTTTGTCAACAAAGGTTCATCTAGTCAAGGCTATGGTTTTTCCAGTGATCATGTATGGATGTGAGAGTTGGACCATGAAGAAGGCTGAGCACTGAAGAATTGATGCTTTTGAACTGTGGTGTTGGAGAAGACTCTTGAGAGTCCCTTGGACTGCAAGGAGATCCAACCAGTCCATCCTAACGAAGATCAGCCCTGGGATTTCTTTGGAAGAAATGATGCTAAAGCTGAAACTCCAGTACTTTGGCCACCTCATGGGAAGAGTTGACTCATTGGAAAAGACTCTGATGCTTGGGAGGGATTGGGGGCAGTAGGAGAAGGGGACGACAGCGGATGAGATGGCTGGATGGCATCACTGACTCGATGGATGTGAGTCTGAGTGAACTCTGGGAGTTGGTGATGGACAGGGAGGCCTGGCGTGCTGCGATTCATGGGGTCGCAAAGAGTCAGACATGACTGAGTGACTGAACTGAACTGATACCCCAACCTGTAATGCTAAAGAAGCAGCAGTTGAACAGCTCTATGAAGACCTACAAGGCCTTCTAAAACTAACACACCAAAAAGATGTCCTTTTCATTATAGGGGACTGGAATTCAAAAGTAGAAAGTCAAGAAATACCTGGAGTAACAGGCAAATTTGGCCTTGGAGTACAGAATGAAGCAGGGCAAAGGGTAATGGAGTTTTGCCAAGAGAACACACTGGTCATAGCAAACACCTTCTTCCAACAACACAAGAGAAGACTCTACACATGGACATCATCAGACGGTCAATATTGAAATCAGATTTATTGATTCTTTGAAGCCAAAGATGGAGAAGCTCTATGTAGTCAGCAATAACAAGACTGGAAGCTGACTGTCGCTCAGATCATGAACACCTTACTGCCAAATTCAGACTTAAATTGAACAAAGTAGGGAAAACCACTAGACCATTCAGGTATGATCTAAATCAAATTTCTTATTATTAACAGCAAGTGAAAAAATAGATTCAAGGGATTAGATCTGATAAATTACCTGAAGAACTATGACATTGTACAGGAGACAGGGAGCAAGAACATCCCCAAGAAAAAGAAATGCAAAGAAGCAAAATGGCTGTCTGAGAAGGTCTTACAAACAGCTATGAAAAGAAGAGAAGCGAAAAGCAAAGGAGAAAAGGGAAGATATACCCATTTGAATGCAAAGTCCCAGAGAATAGCAAGGAGAGATAAGAAAGCCTTCCTCAGTGATCAGTTCAAAGAAATAGAGGAAAAAAACTGAATAGGAAAGACTAGAGATCTCTTCAAGAAAATTAGAGATACCAAGGGAACATTTCATGCAAAGATAGGCACAATAAAGGACAGAAATGGTATGGACCTAACAGAAGCAGAAGATATTAAGAAGAGGTGGCAAGAATACACAGAAGAACTATACAAAAAAGATCTTCATGACCCAGATAATCATAATGGTATGATCACTCACCTAGAGCCAGAAATCCTGGAATGCAAAATCAGGCGGGCCTTAAAAAGCATCACTATGAACAAAGCTAGTGGAGGTGATGGAATTCCAATTGAGCTATTTCAAATCCTAAAAGATGAAGCTGTGAAAGTGATGCACTCAATATGTCAGCAAATTTGGAAAACTCAGCAATGGCCACAGGACTGGAAAAGGTCAGTCTTCATTTCAGTCTCAAAGAAAGGCAATGCCAAGGAATGCTCAAACTACCGCACAACTGCACTCATCTCACATGCTAGTAAAGTAATGCTCAAAATTCTCCAAGCCAGGCTCCAATGGTACATGAACCATGAACTTCCAAATGTTCAAGCTGGATTTAGTAAAGGCAGAGGAACCAGAGATCAAATTGCCAAAATATGACAGCATATTAAAAGGCAGAGACATTACTTTGCCAACAAAGGTCTGGATAGTCAAAGGTATGTCTTTTCCAGTAGTCATGTATGGATGTGAGAGTTGGACTATAAAGAAAGCTGAGCACGAAAGTACTGATGCCTTTGAACTGTGGTGTTGGAGAAGACTGGTGAGAGTTCCTTGGACTGCAAGGAGATCCAACCAGTCAATCTTGAAGGAAAGCAGTCCAGAATATTCATTGGAAAGACTGATGTTGAAGCTGAAACTCTAATTCTTTGGCTGCCCGATGTGAAGAAGTGACTCATTTAGAAAAGACCCTGATGCTGGGAAAGAATGCAGTCGGGAGGAGCAGGGGATAACAGAGGATGAGATGATTGGATGGCATCACTGACTAGATGGACATGAGTTTGATTAAGCTCTGGGAGTTGATGATTGACAGGGAGGCCTGGCATGCTGCAGTCCATGGGGTCGCAAAGATTCTGACACAACTGAGCAACTGATATCAACTGAACTGATCTGATTGTACTTATCCTATTTTTCATCCCACTATTCAATATAAAACCAATGTAAATTGGCTATTACTGCACAAATTTGACTTACATAAAAGCAATATATGCTAACAACAACTATACCAACTAACCTTTTATATACCTGTACCATCAATGACACAATGAACATGAGTTTGGGTGGACTCCGGGAGTTGGTGATGGACAGGGAGGCCTGGCGTGCTGCAGTTCATGGGGTCGAAAAGAGTCAGAAATGACTTAGCTGAACTGAACTGAACCAAATAATACTTTGTATTGTTGATGAAAGTTTTTGAAAATGATTTCATTGTGTTGATCTTTGAGATCCCCAAAATTCAATTAAGCAAAAAGTCGACTCTTTTGCTGTCCTTAGACAGTCAGGGATCTAAATAATTGGATTATTACCTTTCTTTTTGATTAACAGGTGGGCATAAATAAAGACTTTTTCTTCTGGGTTTTTCAGTCAGTCAGTTCAGTTCAGTTCAGTCAGGCCTCCCTGTCCATCACCAACTCCTGGAGTTTACTCAAACTCATGTCCATTGAGTCGGTGATGTCATTCAACCATCTCATGCTCTGTTATCCCCTTCTCCTCCACTTTTCTTTTCCAGCATCAGGGTCTTTTCCAACGAGTCAGCTCTTCGCATCAGGTGGCCAGAGTATTGGAGTTTCAGCTTCAGCATTAGTCCTGCAAAGAATATTCAGGACTGATTTCCTTTAGGATTGACTGGTTGGATCTCCCTTGTCTAAGGGACTCAAGTGTCTTTTCCAACACAACAGTTCAAAAACATCAATTCTTCTTCACTCAGCTTTCTTTATGTCCAACTCTCACATCCATACATGAATACTGGAAAAACCATAGCTTTGGCTAGATGGACCTTTGTTGGCAAAGTAATGTCTCTGCTTTTTAATAAGTTATCTAGGTTGGTCATAGCTTTTCTTCCAAGGAGTAAGCGTCTTTTAATTTCATGCCTGTAGTCACCATCTGCAGTGATTTTGGAGCCCCCCCCCCCACCCCGGCCAAAATAAAATCTCTCACTGTTTCCATTGTATCCCCATCTATTTGCCATGAAGTGATGGGACTGGATGCCATGACCTTAGTTTTCTGAATGTTGAGCTTTAAGCCAACTTTTTCACTCTCGTCTTTCACTTTCATCGAGAGGCTCTTTAGTTCTTTTTCACTTTCTGCCATAAGGGTGGGGCCATCTGCATATCTGAGGTTATTGATATTTTTTCTGGCAATTTTGATTCCAGCTTGTGCTTAATCCAGTCCAGAATTTCTCATGATGTACTCTAGATATAAGTTAAATAAGCAGGATGATGATATACAGCCTTGACATACTCCTTTTCCAGTTTGGAACCAGTCTGTTGTTCCACGTCCTATTCTAACTGTTGCTTCTTGACCTAAATATGGGTTTCTCAGGAGGCAGGTGATATGGTCTGGTATTCCCATCTCTTTCAGAATTTTCCACAGTTTGTTGTGATCCACACAGTCAAAAGCTTTTACATAGTCAATAAAGCAGAAGTAGATGTTTTTCTGGAACTCTCGTGTTTTTTCAATGATCTAACAATTAGCAAAAGCTAAAAAAACCCTTGCCCCCTTTTTATAACTACAATAAAAATAGAGTTTGTAACCTATCTAGTTAAAATACCAGACAATATTAGGTCCTTTAGAATGGTAGATGTGAGAAGTTTGAGATTTTTTTAATTGGATTCAATTTATTTATTTTTTAAAAATGGAGTATAGTTGCTTTACAATGTTGTGTTTGCTTTTGCTGTAGAGAAAAGTGAGTCAGCTATATATACATATATCATCTCTTTTTTGTATTTCCCTCCAATTTAGGTCACCACAGAGCACCAAATAGAGTTCCCGATGCTATACTGTAGGTTCTCATCAATTATCTATTTTATACATGGTGGTGTATATACAGGAATCCCAATCTCCCAACTCATTCCGCCCCCTTCTTCCCTTATGTTTGTCCTCTGTGTCTGTGTCTCTACTTCTGCCTTGCAAACAGGTTCATCTGTACCATTTTTCTAGACTCCATATATAACTTAAACAAAATGAGAAGATAGATTCAATTTTTCAAAACACATAAATGCTGAGCAATTAATATAATTGAATGCCAATTAAAGTATGGGCAAACCGTGGGCATGAATGAAGGCAGGATGAATCGTTCACCCAAATACTGAATCAACTGTTTAATCACTCCAAAGGAATGTTGCTACTATGACTTTAATGTAGATTCATGAACTTGAGGGTCAAAACAACTCCTCCTGGCATTTAATCACATAAGAAGGGGGAGTGTGACATGTGATGGAGAGGGTAAGGCCTGGGGACACAGTGTCTAAGTTTGACCTCTGGCTTCTCCACTAGTTCACTGTGTTATCTTGGATAATTGAATCCATCTCTCTGCTCCTCAGTTTACTCATCTGTACAATGAGGATAATGTCAGTTCCTTAGGAAGTTGTTAGAGAAGGTCAATACTTATCAAGCATCTGAGAACAATGCCTAGTTCTATAGTCATAATGATCATATTTGTTAACTTGTCTTTTCTCTCGGGTTGTATATATTGCCTAGTCCCAACAAAATTGAAACTCTCATGGACACAGTGGGAGAAGGAGAGTACAGGATGAATGGAGTAAGTAGCATCAACA
Organism: Bubalus kerabau; assembly: GCF_029407905.1. Classification (NCBI taxonomy): domain Eukaryota; kingdom Metazoa; phylum Chordata; class Mammalia; order Artiodactyla; family Bovidae; genus Bubalus; species Bubalus kerabau. Next base: position 45,223,145 of record NC_073639.1, on the reverse strand, counting down.
TGTATACACTACCGTGAGTAAAATAGATAGCTGGTTAGAAGTTGCTATATAACAGAGGGAACCCAGCCTGGTGCTCTGTGATGATCTAATGAGGTGGGGGGATGGGGAGGGGGAAGAGGGAGGCTCAAGAGAGAGGTGGTATATGTGCAGTTATGGCTGATTTGCATTGCTGTATGGCAGAAATCAACACAACATTGTAAAGCAATTTCTCCCCAATTAAAAGTAAATTTTTAAAAAGTAGAAACTCTTTCTTGTATAATACAAATACATTTCAAAAAGTTTGCACCACCTCAGCATAATAAAAACTCCCTGAATTGCATAAATACAATAGTCCATATGTCAACAGAATTTTTACTTGTGGACATAATAAGAGCATGTGTCCATACTCAGTCACTTCAATTGTGTCCGTCTCTTTGTGACCCCATGGACTGTAGCCTCCAGACTCCTCTGTCCATAGGATTCTCCAGGCAAGAATACTGGAGTGGATTACCATGCCCTCCTCCAGGGATCTTCCCGACCCAGGGATTGAACCTGCGTCTCTTGCTTCCTCTGCAATTGCAGGCAGATTCTTTAGTGCTGAGCCACCAGGGAAGCCCAATAAGAGCACAGTGGTAAAAATAATTTCTAAATAATAATCGATTACATGAATAGATATATTATTACTCACCTTTCTCTGAGTTTATTTTCTGGGGAATCTCACCTCCAACACACACACACACACATTTATAGCATGTTTGAGGCCACCTAGGTAAAGGAAGAAAGGATACTTTAGGTTATAATTGGTTTCGTTCTAATATTCAGTTCAGTTTAGTTCAGTCCCTCAGTCATGTCTGACTCTTTGCAACCCCATGAATTGCAGCATGCCAGGCCTCTCTGTCCATCACCAACTGCCAGAGTTCACTCAAACTCATGTGCATCGAGTCAGTGATGCCATCCAGCCATCGCATCCTCTGTCGTCCCCTTCTCCTCCTGCCCCCAATCCCTCCTAGCATCAGAGTCTTTTCCAATGAGTCAACTCTTCCCATGAGGTAGAAAAAGTACTGGAGTTTCAGCTTTAGCATCATTCCTTCCAAAGAACACCCAGGACTGATCTCCTTTAGAATGGACTGGTTGGATCTCCTTGCAGTCCCAGGGACTCTCAAGAGTCTTCTCCAACACCACAGTTCAAAAGCGTCAATTCTTCGGCACTCAGCTTTCTTCACAGTCCAACTCTCACATCCATACATGAGTACTGGAAAAACCATAGCCTTGACTAGATGGACCTTTGTTGGCAAAGTAATGTCTCTGCTTTTGAATATGTTATCTAGGTTGGTCATAACTTTCTTTCCAAGGAGTAAGCGTCTTTTAATTTCATGGCTGCAATCACCATCTGCAGTGATTTTGGAGCCCGTTAAGATAAAGTCTGACACTGTTTCCACTGTTTCCCCATCTATTTGCCATGAAGTGATGGGACCAGATGACATGATCTTAGTTTTCTGAATGTTGAGCTTTAAGCCAACTTTTTCACTCTCCACTTTCACTTTCATCAAGAGGCTTTTTAGTTCCTCTTTAATTCTGCCATTATGATTCTATTCAATATTTAATACCTTTGATCTGAATATAGTATGTACATGAGCTGCTGGTGATGGTTTAGTCACTAAGTCATGTTCGACTCTTGCGACCCCATGAACCGTAGCCCACAAGGCTCCTCTGTCCACGGGATTCTCCAGGCAAGAATACTGGAGTGGGCTGTCATTTCCTTCTCCAATACATGAGCCACTAAATTACAATTTTAAGTCCATAAAATCATAGTTTCATTAAAAAATAATAATAAATTGGCATTTGAAACCTATAGAAGCTGTATGCTGCTGCTGCTAAGTTGCTTCAGTCGTGCCCGACTCTGTGCAACCCTATAGACAGCAGCCCACTAGGCTCCCCCATCCCTGGGATTCTCCAGGCAAGAACATTGGAGTGGGTTGCCATTTCCTTCTCCAACGCATGAAAGTGAAAAGTGAAACTGAAGTCGCTCAGTCATGTCCAACTCTTAGCGACCCCATGGACTGCAGCCCACCAGGTTTCTCAGTCCATGGGATTTTCCAGGCAAGAGTAATGGAGTAGGTTGCCATTGCCTTGTCCGATAGAAGCTGTATACTGAAAGCAATTTTATTTAAATAAAGATGTGATTTGACTGCTAAATTTCTTTGGCATATTTCAATTACTTTGTCATGTCCATTGTTTACATATTCCAAGTTCTATTGGGGAGGACAAGCAACAGTGAACAACTAGACCTCAAACATTTCTATTTTTCCCAACAGACTTGATATTCTGTTTTCTCAGGCAATTAGTTTTTATTTTAGAAAACTAAAACTAATACACTAACTCTGAAGACTGTTCTTCTAAACCCCAAACATCTTAGTCCCAGAAAAGGTAGTATTAAGCAACAACGTTTGCTTTCCTGGTAAAATTATTTGAACAATAAGTTTCTACTTACTAAGGAAAAATAATGGAGATCTGTCAAAAAGTCATTGAATAAACAGCCCAGAAAATATCTTTCCCTCAGAAATTTCCCCCATTTAAATAGAAATTGAACCATAAAATTATTCACAACTCTTGGAAAATATAGCTCTTAAGTATTCTTTAAAGGAGAAATGAGAAGACTGCTGTGCTGATGTAACTAAGGCTATATATAGCAATACTGAAGATGTGTTCAGTCAGTATGATACAGAAGTAGAAACGGTTTCCAGAAAACTCGGAATGGAAGTTTAGAGTTTACAAAAGGGACAAATTAGGATTACTAGGATTATTTTTCCTTTTGTCAAGTGGTTTTTCACTTTGAAAGTAAATTTCCAGAGTTCTTTTTTATTAAATAATAAGTGTTTGGTGTGTGGGAGTGTTTTTAGATCATTTGATTTCCAGACAGAAAAACCTCAAAGCTAAATGTTAGAAATCACTGACAAATAATACAGCTAAAGCATCTCTCAAATTTTCATATAAGTCAAATAAAAAAAATATGATTCCGTTTAGAAAAAAATCAATTGACAGACATATTTTGTAGAATACAGCTATTACTTAAACCAATGATGTGTATAAACAAATTCCTTCCTAGTTTTTTCATAAATTTGAAATATATTCTGGAAAAATCTAGCAACAAGTTTTTTCAATAGTGTCCAGCAGCGCCTTAATTTTTAAGTAATGGGTGAATAAAACATGCAAACATATAAACAATCTAAGTACTAATGACAGAAACTGGTATTTCTCCCTAACAGTGCAAGTCTTTTTACCAAATTTCTTTCTAAACCTTAGCAAAATACCATCTCAGTCCTCATGAGCATATGCTGTACCAAAAAACCAGATGCTTTGATGCTAAGAATACATTTAGAAACTGAGAAATTTCTGAATTTAAAGGATGATACAGTAGAACATATCAGTCACCAAAATGACTTGTTTCTTATCAGGGGAAGGGAGTAAAAAGGAAAATAAAGCATTTTTTGTTAGGATATATAATCTCATCTTGTTCTCTGTGGTGAATTAAAAAAAAAAAAAAAAGAACAGTAGGAACTCAGTCACCAACCGGTCTTTGAACTCTTCATCAGGAGGAAAAGACAAAAGGTATATGATGAAGAGAAATTTCCAATTATCTAAGTCTCATACCTAAGTTATTATTATAACAGAAAATACCAGAGGAAAGAGTTCAGAATATAAGAGCTAGGAGGTTGCAAATCTTTGATTACAAATGAGAAATTTATTTTTCATTTTCTTAGACTTTCAAATATCCATTTTGTGCAGTTGGTCATTTGCACCCCCAAACTGGGGGGAAGGAATGGTTTTTTATAATTCTCAAGTAATTGTTGCAGTCCCTATAATCCTATAAAATGTGAGAATTTCCATCTCAGTTCTTTTGAAGATAGGTTGAAACAAGCCTTTCTTTTATCCCTCACTTCCATGCTTAAAGGGGAAGTGTCTTTCCCCTATAATGAGTTTTCTTGCATCCTGATTCTCCCTATGGCTTCTGTCTTTCCTCGCCTTTGAATGGTGTGTGATTTATCTGGGGATGGGAAGTGGGTGTGTGTGGGGAGAGGGGAATGGGGGGGGAATGGTCTTTGTTAAAGGCGGTTTTCTCCCTGGTGCTAGACTGCCCTCTAGTGGCTCAGAATCAAATATTTGGAGGCTTCCACCATCTGGAGACAAAAAAGACACCATTTTAGGAATATTAGTGCTGAGTTATCACCGCAATTTTGTCTCACCCAGAGAAGACATAATCTCTGTATTTAGCCAGATTTTTTTGCTTTCTGCCTGAAACATTTAAAAGTACTTGGATTCTTTTACGACACGAGTGATTCTTGACTACTTTCCATTTATCTGCCTTTTTTCCTCCCTCACCCCACCCTCTTTCTTGTCCCTTTCTTCTTTCCTTCAACAGATGATTTAGTGAAGGGATTTGTGTACTGTGGATAGTTAAAATCCATAATGAGTTGCAAAACTTTCTGGAGTCATTTCAAAATCTCCCCTACAATTTCAATTGGTGTATTAATCCTAACCATTAGTGTTGACTTAAAAAAAAAAAAAAATGGACAACTTGAGAATTCCGAGTTAAATTTTATTTGGGACAAAATGAGAATTGCAGCCTGGGAGACAGCATCTCAGACAGCTCTGAGAAACTGCTCCAAAGAGGCAGAGTGTAAAGATAGTATATATGTGATCTTGGCAAAGGGGGCATACATGCAATCAAGCACATATTTTTCCGGAAGCTTCTGCTAGTTACCAGGATCATTTGTCACCATGAAGGATTTTACTGCTTTTCTGGATATGAGGAGATACAAGAATTGGGCTCATAAAATTGGCTCCTGAAAATATCTAACTATCCGAAGACCTATCCTTACAGTTTTTACCCTACCGGGAACAAATAGTACTTCATTTCCGCTCTCCATCCTGAACTTCTTTCAGGAGGTATTGAAGGTCAGCAGCTGCAGTAGCACATGATTTAATCCTTGTGGAGGTAGATGCGTGCATGATGCTAAGTTGCTTCAGACGTGTCCAACTCTGTGCACCCCATGGACTGTAGCCCTCCAGGCTTCTCTGACCATGGGATTCTCCAGCAAGAATACTGGAGTGGGTAACCATTTCCTTCTCCAGGGGATCTTCACAATCCAGGGATCAAATCCACGTGTCTTACATCTCCTGCGTTGGCAGGTGAGTTCTTTACCACTAGCACTATCTGGGAAGCCTGTAGAGGTAGATGGCAAGTGCCAATTTGTAGTTTACTCTATTTCTGCTTTATTGACTATGCCAAAGCCTTTGACTCTGTGGATCACAACAAACTGTGGAAAATTCTGAAAGAGATGGGAATACCAGACCACCTGACCTGCCTCTTGAGAAACCTATATGCAGGTCAGGAAGCAACAGTTAGAACTAGACATGGAACAACAGACTGGTTCCAAATAGGAAAAGGAATACGTCAAGGCTGTATGTTGTCACCCTGCTTATTTAACTTATATGCAGAGTACATCATGAGAAACGCTGGGCAGGAGGAAGCACAAGCTGGAATCAAGATTCCCAGGAGAAATATCAATCACCTCAGATATGCAGATGACACCACCCTTATGGCAGAAAGTGAAGAGGAACTAAAAAGCCTCTTGATGAAAGTGAAAGAGAAGAGTGAAAAAGTTGGCTTAAAGCTTAACATTCAGAAAACTAAGATCATGGCATCCGATCCCATCACTTCATGGCAAATAGATGGGGAAACAGTGGGAACAGTAGCTGACTTTATTTTGGGGGGGGGCTCCAAAATCACTGCAGATGGGGATTGCAGCCATGAAATCAAAAGATACTTACTCCTTGGAAGAAAAGTTATGACCAACCTAGACAGCATATTAAAAAGCAGAGACATTAATTTGCCACCAAAGGTCCGTCTAGTCAAGGCTCTGGTTTTTCCAGTAGTCATTTATGGACGTGAGAGTTGGACTATAAAGAAAGCAGAGCGCCGAAGAATTGACGCTTTTGAACTGTGGTGTTGGAGAAGACTCTTGAGGGTCCCTTGGACTGCAAGGAGATCCAACCAGTCCATCCTAAAGGAAATCAGTCCTGGGTGTTCTTTAGAAGGACTGATGTTGACGCTGAAACTCCAATACTTTGGCCACCTGGTGTGAAGAGCTGACTCATTTGAAAAGACCCTGATACTGGGAATGATTGAGGGCAGGAGAAGAAGGGGATGACAGAGGATGAGATGGTTGGATGGCATCACTGACTAAATGGACATGGGTTTGGGTAGACTTAGGGAATTGGTGATGGACAGGGAGGCCTGGCTTGCTGGGAGTTCATGGGGTCACAAAGAATCAGACACAACTGAGCAACTGAACTGAACTGAACTGAACTTAGATTGACTGAAGTCCTAAGATTTAGATTCCCTGAGAAAATTTTAATGACCATGAACTAATCCTCTATAAGAAATTCATTTGTATATGCTGATTATTTCCAAAGAGGTCATTGGAGGACCAAAGAGCAAGAACACAACCAGTTTAAGCCTTTTATAGGTATGAAGAAACACTAGAAATTGTATCTTATATAGGATACAATTGTATCTTGTATATGATACAATCCTTGCTGTAGGATTTCCTTTTGTTCTAAAAGTAAATTGGTTTCTGTGACAAGCTTTATGTTCACTTAGGTAGCAACTGGCAAATTTTACTACATACATACCCTAAGAGCAAACATAGTGGTTTCCTTTCCCCTTCTCCCTCGGGCATTATTAACAAGTAGCAAAAAACACTAAAGACAAAGGGAAAAGCAGGTGAGTACGGTGTCACTCACCATGGCCATTGAATTCAATTTTTCTATATTTCAAATGTTCAAACATTCTCCATGGCAAAGATAAAGGACTCTAGAATTGACATGTTCATAATCCATAAACTAAAACTTTAGCCTATTATAAGCATTATAAACTTTCATCTATATAAATAAGCAATGTAGATTCCTGTTTTCACACCCTTCTTGGTGGCAGCTGTGTTTGAAAAGATGAGAGTAAGCAGGGGCTAGAGCCGGTCGAACTTTGTAGGCTGTCCACATCTCCGTAGTTATATCCATCTTTCTAAATTCCACAGACTTGGCACTTCTAGGAAAGCAGGAGCTTTTCTCATTAGGACCATGTTGTCTGCTCCTAAGAACTGAATATTCCCAGGAGATAAAAGTTTAGAGCAACACTGTAAAAATAGGATCAAATATTCTGCCTCTTTGAGATGCCTGCGTGTTGGGACATCCCCTGAACAACACAGCCATCATTCACTGAAGTATGAAGCCACGCTTATATAAACTCTGAGATGTTCACGAGCATCCCCTTCCATGGAAGCCAGAAATCCAGATGATGGGCAGGATCCTATGTGGGCTCCACTATAGGGTGGCCTATGTGAACTTAACCCCTAACATCTGATGCTCTCGGCTGTCTGGCCTTCAAGAGTGATGCGCTGGCATCTGCTGTTAAAGCCCAGCCTTTTGTTTCTGATTGTTAAAGTCTAGTATGTCCCTGCCTGATCATTTCCACTTGGGCTCTGCCTTTTCTCACTGACTCAAAACTCCTTAGCCTCAGTCTGTTGACTGAAAACTTCTAGAATCCTTGCCCTCTTCAAGTCAGTCGTGAAATGCCAGGAATGGGTCCTCCGGTTCATCTAGGTAGGTCACTAAGTCAAACAGCATTCCTTCTCTTTAAAGAATATGAAGCATAATTGCTTTTAACTACAGAGGAAATCAATCCCCATTTAGCATGCCCTGCATTCTGCCTTGCAAGATTTTTGTTAACATGTATGTGCAGCCTGTGACGTTTGCTATTATAAGCAGATTTAATAGAAAAGAAAAGAAAATGCGAACCAGAAGTCTAAAAGCTATAAGTCTATGATCCAAATCCGCTTTGCTTTGGGGAACAATTAATCAGTTAGAATGTAAGGGTCTTTGACTATGAGTTCAGAGCTGCATGGAAGTACATTAACCCTTCATTAAATTCCAGTTATCAATACTTGTGTAAGTGGAAAAAACAGGAAATGATGTTCTAACCAAATCAAACCTGACCATGCTTGATACCTTCAGGTGGACGAATATGAACTATGACAACCACAAAGCTGAAGGAAATGAAATCAAGTTAGCAGCGGAGAAAGCTCTTCATAAATCCAGTAAATTAATTAATGGGAAGAATGGTGAGTGAGCCAAGATTGAGTGTGTGCCAGGACTGATATTTTTAACCAAAAGAGACATAAATTTTTCTGAGATGTCTCTCAAATTTTTCATCTGAACTGATGTCAGTTTCTCATTAAGACAAATTGTTTTTACACTAATTATACTCTTACTCCTATAAAGGAATGTTTACGACACATTGTCTGCAGGATTGAAAAAATCAAAACTTAGAGACTAAATGAAAGCAATAACTTACCTATCTAACCTATAAATGAGAGCTTGTTTTACATAATTATATTAAAGAAACAATGCACCCATGTGTAAGCAGCTATCTAATAAAACTTCTATTAAAGACTACATATTCACTTTGCATAAATGTTTTATACAGTTAGCTTTCAAACTGAAAAGGAACAATACAGATAACGTGGAGCAACCAAGTCAAGCAGTGACTGTTTTTAAACACCTTAGTCTTTCTTGCCTTGGTTTCAGAGCTGAGGCAGTCACCCTGCCGCTCTGATGGAAAGGACCAGAAACACTGGCCCTCGCCCCCTGAGCCCTGCAGTAGACTTAGGCAGTTAAAATCTCCAGGATTCTTATGATTTGGGGGAAAAGTTAAAATGATTTCTATTTAATTTGTTCTGAGGAGATTTCTCACTGACTTACAACCAAGCCATCCTTTATTTATGAAATTTATTTTTATTGAAGTATAGTTGATTTACAACATTCTGTAGTTTCCATGGATAGCACAGTGATTCAAGTTATATACATGTATACATTCCTTTTCATAGTCTTTTTCATTATGGTTTATCATGGGATATTGTTGGAGAAGGCAATGGCACCCCACTCCAGTACTCTTGCCTGGAAAATCCCATGGACAGAGGAGCCTGGTGGGCTGCAGTCCGTGGGGTCACGAAGAGTCGGACATAACTGAACGACTTCACTTTCACTTTTCACTTTCATGCATTGGAGAAGGAAATGGCAACCCACTCCAGTGTTCTTGCCTGGAGAATCCCAGGGATGGGGAAGCCTGGTGGGCTGCCGTCTATGGGGTCGCACAGAGTCGGACATGACTGAAGCAACTTAGCAGCAGCAGCAGCAGCATGGGATATTGAATATAGTTCTCTCTGATATACAGTAGGATCTTGTTGTTTATCCATTCTATATATAATAGTTTTCATCTGCTAATCCCAGATTCCTAGTCCATCCTCCCCATTCCCCCTCCCCCTTGTCTGTTCTCTATGTCTGTGAGTCTGTTTTTTAAATAACATTAAGCTTCAGGGTGGGCTTCCCTGGTGGCTCAGCTGGTAAAGAATCTGTCTGCAATGCAGGAGACCTGGGTTCAATCCCTGGATATGGAAGATCCACAGGAAAAGGGAATGACAACCCACTCCAGTATTCTTGCCTGGAGAATCCCATGGACAGAGGAGCCTGGCAGGCTAAAGAGTCAGACATGACTGAATGACTAACACTTTGACTTCTTTTCAGCTTCAGGGCAGTTTGAAAATTGAAAGTAAAAATTGTGTCTGACTCTTTGCGACCCCATGGCCTAACAGTCCATGGAATTCTCCAGGCCAGAATACTGGAGTGGGTAGCCTTTCCTTTCTCCAGGGGATCTTCCTAACCCAGGGATTGAACCCAGGTCTCCCACATTGTGGGCAGATTCTTTACCAGCTGAGCCACAAGGGAAGCCTTCGGGGTAGTACAACAAGGTAAAATGGAATTCCCATGCAGCAGAGATAAGAGTGAGAACTGGAAATTCAGGTATTGACTATAATCAGAAGCCCAGTGGGGGCAATAGTTGGATCCCAGAGAATTCCGTGGGCAGAGGCTTTGGGGTTGATCAGCACAGCTTCACATCCTCCACAGGGATTGGAGAAAACAGGACCGAAGAAGAAAGAGCTAGGCACTTAAAGATAATACAAAAGTAACTCATTATCAGATCTGAATCAAAGGTCAGGTTTCCTTTAGGAGAAAGACTGCTTCATGTGCTTGGCCACAGAAGCTCCTCAAAGCCTTCCAGGACCAGAGGATGAGAAGTAAACCATGGGAGCTAGGAATTCTGGGTCATTTTATATACTTTGGAAATAATCAGTAATATGAAGCATGAACCCTACTCATTAGAGGTGCAGACAAGTAGTATTGGTGATGTTGGTGTTAACTTGGTTAAGATTACCTGGTAGTTGTATCAATGATCAACCCTCAGTTTTGTCTGTTAGATAAGAGTCATCATAGTGAATTTCGTTGTTTGTATCATGTGTGGGGTGGATGGGAGACTTGGAGCTGCTGTGTGACGCTGTCACACACTCTTCCTACAGTGGTGCTTTCCTGTAGCTTGGTTTCCACCCTGCCTTCCACAATCAACTTCAGCGCTTTCCATCTGTAGACAAACTTGGCCATGCTCAGGCTCTGAGTGCTTTAATGCACCCCAGGGCCTCCCAGGCGACTCAGTGGTAAAGAATCCACCAGCCAATCCAAGAGCCAAAGGAGACACTGATTCGATTCCTGGGTCGGGAAGATCCCCTGCAGGAGAAAATGGCAATCCACTTCAGCATTCTTGCCTGGGAAATCCCAGGGACAGAGGAGCCTGGTGGGCTACATTCCATGGGTCTCAAAGAGTCAGACACAACTGAGAAATTGAACATGCACGCACAGTATATGATGGGAAATATGATCAGTGGAGAATGGCTCTGGCCAGTCTCCCGAGGGCACTCTTGCTTTTCCCCATGGGATTCCCATTGCTTGTCTCAAGTCTTTAGGGAAGAAGCCACTACTCTTGGGTCTCCTACTTGACATTGGGTCTCCTGCAACTTGACAGACAGCAAAGCTCTAGAGACAACAGGCGTGTTTTCTTCAGAGGGATGAAAATGGAAATTGCAGTGCCAAGCCTATAAAGCAGTGTACCTTTTTTCTCCTACTTGGCAGAAAATGAAACAAACAAGACAGGTAGCAGCACAATGCAATGGCAACATGCAGTGTTCATTGTAGGGGGCCACAGTGCGTCAAAACCATCCCCAAGAAAAAGAAATACAAAAAGGCAAATTGATTGTCTGAGGAGGACTTACAAATATCTGAGAAAAGAGAAGTGAAAGGCAAAGTAGAAAAGGAAAGATATAGCCATCTGAATGCAGAGTTCCAAAGAATAGCAAGGAGAGATAAGAAAGCCTTCCTCAGTAATCAATGCAAAGAAATGGAGGGAAAAAGTAGAATGGGAAAGATGAGAGATCTCTTCAAGAAAATTAGAGATACCAAGGGAACATTTCATACAAAGATAGGCACAGTAAAGGACAGAAATGGTATGGACCTAACAGAAGCAGAAGATATTAAGAGAAGTCAAGGATACACAGAAGAAATATACAAAAGAAATCTTAATGACCCAGATAACCACTCTGGTGTGATCACAGACATTCCGGAGTCTGAAGTCAAGTGGGCCTTAGGAAGCATCACTATGAACAAAGTTAGTAGAGGTGATGAAATTCCAGCTGAGTTATTTCAAAAACTGAAAGGTGATGCTGTGAAAGTGCTGCACTCAATATGCCAACATATTTGAAAGCTCAGCAGTGGCCACAGGACTGGAAAAGGTCAATTTTCATTCCAATTCCAAAGAAAGGCAATGCCAAAGAATGTTCAAACTACAGCACAATTGCATTCATTTCACATTCTAGTAAAGTATGCTCAAAATTCTGCAAGCTAGGCTTCAATAGTATCTGAACCATGTGAACTTCCAGATGTTCAAGCTGGATTTAGAAAAAGCAGAGGAATTAGAGATCAAATTGCCAACATCTGTTGGATCATCAAAAAAGCAAGAGAATTCCAGATAAACATATATTCATTGACTATGCTAAAGCTTTTGACTGTGTGGATCACAACAAACTGTGGAAAATTCTGAAAAGATGGGAAAACCAGACCACCTTACCTGCCTCCTGAAAAATCTTTATGCAGGTCAAGAAGCAAGAGTTAGAACTGGACATGGAACAACAGACTGGTTTCAAATCAAGAAAGGAGTACCTCAAGGCTGTATATTGTCACTCTGCTTTTTTAACTTATTTGCAGAGTACATCATATGAAATGTCGGGTTGGATGAAGCACAAACTTGAATCGAGATTGCCGGGAGAAACATCAATAACCTCAGATATGCAGATGACACTACTCTTATGGCAGAAAGCAAAGAGGAACTAAAGAGCCTGTTGATGAAGATGAAAGAGGAGAGTTAAAAAAAAAAAAACTGGCTTAAAACTCAACATTCAAAAAACTAAGATCATGGCATCCGGTCCCATTACCTCATGGCAAATAGATGGGGAAACAGTGGCAACAGTGACAGACTGTTTTCTTGTGCAGGTGGTGACTGCAGCCATGAAACTAAAAGACACTTGCTCCTTGGAAGAAAAGCTATGATCAACCTAGACAGAGGATGAGATGGTTGGATGGCATCACCGAATCAATGAACATGAATTTTAGCAAGCTCCAGGAGATGGTGAAGGACAGAGAAGCCTGGTGTGCTGCAGTCTATGGGGTCACAAAGAGTTGGACACAGCTGAACAATGAACAACAAATAGTGCATCATGAGGGATCACAGCTGTAGCCCCTAAACCACATCTGAGGAGGGCTCAGCACTGATTCACAGGGAAGGAACATCTCAGCTGAGAGAGGACATATGCATGGGAATTGGTGACATAAAATGCATTTCGGGAGAATGAGTCAGGTGGACAAATCTGCTCATGCAAGAACTCCTGGGTCAGAGAAAGTACAGAGTATTTAGGGAACTTAAAGATGAAAGACACAGGGCCAACCCAGCTTCCCTCAGTTACAGGAAATTTATTTTAGGTGTAAAGGAAAAGTGGAAAAGTGAAGAAATATTCTCATGTCACAGGACCAGATCTCATGAAAAAAATATATAATATGGTTTAGAGGGAAGTGTTGCAGGGAATGAAATGTATTAGAACAAGAAAGATTGCTTGGCAGTTTAGCTGCATAGTTTCTGTGTCTCTGCTCTGGGTACTGGAAGCACAAGGATGACAAAGACAGACAAGGATGCCACCTCCCCGGAGCTGGCTTTCTCTCAATGAGCAGCCAAAAATAAACACAATATGAAAAAAGAAAAAAAAAGTCACAGAAGAACCATCCACAAAGAATATCAGGGCTGCACCAGAGATTTTAAAGTGGATGATGTGCCAATGGATAGTGCCTTGAAACTCGGTGTAAATGAAGGAATCTCCTTTTAATCTTAAATTAAAAAGTAAAGATGTAAAATGAGCAGGAAGAATCACCCATATAAAAGGACAGGGCATGTAAAGACCTGGGGGTAGAAATATTCTTGGCAAGTCAGAGAGACTAGGAAGAAGTCACAGAGTGAGCCGGCGGGACTCTGCTGTGACAGCAAGGAGTCAGGGTTTTACTCTATGCGATTAAAAAAGCTTGAGAGAGCTCTTTTTAATGAGTAAAAAAATGAAATTTACTTTCTCATGAAGATCACATGGCTGCCAAAGGGAGAATGGATCAGAATGGTGTAGGGTGACAGTAGAAGCAGAGACCCCATTGTTGGGTCTGGTGGGAATTCATGTGGCTTAAAGGACCACATGAACAGTGTCAGACTTTATTTTTCTGGGCTCCAAAATCACTACAGATGGTGACTGCAGCCATGAAATTAAAAGACGCTTACTCCTTGGAAGAAAAGTTATGACCAACCTAGATAGCATATTCAAAAACAGAGACATTACTTTGCCAACAAAGGGCTGTCTAGTCAAGGCTATGGTTTTTCCTGTGGTCATGTATGGATGTGAGACTTGGACTGTGAAGAAAGCTGAGCACTGAAGAATTGATGCTTTTGAACTGTGGTGTTGGAGAAGACTCTTGAGAGTCCCTTGGACTGCAAGGAGATCCAACCAGTCCATTCTGAAGGAGATCAGCCCTGGGATTTCTTTGGAAGGAATGATGCGAAAGCTGAAACTCCAGTCCTTTGGCCACCTCATGCGAAGAGTTGACTCATTGGAAAAGACTCTGATGCTGGGAGGGATTGGGGGCAAGAGGAGAAGGGGACGACAGAGGATGAGATGGCTGGATGGCATCACTGACTCGATGGATGTGAGTTTGGGTGAACTCCGGGAGTTGGTGATGGACAGGGAGGCTTGGCGTGCTGTGATTCATGGGGTCGCAAAGAGTCGGACACGACTGAGCGACTGAACTGAACTGAACTGAAAGGACCATCAGTGGAGAAGAAGAGAACAGGTCTGTTTCTGTCCAGTGGGCACTGGTGGTGGATGGGATGGAGCAAGAGGAAGGAGGAATACGTCCATGGGTTTAGATGCAGGCAGCTGGTGGTCGGTGGCCCCTGCACTTGGGAGACAGAGTGAGGCAGACGCCCAGTGTGAGGTGGGGACTGAGACCCTCCGCAGTGTCTCTGAAATTATCCTGAGCTGCTGGGTGTCCACCTTGAGCTGATTGGAGCCACCAGTGTGGTGTCTATGCAGCTTTGAACCCACAGTCGTGTTGCAGATATGGCTGGAGAATCTAGTGTTTCACAATTTTGATGATTCAGCAGCTCCGAATCCACTGCTCTTACATTTCTTTCAACAAGCTATTTCCAACATCTCTGCTCTCCTTCTGTTTTAGGATATCTGGCTGTCTATGCTTTATTTTGTCCTATGGCTTCTGCTCAATACTTTTCTGTCCCATTTCCTCTCACCACATGGTCTATTGACTCATTTGAAAAATCCTCTTGTTTCAGTTCTCTGAATGTGAGTTTGATGGATAATAGTCAGAATCCCATATAAAGAACCTGTATTGGACAGAGAACTCGTGCAAGACAACTTCATTGGTAGAGACTTAATCTCTTGTTCAATCACATGTACTCAAGGGTGTAGATTAGGTGCCAGAGCACATGGTCACCTGTGGGAAACCACCAGCTGCTTCCTTACTTGGAGATGTAAGACCTGTGAGGGCAGATCACTCAGTACATTTACATCAGTACATTTACATAGTATCAGTACATTTACATAGTATCACCCAGCTCAAGGACCCTTTCTTTTGCCCTCATATTCCTCAGTAAAAATCACTTTCTGCTTTCCCTTTCCCTTCCTTTCTTCTCCTCTTCATACCAATAACATTTGATTTCCCATTCATGCCCTAGAATACTTTAATGGAACTAATTTAGTCTCCACCTCAGCTGAAGCCACAAGGCAATTGATTTCCACTTTTTAAATGAGATGCCAATTGTAGGTCAACAGAAAGCATCACACACCAGAGAACTACAGATTCCCGGAGAGAAGGCAGGTGAGTGTTAAACACCTCATGGGCTGCCACTGTGTACGCTGGCTCCTGGCAGTGTTAACCAAGGAGGAATGGCCTGCTCTTTCCTTTGACTCCCGCAGGATCAGCATCTAACACAGGAGGGCTTAGAAGGGGCACTGTGTGTGTGTGTGTGTTTAGGGAGGTGTTGAAAAAGATAAGAGATTGAAAATAGAAAATCTGAGAAACGCATATGATGTCTTTCTCACTGAAGGAAGCCAACCTGTAGTAAAGTTGAGCTAGTAAAGTGGAATCATTTTAACTTTCATTAAAGTTCAACATTTTGATTCTTATTCTGGACATATTCATGATTTATTGAGGAATTTTTATTCATGCAAACAATGAGTTAATGTGATGACTTGCTCTAATTTCCATTCTGTAGAAGGTAACTTGGGCTCCATAGAATAAATTTAAGGGAAGACAACAATAAAGTTGTTTTATGATAACAACTCATGAGTCCTATTTGTTCAATACAACATATGTATCTGTTTTAGCCCAGCTCACTCTCAACTTTGATTTAGTGCTTTCCTCTGTGACCTTTGCCCTACAGAAAGTCCCCTATATACAAATGAATTCAGTTCCAAGAGTGTGTTTGTGGATAAGTCCAATTTGCTCTTAAGTCTGACAAAATTAGCCTAGGTACACAACTAACACAATTGCCTATATAATACTGTTTCTCATGATGTACTCTGCATATAAGTTAAATAAACAGGGTGACAATATACAGCCTTGACGAACTCCTTTTCCTATTTGGAACCAGTCTGTTGTTTCATGTCCAGTTCTAACTGTTGCTTCCTGACGTGCATACAGATTTCTCAAGAGGCAGATCAGGTAGTCTGGTATTCCCATCTCTTTCAGAATTTTCCACAGTTTATTGTGATCCACACAGTCAAAGGCTATGGCATAGTCAATGAAGCAGAAATAGATGTTTTTCTGGAACTCTCTTGCTTTTTCTATGATCCAGCAGATGTTGGCAATTTAATCTCTGATTCCTCTGCCTTTTCTAAAACCAGCTTGAACATCAGGAAGTTCACGGTTCACATATCGCTGAAGCCTGGCTTGGAGAATTTTGAGCATTACTTTACTAGCATGTGAGATGAGTGCAATTGTGCAGTAGTTTGAGCATTCTTTGGCATTGCCTTTCTTTGGGATTGGAATGAAAACTGACCTTTTCCAGTCCTGTGGCCACTGCTGAGTTTTCCAAATTTGCTGGCATATTGAGAGCAGCACTTTCACAGCATCATCTTTCAGGATTTGGAATAGCTCAACTGGAATTCTTTCACCTCCACTAGCTTTGTTTGTAGTGATGCTTTCTAAGGCCCACTTGACTTCACATTCCAGGATGTCTGGCTCTAGGTCAGTGATCACACCATCGTGATTATCTGGGTCGTGAAGATCTTTTTTGTACAGTTCTTCTGTGTATTCTTGCCATCTCTTCTTAATATCTTCTGCTTCTGTTAGGTCCATACCATTTCTATCCTTTATCGAGCCCATCTTTGCATGAAATGTTCCTTTGGTATCTCTGATTTTCTTGAAGAGATCTCTAGTCTTTCCCATTCTGTTGTTTTCCTCTATTTCTTTGCATTGATCGCTGAAGAAGGCTTTCTTATCTCTTCTTGCTATTCTTTGGAACTCTGCATTCAGATGTTTATATCTTTCCTTTTCTCCTTTGCTTTTCACTTCTCTTCTTTTCACAGCTATTTGTAAGGCCTCCTCAGACAGCCATTTTGCTTTTTTGCATTTCTTTTCCGTGGGGATGGTCTTGATCCCTGTCTCCTGTACAATGTCACAAACCTCATTCCATAGCTCATCAGGCACTCTATCTATCAGATCTAGGCCCTTAAATCTATTTCTCACTTCCACTGTATAATCATAAGGGATTTGATTTAGGTCATACCTGAATGGTCTAGTGGTTTTCCCTACTTTCTTCAATTTAAATCTGAATTTGGCAATAAGGAGTTCATGATCTGAGCCACAGTCAGCTCCTGGTCTTGTTTTTGCTGACTATATAGAGCTTCTCCATCTTTGGCTGCAAAGAATATAATCAATCTGATTTCAGTGTTGACCATCTGGTGACGTCCATGTGTAGAGTCTTCTCTTGTGTTGTTGGAAGAGGGTGTTTGTTATGACCAGTGCATTTTCTTGGCAAAACTCTATTAGTCTTTGCTCTGCTTCATTCTGTATTTCAAGGCCAAATTTGCCTGTTACTCCAGGTGTTTCTTGACTTCCTACCTTTGCATTCCAGTCCCCTATAATGAAAAGGACATCTTTTTTGGGTGTTAGTTCTAAAAGGTCTTGTAGGTCTTCATAGAACCATTCAACTTCAGCTTCTTCAGCATTACTGGTTGGGGCATAGACTTGGATTACTGTGATATTGAATGGTTTGCCTTGGAAATGAACAGAGATCATTCTGTCGTTTTTGAGATTGCATCCAAGAAACACAAGCTGGAATCAAGATTGCCGGGAGAAATATAAATAACCTCAGATATGCAGATGACACCACCCTTATGGCAGAAAGTGAAGAGGAACTCAAAAGCCTCTTGATGAAAGGGAAAGTGGAGAGTGAAAAAGTTGGCTTAAAGCTCAACATTCAGAAAACGAAGATCATGACATCCAGTCCCATCACTTCATAGGAAATAGATGGGGAAACAGTGGAAACAATATCAGACTTTATTTTTCCGGGCTCCAAAATCACTGCAGATGGTGACTGCAGCCATGAAATTAAAAGACGCTTACTCCTTGGAAGCAAAGTTATGACCAACCTAGATAGCATATTCAAAAGCAGAGACATTACTTTGCCAACAAAGGTTCGTCTAGTCAAGGCTATGGTTTTTCGTGTAGTCATGTATGGATGTGAGAGTTGGACTGTGAAGAAGGCTGAGTGCCGAAGAATTGACGCTTTTGAACTGTGTTGTTGAAGAAGACTCTTGAGAGTCCCTTGGACTGCAAGGAGGTCCAACCAGTCCATTCTGAAGGAGATCAGCCCTGGGATTTCTTTGGAAGGAATGATGCTACAGCTGAAACTCCAGTACTTTGGCCACCTCATGCGAAGAGTTGACTCATTGGAAAAGACTCTGATGCTAGGAGGGATTGGGGGCAAGAGGAGAAGGGGACAACAGAGGATGAGATGGCTGGATGGCATCACTGACTTGATGAACATGAGTCTGAGTGAACTCTGGGAGTTGGTGATAGACAGGGAGGCCTGGCGTGCTGTGATTCATGGGGTCGCAAAGAGTCAGAGACAACTGAGCAACTGATCTGATCTGATATAATACTGTACTATAATAGGTTTATAACACTTTTCACACAAATAATACATTAAAATAGACACACAAAATAAAACATTTTAAGTCTCACATTACAGTATGACATAGATCTGTATAGCCAAGGCTATCATCTTCCCATCATAGTGGTCACATGGTTGTGAGAGCTGGACTGTAAAGAAGGCAGAATGCCAAAGAATTGATGCCTTCAAACTGTGGTGCTGAAGAAGCCTCCTGAAAGTCCCTTGGACAGCAAGGAGATCTAACCACTCAATCTTAAGGGAGATCAACCCTGAATATTCACTGGAAGGACCTATGCTGAAGCTGAAGCTCCAGTATTTTGGTCATCTGATGCGAACAGATGACTCATGATGCTGAGAAAGATCGAGGGCAGGAGGAGAAGAGGGCCTCAGAGGATGAAATGGCTGAATGGCAGCACCGATGGAATGAACATGAACTTGGTAAAACTCCAGTAGATGGTGAGAGATGGGGAGTGCTGCAGTCCATGGGGTCGCAAAGAGTTGGACACAAATGGGTGGCTGAACAACAACACAGTATAACAGGGGCTTCCCAGGTGGCTCGAGAGGTAAAGAACCTGACTGCCAATGCAGGAGATGTAGGAGATGCAGGTTCGATCCCTGGGTCTGGAAGATCCCTTGGAGGAGGTCATGGCAACCCACTCCAGTATTCTTGTCTGGAGAATCCCCATGGACAGAGGAACCTGGTGGGCTGCAAAGAGTCAGACACAACTGAAGCAATTTAGCATGCACGCACGCACAGTACAAGAGCTAGCATATGGGGCTGGTACTGAGTGAACAGATAAGAAGAGTTACTGACTGGAGGAGGGAGAGGAGGTGGGAGATGCTAGAACTGAAGCATCTTCAGCAATAAGAGATAGAGGACAAGCTGCAATTTCACTCATGCCCGACTTTGATGGAATGCACATTCACATCTTTGAAAGTTTGAAGCTTGAAGGTTCACATGTAGGGGACTTACTGTAATTTTAAATTCTATGACGCTAAGAAAACAGAAGCAAACAGAAGACAATTCCCATAAGCTCTCACCTCCAAATTTTCCCAACTAATTTTACCTGGATGTGTCTAACCCTCCATCCCCTTACCCTATTTTGACACCTGAGATTTACACACTCCTTGTGAATGCTAAATCCTACTTTGCATGAGATCCTGGATCCCAAACTAACTCAAGGATGTGGCTCCCACCTTTCTCCTCTCCTTGCTTCATGATGTTTCCCTTCTTCTGGATTATTTTCATCAGCGTAAAAACATGCTTTTCCTTCTACCTTCTTAACTCATCTCTTGTTCTCTCTTGAACTCATGACAATAAGACTTTTATCCTATCCATCAATATTACTCTTGAAAATGCTACCAAGCGCTCCTCATCACTAAACCCAGGTTCAATACTCAGTCTGCATCTTTCCTGATGACCCCACCTCTCTCCCTGGACACCACAGGGCTCTTCCTCCCCTACACTGATTTCTCCATCACAGCCTCTTCTCCTGCTTTCTCTACTTCCCTAAACTCCTGACGTTGGAAAGCCTTAAATCAAAGACATAGAGAAAAGTATGCCCCTTCCTTTGGTGATATCATCCACTCTCAAATATCACGTAAATATACAATCCCCAAACACTGTATTTCTAATAGAATTCTAGCTCAGACCTCTCTCCTCAACCCCAGCTTCACTCCTCCAACCTTCTACCAGTGAAGTCCAATCACCATTCCATCACCCTCAAACCATTCCCTGGATCATCCTCCTAAAGCTTGAGACACCCATTTCTTCTTCCTTGCTGTTAATGGAAACACCTCTCTTAGAGTTGCTCAGAACCCAAAGCCTGGAGTTACTCTTAATTTCCCTTTTTCACACTCTACATCTATTTCCTTTGGAAATCCAGTACGATGTGTCTTTACCTATTACAAAATTTAACCATGCTTCACCACCTTCACCTTGACTGAGAGCCAAATCAACTCTTGACTGAATTTTTTAAAGCTACTTAGGTAATCCTATCCTTCTATACTTTTTTCTTCTTGAGCCTTGAAAAACAATGTAGTGAATCAATGGGAAAAAAGCATTCACAAGCTCTCACTTTATTTTTCTTATGAATAATTAATCATATTATGTAATTCTTCTGCTTAAAACTTCCAACAAATTTCCTTATTGGATGAATGAAAGTTATAGTTGTCATCTAAGGCAGGGGTCCTCAACCCCCAGGCTGCGGACTAGTACTCGTCTGCTGCCTGTTAAGCACTGGACCTGACAGCAGGAGGTAAGCAGAGACTGAGGGAGCAAAGCTTCATCTACCACTCTCCATCACTCTCATGACGGCCTGAACCATAATCCCACCGACCCTGTCCTTGGAAAATTAGCCTTCCAAGAAACCCATCACTGGTGCCCAAAATGTTGGGGGCTGCTGGTCTAAAGGATGTACAGCATGTGCTCTCTTCTTTTCTTTTTGATGTCATTTCTGTTATTCTTTTTCTCTCCAGCTCTCCTTCAGCTGCATTGGCCATTTTGTTAAACTATGAATAGAGGACATGCTCTGACGTCAGGGCCTTTGCCCTGTTGTCCACTCTGCCTGAAATGGTCTTCCTTCACATGTCCTCATGTTCCCTCACCTCTTAGGATCTTAATCCTGCGTCGCCTTCTCAGAGCAGCATTCCTTGCCCACTGTATTCGGGGTTGCAAACTTCTCTCTGAGCTCTCCTTGCCTGCTTTATTTATACTGATAGCATTCACACCACGCATCACGCTGTACTTGCTTTTCTTGATTATTGTCTCTCTCTCCATTATAATGTGAGCTGCATGAGAGAAGAGACTTTCTTCTTCGCTTTATAGCCTAGGTACCCAGTAAAATGTCAAGCACATGGTATGCACTCAAAAAATTTTTGAAAAAGAAATCTACACATTCTCCTACCCATACCCACTTCCCATACATATCCACACATTTATCCAAACAGATTGTTCCAAGCAGAGTGTTTTGCATTTAACCAGTGTTTAATAAATGAGAATTGACTTGTATATTAAAGTTAACTACATACTAAAGAGGATATACTACATGATTCCTTCAGGGAGTGCTTATTAACAGTGTGAGCAAGGGAGCAGGTCAGAATCTAAGAATGACTATGATTTTGTTCCCTGTACCTCTCCAAACGTATTGAAAACTGGGGACTTTGCCATATCTTTCAAAGGTAATAAATTACACATCATAAATAGTGAAATAAATAGAAGCATGAAATTCATTCATGTTTATTTCCACTTGGTCAATTTTGGTAAACTGTTCTTTGTTTAATTCATTAAGAAATGGTTTAACCATTACTGCACATTATTAAAGGGCAAAACTAGGAAAAGATCTACTATTAATACAAATAGTCCTTCTGAGGCTTGCCAAGGATTCACAGTCAGGGTGTAACTATTCTTCCCACGTTTTTCAAAGGGACTTTAATGTGTTTATAAATCTAGGGCAATCAATGCAATAAAAATATCAAGAGAGGGAGAATGCCTGGTTACCCGTTAAATTGAAGTTGGGAAGGAAACTAAGCAAAGCAGTGAGTAAAAGCAATGTATGTGTTTAAAATACCACTTTTTCTTTATTGCCAGAGTCACAATGCATTTTTACTCTGGAGATGCAAAGATCTTTTTATCCTCCTATCTTTCTTAGGACTTTTTTCCTTAAATGATGCTCTCTGCTGTGTATTATTCTATACAAATATATAAATGGCTGTTCATGCATTATTAACTCACCTCCTTCATGCTGCTCTTTTATGGTAACAGGTGCCTATTGAAGACTCAAAACTTAGCAGGCAAAATTGAAAATAAGAGCATTTAGGCATATTGTCAGGGAGATAATAGGAAATTTTGTGGAAAGGATAATCTTTAAACCTTATTAATCATTGTCTCATATGATATCATCATTAATAAAGCAGGAAAATGTCTTCTGTACAGTCAGAGAAGGAAAACAGCTTACAGGAGTCAGCCAGAGGGCCTTCTTACATTTGTTCATTTTCATTAATACCTAAGATCTCTGTGGTTAAAACACTTTAGTGATCACAAAGTATTTTCATACACTTCTTATTTAATTCTCACAACCATCTGTTTGCAAGAAAAACTATCTTGCATTAACAAAGGAGAAAACTGAGACCATAAGAATTTAAGGAGTTGGCCAAAGTCATAAAATTAGTTGATAGAATTGTTGATACACAAACCCATATATTTAAATGCTAAAACTACTGTTTCCCCACTATCCTTCAGCTTAGCATTTTCAATATGCTAATTGCAATATCAAATATGATTAAACACGGTCCCTACATTACAAAAATTTCTAGATGGGTAGAGTTTTTCATAAAAGGCTACAACCTTACAAAATCATAGACAGCATGATGTCGAATAAGAAAAATCTAAAGCTCTTCATAATTAAAATAAATAAAGCAAGACTATTATGATTAGGAGTAAGGAACAAAGGCTATACTATTTATATTTACTTTAAAAGATATAACAAGAAGAAAAATAACCTTCTGAGTCATGTGAAATTTTCCCTTGAAAATCATTAGGGGAAGAATATAGAAAGAACTCTTCCTTGGAATGACAGTGATATTCACATACTGGAGTCAAAAATTTTCTGTGAAAATTAGAGAAATCTAGTCTTTCACAGCTCCAAGTGTTTCATTAATTCACAGAAGCTCCATCCTGCAAATGCTAGAGCACATGGGGACCCACCCCATCGGAGACAAAGAATATAAAATTCCATTCAGAAACTCAATTCTATATCAAGTCATTCTTTTTGTATCGAAATATAATTGATTTACAATGCTGTGGTTGTTTTTTTTTTTTTTTCAGATGAACAGCAAAGGGATTTAGATATATTATATCTATTCTTTTTCAGATTCTTTTCCCTTATAGTTTGCAAAATACTGATTATAATTCCTATGCTCTACAGTAGGATTTTGTAGCTTTTCTGTTTTATATATAGCAGTGTATATATGTTAATCCTAAACTCCTAATTTAACCCTCTTCTCCTTTTCCCTTTGGTAACCATAAATTTGGTTTCTATGCCTGTGAATCTGTTTCTGTTTGTGAATAAGTTTGTTTGTATCATTTTAAAAAGATTCCACATATAAATGATATCATGTGATATCTGTCCTTCTCTGTCTGACTTATTTCATTTCATATGATATATATTCTCATATTCATATGATATACCAGGTCCACCCATGTTGCTGCAAGTGGCAATATTTCATTCTTTCACATAGCTAATGAATAATATTTCATTCTATATGTGTGTGACATCTTCTTTATTCCTCTGTTGATGGACACTTGGGTTGCGTCCACGCCCTGGCTATTTTAAGTAGTGTTTCTATGAACATTCGGATGTGTATGCATGCCTGATTAGTCGCTCAGTTATGCCTGACTCTTTGACACCCATGGACTGTAACCTATTAGTCTCCTCCGTCCATGGGATTTTCCAATCAAGAATACTGGAGTGGGTACCCATTCCCTTATCCAGGGGAACTTCCCAACCCAGGAATGGAATCTGGGTCTCTTGCATTGCAAGCTGATTCTTTACTGTCTGAGCCACCAGGGAGGCCCTATGAACATTAGGATTTGTGTATCTTTACAAATTTATGATTTTCTTCAGATATATGCCCAGGAATGTGATTGCAAGATTGTATGGTAGCTCTATTTTTAGTTTTTTAAAGACTCTCCATACTGTCCTCCATAGTGATTGCAGCAGTTTACATTCCCACCAGTAGTGTAGGGGGGTTCCCTTTGCTCCACACTCTCTCTAGAATTTATTATTTGTAGACTTTTAGATGATGGTTATTCTGAACAGTTTCTGAAGTGATATCTCATTTAAATTAGAATATTATCTAATATCATACACCAAAATGAACTCAAAATGGATTAAAGACCCAAATGTAAGACCAGACACTATAAAACTCCTAAAGGAAGACATGAGCAGAACACTCTTTGATGTAAATCACAGCAAAATATTTTTGGATCCATCTCATAAGGAAAATAAAAATAAACAAATGGGACCTAATTAAACTTAAAATATTTTGCAAAGCAAAGGAAACCATACATGAAACAAAAATACATTTTTCAGAATAGGAGAAAATATTTGCAAAGAATGCAACCAAAGTATACAAAGGGCTCATACAGCTCAGTATTTAAATAAATAAATAAATAAATAAAAATGGCTAGGTCTAAATAGACCATTCTCCAAATAGATGACAAATAGGCACATGAAAAGATATTCAACACCACTAACTCTCTCAAGTCATTCTGGCTGTGGTGCAGCTCTGACCTCTCATCCCTTGACTAACAAGGAAAACATGTCCTTATTCATAACCTTCTTGTGGATACCACTTATAGAATCGGATCTTTATCTTATTTTTCCTTTCTGTAAGACTTCAAATGAGATATCTTCATTTGCCCTCTAGAAACTCGTCTAATTTCTGAAATCCAGCTGGCCATGGGGATCCCATTCTCAGCTCCCCCTCTTTCTGAAACTACTGCCTACATACCTTTGTCTTTGCTAAAAGAAAAACTGAAGGACATTCTGTATAGGGTTGTGTGTGTCACACAGCAGTAGCTCAATATTTACTTAAAGGGATAAACATAATAAATATGTTCTGATCTTTGTTGCTGATGCAAATTATAGTCTAATAGAGAAAGATAAAATTATGAAAACCATTAACATATGCTATACTGAACAGAACAGAGCATAAAACTGGCATAAAGATTCTTTTCTGCTGGTAGAATCAGAAAAGATTTATTGGAGGAGATGAGAAGCATAAGTGACATTAAAGGAAGAGGAAGGATAGGTTTTTCTTAAAACAGGGGGGCAAGAGATGTACATTTTTCAAAGACAAAAAGTAAAGTTATTTACATGTGGAAAGTGTTTATATAGAAGCATGGTAGAAGATAAGCCTCCATGGTGACTCAGATGGTAAAGAATCTGCCTGCAGTGCAAGAGACCTGGGTTCAATCCCTGGGTTGGGAAGATACCCTGGAGAAGGAAATGGCAATCCACTCTAGTAGTCTTACCTGGGAAATCCCATGGACAGAGGAGCCTGGCATGCTGCAGTCTATGAGATTGCAAAGAGTTGGACACAACTGAGCCTTTAACACTTTCACTTTCATGGGTGTGTTGTGAGAGAGTCAGATCCTAGGCAGGTTGATAAGAAGTCTGAGGTCCCCGAGGAGGAGAGAGGGGTCTGGGCTTCTTGAGGAGGAGATAGGGGTCTGGAATTCTCAAGGAAGAGGAAAGGACGACTGTCTCTCTTTTTTTTTCTACATTCCTTAGTCTTAGTCACATGAAACATTTTTTTCTTTAAGCTGGGAACTGATGATAACACAACAAGCAGCTCAGTTTAAACTCTGTACTAAGGATTATATAGAAAGAAAAGCTGAGTGCCGAAGAATTAATACTTTTGAACTGTGGTGTTGGAGAAGACTCTTGAGAGTCCCTTGGACTGCAAGGAGATCCAACCAGTCAATCCTAAAGGAAATCAGTCCTGAATATTCATTGGAAGGACTGATGCTGAAGCTGAAACTCCAATACTTTGACCACCTGATGCAAAGAACTGACTCATTGGAAAGCACCCTGATGTTGGAAAAGATTGAGGGCAAGAGAAGGGGACAACAGAGATGGTTGGATGACATCACCAACTCAATGGACATGAGTCTGAGTAAACTCTAGGAGTTGGTGATGGACAGGAAGGCCTGGCATGCTGTAGACCATGGGGTCCCGAAGAGTCGGACATGAATGAGCAACTGAACTGAACTGAACTGAAGGATTCTATAACAACAATGTATCCTGCTTAAGTACAGTTTCTCCTTCCTAAAAACCTTCTGACTAATCCTGTTATCTTAAAATGTAAATTGTGGGAGTGGGTCTCAGTAAAATCTTTTCAACCTTGAGACATTCTTTTGATTTATTGTAATGACCAATTTAAAAAGTATATAACTCCCTTGCTTAGACTAGCGAGGGGGCCACTCTCTGTCCCACTTCTGATGTCTATGTCAGAAGCGTTCTCTGTCCCTTTTTATACCTTTAATAAAACTCTGCTACACAAAAGCTCTTGAGTGATCAAGACTGGTCCCTGGTCCTGAAGCTAAAACTTCTTCGGAGGTCACTGTAAGCTATCAGTTGGAAAATTACTTTTTTGGACATTTGAAAAATCTACAGTTTTCTGAGCAGGCAAGTGATACAATCAGAGTGCTATCTCAGAACTGTCTTTGGTTACAGTTATCCAGACATACTAGTTGAAAAAAAGAACTTTAAGGAAGAAAACCAGTTAGTCAGGACTCAATTTTACTATTATACCAAGAAGTGATTACTGTGTGATCTAAGCCTATGGCAATGGGATAAAATTTGGGTGAATCACATAGAATTAACTCTCATTTCTTCATACCATTCCACAAATATTCAGTGTAGGGATTTTTAAGTGTATAACTTTACAAAAGAAAAATAAAAAATAGGGACAACAAAACTGAGATGCAAAGAAAAAAATGAAAGATTGAAGCAGAAAATGAAGATAGAAGAGGAAAAGAGAGAGTGTCTGCAAGACACAAGGGTGTGGAGTCAAGATGCTCATGAATTCACACTCTGGAGTCCAGGGAGAACCTATGAGGTAGAGGCACCATGCTCCTCTGAAGGCTGAGGTGGAGAACAATCAGATGGTACCAAGTTGAGTTGAAAATTTTCATAAGATCCATTTAAACCTTTACATTCCCTCTAAAATTAAATGAGAAAAGCTGGGTCCTAACATCGTCCTGGCCCAACAGAAAACTGAAGTTTATTCTCTAGAGAGACTTGGAGCCAGAGATACCAGATACAGTCAAGGCTGGGAGACCATATGGAAATCGGGAATTCCTGGAAAGCCTACAGAGTGAGCAGTGAGACCCCATAAAATACTTTTCCACAACTTTAGCCAATGGCCCTCCCTCACTAGGGGGTTCATCTGTTTGGAATCTCATGGTTCAAGAAAAAAAAAAAAATCAACAGTTGGAAAGAGGCAGTGACAATAAAAGCAACAAGATTCCTAATGATATTACAGGAAATTCCACCAGTCAGTAAGACATGAAATTGCATACAAAGCTTCTAATCTATTTCTAGGACTATAATCACAAGGACCAGGAAATCTGTGTCACTAACTAGAAATTCCTAGGACAAAGAGAAAAGCAATACAGAACCAGAGCAGTGCAAGGGATGAGAGACCTTATAAGAAACAGCCTTAGTGTGATAAAAGTATGCAAGGTATCCGTAAAATTTTGAGAATACTGAAATACCATAGTACTTTGAGAATACTGAAAATATTATGTTAAAAAGGGAATTGTTGTTGTTCAGTCCCTCAGTCGTGTCCGACTCTTTGCAAAGCAAAAAAACCAACTTTGTGGAGTGCAGCACACCAGGCTTTCCTGTCCCTCACCGACTCTCAGAATTCACCCAAAGTTCATGTCCATTGAATCAGTGATGCCATCAAACAATCTTATCCTCTCCTGAGGCATTCAAATAATAAAACTCTTAGAAATTAAAAATACAGTAGCAGAAACAAAATAAAATAAAAAGATAGAAATATAAAGATGAGAGAATCTTCCAAAAGGTATAACCAAAAAGCAAAATGGGAGAAAGATAGAAATAAGTAGAACTTTAGAGGTTTAACCCTGAAGTTCAGACAGGCAAATAATAGAGTCCCAGTAAAGCACAAATAGCAGCCATGAAATTAAAAGACGCTTACTCCTTGGAAGCAAAGTTATGACCAACCTAGATAGCATATTCAAAAGCAGAGATTACTTTGCCAACAAAGGTCCGTCTAGTCAAGGCTATGGTTTTTCCAGTGGTCATGTATGGATGTGAGAGTTGGACTATGAAGAAAGCTGAGTGCCAAAGAATTGATGCTTTTGAACTGTGGTGTTGGAGAAGACTCTTGAGAGTCTCTTGGACTGCAAGGAGGTCCAACCAGTCCATTCTGAAGGAGATCAGCCCTGGAATTTCTTTGGAAGGAATGATGTTAAAGCTGAAACTCCAATACTTTGGCCACCTCATGCGAAGAGTTAACTCATTGGAAAAGACCCTGATGCTGGGAGGGATTGGGGGCAGGAGGAGAAGGGGATGACAGAGGATGAGATGGCTGGATGGCATCACTGACTCGATGGACGTGAGTCTGAGTGAACTCCAGGAGTTGGTGATGGACAGGGAGGCCTGGCGTGCTGCGATTCAAGGGGCTGCAAAGAGTCAGACACGACTGAGCGACTGAAATGAACTGAACTGAACTGAAAGCACAAAGAAGTTGAAATAAAGAAAATTATACAAAAAGAATTAAGAAAACACCCAGGGCTTACGTGTCTGGATTGATAGATTAAAAGGAGGAATCAGTATCTACCAAAATGGAAGAAAGTTTTTCATGGCGAAGCACAATGCAGTAAAACTTCAGGAAAGTGAGATTCAGAGGAAACAGGCAATCATAATGATGTCAGACATCCGAACAGCAACTTTGAAGCTGAAAGAAAAAGGACTCATGCCTCTGATATTCTGTAAAAAATGACTTTCTGTCTAGATTTTGAACCCAGACAAACTTTAAGCTGGAGAAGAAAGGTAGCACAAAAGCTCTTTTATATCGACAAGTTCTTTAAAAAATCATCTCCCATACAATTCTCAAGAAACTACAGAAAGATGGACTTCATTAAAATGAAAGAATAATCAAGAAGCAGAAAACTTGGAATTCTGAGGGAAAGTCTAATAGAGGACAGAAGTGCACAAAACTCCCACAATGACAGCGGTTCTAGAGAATCTAGATCAGGGTTATGCAAAAGAGGTCCAGGGACGAAGCCCCCCGGAATGAAGCAAAATTGACAGGTTAGCTTTATAATCAGTTGAAGGAGGAGTTAACCTTCTCTCCAAGTGTCTGTAGATGAAACAAGGCAATAGG
Source organism: Bubalus kerabau (assembly GCF_029407905.1). Classification (NCBI taxonomy): domain Eukaryota; kingdom Metazoa; phylum Chordata; class Mammalia; order Artiodactyla; family Bovidae; genus Bubalus; species Bubalus kerabau. The sequence goes on along the minus strand of NC_073639.1, from coordinate 45,193,519 downwards.
TGTAAAGAAAACTTAAGCCAAAATAAAACCAGTGCTAATTCCCAGGAAAACCAGAAGTTGCACAAGAAAGAGGTAAACACAGTGCCCTGATGTGACTCAGGTGTGAACAGCATTTATATAAATGCAATAATGAAAATACTGAATGTTTATTTTACCAAAATGTTCTTTAATTACATTGACATGATCAGAAAGGGATGAAAAGTAAAAAAGTTAACATTTTAAAGACATAAAGTCTTATCTTTCAAAGGAACATATAAAAAGTTGCTAACTTTAAAAGTTGGAAAATCACAAATAATAGTATTAATATACACCTTTTTAGAGATATGGAGGTAAATCTCAGAAGCAACCAATAAAATATTCAAAACTACTTCTTGGAACAGAATTCAAATGTGAGAAAGAAATGTAGATATGATCCACTATTTTTTATTATAAACTTTGTAGAACTCCTTGACATGGATTCATAAGAAGAGGTGCATTTTAATAATCAGATTTATCCTCACAGTACTGGAGATTGGAAGTCCAAGGTCATGGTGTTGGCAGATTCTATAAACCACTGAGTCTGCTGCTGCTGCTGCTGCTGCTGCTAAGTCGCTTCAGTAGTGTCCAACTCTGTGCGACCCCATAGACGGCAGCCCACCAGGTTCCCCCGTCCCTGGGATTCTCCAGGCAAGAACACTGGAGTGGGTCCACTGAGTCTATGATGTCTTTATTGTTTTGTCGCTATTGTTATGGAAGCCCAAACAGACAAAGACAGTGACAGTAAAGAGTGTTCATTAAATTTATGTCTTTAAAAGACATAATATTCTTGTGAACAACTAAACAAGTTATGGAATGTGCTTTTAAAAAATAGTGAATTTTCTTTTTCATAACTTCTTCCTTTTTATCATAACTAAAAATTATGTTAGCACCAATAAAATTTGCTAAGTGGATAAGCATCATAATAATAAAATAAAGGGGCAGATACAGATGCTATTGCAAAGAAGAATCAATAGATCAATGGGATAGAACAAAATGACTAGACTTTGGAGCAAAGAAGGAGAAAATTTACATGACCCTATGTTCCATGCCTTTGTGATGGAAGATAATTTTGGATAAAATTATATAAGAGAGGAGTGAAATGTTTGGTGTGATAGCAAATATACTGGACTGGTTGGTAGTCAGACAATATGATTTCTAATTCACATTCCATTCCCAATTACTTTGTGAGCTTGGTCAAGAAAATTTACTTCTAAAACTCACTTTCTCTAGGTTTGTCCATGTTGCTGCAAATGGCTTTATTTCATTCTTTTTTATGGCTGCATAGTATTCTATTTCATATATATATATATATATGTATTTACACCACATTTTTTTGTCATATTAAGAGGTGTTGACAGTGAAAGGACCAAGTGCTCATGTGCTGTAACTACCTAATGGGAATTAAGAAAGCTGTCAGGACTGGGGAGGCTTAGTATAGAGGTGTGTTCAAGGAGATCATTGAGGTTTGTACCAGGGTAAACATGGAAATGGGGTTCCCAGGTGGTGCTAGTGGTAAAAAGCTCACCTGCCAATGCAGGAGACATAAGAGATGCAAGTTCCATCCCTGGGTTGGGAAGATCCCCTGGAGGAGGGCATGACTAACCCACTCCAGTGTACTTGCCTGGAGAATCCCATGGACTGAGGAGCCAGCCAGCTCCGGTTCACAGGGTCACACAGAGTCAGACATGACTGAAGCGACACAGCAAGTACAAACGCAGAGATGAAAATAGAAAGGTAGGGATGAGACTAGAGAAAATACCCATCCCAGGAGGAAAGAGAAAGAGGCAGTGAATGAGTGGTATGTAGACAAGCATCTCCAGTCAGAAAACTAGAACAGTGAATGTGTGAGGGTGAAAAATAAAACAGGATGGTTCTATTCATCCTTGACATTACTTTGCCAACAAAGGTCCATCCGTCAAGGCTATGGATTTTCCAGTCGTCATGTATGGATGTGAGAGTTGAACTATAAAGAAAGCTGAGCACCTAAGAATTGATGCTTTTGAACTGTAGAGTTGGACAAGACTCTTGAGAGTCCCTTGGACTCCAAGGAGACCCAACCAGTACATCCTAAAGGAGATCAGTCCAGAGTGTTCATTGAAAGGACTGATGTTGAAGCTGAAACTCCAATACTTTGGCCACCTGTTATGAAGAGCTGGCTCATTTGAAAAGATCCTGATACTGGGAAAGATTGAAGGCGGGCGGAGAAGGGGATGACAGAGGATGAGAAGGTTAGATGGCATCACCGACTCAATGGAGATGAACTTGAGTAAAATCCGTGAGTTGGTGATGGACAGGGAAGTCTGGAATGCTGCAGTCCATGGGGTCACGAAGAGTCGGACACAACTGAGTGACTGAACTGAACTGATTCATCCCTGCAGCTTTAGAATTTTATGAAGAGTTAGCAGAAGTTATGAACTGAATAATGACTTCTGAATTTAAGTAGAAAAATGTTTCAGTTCAGTTCAGTTCAGTCACTCAGTCGTGTCCGACTCTTTGCAACCCCATGAATTGCAGCATGCCAGGCCTCCCTGTCCATCACAAACTCCCGGAGTTCACTAAAACTCACATCCATTGACTCGGTGATGCCATCCAGCCATCTCATCCTCTGTCGTCCCCTTCTCCTCCTGCCCCCAATCCCTCCCAGCATCAGAGTCTTTTCCAATGAGTCAACTCTTCGCATGAGGTGGCCAAAGTACTGGAGTTTCAGCTTTCGCATCATTCCTTCCAAAGAAATCCCAGGGCTGATCTCCTTCAGAATGGACTGGTTGGATCTCCTTGCAGTCCAAGGGACTCTCAAGAGTCTTCTCCAACACCACAGTTCAAAAGCATCAATTCTTTGGCGCTCAGCTTTCTTCACAGTCCAACTCTCAATCCATACATGATCACTGGAAAAACCATAGCCTTGACTAGATGGACCTTTGTTGGCAAAGTAATGTCTCTGATTCTGAATATGCTATCTAGGTTGGTCATAACTTTGCTTCCAAGGAGTAAGCGTCTTTTAATTTCATGGCTGCAATCACCATCTGCAGTGATTTTGGAGCCCCAAAAAATAAAGTCTGACACTGTTTCCACTGTTTCCCAATCTATTTGCCATGAAGTCATGAGACCAGATGCCATGATCTTAGTTTTTTGAATGCTGAGCTTTAAGCCAACTTTTTCACTCTCCTCTTTCACTTTCATCAAGAGGCTTTTTAGTTCTTCTTCACTTTCTGCCATAAGGGTGGTGTCATCTGCATATCTGAGGTCATCGATATTTCTCCCGGAAATCTTGATCCCAGCTTGTGCTTCTTCCAGTCCAGTGTTTCTCATGATGTACTCTGCATATAAGTTAAATAAGCAGGGTGACAATATACAGCCTTGACGTACTCTTTTTCCTATTTAGAACCAGTCTGTTGTTCCATGTCCAGTTCTAACTGTTGCTTCCTGACCTGCATATAGGTTTCTCAAGAAGCAGGTCAGGTGGTCTGGTATTCCCATCTCTTTCAGAATTTTCCACAGTTTATTGTGATCCACACAGTCAAAGGCTTTGGCCTAGTCAATAAAGCAGAAATAAATGTTTTTCTGGAACTCTTTTGCTTTTTTGATGATCCAGCGGATGTTGGCCGTTTGATCTCTGGTTCCTCTGCCTTTTCTAAAACCAGCTTGAACACCTGGAAGTTCACATATGTTTAGAAAAAATGTTTAGAGTAGAGCAAATTAAAGGTTTTAGAAATCACCAACAATGAACTCCCCCCCTCCCCGATTTTTCATTTCATTGTAGGCATCATGCTATAGATGTTACCAACTGGGAGTAGTCACGTGGATGAAGGTGGGCTCTTTATTTTTCACCTTTAAAAATGTAGTAATGATTGAAATCTTGCCTGATGCCATGAATTTTTCATACTAGCCAGGTAGCTATTCAGCCCAGTGATCTAAATCTGTACACCTCAGCTGCGATCCAAGCAGAATGAAATGGAAATATGTGACAGTATTTCACTAAACTCTATCATGCATGGGCATGCCACTTCCTTTATTTTTCATGCATATTATTCATTCATGCAGTAAAGCAAATCGGTTTACACACACAGACATAAATTTGCTTTTCATTTATAAGTGGTAAAATCCTTTCTTAATTTATTGTTCTTCATTTTTATATACTAACTACTGTATTTTATACTTTGAATTCCTCATTCAATATGGTTGAGAGTATCATGCAATTATACAATCTGTATACTTTCAATTTTAAAAAGCAACACGATGACCCAACTTTATTATATGTATCTGTATATTTATATGGGCTTCTCTGATAGCTCAGTTGGTAACGAATACATATACATATTCATATATATATATACATATATGTGTGTGTGTATATATATATATATATATATATACACACGCATGCTAAGTCGCTTCAGTCATGTCCTACTCTTTGAGACCCCATGGACTATAGCCCACAAGGCTTCTCTGTCCATGGGATTCTCCAGGCAAGAGTACTGGAGTGGGCTGTATATATGCCCTTCTCCATATATACATACACACATACAGGTACACACACACACACACACACACACTTCTATAAGAATTTCTCAATTTTGGCCATATGATAAGCTCTTAATTTCTAATTTTATGTTGTTAATTATATTAGTTACTAGTATCTTTGTAAAAATGCTTACATTTATTTTAGTTTATATTTTTCCATTACTTTCTTAGATACTAATTGTATGTGATATGGCATTACTCATCATAAGATGTGAAATTTTTGTATGATTCCATTACGTACTTTTAGAGTGCCCCTATATCCAAAATAGCATGCCAAATTACACATTCACTGCTACCATTTCAATAACTTGGAACATAACTTCTCTTTTGAACTATCTTGTCAGTTATGGTGAGTCAACTTACACATGGAGAACACTGGAGTTAACCTGAAGACAAGGTTGATGTTTTACCTAAACACTGGAAAACTTTGTCTATTCATAAATATTTAGTTCAGCACAATAATTAGAATATTAATTAGATATAGATTAAATTTAATCAGGAAAAAAAGTGTAATATGAATCACTAGAGGGCAGCAAAGATCAGAAAAGAGATACAAATTAAAATGCTGATTCTTAATGGAGTGAGGGGAGTATAAAAGACTGAAAGTTCCAAAGATATCCAAGGACAAGTTCTTTCTGCAAATGTTTCTGAGACTCCTACAGTCTTGACCCTTACATCATCTTGGAATAGAAAGCTGCACCATCCTGCATCTTTTAAAGTGTTGACTGCCACTTTAGTCATCAGTGAACAATAAATGTTCTCAGGCATTCTCAAGAAATGGAAAGCTGCACTTTTACTGGGCTATTTCCCAAGGATTATGGTAGTTCCAATTTTTTTTTTAAGAAATAGTTATGAAATAGGTCAACTGAGATTTTCTGTGGGATTTCTGCTTCTTCAGAGACCAGATGTTTCCTAATGACTTCTGTGTCCCCATCTAGAGCAGTAAAACTATTCCATTTTAGTTTATTAGCAGATATTGAATAAGGTTCCCTGTTCTATACAGTAAATCCTTTTTGTTTATTTCATATACAGTAGTGTGCCTCTGTTAACTCCCTAGTCTCAATTTAACCCCCGCTTCCCCCTTGGTAACCTTAAGTTTGCGTCCTGCATCTCTGAGTCTATTTTTATTTTGTAAATAGGTTCACCTGTACTATTTTTTTAGATTCTATATATGAGTGAGATCATATAATATTTGTAAAAACAAAAATATTACATAACTTGTGATTTCAGTGTCTATTACTCCTAATAGAAAATATTTAAGTGCTTTTAATAAGTTATATAAGAAAGTATAACAATAATACACCTTTTCTTTTTTGAATTATCAATTTGTTGTGTGTATGTATATATATATATATTCACAAATTTATTAAGTGAATATCCATGCTTTTAACATTAAAAGGGGATTCTACACTTATCACAAATTTTGCTTGTGAGTGGTATACCCTACTCTTATTCTACATTTCAAAATTCATTTTAAAATGCACTATTAGTCCTAAATCTTTAGCATTAACTCAGTGTTTATTCTATCACATTTTAAGATCCCAGAAAATGTAAAATTTTATAAAGGTTTCCTTGGGTATAAAACACACAAAGTAAGAGAATGCTAGAGTTGTCAATTAACAAAATAAAACCATGTTTGTTTTATAACGGTACCCTTCTAATGTTGGCCTTGAGTGTTTATGCTGACTTTGCTTTATGCCTTTTGAAATCTTGGCATTACTGCAGTTTATTTCCTTGAAACAGAAATTAAAGGAGTAACAAAAGATATTTATCAAATAAATAAATGTGTTTGGTACTTGTCCATTTGGAAATGGAGGAAGGCATAAAATTGAAAAACAAAGATCTCTGGATATCATTACAGACTTCGTGTTTATCTCCATGAGGGGGAAATAACACTGATTTAAAGTCTTCTTAAGTAAGACATAAAATAGAACATAGAGAAAAAGGGGACAAGATGCATGAGAACACATTTTCATTATGACTCTAAAACTTAACATTTCACCTAAGTGCTCATGACCCCCAGATGGATTTTCTAACCCATATTTCTCCCTGTAACCACATGACTGCTGCACATTTCCACCAGGATTCAAGTACTGGAAGCACCTCAAAGTCACTGTGCTCAAAGTTGAACCACCTTATCTCCTCAAAACCTGCTCCTCCTCTTCCTCTCTCTACATCCTGTCTTGCTGCAATGCCCACCCTCTCATCCAAGACATGCAAACAAAGGTTTCCTCCCTCGCGGCCCCAAACAACCTACCACTGAACCCTGCAACTTTTGTATTATAAATGTTTCCTGACTCTTTCCTTTTAAAAGACCTGATGATGTCGCTTATAGTCACTTCCTAACAGTCTTCTCAAAACACATTATCTACACTGTTATCAGTATGCTTAGAGATTCATTATTTTACTCCACTGCTAAACTACCTACAAAAGTTTCCATTAATCTACAACATACAGTCCAAATGCCTTAACGTGGCATGCAAGAGTACCATCACTTTTGCATTTATAAATTTTTGTTGAACCAAAAAGAACTCAATGCCCAGTGCTCCTATAATGAGACAGAATATTGATTTAAAAAAAAGAAGCAGAATGACAGCTGGGGGTTGTATCAAAGGATTGAAGGTGAAGAAATTAAAATATATATAATGTCAGTTTAATATATTTCTTAGCATTGGAGGAAAATCTAGTGAAAAACAAACAGAGCAGGAAGTAATGATGGCAAAAATTGATGAGGTCAGTATTGCCCAAATTTGTGCCAAGGAAGAATAGAATGATACTGCAGATTTATACATTTAAATCCAACAATATATTCCAAATACAGTATTTCTGCCTCTTAGCTACATTCCTTTTTTTTTTTTCCCCCTCACATTTCCCTTTCAAAAATCCATCATCAGCTCTGCAAAAGACTAACTCCTTGAGACTTTTATAAACAATGAACAGTCACGGCTGGGCATTTCCTGTGAAGAAAATGTGGAAATCAAAACAAAGACGCTTTCATCTTCTGTTTGCTCTTGGTAAACTAGCAGTGTTAAGAAAGATCTTTCATTTGTACATTCATCTCCTCATGTGTCCAAGGACTCACAGAAAGTGTTTACAGAGCAAAACAGCTCATGCTTTACCCGGAAAATCAATACTTTGCAACTGGTCAAGATTAATTAAAACAGCATGGATGGGGAAGAGGAAATAGTTTGTTAGACAGGATAGAGACAAGGTCAAAGAATCAGTCCCTCACTAAATCTTAAAGTGATAAAGATACTTGTCTCTTGGTGGAGCCTAGATTTTGAAGATATTTTCTTCTGCCTTGCTAGAATTTCGATTTCTATGAAAGCATATTTTTAATGATAGAATAGTCATTAGTTGGTACAACTGTAAAGAATATTTTCTTTCTGTTATTTATACATTTAAGATATTTAACTACATAGGTCTATTTCTCTATTTCTGTTTGATCATTTGGTATTATATACATCTATTAGATCCATAATAAATCCAAAAATTACTGATTTAACATAAATTTAACATAGCTCTAAAAGATACTATTATGAATCAGTAAATAATATTTTAAAAATGATCAATGTGAGGGACAACAAAGCAGAAAGAAGTTCCTGGTAAGTGAGGTTCAGAACCATCTAGAGAGAGAATTTGATGTCACCATTTCACAATACATATAAATACCAAACCATTTATATAAAGAAAAGGAAAATCATACCAACAGCTTATTTTCTTAAAAGATGTACTGCCCACACAAATCAATGGGAAGACTATCAACAACCGAATAAAAAGTCTGTGTAAAGACATAAATTTAGAGGTTAAAAAAATGCAAAACCTTTACAGTTTTGATGATCAACCTCAAGCATAACAAAATGAATGTAAATTAGAGTTTACATTTTAACTGCATCACTGAAACTTTTTGCACATTGGTCAACTCCATCTGCTGTACAATATGGGACTTGTAGTTAACAACATGGATTTGTGTACTTCAAAACTTGTTAAGTGACTAGATCTGATGTCCAGTGTTATTAGCATACACACACACACATACACAAAGGGATACAAGGAGACTTTGGGAGGAGTTGGACACGTTTGTTACCTTGATTATGGTGATGGTATTGTGGCTGTTTGCATATGTCCAAACCAATGGAAATATACACCTTAAATATGTGAATTTCTTTATGTATTAATCATACCACAATAAAGTTAATTTTTGCAAACCAAGTGGAGACACAGATGTAGAGAATAAATGTATGGACAACAAGGGGGAAAAAGAGGAGAAGGATGAATTGGGAGATTGGGATTGACATATATACAGCATATATGTGTGTGTTCAGTTGCTTCAGTCATGTCTGACTCTTTGCAATCCTATGGACTGTAGCCCACCAGGCTCCCCTGTCCATGGAATTCTCTAGTCAAGAATACTGGAGTGGATTGCTCTGCCCTCCTCCAATACAGCATATATACTATATATAAAATAAATAGCTAATGAGAACCTACTGCATAGAACATGGAACTCTATTCAGTGGTCTGTGGTGGCCTAAATGGGAAGGAAATCCAAAAAAAAAAAAAAAAAAAGAGGGGATATATGTATGCATGTGGCTGATTTACTTTGATATACAGCAGAAACTGACACAAGACTATAAGGCAACTATACTCCAGTTTGGATATCTAGTTTTCAATTAATACTTTCAGTGAAAAGGAAAAGTCTTCTAATCCACTGTATTAACAAGGGCTTGGGAAGCATCCACTCTCACTCTGTTGGTGTGGACACTAGTTGGTACAATCCTCTGGAAGGCAATTTCAAAGCATATATCAAAATTGTAAATAAACACACCCTTAGATTTGACAATCCCACTTTTAAAAGTTTTTTCTATAAACACAAACTCTAGAAATATAATTATGAAGGCTTTCAGAGCAACATTTGTGTGACAGCAAGCTGCATAGTTATTCAAAGGAAGGAGGCATAGTTGTGTCATTCCCATGAGACACTTCAGTGCTCAATTATTAAGTGAAAAGGTACAGGGTGCTACAATTTGTGCAAAAATCAAGCAGAAAAATCACCTCCAGAAAGAGAAACCTATACACTGGAGATAACTTTGAACTGTTCGATGTTTGACACTGCTTGAATTTTTTACCTTGTTGTTCATTACCTTCTCAGAAAAATATTATATTGAAAAATCTTTTTCAAGAAGATGAAAAAATAAAGGGGAAGTAGTAACATGACGACAGTGAGTGAGGATAATGATTTATAGAGTTGGTAAGAAGAGTACAGGAAACTCAATTAACTTGGGGGTCAAAGTTTTATTGTTTTTGTTGAGATTGTGTTTGCACTTTGAACCCAGATGGTTAGGAAACACTTACTTTGAGAATCTGACTATACCAGTCAGCTTAAAGCAAGTGTAGAGGATCCTGATGCATGGTGGGTGCTAATGGATGAGTCCTTGAGAAGGGATAAAATTCAGGTGAACAGAAGGGTTCGTCTGTGATTAGCCCAGAGGCATCTTAACAAGTAGAATGAAGAAAAGTGTTAGACTGTGTGTTAAAGTGACAAAGTAAAGGTGGAGGAGTTGACCTCATTGAAAAGGGATCTGTCTCCCATTTTATTTATTTTTTTCCATCTCCCGGTTTCATGAGCAGAATGCAGCATCGTAAGTACAAGCATGGTAATGTTTTTAAATTTTTAGATGAGTCAAGAAGAGGTTCTGCTATCCTGCATCTAATTAATCCATAAATTATAAAGCTAAACCATCTTTTAAGAGTGAAGCTTGCCAGAGGAGGTGGGTTAACTTTGAGGAAAGAAGATCCAGGCCAGCTAACTCATCCCAGGTGAGTTTGGGAAATTGAGTTGTGGCATCAGGCGGAGTCGAATGTGTTTGGGGGGGTCATGATTAACTTAGAGTGAAATTAGTTACCCTTTTTCTATAATCAGCTATTGGGTTGTAAGTACAGTGTAGATAGGTAGTTGGATTAATTGAAGTTAGGGTAGGAATTATTACAAGAGAGTAGGGAGAAATAAGGAGAAGGCAATGGCACCCCATTCCAGTACTCTTGCCTGGAAAATCCCATGGACAGAGGAGCCTGGTAGGCTGCAGTCCATGGGGTCGCTAGGAGTCGGACACGACTGAGCGACTTCACTTTCACTTTTCACTTTCATGCATTGGAGAAGGAAATGGCAACCCACTCCAGTGTTCTTGCCTGGAGAATCCCAGGGACGGGGGAGCCTGGTGGGCTGCCGTCTATGGGGTCACACAGAGTCGGACACGACTGAAGCGACTTAGCAGGGACAAATAAAACAGATGAATCTGTTTACAAGGGAGTAAGTGTGACCTGCAAACTAAACTCAGACCACAAGGTAAGTGATGGTAGGGAAGGTGGAAAATAATATAGTAGTAGGAGAAGTGGATTGAAGACCTGTATTAATCAAACAATGGTCATCCTGGGGTTTAATAGAGAAACTGAACCAGAAAAATAAAATATAAAGGCACTGTGGGATGTCTGAAATACAGACTAGTGACAACGGAGTACAGGGCAGAACCCCAAAGGAGGTGTTTTATGTGGACACAAGAAAGAGACTGGAATAAGAGACTTTTTCTAGTTCTAATTTTCCAAGAGCTTTGACAGTAGGAGGCACTGAATATGATCAAACATATATTTTAACCTCTTCTGAAATGGGTGTCTTTTTTTCTTACTGGGCATACAAATGTATCACATTGCATGTTTCTAATATTTATTTCTCTCATGGAATAAAATGACTTGAAAAGTGTCATATTCTTAATAGTCTGTTTCATGCAATCTGCTAGAGTTTTATTTAGAATTTTCACTTTTTACAATTATAGAATGATTGCCCTCTGCTTTCAGAACGCTAGTACCTTCAAAGGCTGAATTGGATAACTTTCCATCTTTTTTTATACTCCTAACTACAAGATTTGGCATGAAAATATTGAATTTGTTCCTTGTAAATTTGTAGTGTCATCTGTTTCTATTTAGAGTTTTATGTGGAAATAATTTTTTAATATGTATTTTTTTCATTTGCTATTTCTTGCTATACCTTTAGATGTTTATTATTTTCCACAAAATCATTTATTTCATAGAAAATTTCAAATGCATTAGCATTAAACAATGCACAGTAATGTCTTATAATTTTATTCTCATATGCTGTTGTATTATTCCTTTCTCTTGAAAAATTAGTGTTTCTCAATTACTATTGGCAGAAATTTAACTTTCCAACTTTTTTCCAAAGACCCAACTGTTAAGTTTCCTTTGTAGTTCTGCTATATTTTCTTGTTTCCTTTAATTCACATATAATAGATCCTCCCTTCTTACTTGGTCCCCTTTTTTTTCTCTCTTCAATTTTGGAGGAAGAGGCCAAGAGGATGTGGCTTTATGAGTTTTTTTCTGGACTATTCTATACTTAGTTTATTTTAGTGTTACTGCTTAATCATAGAATCCCATCTGAGTTTGGCTTTGAGTCATTTATATCACTTGTGTTAATGTAGGGTTCCCATTTTTATTATTTTTCCAAAGATTTATAAAAGTTTATAAATGTTAATGACTTTTTTAATGTCAAAAGTCAAGTTGATGAGAGTTCAAATTTTGTTGATTCCTTTGCTTTACAAACTGTTCACTTTTTGAATTTTGTCTTCGTTGCATTGGAGTTTTAGTTTTATGTGTGTGTTAAAAGAATGACTTAGAAATCTTATATGAAGAAAAACCTGAGGGTCACCATAATTATTCTGATGTGTTGGCACTGAAATGTCTTACTAACATCATCCCAGCTCATGGATGGTCTCTAGTAGTTTTCCTTTTCTTTGAATTGTGCTTTTATCATTGTGTACTTTTTAAATATGCTGTTGGCTTTTTAAAAAATTTACTCCAAAATAAAAATTCTGTGAGATGATGACTTATAATACCTTGGCAAAAAGAACAAAGGGTAGAAAAAATATTATCACCAAGGTAGACATTATCTTAGTAACAAGATTTAAAATATGGTAGTAATTGTTATGTATATGTGCTGATGCTCTGAGAACAATACTGCTAATATCTGTATAATGCTTTGCACTTTATAATTGATACTTAACAAGTGCCAATTTCATGGCCGAAATTCCTGAACCAGCAATGACATGATTTGCTCTTGCATGTCTGTAATTACAGTCAAACCATGAGAACATAGCTCACTCTATGCCTAAGAATTAGGCCATAAAACATATAACATGACTTCATACCATCTTCCTGAGAAGCTGCAGGACAGACCACAAAACCTGAATTTCACTGAGGTTCTCTGTTTAGGTGGTGGCCCTGGTTACATCAATATGCAGGATCTAATCCAAAGAGATGAATTCTAAAATCAGAAATAACAGAAGAATAACAAATTTCTTCATGATACATGTGTCTCTTGTTAGGAAACAAAAGTAAATGATAAAATCAGAGTGTTCCCAAATGTTACTTGTAATGTTAAATGTTCATGTTACAGTATGTTCTGAACATTAGACTCATATGAGCATCCTGTGATGACAAATAGTTTAATCTTCATAGAACTTTCCCCCACTAAGAACAGATTACTTTCACTCAGTTCTTGTCTTTAAAGTTGTTTTTATTTTCAAATTAAATAATGTGCTCTTGTGTTTTATTGTTAATCCAAACCTATTTCCTTCCTATAAAAAATTCCATTTCTCATTTATTTGTTCAGAGTCATGCACAACCATGAATGCATTTAAAAATTACTTCATCATATAAGCATTCAATTTTCCTGAGAGTACTAGTCCATGTCCTGGTCTAATGAAGTCACAAGACAAACATTTACTCCAGTCTCCTTATCCACTTTTACTGCTGTTTGTCAATCTCCTTTATCATCACTTCTTCCTTTGCCCTTAAACGTTCTGTCCTCTTTCCATCACAATTTTCTGTCCAAACGAGTCCATCATTCTGGCTCAATTACCCACCACCCCTCCCCACTTCTCTATACCTACACAAAATCTGACTGAGGTAGGAGACAGTGGGCCTCTGGGCTGGACATTTGTTGAGTAAAATTCAAACTTTGTTTTCACCCAGACTCCAACGGCAAAGCTAGTGATAAGAGCTGAGTTCTGCTGAAACAAAGAGATAAAGTACCTACTACTGAGATCAAGGAAGACTTCCCTGTCTGCACTTGCTCAGGAAGGTTTCTTGGGGTTGAAAAGGGAGGGTACCCCACCCCATAATAAGTGTGAGTGTGCACCCATAGGCCTCTGCAGAGGGATCCATCTTAGAAAAAAGCTGCACCTGCATCTTGGGGAGGATTCATGGACAAATCGGTGTGAAGAAAGTAACAAAATAACTAGCCAAAAGTAAACAAAGACCCATTCTAAAGGAGATCAGCCCTCGGTGTTCTTTGGAAGGAATGATGCTAAAGCTGAAACTCCAGTACTTTGGCCACCTCATGCGAAGAGCTGACTCATTGGAAAAGACTCTGATGCTGGGAGGGATTGGGGGCAGGAGGAGAAGGGGATGACAGAGGATGAGATGGCTGGATGGCATCACGGACTCAATGGACGTGAGTCTCAGTGAACCCCGGGAGTTGGTGATGGACAGGGAGGCCTGGCGTGCTGCGATCCATGGGGTCGCAAAGTCGGACACGACTGAGCGACTGAACTGAACTGAAACAAAGACCTGGAAGGACTGTTCTGTACAAGTGATTTACATCACCCCTTTACTGCACTCCTCCTTACTCAGGACACCCACATTTCTCTGTGTGTGTGTATCTCTACCCTGCTTCTGAGTTGGATAACCAGTTTTACTATGTGCTCTCCCATACACTGTGTTATGTCTCTAATAATAAACTTTGTGCCTGTTTTTACGGTTTTTGCCTCCTTGAAACATTCATCGCTTTCAAATGGGGGCACGAGCTACGGCCATTTTGCTTCTAGTATCTAGGCCCAGGTGGTCTGGTGGCTAGGACTCTTGGTTTTCATCCAGGTTACCCAGGCTTAATTCCTGAGCAGGAAACTAGGATCTCTCTCTAGGACCACTCACTACTCTCCCTCTGAGATCATGACCATCTTTTAAAAACAGATCATATTATTCAACAACCTGATGATTTTTTTTTAACAACTACTATGTTGCAGGCACAATGCTGGGATGAAGAAAATAAAATCACAAAATAATTATCTTCAGAACTGAAGAGTTAGAGATCCACTGGTTCGTAGCAGTTGCCTACTTGTAGAAATCTATTAAGACTCCATCCTGGTAAAATACGTCCAGATTTTCAAGGCCTCCATGGATTATAGCCCAGTCTTCAATAAAAACTCTGTGTGTCCTATCTTCCTAGTAGCAATACTTTGGACTCTTTAGGAAATCAACCCCTTCTCACTCAGTGCAGCCACTTTTTGAGAATAGGAGCATGTGACTCAGAATCAGCCAATCAACTGCTCATGCCCACCCTGAATTCAACACCACCAGGGGTAAGTAAACCACCTGAGCCACCCCTCCAGACTGACCCCTGGACCCATGCCTACCATCACCCCATATAAGGAACCAGCCCATCCCTCCTTGGGGAGTGAGCAAGGGCTCCTATTACTTGTTCTCACTACTGCCTACTGTATCACAGGACCCAATAGAGCCTTGCATGAATTTCTTGTCTGGCCTCTGATCAATTTCTATTGATTGGGGAAGGCCAAGAACACTGGCCAATAACCACAATAGTGTGGTCACTCACCTAGAGTCAGACACCCTGAAGTATGAAGTCAAGTGGGCCTAGGACGCATTACTACAAATAAAGCTAGTGGAGGTGAAGGAGTTCTAGTTGAGCTATTTCAAATCCTAAAAGATGATACTGTTAAAGTGCTGCATTCAATACACCAGCAAATTTGGAAAACTCAGCAGTGGCCACAGGACTGGAAAAGGTCAGTTTTCTTTCCAATCCCAAAGAAAGGCAATGACTAAGAATGTTCAAATTAACATACAATTGCACTCATTTCACATGCCAGCAAGATTATGCTCAAAATCCTTCAAGCTAGGCTTCAGCAGTATGAGAACTAACAAATTCCAGATGTACAAGGTAGATTTAGAAAAGACAGAGGAACCAGAGATCAAATTGCCAACATACTCTGGGTCATAGAAAAATCAAGGTAATTCCAAAAAAAGCATTTACTTCTATATCATCGACTACTCTAAAGCCTTTGACTGTGTGGATCATAACAAATTGTGGAATATTCTTAATGAGGTGGGAATACTAGATCGCATTACCTGCCTCCTGAGAAACCTGTAGCAGGACAATAGGCAACAAGAAGAACTGAAAAAGTAATAATGGACTAGTTCCAAATTGGGAAAGGAGTACATCAAGGCTGTATATTGTCACCCTGCTTATTTAACTTATACACAGAGTATATCAGGTGAAATGCCAGGCTGGATGAAGCAAAAGCTGGAATCAAGACTGCTGGGAGAAATATCAACAACCTCAGATATGCAGATGATACCACTTTAATGGCAGGAAGTGAAGAGTATCTAAAGAGCCCCTTGAAGGTAAAAGAGGAGAGTGAAAAAGCTTGCTAAAAATTCAACATTCAAAAAACTAAGATCATGGCATCTACTCCTATCACTTTATGGCAAATAGCTGGGGAAAATGTGGGAACAGTGTCATTTCATTTTCTTGGGCTCCAAAACCACTGTAGACAGTGACTGCAGCCATGAAATTAGAAGACTCTTACTCCTTGGAAGAAAAGTTATGAACAACCTAGACACTGAATTAAAAGGCAGAGACATCACTTTGCTGACAAAGAAAAACAATAGTCAAAGCTAATGTTTTTCCAGTAGTCATGTATGGATGTGAGAGTTGGACTATAAAGAAAGCTGAGTGCCAAAGAATTGATGGTTTTGAACTGTGGTGTTGGAGAAGACTGTTGAGAGTCCCTTGGACTCCAAGGAGATCAAACCACTCAATCCTAAAGGAAATCAACCCTGAATATTCATTGTAAGGACTGGTGCTAAAGCTGAAACTCCAATACTTTGGCTACCTGATGCGAAGAGCTGACTCACTGGAAAAGACCCTGATGATGGGAAAGATTGAGGGCAAAAGGATAAGTGAACGACAGAGGATGAGATGGTTGGATGGCATCATCCACTCCATGGATGTGTGTTTGAGCAAACTCTGGGAGATAGGGAAGAACAGGGGAGCCTGGTATGCTGCAGTCCATGGGGTTGCAAAGAGTTGGACATGACTAGGTGACTGAAGAACAACAACCTATCACTTTGTGTCTCACTGAATTCTTTCTGAGCTGAGATACCAGGACCTGAGTTTCATTCAATATTGAGATCAGGTATGTGATTTCAGTTAAAATACCATAGATTCAAGTCCCAGTCTAGGTTACACAGTTTCACAGGTCCTGGATTTTTCAGCTACGGGTCAATGCTCTCCTTTTGTTGTTAAATACTTTGGATCTCACTTACCAATGGGAGATTTAAAAATCTGGCCCTAAGAAAGGAACATTAAATGACAGACACCAAGTTCATATTTAAGGACAGAGGAGGCCTCTTACATCTCTGTGTTGGGGGCACAGTAATATTTGTAATTTGGCTGCAAAGGTTAGAAATAGATAAATTTGCATCTGTTTTAGCTTGGTTTTCAGAACTTATGTTTAATAATACAACAGTATTCCTTGTCTTGTAATGAAAAATGTAGGATTTTGGAGCATGATCCTTGTTCTTATGGTTCTCTGTAAGCTTTATAATAAAAAAGACTGGCTTATGTTGGAATTGGTTCATTTGAGCACAGTCAGGAAAAAGACTGTGGCTTAGCTAAGAAATACCTTTCTTGCCTGAAGCCCATTCAAGGTCACTGAGAAATCTGAAAGATTAGAAAGCTAAATTTTCTCCTGCAAACTAAAACTATTGCCAAGAAAAGCCGTGATGTAAGAAAAATAGCAGGAAATAATATTAAAACCTGTGGGAAGCCATTTTCATCAGGCTCCTCCAAAGAAGCTCTTATTTTAAACTACTTAGAAAAGAATGGATAATGCCTAACAGAAAAGGCACTGGCCTCCTAAGCTAGGGGTTGTGGGTTCATGTCCCATCTGGGGTGGCTAGATTTTAAGAGGATCCCTGGTGGCTCAGACAGTAAAGAATCTGCCTGCAGTGTGGGAGATCTGGGTTCAATCCTTGAGTTGGGAATATCCCCTAGAGGAATGCATGGCAACCCACTCCAGTATTCTTGCCTGGAGAATCTGCATGGACAGAGGAGCCTGGCAGGCTATAGTCCATGGGTCACAAAGAGTTGGACACGACTGAACAACTATAACACTTTCACTTTTAGAAAAGAAGGATAATTTGACCTCAAAGATGCCACACACGTGTACCTGGGAACAAGAGTCAAAGTTGTCTAACTGCCTCTGTCAATGTTAATGTGTTAAATTGCCCCAAGCAGAAGCAAAGTTTAGAAAATAAAAGTGAGCAGGACCTTGTAGGGCTCCTGGACACAAAAGCCTTTCTGTGTCCCCCATTTCTTGATTACAGGAAATAGACTTCATTTAGCCTCCAGGGCCTTTCCTGGAGAAATTCAAATAGTTGCAATCAGGGAAGGGAGAGGATGAAGAGAAAAAAGAGAAGCAGTCAAGAGAAACAGTAGTGAAGCCTTGGGGCAGGGTCCTGGTTCCCCCTCAAGAGATACACACAACAATATCTTTGAGCTATTTTGCAGATACTGAAATCTTCACCAGGTGAGACAAGTTAGCTACCCACAAGCACATACACCTGAGATGGGTCAGATACAAAAAGTTGATGATGCTAAGTCCCAGTTGCCTCACCACCAACCAGTCAGAAGAATGTCCATGAGCTGATTGCTCCCTCTTTGACCCATTACTATTTAACTCCACACTACCCCCTCCAGGTTGGGACACAGTTTTGAAGGCATTAGCCCACTGTGGCCCCTTTTGCCTGGCAAAGCAACAAAGCTATCCTTTTCTATTTCACCCAAAACTCTAAGATTTAATTCTGTGTCAGGATACAAAGGCTGGATTCAATTTCAATAGCTTGGATACAGGGGATAGACAGAGCAAAGTGGTCAGAGGACAATAGCAGAAAAATATGGGGTCTCGTTCTAATACAAATGTTGGCTTGAGGAGACATCTGGTTTTTCGATCTAGCCCACAGAACTGTCTGGAACACACAGATTGCAAACCCAGTTGAATTTTAAGAAAGTTGTCCCATCAACATTGGTACACAATAGGTTACAACTACAATCACTAAAACATAGCCCAAATTCCTAATCCGATCACAACAGGAAGGGATGGGATACACCCCACATGTCTGTCTCCCATATGACCACTTAGGACAAAAAAATAAGAGGAACCGTCCAGAGGAACAAAACCAGGACAATGAATTCAGATCTGCTGACAAAAGAACTCTTTCTAGCACCAGAAAAAAACAAGGCAAAAAATGCTGCGGTTTTTTAAGCCAATTATTATATGTGGTGTGGACTCCTGGCCACTGTATTTTATTTCCCATGTGTCCCAACCAATAGAAATTTTATTGCAAATATTTTTATCCTCTATAATTGTGTCTTGCACATGATGAGTTATTGAAAGAAATTAAACACTTTCTGTTGGCTTGCTGGACTGCGAGGAACTGCATCTAGACCTGATGGATGAATCGATGTTAACCAGAGATGGAGACTTAGACCATATATGTAACGGGGAAGAACAAATCTGACTCCATATTTGTTTCTTTTGCTTTAACCTTTGTGTTCTATTATTTTTGCTATACGTTAATCACTAAATTGATGTTGCCAGTTGCTGAAAGTGTGCACAATGGTCGGCCTTCATCTCTAGGACCTGGCCTCCCATGCCTGAGTGTTAAACTAAAATACCTTTAAGCTCACAGGAAACATCCTGACCAGGCCCTCCTGTGAATGGCTGTAGGAAAGAAGAAATTAACACATTCGCTCCTAGAGTCTGGCCAGAACCAGGAAATATTTGCATCTGCCTGTAATGCAGGAGATCCAGGTTCAAAACCTGAGTCAGGATGATCCCCCAGAGAAGGGAATGGCAACCCACTCCAGTATTCTTGCTTGAAGAATTCCATGGACAGAGAAGCCTGGTGGGCTACAGTCCACATGGTCACAAAGAGTGGAACACACTGAACGACTAACATGCACACTAGCACCTTATTACTTCACCTCCTCACCTCTGCCACTTTGTTTTACAAAAGAAATTAGCACCCAAACCCAGTGAAAATGGTTCTTTGGGGCTCCAGCTCACCATCTTCTCCATCTGGTGGCTTTCCAAACAAAACCACTATCCCTTGTCCCCACAAGCTGTCTCTCAATTGCTTGTCCTGTTGGGAGGTGAGCAGTATGAGCTTGGGCTTGGTGACTGGTATAGTCACTGGGAATAAGGAATTTAAGAACGACGGGTTCATACATTAGGTGGCCAAAGGGACAGACTAGAGAGGATCTTTGTTGCTTCATAACTGCTGTGACCCACACTCACTGCATTCTCCCAGTGGAGCACCTCCCCACCACTCGTCCCCAAGCTGTAGGAATGCAGGAGAATCAAACTCTTGTACACAGTACTACTGAGCATTGTGGGATCAGGCAGCAGTGACTGGTCAAACCAAAAACCTAGCCAGAAGGAATTTCAAGTCAAGCTCAGATGTGGCCAGAGGGAGCTTCGCCCTCCTTTTTTCCCAGACTTGAAACAGGAAGGACATGGGGTAGAAAGCCCACTCAGAATAAAAAGAGCATATAGTGAAGAATGGGCCCAGTAGAGAAGAGGCAGAGCTGAGCAAAGCAGGTGAGAAACAGCTCTGGCTGATGAAGAAAGACCGGGAATCAAGGAGAAATAGGAAGCACCCATTATCTAACCCTAGATTTTCAATCACATAAGCCAGTGTTTATCTACCCTAGCTTTTCATATCTTTCAGTTAAAGGTTCTTGAGATCGAATTTGCTTTCACTTTTAACAGGGAAATAAACCTCAACTTATCTTTTCAACATACTTCTTCATCCCTAATCCACAACTTTGTACCACAGTCACACAAAGCATGACCCGGATCTCATATTCTGAAGACTCGACTCTTGGAGAGATTTGGACTGAAATGTCCATCTCCCTTTTCTGTCTGGAAAATTTCCATTTACCCACTAAGGTTCACCTACTTGTTCTCACCTTTGTAAAATCCTCCTCCATATCCCCAAAGGACTAATGTGTTTCCAAAACCATTTCTATTTCTAGGAGGCCCACTCAAACAACTGGTCTGTTGTATGTATCTCTTACATATAATAAAAAGTGTTTGTTAATTGGTTGGTAAGTTTCTGATTTTCACACCCTATTTGTTGTGTTGACTTCCTACAGAAAATTACTAGATAGGATTTAAATGATTTGTAACAAAATTCTGGTAGTAACAGTTCCCTTGTCATTTCCAAAAAGTGTATTCCTTGTGTAAAATCCCTTTTAAAAACTGCCACTTCTTTTTTCCCCCCAAAGGTATAAATAATTATTTCTTTAAATATCTTGTTTTAAATTTTTATTTTATTCTGGAGCATAGTTGATTAACAATGCCACTTCTTTTCTAAGTAGGAAAGTGATCATTCTTGACTAACATTGTGCTTACTTGTAATATTTCTGAACAGAGCAGAAATGAGAGTTGGCACCTAATTATGTTCAAATTTTGCGCACTTTTCTTTGTCAGGTGCTTCCAGAATGTTTGCTTTTTATTTACTCTCATTTCAGTAAGTGCTTGAGTTGGCTGAAAATAATATCTTTCCAAAGGCCCATAAGCAAGAGTATTTCAAGGCTGACAACACTCTATTGTGAGGGCTTATGTTTTAAATGCTTTATTTTATGTGATGCCGTTCTGTCTGATGCCCCAGAGGAAAAGTGACACAATAAGAGAACACCATCATCAAGACTATTTTTAGATGTTATCCTATTGCCCAAAACAGAAACATTTATTTTTAAGTTGGAATGTAACCAAACAATATCACATCCTCTGTTTATTTGGTGCAACAAGTTCCAGATTGGTGTCTTATAAGCTATTTTTCATATGTTGTGGCACAATGCTAAGTGCTTTTATTCAGAAGCAGCCTGCTGGCTGAGTGCCCATCCATTGTATGACAAGATTTTCCCTCAGCTGTGTCAGGACAACAAACCAAGAAGTTCACACTTCCTCATTACTTCTGGAAAACCCATACCTCGGATAACACAGCATGAACCTTTTTATGTCTTGACAATTGCTGGAAGTGTTTTATTTTATAACAGAACTCAAGACTATCCAAATTAAATAGCCAACATTGGTTATACTAGAAACTGCATCCAGGAGTATCACAAGTGTCTAAAAGAATAATCATTGTCCTGCAAAACCATATGAGTTTGGTACTTAGAACTTATAAGCCTGTTGTTTACTTTGTCAATGCTTTCTCATTTGCTGAATATATTATTTAATTAGGGACTGTGAAAGATAATACCAAGGGTCAATTTTAGAGTCTTGATATTTGCCTACAATTTATGGGAAGAATTCCAATCCCTCAAGTCTTAAAGTGTAAAACTTTAAGCATGTGAATCTCAGCATCTACCTGAGACTGTTTAGTCACATTGAAGACAGAAATAGCATCAAGAGAAGGAAAAGTGTGGATTAACAGAAAACAGAGTTTTAGCTTGTTCATATTTCAGTTCTCATCCACTTTGTCTTCCATGTTCTTCCCTATTATTAGTAAATTTATTTTTGTACATTAAATTTTAGAGTACAATGTAAAAGAATGATCTTGGTCCCTGGACACAAAATAATCTGCATTTGATTTCTGACCTCCTGTTTATATCTTATTTCAATTATTTTAATTTCTCTAAACCTCAATTCCATTGATTATAAGATGAGAAACTGGCATTGCTTACAAGTTTGTAAATTCAATATTATCTGATTATAATATAAATGTATAGAAAGCACATAAATTTTGTTTTAAAATCCTGGTTAAGACACAACAAAGAGTAGGCATTCATTATAGACTCTCAACTAACAACATCCACAGTGGCCGTGTTTGTCAACTGTGGGTACTTCCTTTGGGCCAACATCCTTACAAGTGCTAACTATCAGATAAGAACCAGGAATCAATATTGCCTTATTGTTGTTACTGTTTTATTTTGTCATTACTGCCCCAAGTTTGCAAACATAATATACTCTACTAAGTTAAATTCTTAGATTGGGATTGGGAGAAAATGTCACTGATATTCTGGAAAGAAAAAAGTGACAACAGAACTTAAGAGGAGCACATACAACCTCTGCCTGCCACTCAGACCCAAACTTTCCAGCTCATACACAGCTGCACTGAGACATGAATGTTACCATGTGTAAACTAGGTGACCAGTGCAAGTTTGATGCATGAAGCAAGGCACCCAAAATGAGTGCACTGGGACAACCCAGAGGGTTAGGGTGGGAGGGAGTTGGGAGGGGGATTCAAGTTGGGGAAACAGCTGTATACTCATGGCTGATTAATGTTGATGTATGGCAAAAACCATTGCAATATTGCAAAGTAATTATCCTCCAAATAAAGTAAAATAATAGTAATGTAAAAAAAAAAAAAAAAAAGAATAACCCAGTGTCTCTTTCTCTTCACTAAGCCTCTTCCTCGTCCCTTTCAAATCTAATGAAGCCATCCCTGCCTGATATGTCCCCCAGATGAGAATCAGTATTAGTTGTTCCAGACATGTTTATTAGTTTGGGTGGAGAAAACTTCAAATTGACCGTTAACCAAAGATGATGGAGAGATCCATGCACCCTCTCAGGGCAAGCAGCTGTGGGCTTTGGGTGAGGTCTGTCCAGTTGGTTTGCTATTTTCATCTATCACCCCTATCTATTTACTGCTGACCTACACAGACACATAGCCATGTCAGAGTGCCAAGAGAGATATTTATCTTCTAAGACCAACAAAAGAAATCAGAGAACCCTTTTCTTTTGAAATTGATGAGACCCATTGTGGATTCATCAGCTTTAGACTTGACACAGCAGAGAAACAGAACAGTGAGTGATCCCATTTGTCAGTTGGAGCCCTGCCCCTTCACAACCAGACGGCAAATCCATCTGCCTCCAAACAGGGCTTGAGTTTGGATCTTGCCAACCATGCAGAAAGTTCTGAAGGTTCTCAGGGAATCTCTGGGACTCCAAGCATTAATCCTCACATGTTTTTACAGCATGATCCTAAATGCATGCCAGTGACCATGTCTGTAGGGAAATTACAAAACAGTGAATCTGTGAATGTAAGTACATGCTTGCATGCTAAATCACTTCAGTCATGTCTGACTCTTTGCAACCCTTTGGACAGTAGCTCACCAGGCTCCTCTGTCCATGGGATTCTCCAAGGCAAGAATACTGGAGTCGGTTGCCATGCTCTCCTCCAGAGAATCTTCCTGACCCAGGGATCAAACCTACATCTTTTATGTCTCCTGCATTGGCAGGAGGGTTCTTTACCACTAACGCCATCAGGGAATCCCTGATTGTAAGTACACATAAAGCCAAATTAAATAAATGACCATTCAAATGTATAAAGTCTAAAGAATAAGTTTGTCTAAATTTGAAAAAGGGACAGGTTTATACTGTTGCTAAGACAAGTTAGTAAGGTCACACAGTCCTCACTCTGAGAGTCTGGGCAAGTTATTTCACTTTTTTTGTGTCTCATTATCCATCTTGTAGGGAGAGTTATACTCAGAAGTTTGTTTTGAGAATTCACTTTACTGATACGAGCTTAGAACATTTTTTGGAAAGCATTCAATAAGTGCTAGCCAATTTTAACTTTAAAATATCCAGCAAATAATGATGATTCTATATCAATTTATATATTGTCCAGATTCAGAAATTTAAAAAAAAAGCATTTATAAATCTTAATAGTGAAGTAAGCCAGAAAGAAAAACACCAATACAGTATACTAATGCATATATATGGAATTTAGAAAGATGGTAACAATAACCCTGGGTACGAGACAGCAAAAGAGACACTGATGTATAGAACAGTCTTATGGACTCTGTGGGAGAGGGAGAGGGTGGGAAGATTTGGGAGAATGGCATTGAAACATGTAAAACATCATGTATGAAACGAGTTGTTCAGTCCAGGTTCGATGCACGATACTGGATGCTTGGGGCTGGTGCACTGGGACGACCCAGAGGGATGGTATGGAGAGGGAGGAGGGAGGAGGTTTCAGGATGGGGAACACATGTGTACCTGTGGTGGATTCATTTTGATATTTGGCAAAACTAATACAATTATGTAAAGTTTAAAAATAAAATTTAAAAAAATCTTAATAGTGCACAGCATTTGATTATAGAAAATACAAACCAAATGTTTGGATAAATGCAGGAATCTCTTTGGGATTTACATTTGAATATGTTAAAATAGGACAATGTATTCAGTCTTCCAGTGATTCATTCAAATAAACACTTTTCAATATGCTCACATGCTGAATTTCTTTCTGTTTTTCATCTCTACAAAGCTTGTTCCCAATTCAGAATTTCAGTAGCTGGCTTTTTCCATAATTCAGTTATCGACTCAGATTTTACCTCCTCAGAATGGCCTTGATTACGCTATCTATTTTAGGCCTTTGGTCCCAAGAAATTCTCTATAACAGTGCTCTGTCTTTGTAACCTTAATTCAATCAGAATACACCTGGATTATCTGCTACTTGCTTCAAACTGTCTCCCTTGATGTGTTTGTTTACCACTTATCACCAGTGCCCAGAATAGTGCCAAGCTAGTAATAGTAACAATAATATCTTCCATTTATGCATTTTGTGCACAGCTTACTTTGTGCAAATTACAAGTATTGACAACTTAATCCTCACAACAATCTTGCCAGGTAGCTGCTACATTATATTCATTTTACAGATAAGACAAAAGGAGGTGAAGACTGGGAAAGTAAGTGCCCGTAATTACACACCTGCGGTGCTGCAGTCCATGGGGTCACAAAGAGTCGGACACGACTGAACAACTGAACTGAATGAACTGAAAGGAGTCCTTGAAACAACTCAAGTTTACCCCGAGGAGGCACTTAACACAGACAGGTTAAATAAATGACTACATGTGCTAGGTTTGGGGCAAGGAGCTGAATATACAAATGTAAATAAGAACTAAAGTCTCAATGCATAGGCCACATGAGTCTATGTGAAGCAAACAATATATTAAGTGAATGTGTGTCAATTACATCTCAATAAAACTGGGAAAAAATAAGCAAGAGGCATAAATTCCATAAATCACTAGAGATGCTTTGATAGACGCTTTCACAGGACACTCTTGAGAGTATGAATGAGAACCTAGCATTTCCTTTGGTGCTGAGGTCCAGTTTTCTTATAAGATGACGGCTCATGTCTGTTTGGAGGGGAAAGAGTAAATAAACATGGAGGATTTAAATGGTGCAAACTTGAGAAGCTCTAAGTGAAACATTATGCAACACATTAGAAAATGCCTGAAAGATAATAAACTAGCTTGACAACCCCAAAACACCTTGAGAGGTTTGTGTATATTGCGGCATCTCAATGGATGAGCTTAACACGGTTCCCATGCAAGCCAAGCTGTTACCATGGATACATGAACAAATGATCCAAGGGAGGCAGAGTTTGTAATCATAGCTAAACTCCTACAATCAGTGCTAACCAGCATTCCTTCACTGTAAGTGATTCTACATTTACAGAAATTCAGCATAGGAAATGGCATCATTTATTTCAAGAAAAGCAGTAAATGTAAATATCACAACCATTGGTCATTGCTGTTAATGGATAAAAGAATTTAAAATGTTCATTCACTGATATTAAAGCCTGAATAGTAACTATAAGCTATAGCTTAAATGTTCTTGTTTTAAAAATGGGGGACTTGGTTTTGATTACCTCAAATGGTACTAATAAATTATCAAATTTTACAGGGTAGTTCATCATAGAAAAATACATCTATTCAGTTTGAAAACACTGAGATATTAACATATACTAATCATTTAAGGAAAAACTAAGAAGAAATATCAGCTTGATATTTGTTAAATTTGTATCCCCTACAAGCACAGACTTTTAGTGAAGGGAGGGAGTATGCAGGCTTCACTGGCTGTGTATAATGCATTTCTGTATATCAGATAATTTTATAAGCAATTTAAATTTTATTTTAAAATTTTATTTTCACCTATTTCTTTAAATTAAGTCTTAGGCTCAATTTGGATCAAATTATTTAAGAATATTATTCGTAATTACTCAAGAGAACTTACTTTGGTTATTTAGAGAGGACTCTGCTCACAAATTTATGGTCCTTCTCAATTTCTTTAAGAGACTGAAAGCCTAGAGAGCTTTCATACATCCTAGGAGCTTCAATCTTGAAGCCACAGATAGCATGTGTTTTAAGTAATTAGATTGTGCTTTGGCAGGTATAAAGGTGGTGTTTAAACTGCCCAACCATATATGTGCAATGATACGCTTAATTGCTTTGTTGTGTCCTACTCTGTGCAACTCCATGGGCTGTAACCCACCAGGCTCCTCTGTCCACAGGTATTCTTCAGGCCAGAATACTGAAGTGGATTGCCATGTCCTTCTTCAGGGGGTCTTCCCAAACCAGGGATTGAACCCAGGTCTCCTGCATTGCAGGTGGATTCTTTACCACCTGAACCACCAGGGAAGCCCAAGAATACTAGAATGGGTAGCCTATCCCTTCTCCAGGGAGTCTTTCTGATCCAGGAAAGGAACCAGAGTCTCCTGCACTGCAGGTGGATTCTTTACCAGCTGAGCTACCAGGGAAGCCCCTATATATACATAGACGCAAATATGAATTTAACATGATTGGCCTGTGGAGCTCTTGAGAAACACTGAAGTAATCTTTAATAGATGATCCATAAGATGGTTTGTGGGGAGAGATTTTTTCCCCTATGACTATCATTGCCTTCCTGTCACTAGTAATCAGTGCAATAGCTCCATAATGTTTTCATCTAATACATTCCTGGAAATTTTTCATTCCCTAACCAATAAAAGGAAAGAAATTCTTCAGCATGGATGGATGGGTTCTTTCTTTTATGACATATATGGTTCAGAGGGTAAAGAATCTGCCTGCAATGCAGGAGACGCAGGAGATGTGGGTTTGATCACTAGGTGGCAAGATCCCCTGGAGTTATGGGTTTCCCTTGTGACTTAGCTGGTAAAGAATCCACCTGCAAAGCAGGTTACCTGGGTGCAATCCCTGGGTTGGGAAGATCCCCTGGAGAAGGGAAAGGCTACCCACTCCAATATTCCGGCCTGGAGAATTCCTTGGACTGTATAGTCTGTGGGGTCACAAAGAGTCAGACATGACTGAGTAGCTTTCACTTTCACTTTCAAAGTGACACAGAGGTTAGACTCTCATGCTATGCTTGGCAAGATAGAGGGAAGATTTCTTGAAATATATTTTTTTCTGTTGGAAATTCTCCAGGTTAACATTAGGATAAAGGAGTAAATGGCCTTTAGAATGGGCTTCCAATGAGTTCTAAGGTTTATATTATTTGAATAAAAAATTCTTCAGAAAAAAATCAAATATTGAGAACATACATCATACCCTGAAAATATGCTGAAAAATCCTCATTTTAATTTCCTTAAATAACTAATTATCTCCCTTGCCATGGTATTTGGAGGGGCAGAATAAAGAACATATGAAATATAAACAGAGGAAATTAAAGGACCAAATTCTAAGGATATTTGATATTCAAGTTAAGAAGAGATAGGAAAGGATTGGAAAGGAAGAGGAGGGCACAGTAACCCAACTCCAGTATTCTCTCCTGGAGAATTCCATGGACAGATGAACCTGGCGGGCTACTTACTGTTCATGGTGTCTCAAACAGTAGGACATGATTGAAGCAATCTAGCATTCATGCACATGCAGGAAAGGAAACAATGTTCTCAATAAATAGGGATCAAAAAGAAAAATGACCTGATTTGTATTTTTTAAAAAAGTGAATTAAATTTTGTTCATCTTCCTCATTAAAATTTGCTTAATGGGCCTGATCTAGCCTTTAGAATGAGACAATTTCATTCACTCAGTTTAGAAAAAAATTTGGTTTTCTTATTTTTTAATTCTTTAATTGAAATATATTTTAATATTTTAATCGATGCTATAATTTTCCTGTCAAATACATTTTATTTATCTCAACTTTTCACACACACAAAATTCTTTTACCTTTTGTTATTTTTTTTCTTTTACAAATTGGACTAATTTCTTTTCTACTGTAACACATGCAGAAGGCTTGAAAACTCCTTATACAGTCAGTGCCTGCTTGAATCACTGATAACATTTTTCAGATATAATTAGTTGAAGCTCTTTTTATTTTTCTTTCGCTGCACTGGTGTTTCGGGCTTCTCCAGTGGCTCAGCAATAAAGAATCCACCTGCAATGCAGGAGACATGAGTTTGATCCCTGAGCAGGAAGGTCCCCTGGAGAAGGAAATGACGACCCATTTCAGTGTTCTTGCCTGGGAAATCCCATAGACAGAGAAAACTGGCAGGCTATAGTCCACAGGGTCACAAAAGAGTCAGACATGACTGAGCTACTAAACAACAACCCTGCTAGTTACACAGATGACCTTTCTGATAAGGTGTAAGTCAAGAAAAATTGTTACAACACTCCAGGGAATTGTTAGGGCAATGATGTTTGAGTCATATCTAAACTACCACCTTTAACGTTTTGAAATTTGTGTTTCATTCATCTAACAAATACATATTCTCAGGCACTTTGCTTCCAGAACATTGAGTAGCAAAGCATTATTGTTTCCTTGGTGCCTGGAATAACTGCCTATTATTCCTATTTATTGCCATGTCCTCAGTAATGAGGAAAAACTTAAAACATAATTAATAAATCATTTATCATCTATCTCAGAGTAAAACCACTAGGAAGAGTCCTAAATTGTGAATTATTTATTTTGATAGGTAAAAAATTTCTTTTAAGTTGAAACACATAAAATTTATGAAAAGAGAAGAATTATTAATTTTGTATTGTTTTCAGTATTTATGTATTTAATTCCTCTGTCTTTGACTAAATTTTTTAATTCCTGAGAACTAGCTTTGAAAAGCATAAAATAAACAATGCAATACATATTCATTTAATTATTGAATTTTATATAATCAGAAAATATTAGCATTAAAAAATGTTAAGCTGTCTTCTCACAGTAAACTCAATAATCAAGACTTTATTTTCATTTGAATTTCTTTTTTAAAAGTTACAACTTTTCATATGTCACTCCGTCAATAATTGACAAATAAAATAAAATTCAGATCTCCTGCTTTCAGAATAATCTTATTCATTGAAACCTTTTTCCTTCTATCAAGGCTTTTGGTTGAAAATTTGTCCACAGTGCCCCTATATGTAATATAATTGTCACTATATTTTAGATTTAAAATAATAAGAATAAACAAAATGAGGTTGACTACTTGGCAAACAGTATTGCTAGTATCATCTTAAACTATTTACTCATAATACAACTTTTCTTCTAAAAGATTAGTGTTAGCAAGAGATGGCTACTTCTTTGCCAAAGATTCTGGGTAAATTTGAGTATGGCTGTGTCCAGAAGAGCAGGGTTGTTCCAAGAATGGACTGCCCTCATGAGCTTGCATCCAGGTGGGATCACATAACTGAGTCTGGCCAAGAGAGTGTGAGCCGAAATAATATAAACTAGAACTCCTCAAACTTGAGCTTGCATTAAAATCACCAGAAGAGTTTGTTGGAATATGTATCCCTGAGCTCTACCTATGGAGTTTCTAATTCAGTGGGTCTATAATAAGTCCTGGGAATGTGCATTTTTAGCCAGTTACTAAGTGATGCTGATGCTGCCCATGACTTGAAAAAAAAAAAAAAGATGGTCTTTTGATTAAAATAATTTTTCTGTCGTGAACAAATAAAATGGTAATTTCTGTCTATTTAGAGACACATTCTTTACTACCATCAAGTTTGGTTGTAGAAATTTATAAATTTAGCTTTTAATATGACTATTTCAGAGGAGAAAAATCCTGTTCAACTAGTGGATATACATGCAAATGATGTAGGAGGCAGAGGAAGAGGAAGATCTATGAATTTAGAGCATTATTTGTCATCTCCAAGTTATTCCTAAGAAAGCACAGCCAGAAGAAAAAAATACACAAATAAAGTGAAAAAAATACAAGCACAGATTTTATGGACCCAAGAAGACCTGTCCTGACTACCACAATGATGCAAATTACTTTCTAACGTAAATTAAGACAGTGAGAGCATTGCCAGGACACTTATCATGAGTTCCAGAAAATCACAAACATGTGAAACACAGCTAAACATCTTGAATGCAGACTCCCATTTTCAGACTCCCTAAAAACAACAAGATAGTCTTCCGGAATGTTGGGGAAAACTCTCTGGCTCAGGAAAGTCTCCTTCTGGAGGCATAGCTATGCCTTTCCCTTTCAGCCCACTTTTTAGTGTCTTCAAAACTTCATCTTTTCATCTCTGGCACCACGTGCAAATAGCTTCTCCAATGCATCATTGTTTCCAGGGTTTCACTCCATTATTTCAACATCCTTAGGAAAACAAGAACACCAAGAGCAAAAGTTTCTTTTACAATATGCCTGCTGTTTCTGATCCTCTATATCTGCTTCAACCTGTAACCTTTCAAATCAGGCTGTTTTGAGGTCATCCTCCCTTATTAACTTGAGATCATGGATTAGTCTCTCCAGTGTAATAATTATTCATTGTGGACAAAAGGGGGTTATGTTTGTCTTCCTTGCCCTACCACAGAGCTGAGAGCTGTACCAAAACTTGTCATCATTTTCTCCCACAACTGTGGTAGGCATTACCATCATTTCATAAGAGGACATACTTGATATAAAAAGTAGATGAAACTTGCTGAATAGCATAGTCAACATTTTAGTGAAGGTTTGAATAAGAGTCTCCCAAAGCCAATGGATGCATATTTGAAGGTACTGAACCTGATAGTAATAGTTATGATATAAAAATTAAAATGGACCCAGAGCCCTCAGACTTGTGGTTGCCATGGATGGAAAATGGATCAAAGACTTGTATTTAATAATCTTTCTAGATTCTACCTCCCATGTGGCAGACACTTGTGTGATCCTTTATCATGATAATATCAGGATCTGATGGTACCTTGAAATGAGAAGGCAATTGATAAATATTAGTTGAATCAATGTTGGAAATATTCTATAAAATCATAAAATATGCTTTAAAATCTCATTTATTCCTGGCTTTTTGTTTTTGTTTGTTTAGTTAATGTCGATATTAAGAGGATGAAAGGCTAGCTTCTGGAATAAGCCTATGCATCCATGCTTATTAAGTTACCTCTTTGTGGCTCAGTTTCTCTACCTGGAAGATGTTAGAACACCACCACCTAACTTGTGAATATCCTACATCCATGTTGAACACATTGTAATCACTCAGTAACTGCACAATTTTATGGGACTTTCCATTTGATATTGATAAATAGCTGTTTTTTAGATCACTGACTCAGTGGACATGAATTTGAGCAAACTCCGGGAAATAGTGTAGGACAGAGGAATCAGGCATGCTGTAGTCAATGGGGTCACAGAGTCAGACACAACTTAGTGACTGAGCAATTGTAATAATCATAGAGATATCTATAACATTGTCCAACACACTTGTCATTCTGTTAAGGGCATTACTAGGTAGACAGATTTTCTTATTCTGTTCTTTTGCTTTAAGACAGAAAAAGAAATATATACCGTATTTCAAGATTGCATGATCCCCAAGGAAACTACCAGAATTCAGCCTCAGTCCTCTGAACAACGCAGTAGGCCAGGTGAGATCTTCAATTGCTGCCACTGAGTATAAGTTCCACATACTGCTCACCATGTGACCTTCTTTCTGCATTGTACCTCCTTTTTCCCTCTCTTACTTTCTCCCTTCATCTTCATCAGGTCTTTGATTATAATTCCTTTTGTGGGGTTTATTTTTGCTGTTGTTGGTTGTGGGTTTTTGAAGAAATTGCATTTTCTTCTCTTACTATTTTTTTTTTTTTTACTTCTCTCTCTCTCTTCTTAACTTGAGAAGTAGAAGTACTCAATAATACACAAGCGCATTGCTTTGCTAGCAGAATTTGGGATTTAAATGATATGACCTCTGTAATTAGTTGTTCTACAGAAGGCTTCTTTAAAGACCCACTTAGGTCCAAGCCAATGCTTTCAGACATTCTCTGGTGACTGGGAGCATTTGCCACCCACCTTTAAATGGGTAGTTGCCCTGTCAAAGATGTAGTCTCCCAGATAATTATATACAATGAAACATTATTTATTTTTTCCAACAATACATTGGAATCATACTAGACAAATCATACACTGGGGTATGAAATGCTGGTGAGATAAATGAACATAAGGATTTAGGGTGGCATGCCCTGGGAAGCAGAAATTTTTGTGATTTAACACACTGATCCCACTCATTCAGGAGCTGACACTGGGTTTTTTATTGGGAAGTAGCATCATAATAATACAAAGGATAAATATGCACCCACTCCCACTGAGGTTTCCTCTTTAACAGTGTGGTCACTTATTTAGAGAGCTTTGGATCACTCTCTGGATACAGATAGTTTAAACAATGGCTAACAATGTTAAATTTTCCCAGATCATTCTTCCTAACATGTTAAAGATAAAAAAAACATATAAGCCTTCAAGCAACCAGGTTGGCTCAGGTAAATATCATGTTCCAGATAATAAATATCAAGTTCCAGATAACACTAGATAATACTGGTGTCAAGGAATAGTATGGAGAAGGCTCTTCTCAAAAGATGGGATGGGGAGCTTTTGAAAATAAGGCTTAGGAATAACTTTTTATGCCATGAGATATGTTCACATGATAGCAACAGAAGCAATAAGTAGGATACAAATTTGATTCATAATCACTATTACATTATCATAATTATGTATATAAATCATCCACACAGGAAAGGAATACAAATAAGTCAAGTGTTCTGTTTGGATAGTGAGGTCAATTATTGATGACTTTTTTCTTTTTCTTTTTTATACTTAACAAATGTTCTACAATGACTATTAATTTTTTATTTTAAAATTAAAAAATAATGTTTCACCCCATGATGAAAGAGAACTGCCAGTCCTGTTACTACAAGATCCTAGTTCCTATCATGATGCTTAACACCTGGTAGGGATTCTACCCATATTTTGTTGGATAAACAAAAATAATAAGAATATTATAGTCACAGGTCTGTGTCTAAAAATAAAGCCTCATATTTGAATATAGCACAGTCAACTATCTGCAAATGTCAAAGATACCCTCTTTTTACTCGGAACAGCTAGAAAGTGTTTCAGTTGAATGGTTTTCGTGGGGTCGTACACTCTTGTTTATATATTTCAAATGAGATTCTGTTGTTCTTTAGTGACTTTCATTCTTTATTGATACAAAGCTTATGTTAAACCTAAGGAAAGTGTTGTGTTTTCTGAGTGGGATCAACATGTGTTTCCCATCTGACTTTTCTTGGTGTTGCTCTCCACCTCCATATACTTAAGGACAATAGAAGCCTTTCTGTGCCACGGGAAACACATCACACTGAGAAGCTCCTCTGGCCTGTCCCCTGCCTGAGTACCAGTAAGACCATTGCTTGAGAATAACTTTACAAAGCATCAAAGCACAAAAGATACTAATAGCTGGCCCCAAATGGTCTGGCATTGCAAATGGTTCCAAAAATCCAAGGATATGTTTTTTTATTCCATGCACTTGATGTTTAGGGGCATGTGTGAAGTATATGCTATCTTTTTTCTTAAGGAGATAATTTATAACTGAGTATGACAGTAGGTTTGAAGCCCAAATGTGCCTGTTAAGCATACTTAATACTTCTTCATAAACTTTATTTTTATAGCATTAAGTGTGTGTTGAAAAAGAAAATAAAGAGTATGCTATCTTAACCCTTGGATCAAGTTCAGACTGTTGAGATCTTTACAGTTCTGATTTAGTACAATCACAGGATGTGGGAGGGCTTTTCAAAATATTGAAGTAGGTCTACAAGCCTGAGACTGGAAATGAATCACAGGACCATTTTTCATCTTGTCAGTTGCCGACATCATGCTTAAGGAATTCTTACAGCAAAACATATGTCTGTTCAGAGTATTAGCCCTTTTTCCTGACACCCAATCAAAGCAGTAGTCCCTACAAAGGAAGTTTGAAAAGACACAATTGTCACTTCTAGGGAATATACATGTGTAAAATTCATCATTAATCAGGGTGTTCATATCTCACAAAGATGGTCCTATGATGACAAATTTAACAACCCACACATTCTGGGCCAAAGACACATTAACCCAGGCTTTAACAATGTTAAGATTATAAAGATGTTATCTATCTGGATTCATATAGCATAAAACGAACTGTAAACATAAGCAGAGTGATTTTGATATATTATTGCTGATTTCCAGATATACTGAGGAAAAACCATAAGATTTCATGGTAGACAAGACTTTATTTACTGCATTGAGTCTGGTATTTCTTCAGCTGGGGCTGCACTTCAGGGTTTGCTGAGGACCATTTATAAATCTCTATACCTGTGTCAAACTCTAAATCAATTAAGAACACTCAGTGTGGGAACCCAGGAATCCATATTTTTAATAGTCTTACAAGTTTCCCTACCCAAAGCCAAGGTAAGAAGCACTGCTCTGTTATATTCTGCTGAAGTGACCAAGAGAGTAGGAGCTATATCTGGGCAGCTAAGTGACTAAGGCAGCGTTCACTATTATATGCTGTCACTTTTTAAATAGCTTTGCTTGTAGTAACACTCAGTCCAGCTTAATGGGAAATTATTATTATCACCACCATTTTACAGATGAGCACTCTGGGAGGTGTCACACATCTAGGAATGATGGAATGGGGTTACAGATTCTGGCATTTGATGACACAATTGTATTTATTTAACAAATGCTTTCAAGTTCGTATAATATACCAAGCACAGTGGCAAATTACTTCAATTATAATGCAATAAACAGGAGATGTGTTCTACCAAGAAACATCTAGTGATCAGCAACTGTCTTACTACATGGTCTTGAATTAAACATGTAAATGTAATAATGTGGCTCTCAATAGTATCCTGGAAAAGTTGTTGATATTAACTGAGCTAATAGATAAAACTAACTAAAGAGGACCAAAATTCTGTATCCATTGACATATATCTGACTTTCAGTAGACATACTTTGCTGGCTGGTCAGCAAAGTAGAATCACAGCCACTGTGTTTCCAGCCTCATTGAGTCAGACATTCTTTTAGCAGGGGTATCCCAAAGGACAGGGTGGATACAGTTAAAATGACCAAATTTGTATGCATTACAAGAAATGCATACATTTCTTGTCCTACATACTATGCTGACTTCTTGTTTGCACGAAAAGGAGCCACAACAATTTATTGAGGACTTAAAATACATTTTACACCATTGTTTACATGAAGAATATTTTCTGTTTCAGAAAATCCCATAGGTTGAAAAGCAATAATCTGAAGATATCAATCCATTCTCTCTTTTATCTGGAAATGAATAAGCCAGTTTAGACCCAAATCTGGATACAAGTCATCTTCTGTAAGTAAATATCAGTAAATGTGGGTTTGAAGTAAACAAATTAATGTACCCAGCGATCATGTGCAAGTGTTATTTCAGGGCCATTAAAAAGAACCAATACCAGGGGTGGTCCTAAGATGGCAGAGGAATAGGATGGAGAGAACACTTTCTCCTCCCACAAATTCATTAAAAGATCATTTGAATGCAGAGCAACTTCCACAAAACAACTTCTGAATGCTGGCAGAAGACACCAGGCACCCAGAAAGGCAGCCCATTCTCTTCAAAAGAAGTGTTGTATGGATGGAGAAGTCTTGAGGCTACTGTAAGAATAAGACTGAAAGCCAGAGGCAGGAGGCTTAAATCCAAAACTTTACAACACCAGAAAACTCCTGACTCCAGGGAACATTAATCAAAAGAGCTCATCCAAAAGCCTCCGTAGCTACACTGAAACCAAGCCCCACCCAAGAACCAATAAGTTCCAGAACACGACATACCACACTAATTCTCCAGCAATGCAGGGAGATAGCACTGAGCATTAAAATACAGGCTGCCCAAAGTCACACCAAACCCATAGACACCTCAAAACTCACTACTGGACACCTTATTGCACTCCAGAGAGAAGAGATGCAGCTCGACCCACAAGAACATCTATGCAAGCTTCCCTAATCAGGAAACCTTGACAAGTCACTAGTCCAACCCCACCCACAGGGAGAAACCTCCACAATAAAGAGGAACCACAAACTTCCAGAATACAGAAAGGCCACCCCAAACACAGCAATCTAAACAAAATGAAAGGCAAAGAAATATCCAGCAGTTAAAGGAACATGATAAATGCCCACAAAACGAAACAAAAGAGGAGGAGATAGGGAGTCTACCTGAAAAAGAATTCAGTTTAATGATAGTAAAGATGATGTAAAACCTTGAAAACAAAATGGAGTCACAGATAAATTGACTAGAGACAAGAATTGAGAAGATGCAAGAAATGTTTAAAAAGGACCTAGATGAAATAATGAATAATGCAGTAAATGAGATCAAAAACACTCTGGAGGCAACAAATAGTAGAATAACGGAGGCAGAAGATAGGATTAGTGAAGTAGAAGATAGAATGGTAGAAATAAATGAATAATAACTGAGATCAAAAGCACTCTGGAGGGAACAACAGTAGAACAACTGAGGCAGAAGATAGGATAAGTGAGGTGGAAGATAGGATGGTGGAAACAAATGAAGCAGAGAGGAAAAAAGAATGAAAAGAAATGAGGACAACCTCAGAGACCTCTGGGACAATGTTAAACATCCCAACATTCAAATCATAGGAGTCCCAGAAGGAGAAGACAAAAAGAAAGGCCATGAGAAAATACTTGAGAAGATAAAAGTTGAAAACTTCCATAAAATGGGGAAGGAAATAGCCACCCAAGTCCAAGAAATCCAGAGGATTCAAAACAGGATAAACCCAAGGCAAAATACCCCAAGACACATATTAATCAAATTAACCAAGATCAAACACAAAGAGCAAATATTAAAAGCAAGGGAAAAGCAACAAATAACACACAATGGGATTCCCATAAGAATAACAGCTGATCTTTCAATAGAAACTCTTCAGGCCAGAAGGAAATAGCATGACATACTTAAAGTGATGAAAGAGAAAAACTTACAACCCAGATTACTATACCCAGCAAGGATCTCATTCAAATATGAAGGAGAAATTAAAAGCTTTACAGACAAACAAAAGCTGAGAGAATTCAGCACCACCAAACCAGCTCTTCAACAAATGCTAAAGGATCTTCTCTAGACAGGAAACACAGAAAAGGTTTATAAACTCAACCCAAAACAATAAAGTCAATAGCAACAGGATCATACTTATCAATAATTACCCTAAATGTAAATGGTTTGAATACCCCAACCAAAAGACAAAGACTGGCTGAATGGATATAAAAACAAGACCCCTATATATACTGTCTACAAGAAACCTACCTCAAAACAAGGGACCATATAGACTGAAAGTGAAGGGCTGGAAAAAGTTATTTCATGCAAATGGAGACCAAAGAAAAGCAGGAGAAGCAATACTCAAATCAGATAAAATAAATTTTGAAATAAAGGCTGTGAAAAGAGACAAAGAAGGACACCACATAATGATCAAAGGATCAATCCAAGAAGATATAACAATTATAGACATATATGCATCCAACATAGGAGCACCACAATATGTAAGGCAGATGCTAACAAGTATGAAAGGGGAAATTAACAATAACACAATAATAGTGGGAGACTTTAATACCCCACTCACACCTATGGATAGATCAACTAAACAAAAATTAGCAAGGAAACACAAACTTTAAATGATACAATGGACCAGTTAGACCTAATTGATATCTATAGGACATTTCAGCCCAAAACAATGAATTTCACTTTTTTCTCAAGGGCACATGGAACATTCTCCAGGATAGATCACATCCTGGGCCATAAATCTAGCCTTGGTAAAGTTAAAAAAAAAATTGAAATCATTTCAAGCATCTTTTCTGATCACAATGTGGTAAGATTAGATGTCAACTACAGGGGAAAAAAAACTATTAAAATACAAACATATGGAGGCAAAATAACTTACTTCTGAATAACCAAAAAAATCACAGAAGAAATAAAAAAATAAATCAAAATATGCATAGAAATGAATGAAAATGAAAACACGTCAACCCAAAACCTATGGGATTCAGTAAAAGCAGTGCTAAGGGGAAGGTTCATAGCAAACAAGCTTACTTCAAGAAACAAGAGAAAAATTAAACAAATAACCTAACTTTACAATTAAATCAACTAGAAAAAGAAGAAATAAAGAACTCCAGGGTTAGTAGAAGGAAATAAATTATAAAAATTAGGACAGAAACAAATGAAAAAGAAACAAAGGAGATTATAGCAAAAATTAACAAAACTAAAAGCTGGCTCTTTGAGAAGATAAATAAAATAGACAGAGCATTAGCCAGACTTATCAAGGAAAAAAGGGAGAAGAATCAAATCAACAAAATTAGAATGAAAATGGAGAAATCACAACAGACAACACAGAAATACAAAGGATCATAAGACACTACTATCAGGAATTTTATGCCAATAAAATGGACAACTTGGAAGAAATGGACAGATTCTTAGAAAAGTATAACCTTCCAAAACTGAACCAAAAAGAAATAGAAAATCTTAACAGACCATCACAAGCACAGAAATCAAAACTGTAATCAAAAATCTTGCAACAAACAAAAGCCCAGGACCCAATGGCTTCACAGATGAATTCTACCAAAAATTTAGAGAACAGCTATCTCTAGCTATCCTACTCAAAGTCTTCCAGAAAATTGAAGAGGAAGGTAAACTGCCAGACTAATTCTATGAGGCCACCATCACCCTAATACCAAAACCAGACAAAGATGCCACCAAAAAAAGAAAACTGCAGGCCAATATCACTGAGGAACATACATGCAAAATTCCTTAATAAAATTCTAGCAAACAGAATCCAACAACACATTAAAAAGATCATACATCATGACCAATTGGGCTTTATCCCAGTGATGCAAGGATTCCTCAACATTTGCAAATCAATCAATGTGATACACCACATTAACAAATTGAAAGATAAAAACCATATGGTTATCTCAATAAATGCAGAGAAAGCCTTTGACAAAATTCAACATCCATTTATGATACAAACCCTCCAGAAAGCAGGCACAGAAGGAACATACCTCAACATAATAAAAGTCATATATGATAAACCCACAGCAAACATTATCCTCAAAAGCAAAAAATTGAAAGCATTTCCCCTAAAGTCAGGAACAAGACAAGGGTGCACACTCCCATCACTACTATTCAACATGGTTTTGGAAGTTTTGGCCACAGCAATCAGAGAAGAAAAAGAAATAAAAGGAATCCAGATTGGAAAAGAAGAAGTAAAACACTCACTCTTTGCAGATGGCATGATCCTCTACATAGAAGACCCTAAAGACACCACCAGAAAATTACTAGAGCTAATCAATGGATATAGTAAAGTTACAGGATATAAAATTAATACACAGAAATCTCTTGCATTACTATACACAAAAAATGAGAAAATAGAGAAATTAAGGAAACAATTCCATTCACCATTGCATTGAAAAGAATAAAATAGCAATAAATCTACCTAAAGAAACAAAAGACCTATATATAGAAAACTATAAAACACTGATGAACGAAATCCAAGATGACACATATAGATGAAGAAATATACCATGTTCATGGATCAGAAGAATCAATATAGTGAAAATGACTATACTACCCAAAGCAATATATAGATTCAATGCAATCCCCATCAAGCTACCAACGGTATTTTTCAGAGAACTAGAAAAATACTTTCACAGTTTGTATGGAAATACAAAAAACCTCGAATAGCAAAAGCAATAAGGAAAGAAAAACAGAACAGGAGGAATCAACCTACTTGACTTCAGACTATACTACAAAGCTACAGTCATTATGACAGTAGGTACTGGCACAAAGACAGAAATATAGATCAATGGAACAAAATAGAAAGCCTGAGATAAATCCACACACGTATGGACATCTTATCTTTGACAAAGGAGGCAAGAATAAACAATGGAGAAAAGACAATCTCTTTAACAAGTGATGCTGGAAAAACTGGTCAACCACTTGTAAAAGAATGAAACTAGAACACTTTCTAATGCCATACACAAAAATAAATTCAAAATGGATTAAAGATCTAAACATAAGGCCAGAAACTATAAAACTTCTAGAGGAAAACATAGGCAAAACACTCTCTGACATAAATCACAGCAGGATCTTCTATGACCTACCTCCCAGAGTAATGGAAATAAAAGCAAAAATAAACAAATGGGACCTAATTAAACTAAAAAGCTTTTGCACAAAGAAGGAAACTATAAGCAAGGTAAAAAGACAGCCTTAGAATGGGAGAAAATAATAGCAAACAAAGCAACTGACAAAGAATTAATCTCAAAAATATACAAGCAGCTCCTGCAGCTCAATTCCAGAAAAATAAATGACCAAATCAAAAATGGGCCAAAGAACTAAGCAGACATTTCTCCAAAGAAGACATATAGATGGCTAACAAACACATGAAAAGATGCTCAACATCATTCATTATCAGAGAAATGCAAATCAAAACCACAATGAGGTACCATCTCATGCTGGTAAGAATGACTGGTATCAAAAAGCCTACAAACAACAAATACTGGAGAGGGTGCAGAGAAAAGGGTACCCTCTTACACTGTTGGTGGGAATGCAAACTAGTACAGCCACTATGGAGAACAGTGTGGAGATTCCTTAAAAACTGGATATAGAACTGCCATACGACCCAGCAATCCCACTGCTGGGCATATACACCAAGGAAACCAGAATTGAACAGACACATGTACCCCAATGGTCATCACAGCACTGTTTATAATAGCCAGGACATGGAAACAACCTAGATGTCCATCAGCAGACAAATGGATAAGAAAGCTGTGGTATATATACACAATGGAATATTACTCAGCTATTAAAAAGAACACATTTGAATCAGTTCTAATGAGGTGGATGAAACTGGAGCCTATTATATAGAGTGAAGTAAGTCAGAAAGAAAAACACCAATACAGTATACTAACGCATATATATGGAATTTAGAAAGATGGTAACAATGACCCTATATGCGAGACAGCAAAAGAGACACAGATGTATAGAACAGACTTTTGGACTTTGTGGGAGAAGGTGAGGGTGGGATGATTTGAGAGAATAGCACTGAAACATGTATATTACCATATGTGAAATAGATCGCCAGTCCAGGTTCAATGCATGAGAAAGGGTACTCAGGGCTGGTGCACTGGGATGACCCTGAGGGATGGGATAGGGAGGGAAGTGGAAGGGGGGTTCGGGATGGGGACACATGTACTCCCATGGCTGATTCATGTCAATGTATGGCAAAAACCACTACAATATTGTAAATAATTAACCTCCAAGTAAAATAAATAAATAAAATTAAAAAAAAAACAATACCACCTTCAAAAATATTCACAATCTACTGGTAGTTCTACAGAGGTCTTTATTATTTTAGCTGTTCTCCCATTAAAGATAGTATTTATGAAGGAATTAAATGTCACCATTAACAGTCATTTACAGTTCAGTGTGAATTAATGATTTAAGAGTAAGCTTTTCTATGATTTTAGGATAGAGAACATTTGGGTTCTGAGGCCTGAGAGGCATGCAGGAGGAGCTGACGTCCAGAATGGGAGAAAAAGAAAGTGTAACCAAAAGTGGGGTCCAGCTGCTCGCTGCTCAAAAAGCCAATGAAGAGGCAAGGTTGGTGGAAAGGAAAGTTTGTTTTATTTTGGATGCTGACAATCGGTGAGGGGAAGGTGGACACCTGTCCAAAAGCTAATACCCATCTCCCCAGCCCCCATTGACATCAGTGGGCAAGAGCTTTTATAGACAGAGGGAGGGGGCTACATACAGAAACATCACAGTCAGCTCCAACAGTTATCTTGCAATTGGTCACTGGTGATCTGACCAGTGTCATCTTGTTTGATTTAGGTACAGTTAATCTTCAGTTCCAGGCTTGTTTCCATCTCTGGAGGCCAATTCTAGGAACTGTGGTTGCTTATGTAATGGCTACATTCTGGTCATCATGTGGTTAACTTCTTCCACCTGGTGAGGGTTTTAGCATCTTCAAGACAGCTCACCAGATATGACTCAGAATATTATCTACCAGTCCTTGAGGAGGAACTAAAGGTCCTTGATTTTGCTTAATGGGTAGACTATTATTATTCGGTCTTCTTTGATAGTTTCCCTTCATTTCTGCATGGTCTCACTTCTCTGATTAAACTTATTTTTGTGAAGTTTTTCTACAGACAAAAAGCAGGCTGAGGACATGATGCGGAAGAACCATATAGTTCTGCTCCTTAAGGGATTATGGCCTGGGAATGCCAAAAACCTTTTCATAAATTCATTCTGCAACCATTTTTGATACAGAAGCAGGGGACACCTGAGTAACTAGAAAAAGCTTCTTTCATTCCTAATGATACACATTTCCTAAGGCTAATTTAGACTATGGATTTTATAATATACAAAGAGAATAAAGATATTTTAATTACAGGTAACTCCTAAGCAGAACTGGAAAGCAAGGAATTGAAATTTTTCAAATAGAACAAGGAAAATAAGAAAAGAAAGAGAAGAATTCACATAATTATCACACTCATCAACATCAACATCATCATAATTTGGCTCAATAAGGAACTGTGGAGACCAGGTGCTTTAAGAAGTTTGGCCAGATGAGGTAAGTTTGCAAACAAGAGTTCTATTAGCATAAGTGAAACATCCACTGGCTATACTATAATGCAGAGAGATCACACTGCAAAATATGTGAAGACACAACCATATAGAGTGAGGTCAAATCAAAATTAGATCAAAATAATGGGGTTTACTGATCATCTCCAAGTGATAGAAATATTGAAATGCTTTTAAAATACATCCTGCATGGTATAAACATAACTTTAAATAATCTTTTGCTGACTGAAGGTATTGTTGACTCTAGTAACTGATCCGGAAAGTAATGCATCCTTCTCTTGCTGTCATTCTCATTTATGAAATTCAGATTCATTTCTCCCAAAAGAGATAGAAATAAGGAAGAAAGGGGGAAAGTGAGTTCCATAACCCTCACAGATCAAAGAAATTAAGTTTCTATCAGGTGAAAAATAATGTCAACTTGAAAAATTAAATATCTCATTCTGAAGACAATAAGTGTAATGTAACAACAAATGTATTCTTTCCATTTATTGAGAAAACCTTTTAAGCAATAAATTTGAGAAAAGATGGAAACATAATTATATCAGGTACTAACACTGCAAAACAAATCTCTGCAAAACTTGGCGTCATAAAGCAGTAATAATAGTGTTATTTCTCATGATTTTTATCTGTTGCTGCTGCTGCTGCTGCTAAGTCACTTCAGTCATGTCCGACTCTGTGCGACCCCATGGACTGCAGCCTACCAGGCTTCTCCATCCATGGGATTCTCCAGGCAGGAACACTGAAGTGGGTTGCCATTTCCTTCTCCATTTTATCTGTTAGGAATCCATAAAGAAATTGGTTAGGCAGGTGAGACTCAGAGTCTCCCAAGAAGTTGCAGGCAGATTGTAGGTGAAAAGGAGGCAGCTGGAGGCTGGTCATCCATCTCTCTTCTCATATAGTCTCATAGCTTTCCTATGACATCTTTTTCTGGACTTCCTGACAGCATGGGGACCTCATGGCAATGGAACTATTCATGTTACAGGTCAGGATTCCAGAGGTAGGGCGTCAGTGAGCAATGTGGAGGTTGCATCTCCTCTATGACCTAGTCTTGGATGTCATCAAACAGCACTTGGGTCTCATTTGACTAGTCAAAAGGCTCAGCAGTCTTTTCTGTCTCAACTGCATAGGATATAAATCTAACCTCTCAACAGAAAGAATGGGAAAGACAACACTGTCAGAATATCGTGTGGCTTGACTATCTTGGGAAAGAACAATTTTTCATATCATATCTCCCAACCCACATGGTCTCCTGAAAATATGTCTTTCACACTTCTTTCACTGAGAGGTGAAATATCACATGCAAGCTTATTTTTCATTAGACTATGGCAATAACAAAGATAATAATTTGATAATCATAAAGATAGCACTGTGTCTCACTTAATCCCATCATTACTTCCATTTTATACTTGCAAAGTTTGAGCTACACAGAGTACTGAGATACAGAGTGAAGTAAGTCAGAGAGAGAAAAACAAATATCATACATTAATGCATAGATATGGAATCTAGAAAAATATTGCAGAGGATACTATTTGCCAAGCAAAAATAGAAATGTAGATGTAGAGAACAAATGTATGGATGCCAAGGGGGGAGAAGAGGAAAGGGAGGAATTGGTAGATTGGGATTGACATATATGCACAATTGATACTATGTATAAAATAGACAATG
Organism: Bubalus kerabau; assembly: GCF_029407905.1. Classification (NCBI taxonomy): domain Eukaryota; kingdom Metazoa; phylum Chordata; class Mammalia; order Artiodactyla; family Bovidae; genus Bubalus; species Bubalus kerabau. The sequence continues at coordinate 45,148,551 of NC_073639.1, read as the reverse complement.
AATGAGAACCTACTGTATAGCACAGGGAACTTTACTAATTGCTCTGTGATGACTTAAATGGGAAGGAAATTAAAAAAAAAAAAAAAAGAGGATATATGTGTATACATTGGAGAAAGAAATGGCAACTCACTCCAGTAATCTTGCCTGGAGAATCCCATGGGCAGAGGAACCTGGAGGGTTACAGTCCATGGGGTTACAAAGAGTGGACATGACCAAGTGACTAACACACACACACACACGTGTGTGTGTGTATACATATAGTTGATTCGCTTTGCTATACAGCAGAAAATAGCACAATGTTGTTATTGTGTTATTTAAAGCAACAAAGCAACTATACGCCAATAAAAATTAATTAAAAAAAAAAAGATAGCAGTGAAAATATTACTGCCAACATATAAACATAGATTGACCCATTTCCAATTCCAATTTCTTTCCATTACACTATGTCATTGTATAATTATTTTAATACTAACCTAACCAATCACCCTCATAATGCCAGTTCATCAATGAATGTTTTATTTATCATAAAGGCCTACTTCTCAATAGCACTCAAATGGAAACTCAGCCCCAAATTCTACAATATATTTAACTTTACTTACATCACTCGCTCATTCCATATCTGTTGTCACAGTTTTATTCTTAATTTATTTGATCTAAATTCCTAACAGATAGCAAAGTCTCCAATTGAAAGAAGAAAATATTGTGAGGAATTAATTTCTTCAAATTCCCATCCCTCCCCATCAAAATTATCTTGAATCCTGTTTGTCTCTTTTCATTCTGTTCCTAGTTGAGTCCAAAGCTAATTCTTTCCCCTTTATTTTGAATCTCCTCCCTTCCTGTCTGCTCTGAGAATTTTCCTTCTTAATTATGTCCACTTATTTTACCTTCAACCTCCCTTCACTCTTGGCTCTTTCTCTTCCTTTTAAAAATAAACTCACATTTCTTATCCTGGAAAAAATAACCCTTCTTAAGTCTGTTCCTCTCTCTGTTAAGCCACTTCCCTTCCTGGTTTCCTGTCAAGTCTAAATTGCTTATCAGTATGGTTTATGTTAGATGGATTCGTTTTATTAGCTCTCACTCTGTGACTAATTTTGTTCTGGTTTCTTTAAGCAATTCTTTCAAGTGACACAGCTTTAGTACAACTCCATGAAGAGGGTACAAGAGTTGAATCTGCATCCTTTTATAGTAAATATCCTTCTCCTAACCTTTATTCAAGTTTCGATATTTGCCATGGAAAAAGATTTTGCATGATGAATTTTATTAGCTTCTCGTTAAATGTATTTACTCCTTTTCTTTTATGTAGATAGTCAGAAGTGGGATAGCTGGATCATATGGTTGTCTTACTTTTAATTTCTTAGGCAAACTCCATACTGTTTTCCACAGCAGCTGCACCAATTTAAATTCCCACCAACTGAGCACAAAGGTTTCCTTTACCTTACATCCTCAATGCTACTTGTTACTGTCGTCTTTTCAATGATACCCATTCTGACAGGTATGAGGTGATAACTCCCTGTGGTTTCAATTTACATTTTCATGATGATCAGTGACATTATGCACCTTTTCATGTACCTGTTAGCCATGTGTGTGTTCTTTGGAAAAATGTCTATTCAACTCCTCCACATGTTTTTTAACTGGGCTATTTGTAGGTTTTGTATATTAAGTTGTATGAGTTTCTAGCATATTTTGGATATTTTCTTTCTATTGGTGATTTCCTTTGTTGTGCAAAAGCTTTTTAGTAGTCTCATTTGTTTATTATTGTTTCCTTTCCTGTTGCTGTCAAATAAAAAAATTATTGCCAAAACCCATATCTGTTGAGCTTATGCTTTATGTTTTCTTTTTTATAGTTTCAGGTCTTATGTTCAAGTTCTTTAGTCCATTTGGGTTAATTTTTGTGTATAGTGTTAAGTAGTGGTCCAACTTCATTCTTCTGTGAGTAGCTGTCCAGTTTTCCCAGAACCATTTACTGAACAGACTATTTTTTTTCCCATTATATACCCTTGGCTCCTTTGTCAAGAATTAATTGACCATAATATGTATGGCTTATTTCTGGGCTCTCTTCTTCTACATTTATTTTTTTATGTCAATATCATATTGTGTTAGTTACTATATCTTTCTAATATAGTTTGAAATAGGATGTGGGACGCCTCCAGCCTTGTTGTTCTTTCTCAAGATTATTTTAGTTATTCAGAATCTTTCATATAAATTTTAGGATTGTTTTTTTCCTTCTCTAGATACCTATTCAAATGAAATAAATTCATTATTATAAAATATTCTGTGCTCTCACATAGCCACGTTATTGATAGCAGCCAGGGTATGGAAACAATGTAAATTAAATGTCCATTGATAAAAAGGTTAAAAGTGTGATTTCTTTTTCTTTCTCAAATATTATTCAGCCTTAAAAAAGAAGGAAATCCTGTCATTTGCAACAGCATAAATGAAACTGAAGGACGTTGTGTTCAGTGAAATAAGCTAGGCAGAGAAAGATAAATGCCTCATGATCTCACTTTTATCTAGAACCTAAAAATAAAATCCAACTCATAGAAGCAGAGTGTAGAAAAGAGGTTACCAGAGGCCAAAAGGTGGGGGAGATAGAGTGATTGGTAAAACAGTATGAACTTTCAGCTATCAGATGAATAAGATCTGAGGAGTTGATGTATGCTATAGTGACTCTCATTGATAACACTGTATTGTAGAATTGAAATTTGCTAAGAAAATAGAACTTAAGTGTTCTCACCAGAAAAAGCAGAAAAATAACAGGTAATTACATGAGGTGATGAATGTGTTAATTATCAATGGAAGGAATCCTATTACATTGTATGTGTATGTCAAATTGGCACATTGTATGCTTTGAATATCTTAAAATTTTACTATCAATTATAAGTCCATAAAGAAAAAAAAAAAAGATTCAGTCCCATGACTCCAGTAAAATGCAGTAGCTTGGAAACTCAGGACAAAAATGTTTTCACTTCTCTATTCCTCTCAAGCCTAATGGTTGTCAGAGTACAAGTGTCAATTATAATTAATATGCAGATACTTCTCATGGTTTAGTGTTTACCTTTTAAAGTCTAGCATGACTACTGCAGCCAAAAAGCTAGGAAATGCTATAATAGGGTGTTTTATCAGCCCTGTCCTGATAGGCAGGGCTGGCCAGTGTTTTTGTCTGCTCATGCAGTCATAATAAAAACCTAGACTGGATGGATTAAAGAACAGAATTTTTTCCCAGTGTTGGAAGTTAGGAGGCTGAACCTCGGAGTGCTGGCAGACTCGGTTCCAAGAGAAAGCTTTCTTCCTGGATTTTAGCTGCCTTCTCCCTGTGTCCTCACATGGCCTTTCTTCAGTGTGTGCACATAAAGAGGGAGAGACAGATTTCTCTTTCTTCTTCTTATAAGGCCACTAATCCCAACATGAAGAGCCCACCCTCATGACCTAATCTAACTCTAAGCCTACACTCATGACCTAATCAACTCCCAAAGACCTCACATCTATACACCATAACATTGGGAGTTGAAGTTTCGATATAGCAATATTGGAAGGACACAAGTAGTCCATCCACAATAGCTGTCCTATAATTGGTTCCAAAATTAGCAAAACTAAAAATTGATTTTAAGGTTATAATTCAATTCAAAATTATGAACTTCCCCATGAGCTCTGAATTTGACTGGAGTCATAAATGGTCATTTCTTCTTCCAAGGTTGTTGTGAAAGCCATCATATTCCCCATCAGATATAAATAAGTCTCTGATGTCATTGCAATCTTGGGTCATGATGAATCTTTATTAGTCTTGGATATTTCTGTGGACTCCAGATTAGGACATAAGTCAAGAATAGCAGCCAAAGAGGCAGGTAGCCAGGTAAAGACAACGGATTGAATGTACATATCTAAATTTGGCCCATCCTGAAATTGCATTAAAACTACAATTAAAATTGATTCATGTTGAGTTTTGACAGAAAAACAGCAAAATTCTGTAAAGCAATTATCCTTCAATTAAAAATACATTAAATTTTTAAGTGAAAAAAAATTAAATAAAAAGCACATACCAGATTATGTGAACAAGAGAAGAATATATCAACAATATTTTTGAACCTGGAAAGCATAAGGATCACAGATCCAATCTAACCCTCATTTTAAAAATCAACATTTGGCTAGAGTCCCAACAGGACCAAATGCCTCTGTAATGTGGAGCTAAGGGAAAACTGAAATACAGAAAATGTCCTCAAAGCTGTTTGGAAAATAGCTAGACACCTAGATTCTCTTTCCACCCCACCTCTCCAGAGGGACAGTCAGTCCCCAAGTCTACTACATGGCTGTTATACGGACAAGAAGAAGAAGAAAAAAAAAAAAAAAAAAAAAAAAACGAGGATCCATAGATCCAGAGAAATCTGTTGAGAGGATGAACACAAACCAAAAATAGGGGGAATAAATGAACATAGGAAAACTGAATGATAAATTCTGAAACTCTATTATTTCCCCATGTGGGTTCTCAGAACACTGAAAGCCAGGAATTCACTGCAGGAAGTGGAAATTCCCAGAACTTGAACTCTGAGCAGCCCTAGAGGGAAAGACCTAAAGAAGTTTTCGCCAACAGAGACTCAGCCAGGTGACACAACAGAGAGACATGAAAGAAAGAAAGAGATGATATGAAAGAAAGAGTAATTTCATATCCATAGATCTGAGAGATGATGCTTAACTATGATTCTAGGAATTCCTTAGGTTTACTCAGATCCTTTCAAGATTGGAAGAACTGGAGTCAAGAGAGACCAAATTTGGGTTCTGTGTAAGGCTGTGAATGAATGAAAAATATGTGTCATCACAGAAGAAATCTCATTTGGCACCCATGGGTCATAGATCATGCTGTAAAAGAAATACAATTCAAGTTCTGATGAGGGTTACAATTTGGCAACTGATAAAAGCACATAGATAACTATTACAGAGAGCAGTCAGGACCTGATAAAGCTAGATTTCAAAGCAGGATGAGGGTGTTTAAAGGTTTCAACTCCACTATGGGCAACCTGGCACCCCACTCCAGTACTCTTGCCTGGAAAGTCCCATGGACGGAGGAGCCTGGTAGGCTCCAGTCCATGGGGTCACTAAGAGTCGGGCACGACTGAGTGACTTCACTTTCACTTATCACTTTCATGCATTGGAGAAGGAAATGGCAACCCACTCCAGTGTTCTTGCCTGGAGAATCCCAGGGACAGAGGAGCCCTGTGGGCTGCTGTCTATGGGGTCTCACAGAGTCGGACACGACTGAAGCAACTTAGCAGCAGCAGTAGCATGGGCAACCTGGCATCTTGTGGCCCCAAGGCCTCTGCTTATTTCCAAGGGTAACACAAGGAAACAATGTTCCCGGTGGGACAGTTAAGAGAAGAGATGGACATGTGCTCTGGCATTAACAGTTAGTCTGTTAATCCTCTCTCTGAGACTAAGAGTGTGTGGGTCTAAATTCATATCAAAATTAGGTCAAGTCAGATCTATATGGAGCTCAGCATGATGCTACCTTTCAGCACATGAGTCAGTTTACTAGTTCTGTGGCATGAAATGGGAAGGCTTTGAACCTGACACTCAATTATCTCTTCAGAGCAGGTTGCAGAAAGTGGGGATACAGACTCAACTAATTTCTAAGAGGTACACCAGCAATGAGAGAATGGTAGACAAAAGATAGACCATCAGAGAAACAGATCAACATGAGTTACCAGTCATATCAAGGCTAACACCTAGAATGAGCTGACACTAGGAAAGTCAAGTTACAGGAAAGATAAAGAAGCTTTATGAATTATTCTCTGAACAAGAAAAAATTGGAGGCTTAGGTCTAATGCTCAGTGGTGAATTGTCTATCTGACCTACATGATGAAAAAACAAGCTGACATAAACAGATTGAAAAAGAAAGAATCAGAGATACAATTGTGAATTTCAAATACTTAAATGCTTGTTTTATGAAAGAGGAATTAGAATTCTTTCTGGACCTCTTATTTTTACAGCTGAGTATACCCCACTGAATCTGTGCTGCAATCAGTTAAAGGCAGGATGGATGCCTCTCAAAAAATGTGGTTCAGATGTGGAGGGGGTGCATCACTATACACACACGTAAGAGGGTATGAAAAGGTTTATTGCTGACATAACGAGGCTTTCTGGGAATGCAGTGCAGGCTCCCACGCAGGTCTGAAAATGGATTCAGAAATTGCAGAGAAAGGAGACGGGCTTAGCTTTTATGGTAATTAGGCAGTGGGGCTGGAGTGAACAGTCCTGCTGGCAGATCAGGTCTTGCAGGGCCCAGATTTATTGCTGGTGCCAAAGAAGGAAAAATTGCATTTTCTTATCAGCTTACTCAGATGTAGGGCAAAATGGGAGGGCAAGTGATGGACTTGAAAGCTCTTGGCAGTCCAACATCAATAACACAGTCAGAGTCTTTATTACAATCTAACATACCAAGTTTTGAAATGGCAAGAATTATTCTGAGGAAGGAAAATCTCATTTTTGGAGATTAGACAGCAAAGAATTTACATAGTGCTAACTAGTGTCTTCTTGAGATCTGTGACTCTTATTCTTGGGTGATAGATGAGACAACTTAGAAACATCTAATTATCTAAATTCTTAGATCAAACAAAGATTGACTCAACTGTAGAAGTTTGGAGGTATATTATAATGTGCTTCATACAGCAGCTAATACAACTTTAATATTATAAGAGCTAAATAATCACTAAAGCAGTTGAATGTTTTTTACCACTATTTTAGTTCCAAATCAGAGAAATTCACAATGATTTGGAAGAAGATGGAAATGTGAAGTTGGTTTTAATCTTGTTAATTCAAGAAATGCATTTGATTTAAAGATATCTCTGACAGTTCACAGATGTCAGTTTTATATTACCGTTTAATACCTATTTAATAATGTTTTCTAAATAGCTGCTCATTTCAACATAATATTCCATGTATAAAAGAAAATATACATTTGTTTTGTAATTATAATGTGGTTGGCTAAAAGTTCTGTGTTAAGGATTACCAGTCAGGGACCTGGGTTTTTTCTGGATTAAAAAAAAGGGGGGGGAATTAACACAAGCATGTCAGGAATAACACCTACTAAATGTTCAAATATAGGCACAATAAATAAATTGGCATGTTTGCTACTTTTCTTGTAAAGATACATACATATATATAAAATAGGTTTGAAAAAATGTTTTAAATTTAAATATTATGGCTAAATAAATGTTAACCTATGAGTGCCTGAAATCCTAGAATTAAAAGAGACTGAAGTGAAATTTGCCAATACTACAAAAATATGTACTTAGACCCAGTTAGTAGGATGGTCTTCTGTCTTTCCCCATATTTTGAGAGAAGGATTAAGTCAGGCATGTGTGTGCTGTCTTAGCAAAACTATTTGGTACACCTGTTCACCTCCCCAATCTTTGTGGGAGATAAAAATCAGGTAGGCAGAGGGCCTGACTAGGCTGATCTATCATTTCCAGGGTCATTTCACAGCTGGTTCCCAGGTGAGTTGAGTCTCAGGCTGTTTCTGTTTGGGACTGACCAGAAGACCCCATGTGTTGTCCTGAAGTAATCATTCAGTCCAACAACTCAGGGCTAATAAAGCTGCATTCCAGAACCCAAACACTGCACATTGAAATGGCCCTAACACAATTTCTGAATGGTTTTTATTCTAACAAAATGAAAATTCTCAGCACATCAACACTTTGGCTAGATGATTCCATAATAATGAAGATCTCCACTTAATTTTCAATGCACAATTTTAGTAAAAAGCACATTTAAAGATTTAAACTTCTGTATACATTTCATCACAATAAATGCACCTAGTACTTTTTTGTGTGATTGCTGCTTATTATTATTTTTATACTTTTAAAAAATTCTCCACTTTTTAGCAGTATGGCTACTTAAACATTATGGAGGAACATAGAGACATTTTTCTTTCCAACTTCATGTGTGATGCATTGAGTTTGGAAGTAATCAATGGGAAAGAAGCACAGAGATAGAAAGCTAGATGTGTGAATCTAGACTAATCCTGGAAAGTCTATACTGTAAAGTTGAGTGCAATGAAGACATTATTGGCTTATCTGATTATCCTGCAAAAATGACTGATGATGAACTAAAATCAGAGATAAATAAGAAATATAATAATCTGTCCTAATAAAAATTTACAGTTAAAAACTTGACATATATATTAATTAAAAAAAAAGAAAAATATTTAAAATATAAAGACAAATTTTAAATCATATAATCCTATTACATAATAATATCTACTGTTAAAATTAGTTTTATGTATATGTGAGAATATGTTCCTTAAAATATTGCTTCATGCTTTGTGTCTACATATAGAGATGAACATGCAAATAGAAATATGTTGAGAACTTTTACTTTACATGATATTATGCTATATTTTTCCATGCTTCTAAATTTCCTTCAAAATTACTGATTTTATATGACTGCATAATCACCCACATTATCAATATGCTGCAATTGATATCACTTTTAACCCTATAATTGGACATTTAGCTTGTGTCTAGAGAGAAGGTTGAATGTTTTTGTCTTAAATAACACTTCAATGACCATGCTGTGGTTGTTTAGTAGTTCATTCATGTCCAACTCTTTGCAACACCATGGACTGTAGCTCACCAGGCTCCTGTCTGTCCATGGGGATTTTCAGGCAAGCATACTGGAATGGGCTGTCATTTCCTTCTCCAGGGGATCTTCCCAACGCAGGGATCTAATCAGCATCTGCTACAAGTCTCTTGAATAGCAGGCAGATTCTTTATTGCTGAACCAGCAGGAAAGCCCTTACTTGTGTATAAAGATTTGTACTAATGTCTAAATATTTCCTTTGGACTTGAGAATTGCTTTATTGGGTCATAGTATTTTGCCATTACATTCTTATCCAAATTTCTACGTTAATGGTTGCATCCTGTCAGCAGTCTATACTAATGCCTTTTGCATCACATTTGGCCATGCAGGAGATGCAATAAATGTGGATTCAACCCCTGGGTTGGGAAGATCCCCTGGAGGAGGAAATGGCAACCCACCCCAGTATTCTTGCATGGAAAATTCCATGGACAGAGGAGCAAGCCTGGTGGACTACAGTCCATAGGGCCACAAAGAGTTGGACTTGACTGAGCATCATCAGCATTATTGCTGTCATGAATATTGTCTTTTGAATCAATAACTTCAATATTATACAGGGACATGAGATACCATTTCAAGGTTATATATTTTTATGATTGTAAGCCAGATATATTTCCCTTTCATGAATCTTATCTCTAAGTTTTTTTTCACATTTTCTTTTTAAGTTCCTAAAACATTTTTAATTACTATTATTCATTTGTAAGCATAGATTTAAAATTTTTTCTTAACTATATTTGTTTTCTTTGTCCAGTTTTCAAACTCAAATGAGCTTGTTCCAAATAAGCAAGAGTAATTCTCCAATATTTATAAATAAGCACAAGATTTTACATAGAAAAAAAAACACATCAAAAGTACATTTATTGCTTTCTTCTTTCACAGGGACCTCTAGGCATTTTTTAATGTTTATATCTTTAACTTGAGGAGAGAACACACAAGTTGTATGAGATTGGAGTTGTCATTATTCTCTGATATCCCCTTCATGTTTCTGAGCCTTCCCTGTGCGTAATGAATGTACACACTTACACAGGGACAATGAAATGTGATGAATTGTGGAGAAACCTTCTTTTGTGGAGAAAGAGTGCCACACATGTCTTTGGAATGGAAGGAATTTGACCCTAAGCAGACAGGAGTCACATTCTATATCAATTGGGCTCTATGGTAGCAACTTTCATCAACTGCAGCCATTATGTTCATTTTAAGGAATAACAAAAGAATTGCTAAACTTTTCATAAGTCTCATTAAAGGGCAGGAGGACGTTCAAGAAGCAGGAACTGGTGTTGAAATTACAAATGTGACATTGTGTCAGGAATGCCATGTCCAGGATCTGCCCTTTAGACAAGACAGTTCTTAACCTTTGACTTTTAACAAATTGTGGTTAAGTTTAAACACTCTGGAAGTCTTCTAGTTCACATCTGCATGATATTGCAACTATGGTAAGAAAAGAAAATGAAAATACAAAAATATGAGTATCATTTCAATTGTGTTAAATGGCATAAGATACATATTATAAGCTCTTTTAAAAAATTCACTAAAGACAGAATAAAAAGATAAAAACACAAGAACAATGAAGACCTGAAATATATTTTTTAAAGTAAGTCTGATGCATGTATGCAAATATGTTTGTCAGTAACTGGCACAAGGGCCCAAGTCAGTTACGTAAAACAAGATCATATACTAGGTCATAAAAGTGTGAAAGTTGCTCAGTTGTGTCCAACTCTTTGTGACCCCATGGACTATATAGTCCATGGAATTCTCCAGGCCAGAATGCTGGAGTAGGTAGCCGGGCTGTTCCATTCTCCAGGGGATCTTCCCAACCCAGTGATCCAACTCAGATCTCCAGCATTGCAGGTGGATTCTTTATCTGCTGAGCCACCAGGGAAGCCCAGTCATAAAAAGACCTCATAAATTAAAAAATGTAGAACTAATACAAAAAACATTCCCTGATCATAATATAATGAATCCAGAAATTAAAACAAAATTAGAAACAAAATTCTTCCACTTGGAAATAATTTTAAGTTTTGAAAGTTGAAGTCTTGTCATAAAAAAACTTTTAGATCAAAGAGCTATAAACTAAAATTTCAAAAATATTCATAAAGTAATGATAATGAAGATACTATATACCAAGCTTAACTAACTAATTAAAATAAACAATAAATTAATCAAAAGCAAAACCTTGTTATTTTTAAATTAGTAAAATGAGTTAAATCTTAGCTACTAATATTATAATCAAGAAAAACAGAAGGAAGATAGTGACATGCAAACACGCAAAAGAAATCTCAAGAAATAAGTTTAGAAACAGAATAATTTTAAATTATTGAAAGACTACTTTCCCAGGTCTACATGTATCAAATTTTACATCTGGATAATATAAATATTTTCCAAGAAAAATATAATTTACGAAGTTGGCTATAGAATTTACATAAATCCTAAAAAACCTCACCAAAACCTAAAACTTAGATATAAAAGAGCTATCTTCCAAAATACAAAACACTAGACTGCCAGCTTCAGGGGGTTTTCCTAAATTTTAAAACAAATAAATTAAGCTATTCTAAGAGTTAGTCTCTCAGTGGTATCTGACTCTTTGCGACCCCATGGATTGCAGGCTGTCAGGTTCCTCTGTCCATGGAATGCTCTAGGCTAGAATACTGGAGTGAATAGCCATTCCCTTCTCCAGGGGATCTTCCCAAACCAGGGATCAAACCCAGGTCTCCCGAATTGCAGGTGGATGCTTTACTAGCTGAGCCACCTGGGAAGCTATTCTGAAAGTGAAAGTTGCTTAGTGTTTCCGATTGTTTGGGACCCCATGGACTATACAGTCCATGAAATTCTTCAGGCCAGAATACTGGAGTGGGTAATGATTCCTTTCTCCAGGGGATCTTCCCTACCCAGGGATCGAACCCAGGTCTCTCTCACTGAAGGCGGATTCCTTACCAGCTGAGCCACCAGAAAAGCCCCAAAATACTAGAGTGGGTACCCTATGCCCTCTCCAGTATATCTTCCTGGCTCAGGAATCAAACTGGGATCTCCTGAATTGTAGACAGAGTCTTTACCAGCTGAGTTACCAGGGAAGCTATTCTACAGCACATTAAAAATTAAGAAGCATGAGTTATATTGACATTAAATCAAAAAAGTCACAGTCAAGCAAATCAGAAAAAAAAAAAATTGTAGCAAACCCATACAGCAGAACACTAAAATAACCATGCATCAAAAATAACCACCATCAAAAATAAATCTCCCAAATATGCCTAGGACTTATTCCAAGCAAAAAAACGATAGTTGAATATTAAAAATACCTTTTATTATATTTAATTCTCTTTCTATCTAAGGTGGAAAAAATATCACATGATCCCTTTTCTGAATGCTGAAATGGCATTTGATCATTTTACACTCTTTTTATTTACAAAGGAGAAATTCCCCAAGATGAAAATCAGTGAAACATTCACTAGCACACACATGAGGGCACAGGTGCCCACAAATAGGTCAAGCCCAGAAACCAGCACCATGTGAGAAAGAACACTGGAAGCAGGAAGAGGAGAAAACTCACGACCTCCATGACTAATAAACAAGGTGCTAGAGGCACCAGCCATTGCAATTATGGAAGAAATGTGTTTTTATCAGAAGTGTAAAATTACAGCAGAATGAAGTAAAATCAATACTCTGCAGATAATATAGTTACAATTGGAAAATCCAAGATAGTTATCAATAGAACAAAAATCAAAACCTGCAAAGCATGAAATCATAAAATTATTAAAAATAAACGTGGTTGCATTTTTTTATACATTAGGGTGGAGAATGAAGGCCTATCTAGAAAGTTAAAGTGAAAGTCACTCAGTCTTACCGACCCCATGGACTATACAGTCCATGGAATTCTCCAAGCCGGAATACTGGAGTGGATAGCCTATCTGTCACTTAAAATGCAGAAATCTTTAAAGTGAGTGACTATCTGAGTTTTTTAATTTTTTTTTAATGCCACTATAAGAAAAACTAATTGCAAAGTCATCATAAACTGAAGAAAGATAAGCAGCAAAGCAAAAAGGAAATTGGGGGGAATTCTCTAGCTCTCCAGTGGTGAAGACTCTGCTCTTCCTGTGTAGGGGATGAGTCTTCCATCCCTGGTCAGGGAACTAAGATCCCATGTGACTCAAAGCTTTGTTGGAGGCAGAGTGTGATCCCCCAAATATGCAAATACTTAGAAATCAAGGAAAAAGTCAAAAACTCATCAGAAAACTAAGCAAAGACATGATAAGTTCTTTGAAAATCAAATAAAAATATTTCCTGAGAAATAAAAATGTGCCTCATTCATCATAAATGAAATCTCATTTAAAATACTATAATTTTTTTTACCTATAATATTGGTAAAATTTCAAAATGTTTGACAATATACTCTGTTGGTGAGGTTATATGAAAAATCGAAGTTTCATTCATTCCTGGAGTACAAAATACTTCAATCTATAGAGAGGGCAATTTAATAAAACCTAACAAAATTTAAAACTCTTTATCCAGCAATTTTTTTATAGGAACATTTTTGTTATTCAGTTACTCAGTCATGTCCAACTCTTTGAGACCCCATGGACTGCAGCATGCCAGGCTTCCCTGTTCTTCACCATCTCCCAGAATTTGTTTGAATTCATGTCCATTGAGTCGTAATGCCATCGAATCATCTCGTCCTCTGTCAACCCCTTATCCTTCTGCCTTTAATCTTTCCCGGCATCAGGGTCTTTTCTAATGAGTCAGCTCTTTGTATTAGGTGGCCAAAGTATTGAAGCTTCAGCTTCTGCATCAGTCCTTCTAATGAATATTCAAGATTGATTTCCTTTAGGATTGAGTGGTTTGATCTCCTTGCAGTCCAGGGGACTCTCAAGAGTCTTCTCCAACACCACAGTTCGAAAGCACCAGTTCTTCGGTGCTCAGCCTGCTTTCTGGTCCAACTCTCACATCCACACATGACTACTGGAAAAACCATAGCTTTGACTATATGAACATTTGCTGTCAAAGTAATGTGTCTGCTTTTCAATATGCTGTCTAGGTGTGTCAAGCTTTTCTTCCAAGGTGCAAGCATCTTTTATTTTCATGGCTGCAGTCACCACATGTAGTGATTTTGGAGCCCAAGAAAATAAAAAGTCTGTCACTCTTTCCATTTTTTCCCTATCTATTTGCCATGAAGTAAAGTGACCAGACGTCATGATCCTAGTTTTTCAAATGTTGAGTTTTAAGCCAGGTTTTTCACTCTCCTTTTCACCTTCATTAAGAGGCTCTTTAGTTCCTCTTAACTTTCTGCCATAACAATGGTGTATATACCCTGCAGAATGTATCCTGCAGAAAAACCTGAAATGATTTTTACATAGGAAATTATTTTCTAGCGGTACTTTTCTGTTAGCAAATAATCCAGTGACAACTAGGCCTACCTATTTAAAGGGAACAGATTAAATACACCATAGGATAATTACACATGTGAAGATTTTTTTAGTTAAAGATTTTTAATACCCTAATATGGAAAATTCTCCAAGATACATAGATAAGTGAAAGGAAAAAACCAAAATCATAATAAAGATACATGACACTGTTATATACTTTATTTAGGGACATAATGAAATATATTTACATTTGCCTATATTTACATAGAGAGACACTAGAAAGTTACACAAGAGCATATAAAACATGTTTCCTAAAGGAGTTCAGTTGAGCAAGTTGTTCAATGCAGGACAGTCAGGGCAGGAGTGATGAATACCTACATGTATACCTTTGGTATATCATTTGGATTTTTGAATCCCATGAATGTACTACAAACTTTAAATTTTTTTTATTTCAATAAGTATAAAATATTTTCCCAAACTTTAGAATATTATAGGATTAGTACATAGCAAGTATTTAATGAATATTTATTGAGTACATTAGAATAAAAATGGTCTGTTCCATAAACAAATGGAGAGAAGAAAAGAAAGGTTAAGGAGAAATAGATAAGAGAGAGATGGAGGGAGGAATAAATTCCACTTGACTTCTGTGTTCACACTTTCTATTTTTATTTGAGGTTAATTTTAAACAACATTTGTTGTCTTATCAGTAAGCATTTCATCTGAGGGCCAACAAAGTTTGTTTAAGCAATGCTGTATCAAACCAAGACACATTATTATATCCTTTTATGAATACATATTGTGAAAGTATGAGATCCTGCTCAATATATATACCCACTACACATATAAATACATTAAGTGCTTCATTAAAAAGAAAATTTAAGGTGGCATGCACTATTCCTTAATTTGGAATTTTCCATCAGAATAAAACTTGACTGAAATTTTCCAAATTGGTTTCCAAGAGTTGTATTTCTGTTCAACTTCACTGCATGTTTGATCTGTCTCAGCCTCATTTGTCATGTAATGCCTTAAGAGCATATTCAAAATGTGTTTCATTTTTCAGATTGGCACTATGTATGTATGTTCACCTAGAGAGCATATTCAAAAGCAGAGACATTACTTTGACAACAAAGGTTCGTCTAGTCAAGGCAATGGTTTTTCCTGTAGTTATGTGTGGATGTGAGAGTTGGACTGTGAAAAAGGCTGAGCGCCGAAGAATTGATGCTTTTGAACTGTGGTGTTGAAGACTCTTGAGAGTCCCTTGGACTGCAAGGAGATCCAACCAGTCCATTCTGAAGGAGATCAGCCCTGGGATTTCTTTGGAAGGAATGATGCTACAGCTGAAACTCCAGTACTTTGGCCACCTCATGCGAAGAGTTGACTCATTGGAAAAGACTGATGCTGGGAGGGATTGGGGGCAGGAGGAGAAGGGGACGACAGAGGATGAGATGGCTGGATGGCATCACTGACTCGATGGACGTGAGTCTGAGTGAACTCCAGGAGTTGATGATGGACAGGGAGGCCTGGCGTGCTGTGATTCATGGGGTCACAAAGAGTCAGACACGACTGAGCAACTGATCTGATCTGAGACAGAAGAATAATTGTATTTTTATTACTAATACTAAAAATGTTACCAACGATATAAAAAGTAAATTTCAGACAGTATAATACAGTTTGAGAGATTCAAACAGTGAAAAATTAGGCATTTTGGAGAAGACAGGGAATTTCATGTGTATCTGATCCCAGCTGTGAATCTTTGCTCAGGGTTAGTTTCAGTAAGTATTTCCTGACTGAGCTTTACATATTTTCAATTAACTGTTAATTGTATCCAGCCAAGGACTTAGAAGGCTTTGAGTACAAAGGGTAGAAGTCTGTTCTACAGATAACACCCTGCCAGAGAATAGGCACTGAATGGTACTAAGTATAGCAAGCATTTAACATTCAGACCCAAAACATGAGTGTGATGGGGCAGGATGGTGGTGGGCTCTTGATATACTGTACTACAAGATGTCATCACCATGTGGACAGGTTGGCTGTGTGACTTCCTTTCTTCTCCTTTCCCACCAGGAGTGTTTACTGTGGTTTCTTAGACCTGACCAGTTATTGTATATTGGATAGATGCAATGCAAATAGCTTTTATTTTCATATATCTTTGCATTTAGAGATGCCACACATCTAGGACTTCACAGACACACCCCCGGCATCACCCCATGAAGTGGAGACAAAGCACATCACCAGAGGCCTGAGCTTGATGCAGTGTCTGGATCTGGCTGGTTTCCCTGAGAAATGCTAGATTATTTTTTGTTAGAGTATAAATGATTTACAGTGTCATGTTAGTTTCTTCTGTACAGTGAAGTAAACGAGCTATGTATGCATGAGTTGTTGCTGAGTCATGTCTGACTCATTGCAACCTCATGGGCTGTAGCCTGCCAGGCTCCTCTGTCCATGGAATTTCCCAAGCAAGAATAGTGGAATAGGCCGTTGCCTCCTCTAGGGATCTACCAGAGTCAGAGATGGAACCTGTGTCTCCTGCATCTCCCTTATTGGCAGGCATCTCCGCATTACTCATCTTTACCACTGAGTCACCTGAGAATTAGCTATACCTATACATATAACACATGCCCTCCCTCTTGAGCATCCCACCCACCTCTCTGGGTCATCACAGTGCACCAAGCTAAGCAATTTGTGCTATATAACAGCTTCCCACTAGCTAGCTATTTTACACTTGCTAGGGTATATATGTCAATGCTATTCTCTCCATTCATCCCACCTTCTCTTCCCCCCGCTGGGTCCACATGTCCATTCTCTTGTCTGTGTCTCTATTCCTGAGAAGTGTTAGATTTTTAATATTGATCTTTACTAATGAGCAAATGGGGAAAAGGTACCAAGGCCAGACTGTTATTTTTCACTTAAAGATCAAATAATGACACTGTGGTCCCTTATACCTTGAGGTGTCATCATGAGGTGACACCAAGGAAAGCCAGGTATTGTTAAAATGTCCTACCTATGCAAGTTTCAGTCTGTATCTGAAAAGGAATGGAGAACAGTGCATTTTCCCTGTTTATATCCAGTGGAGACAGCTATCTGTCTCCCTTTTTGAAAGAAGGAGAAAAAATATATAACTTCTACTCCTTTGAGAAGTGATGGCAAGGATTCTGGATTCTTACCCTGAAATTTTGAAATGTAAATACATCTTTCGAAGGTCAGATAAACACTGAATGTCTCCTGCTTTCATGACCTAGAGATGTTGCCAAGTTCTGGACTTCATAGGTTTTGGAATGTAAATAGCTAAAGAGAGAGAGCTCTCCAGTCTTTCTGGCACCTTGGGACTTAACCTAGAATCCTAATCCAAATTGCCACCAGTCTAACTCTTGTAATATGTGAGGAGTCAAATGCTTCCAGGAAAAATAAAAACAAACATTTCCTATCTTTGTGTCCTATATGTTTCCTTGTCTCAGAAGGCTAGGGCTTTTTTTATGGAAGTTGTTTTTCCTCATAAGAAGGAGAATGTTTCTTTTTAAACAGGATGGAGAATATACATTCAAAATATTTGACACCAATATTCCAGGCAGACATCATCAGTATTGCTCAATAATATTTTTATTACTATTTCTGCTCTCTTCTTTCAGTCATGTAGTAAAATTGTGCTTAATTGACCTTTGAAGTTGGAATAATTGTGTCAGCCAATAATATAAGAGTGAAAGATTATGTATCTTTTGCAGGTGGAAAGCTTGAAAAATCACTCTTCCCTAAATGGTAGACTCTCTGATACCCACATTCCTTAGTGAAGATGATGTGGCACAGAGCCCAAGGCATATATGTAATGAACATAAAACTAAACCCTGATTTTTAGGTCTTTGAGATTTGGTGGTTGCTTGTTATGCAGCGTCTATGGAAATACCCTTTCTGATATGTACACATATAAAGTAATTGAAAAGCACCACTGATCTAAAATTCTAGAAATTGATGTGCTTTGAGCTGTTTTCTTCTCTGAGATATGTCACTCCCTCCCTGCAAAAGGCATGAAACACTCAAGAATTTAATATAACTCTGGTGTTATAACTCTGGTGTTACCGAGAATATAACTCTGGTGTCAGCAACAACCCATGAACTCTGATTCATCTTCCATCAAAATATATTAGATATTAAAGTTAACAGGATTGAATTCTGTGAGATCCTTATGTCCACTAATTTCCATGTATACATGTATATAGTAAATGTTAACTTCTCCATAAGAAATCTGCTTAGCTTAAGAAAGTCAACATTAATTCATCTATATGAAAAATGTGGTAACATTTATCTTTAATTTTTTTAGATACAATAGAAACTGATTTCAACATACCAGAGATTGAATTTGAAGAACCCAAAGAATATTTTCATGTTTTTTGTTGTTGTTGTTGTTCTGTAATATTTTTTTTCAATATTCATACTATACTTTTATTTTTTTTCCATATGTGATATTATACGTATTTCAATGCCATTCTCCCAAATCATCCCACCCTCTCCCTCTCCCACAGAGTCCAAAAGACTGTTCTATACATCAGTGTCTCTTTTGCTGTCTTGCACACAGGGTTATTGTTACCATCTTTCTAAATTCCATATATATGCGTTAGTATACTGTATTGGTGTTTTTCTTTCTGGCTTACTTCACTCTGTATAATAGGCTCCAGTGTCATCCACCTCATTAGAACTGATTCAAATGTATTCTTTTTAATGGCTGAGTAATACTCCATTGTGTATATGTACCACAGCTTTCTTATCCATTCGTCTGCTGATGGACATCTAGGTTGCTTCCATGTCCTGGCTATTATAAACAGTGCTGCGATGAACATTGGGGTACACATGTCTCTTTAATGTTTTTTTAATGTTCCTCAAACAAGATCATTTCAAAAGGAAGGTCTAAACATTTTTTAGATAAAAAAATTGTTTTCTATAGTTTATTTAGTGAAGACTCTGTTTGTTTTCCACATTAATCCTTAGAATTCCTATGGGTGAGTTTTATTTACTGTCTTATGAGATCCTACAGGAAATTAATCAAAAGAATCCTCTTAAGTAGCTGAAATCCACAGACTATCAGGGCAATTGAAGAATAGTGCTATATTAATAAATTGTATTGATGATACTCTTTAACTGGAATCCAGGAAGTAAATTAAGTGATAAGTTTAACTTCTTATTCTCTAATCTCAGATTTTAAAACAGGTATCTTTAATTTTAAGAAACAGTTTCACTACAGAGAACAACAGGTAATCATCCATTATTCATCTGAATTGCAGTGGAAAGAAACAGAAGTTATTGCCTCTAAAATTATACTTATTAAATGCTTTCAGATAGAAAATGCACACAACGTAGGCAATCATTTATATAATTCAGCACACAAAAAAGATATTTCAATAGAGATGCTCAACACCTGAATTTGAGGCTTCTCTCTTTACAATATTACTGTCAACCATTGTTGTGCCTTTTTTTCTTTGAAATGAAAGAAACCAGATCTTCTTCTTGACAGTATCAACAAAGTAAGTAAGTTTTATCACTTTTACCTCTATCCAGTAATAAAAAGTTTTATGTGAGATTTTGTATGCTTTAATTTTTTGTTAAATTACTCTTTTTCAGAATCATTATTTTTATATTTTTAAAATTTTCCTGAATATATATTAATACACAGTGCCTAAAAATAACTTTATTAAAATTAATGACACACACACAAAATAAATTTTTCTACTTAGAATTGCTACCAAGTTCAAGTTCATACTGCTTGCCACAGGAAAGTGAAAGTGAAAGTCATTCAGTTGTGTTCAACTCTTTGAGACCCCATGGACTATACCATGGAATTCTCCAAGCCAGAATACTGGAGTGGATAGCCATTCCCTTCTCCAGGGGATCTTCCCAACCCAGGGATCAAACCCAGGTCTCCTGCACTGCAGGCATATTCTTTACCATCTGAGTCACCAGGGAAGCCCACTTGCCATAGGACTGCTGCTGCTGCTAAGTCGCTTCAGTTGTGTCCAACTCTGTGCGACCCCATAGACGGCAGCCCACCAGGCTCCCCCGTCCCTGGGCTTCTCCAGACAAGAACACTGGAGTGGGTTGCCATTTCCTTCTCCAATGTATGAAAGTGAAAAGTGAAAGTGAAGTTGCTCAGTCATGTCCAACTCTTCGCGACCCTATGGACTGCAGCCCACCAGGCTCCTCCTTCCATGGGATTTTCCAGGCAAGAGTACTGGAGTGGGTTCCCATTGCCTTCAGTTCAGTTCAGTTCAGTCACTCAGTCGTGTCCAACTCTTTGCGACCCCATGAATCGCAGCATGCCAGGCCTCCTTGTCCATCACCAACTCCCGGAGTTCACTCAGACTCACGTCCACCAAGTCAGTGATGCCATCCAGCCATCTCATCCTCTGTCGCCCCCTTCTCCTCCTGCCCCCAATCCCTCCCAGCATCAGAGTCTTTTCCAATGAGTCAACTCTTCGCATGAGGTGGCCAAAGTACTGAAGTTTCAGCTTCAGCATCATTCCCTTCAAAGAAATCCCAGGGCTGATCTCCTTCAGAATGGACTGGTTGGATCTCCTTGCAGTCCAAAGGACTCTCAAGAGTCTTCTCCAACACCACAGTTCAAAAGCATCAATTCTTTGGCGCTCAGCCTTCTTCACAGTCCAACTCTCATATCCATACATGACCACAGGAAAAACCATAGCCTTGACTAGATGAACCTTTGTTGTCAAAGTAATGTCTCTGCTTTTGAATATGCTGTCTAGGTTGGTCATAACTTTCCTTCCAAGGAGCAAGCGTCTTTTAATTTCATGGCTGCAGTCACCATCTGCAGTGATTTTCGAGCCCAGAAAAAATAAAGTCTGACACTGTTTCCACTGTTTCCCCATCTATTTCCCATGAAGTGATGGGACCGGATGCCATGATCTTCGTTTTCTGAATGTTGAGCTTTAAGCCAACTTTTTCACTCTCCACTTTCACTTTCACCAAGAGGCTTTTTATTTCCTCTTCACTTTCTGCCATAAGGGTGGTGTCATCTGCATATCTGAGGTGATTGATATTTCTCCCAGCAATCTTGATTCCAGCTTGTGTTTTTTCCAGTCCAGCATTTCTCATGATGTACTCTGCATAGAAGTTAAATAAGCAGGGTGACAATATACAGCCTTGACATACTCCTTTTCCTATTTGGAACCAGTCTGCTGTTCCATGTCCAGTTCTAACTGTTGCTGCCATTGCCTTAGGACAGGCCAATACATAGATGAATTGTCAGGCAAGGAACAGTGACTCGTTCAGGGAGCCAGAAGACTGGGAAGACAGCAGGCTCATGTCCCAAAAAATCATCTTACCTGACTTAGAAATCAGACTTCTTTTATATTAACAAGGAATAGGCAGTGTGACTGGCTATTACACTTCTTGGCATCAAGTATCCTTTGTTCTTGCAACCATCCACATAGTTTAGGTCACCTGTTCCTGTAAAACTCCAACAAGGCAAATGTTATTCCCTGCTCTGCAGCTTGTTATCTCTGTATGAATGGGAATATGTATCCTTTTAAAGGTCAAATTTGGGAGACAGAGTCTTGAGAATGAGCTATGCTGTGTATTTCAGACTATAAGCAACATTCTTTCACAAAGATGCAGAGCCAGCAGGACTAAACACAGGCATCAGAGCACGAGTTAGAAGTAAAGGAATAGATTCAATATGGAGTCAGCCTTGTTCTTCTCTGTTATAAAACAACTTTTAACAAAAATTATGAAGTTTTCTAAAAGTGTTGATATATCAATTCAATAGTTTTCAGGTTTGGTTTTGGTTTAAGTTGACCTTTTTTATTAATCCAGGGATTAAAGAATTCCTCTCCTCAAAAAGAAGAAAAAGAGATTTTTTTAAAAATTGAAAAAATACACTTGGTCAAAGACGTATCTATTATTAGAGATGGAAATTTGGATAAATTTTTGATCTTCATCTTCAATATACTCTTTATTACAATCTTTAAAATATTTATTTTAATGCAAGTCAAGACCAATTTGTCTTAACAGATACATTTAGAGGTAAAATAAAATTTAGGAATATTAATGCATTAAGTTTTTTCAGTATTTATTTCCACTTTTATTTAATCACCATGAAAACCATGTCCTAGATTAATTGAATAAAAGAGTGACATGACTGAATTCTTCTGTTTATATCTAGGTGAGTAGTATCCTTTGGTTCAGTGGTCTAAGACATCTTTGCTGCTGCTAAGTTGCTTCAGTGGTGTCCGACTCTGTGCGACCCCATAGACGGCAGCCCCCCAGGCTCCCCCATCCCTGGGATTCTCCAGGCAAGAACACTGGAGTGGGTTAATCCTTCTCCAATGCATGAAAGTGAAAACTGAAAGTGAAGTCGCTCAGTCATGTCCAACTCTTAGCAACTTCATGGACTGCAGCCTACCAGGCTCCTCCGTCCATGGGATTTTCCAGGCAAGAGTACTGGAGTGGGGTGCCATTGCCTTCTCCGAAGACATCTTTACTCAGATCTAACTGGACCTGCTCTCACACAATAGAAAGGCCAATCTGCTGAAGAGGTGCTGGGTGTTGACAATTAAAAAATCATAATGTATCAAATCACTTAAATATGCTTCATACGAAAAAGCTATTGAATTTGGGAGTAACAAAGACATCTGGATATTATCATGAACCTCATCTTTAATTTTTAACTAGTCTAGCTCATACCAAAAATATAGAAGGAGGAATTTGGTGTTTGCTATGGAAAGATGATGGACCTTGTACAGCAAGGATGACTGGAGAGGGACAAATGAGATCCTCCCTAAAACAACTGATCCTTCCGAATCAACTTTTCTGTTTTAGAAAAGGAAAAAGAACAAAGGAAAAAAAAAAAAAACTTTCCCCTTTCAGCCTGAGGTTGAGAATGACAGAAGGAAATGGCTACCATCCTAGAAAACTCTGTTATATAGCTGTCAAAACCTAAAAAAACAGCTGTTTAAACTCTAAATCATCCTCAAGAATGAGAAGGCTTGGCTAGATATATATTTAGCCATTCCAAATATGTAATTTGGAAACATTTATTTAGCCTCTTGAGGCCTCTATTACATGATCAGAGATTAAACCAAAATATTGATAGTACTTTAATTCTCTAAGTAGGTGTTTGGGCAAAATACTCTATTAAATTTCTTCCTTAAATGAGAATTTTGATTTATAACGCATGAGGAAGCAAAGGAGTTTGGGTTTTGCTTTTTCTTTAGTATCTAAGCTGGACTTTTCTTTTTTGAGTCTCAGAAAAACGGGTGAGAACAGACTTCAGTTTGAGTCCCAACTTGCCCAACTGTGGTTCCCACAGGACCTTTTGAGGAAGAATTTCATCCCTTGTTCTGGATGCTCAGTGAATCAACTCCACCAAGAGCCCTGGGATTCTAGAGGAAGTTTTGCAATGATTCTCTGAGGTTTTGGCCCTGAAGAAGAAAGCAGTAATTTTAAGAGTTTTGACATTTTATGTACCATTTTGTCCCCATTCAACCGTAAGTTAAAAAAAAAAAAAAAAAAAGCTGTTTAGAAGAAATTTTTCCCAAATACCCGGCACCGAATGCAGCATAGAGACCTCATAAGGGACTTTTTAAAAGAGTAGCTATGCAGAGACCCATCCTTAAAATAAGCTCATGATATCTGCATTAAGTAAAATAAATGACCACTGTAAGTTCGATGCATGAAGTAGGTCACCCAAAGCCGGTGCTCTGGGACAAACCAGAGGGATAGGATGGGAAGGGAGGTAGAAGGGGGTTCAGGATTAGGGGGATGCATGTATACCTATGGCCAATTCATGTTGATGTGTGGCAAAAACTATTACAATATTGCAATTATCTTCCAATTAAAATAAATTAATTAGTTTAAAAAAAACTCATGGGGAGGGGAGAATTTTAAGGTCCTCCAACACTTTCACATTCCAGGCACCTGGGACCCCATTTGCTCTTAACAAAACTGTACCCTCAACTTTCTGAGGGACTTTATATATTTTAAGTCATTCCTGGTGACATCATCCACACAGAATAGAAGTTTTATAATAAGAAAAGAGAATAAATTTGTCCTCTCATCAACCTTCTCCTCACTATTCCCTGAACCAACAACAAAACAATTTGGGTGGTATTTCAGAAAAGGAATGTGACAAGGCCTGTTTAATTTTGAAACAGTAGCTATTGAAGCTATTTCCTCAGACTTAAGCATCATGATGCTATGTCGCTTCCCTTTCAAAGAAGAGAGGCGAATTTTGCTTGTTTGTATTTTTGATCTACCAAGTCACATCTCTGGGGGAAAAAAAAAAAAAAAGACTGTTGAAATAATGAATGTGAAAATATTTGAAATGGTGCCTGGCACTTAGAAGCCAGTGAATAAGTGTATTTTATAAAGAATAACTGACACGGTTAAAATTACTTGTAAAGGCAAAAATCTTTATTTAATCAATTTATACATTTTAAACTGTTGTGCTTCCCAAACCTGGGTATACATTAAAGTCATCTGGAGTCTTAAAAAACAGTACCATGTTTTGCTTAAAGCAAATGACCTCTGCCCTCATCTTCAGGCAAAGTCAACTCTGATTTCTGCATGGCTGGGAAGACCAGCTGCTGAGAGTCAAGGCTTTGTAATATCATTGGAAATTTACATCCACTTCCACAAAAGAATATGAAAAAAATGACATATTTTGCTTCTAATCTAGATGGGAAAATTGTATATAACTTTAATGGTAACTCTTTCCTAAGAATTGTCTTCAAATCCTGTAGAAAATTAAGATATTTTCAAACGCATTCCTCCTTATTCCACAATTTTTTTATTTTAAGTACAATTGCAATAAATTAAATGTGTTTCTATTTCCAATAATTTGTTCAGAAACAAACTACAAGTTTGCATAAAGACCTTATTAGACCCCAGTATTATTATAAACATGAACCCTAAATTATTCAGTCATTTACCTGTGAACATAATCTCTGAGGGTAACATTCCAGGTTCAAGTATAACTCAATGAATAAAAAAATAAAATATAGCCTACTCTGAATTATATTTCATAAACTGACTACTCATCAACATTAACAAGTTCACTAAGATAAATAATTATATAGAGGGGACAAAGGACATGCAATAAAAATATTTGGCATACTGGGTTTCTACTTCTCTATTAGCTTCTATTCTTTTCTATGACAGAAAGTCTTCCTGTGTTATTTCAGAGACAGTCAGATGCCAGAGAGGGCTCTGTGTGCTGACTGGTTTTAAGGCCACTAAACAATGATCTGTGTGGTGTGATTCAAGTAGGCCAAACAGTCCGGGATGCCCTTCCAAAAACCTCTCATGTGCTGACTGATGCTAGACACTCTGGAATGTTTTATACCCTAGATAAGAAGTTCTTAGCTGGGGTGTCTTTAAGTGTTTTAAAATACTCTGTTTAAAAATACAGATGTCCAGGCCCCATCCAGAAGTACTGAATCCAAATATTTGGGGGTTGGATGCAGTATATGTGAAAACTTTGATCTGTACTAAATACCAAACCCTCTGCCCCTCCGACCCATGTCCTTAGCAGAACTCTCACCTAAAATCATTTTCAAGAACCTGTATTTTAGTATGAATTACCTGGAAGCATGTCCTGAGGAGGTAAAGAAGAGAAGCATCCATCAGTACTACAGTGGGAAGACTATGATACAAATTTCAGAAAAATGTAGACTGATCTCATGTGTTAGATCCAGCAGAAACAAGAAAATAAAATACTACCAGAGTTAACAAGGCCTCAGATTATTAATTTTTTACAAAAAAAACTATAAAACAATAAATTTCCATAATAGTTTGAAAGACTTTAAAAAATTGCACACTAGAGGAAAAATAAGAGTCAGTCAAAAAATTAGGAAAAGGCCCCTTGCCCAGAAATGGACAAGAATTAATACATAGAGAGATAAATATTTTACAGTGCTTTTAACATTTATGAAGTACCTTTCACATATTTTATATTATTTGTGCATCAAAACAGCCCTATTGTTTGTAGAACTAAGTTTAAGCAGGTTATGATTCACACTATATTAGGGATGAATAGCAGTAGTAGTAGTATGTGTGTGTGTGCTCAGTTAAGTCCAACTCTTTGGAGACCCCATGAACTGTAGCCTGCCAGCTTTCTCTGTCCATGAAATTTTCCACACAAGAATACTAGAGTGGGTTGTCATTTCCTTCTCCAGGGAATCTTCCCAATCCAGGGATTGAACCCACGTCCTTTGCATTTCCTGAATTGGCAGGCAGATTTTTTTTTTTTTTACCAACTATACCACCTGGGAAGCTCATATATCAGATATGGAAACTTAAAGAGGTTAACTGGGTTTGCCAAGGTCCTATCACCAGGATCTAAGAGTGTGTGCTTGAATCTGTTTGCCTAAAAGCTGAGCACCAAAGAATTGATACTTTTTGGATAAGACTCTTGAGAGTCCCTTGGACTGCAGGGAGATCCAACCAGTCCATCCTAAAGGAGATCAGTCCTGGGTGTTCATTGGAAGGACTGATGGTGAAGCTGAAACTTCAATACTTTGGCCACCTGATGCAAAGAGCTGACTCATTTGAAAAGACCTAATGCTGGGAAAGATTGAGGGCAGGAGGAGAAGGGGCCAATAGAGGATGAGATGGTTGGATAGCATCACCGACTTGATGGACATAGGTTTGGGTGAACTACAGGAATTGTTGATGGAGGCCTGGCGTGCTATGGTTCATGGGGTCACAAAGAGTCAGACACGACTGAGCAACTGAACTGAACTGAGTGAATCACAGCATTCCCTGGAAAATAAGTAAAATTTGATCAATTAAGATAATTTTCCTGTCACTGCAATCTAACAAAATATATGAGCTATGTCTTTCTCAAAGAAAAAACATTTTTCTTGGGTCTCTCATCAAAACAGGAGGATCATCTTGCTAAGTGTTTCTTAGTTAAGTTCCCAACTTTTGTTAGTGGCATGGAGAAGTTTGGATTCTCTTCTGAAATTCTTTGCTATTCAAAGAACTCCCCCAGGAGTCTGGGGGTTATGTCAACCCCCCTCCTACTGCTTCCAAATCATTACAGCATAAAAAAAACCATCTATTTTACTAATGTCATCCAGTGTCCCAAATTTAACTAGGAGTTCCTTTATGTGTAATCTGTGTCTGGCAGAGGTGAGATCAAGGTCAATGTACAATGTTCGATATTCCTTTTAATGCTCCGGTTTCTATCTCTCCATCTTTTCTCATCAGTCTAGTAAAATATCTATTGACCATCCCCTTGGAAAAGAAATGCAAAAAAGCAAAATGGCTGTCTAGGGAGGCCTTAAAAATAGCTGTGAAAACAGAAGCGAAAAGCAAAGGAGAAAAGGAAAGATATAAGCATCTGAATGCAGAGTTCCAAAGAATAGCAAGAAGAGATAAGAAAGCCTTCTTCAGCAATCAATACAAAGAAATAGAGGAAAACAACAGAATGGGAAAGACTGGAGATCTCTTCAAGAAAATTAGAGATACCAATAGAACATTTCATGCAAAGATGGGCTTGATAAAGGACAGAAATGGTATGGACCTAACAGAAGCAGTAGATATTAAGAAGAGGTGGCAAAAATACACAGAGCTGTACAAAAAAGATCTTCACGACCAAGACAATCACGATGATGTGACCACTCACCTAGAGCCAGACATCCTGGAATGTGAAGTCAAGTGGGCCTTAGAAAGCATCACTATGAACAAAGCTAGTGGAGGTGATGGAATTCCAGTGGAGCTGTTTCAAATCCTGAAAGAGGATGCTGTGAAAGTGCTGCACTCAATATGCAAGCAAATTTGGAAAACTCAGCAGTGGCCACAGGACTGGAAAAGGTCAATTTTCATTCCAATCTCAAAGAAAGGCAATGCCAAAGAATGCTCAAACTACCACACAATTGCACTCATCTCACACGCTAGTAAAGTAATGCTCAAAATTCTCCAAGCCAGGCTTCTGCAATACGTGAACTTCCAGATGTCCAAGCTGGTTTTAGGAAAGGCAGAGGAACCAGAGATCAAATTGCCAACATCCGCTGGATCATGGAAAAAGCAAGAGAGTTCCAGAAAAACATCTATTTCTGCTTTATTGACTATGCCAAAGCCTTTGACTGTGTGGATCACAATAAACTGTGGAAAATTCTGAAAGAGATGGGAATACCAGACCACCTGACCTGCCTCTTGAGAAACCTATATGCAGGTCAGGAGTCAACAGTTAGAACTGGACATGGAAGAACAGACTGGTTCCAAATAGGAAAAGGAGTTCGTCAAGGCTGTATATTGTCACCCTGCTTATTTAACTTCTATGCAGAGTACATCATGAGAAACGCTGGACTGGAAGAAACACAAGCTGGAATCAAGATTGCCAGGAGAAATTTCAATAACCTCAGATATGCAGATGACACCACCCTTATGGCAGAAAGTGAAGAAGAACTAAAAAGCCTCTTGATGAAAGTGAAAGTGGAGAGTGAAAAAGTTGGCTTAAAGCTCAACATTCAGAAAATGAAGATCACGGCATCTGGTCCCATCACTTCATGGGAAATAGATAGGGAAACAGTGGAAACAGTGTCAGACTTTATTTTTCTGGGCTCCAAAATCACTACAGATGGTGACTGCAGCCATGAAATTAAAAGACGCTTACTCCTTGGAAGGAAAGTTATGACCAACCTAGATAGTATATTGAAAAGAAGAGATATTACTTTGCCAACAAAGGTCCATCTAGTCAAGGCTATCATTTTTCCAGTAGTCATGTGTGGATGTGAGAGTTGGACTGTGAAGAAAGCTGAGCGGCCAAAGAATTGATGCTTTTGAACTGTGGTGTTGGAGAAGACTCTTGAGAGTCCCTTAGACTGCAAGGAGATCTAACCAGTCCATTCTAAAGGAGATCAGTCCTGACTGTTCATTGGAAGGACTGATGTTGAAGCTGAAACTCCAATACTTTGGTCACCTCATGCGAAGAGTTGACTCACTGGAAAAGACCCTGATGCTGGGAGGGATTGGCGGCAGGAGAAGAAGGGGACGACAGAGGATGAGATTGCTGGATGGCATCCCCAACTCGATGCACATGAGTTTGAGTGAAGTCTGAGAGATGGTGATGGACAGGGAGGCCTGGCATGCTGCGATTCATGGGGTTGCAAAGAGTTGGACACACTCTGCAACTGAACTGAACTGAACTGAACTGCATTATCTTTACAAAGAACTTTTTGTTTAATTGATTCCTCTAATGTTCTTCTCTTTTGTCAATTTCTATCTTGATATTATTATTTCCATCTTCCTCTTACTGGCACTGGATTGGCTGCTCTTAGTTTTCTATCTTCTTAAGGTAAAAGCTGAGACTATTGATCTTAGATCTTTCTTCCTTTTTACTATAAGGTTTTAAAGTTACAACTTTTCCTCTAAGCACAGACTTTTTTCTGTTAATTATTTCCAATTTAATTCATCCATTTGAAGTTATTAAAAATTGTTTTATGACCTAGCATAGGGTCTACCCTGGAGGATGAGTCACATGCAGTGAAACTGTACTGTGGAGTGAAAGTCCTCTATAAGTCAGGTCAAGTTGAATGATAGGGTCATTTTAGTCTTCTTTATCCTTATTGCTTTTTTTTTTTTCTGGTTGCCTTGTGATTACTACAAGAGGACTATTGAAGTCTCCAACTAAGATTGTTGAGTTGTCTATTTCTCTCATGAATATATAAGATTTTTCTCAATTTATTTAGGGACTCCATTTTAATGCATTTACAGTTGTTAAATCTTTATGGCATATTGGCTACTTTATCAATAGGAAATGTCCCTTTCTGTCCTTAGCAATATTCCTTAAAGCCATTGTTGATACTAATATAACTACTTCAGATTATTTATAGTTGCAGTTTGAATGGTATATCATTTTGGCATCATTTGCTTTCACTTATTTATTTCTTTGGCTATGAGTAAAATATTTCTTTTATAGAAAGCTTTCTTATTCACTTTAGCAATCCCTGCCTTTTGATTGTGGAGAAGGCAATGGCAAGCCACTCCAGTACTCTTGCCTAGAAAATCCCATGGATGGAGGAGCCTGGTAGGCTGCAGTTCATGGGGTCCCTACGAGTCGGACACGACTGAGTGAATTCACTTTCACATTTCACTTTCACACAATGGAGAAGGCAATGGCAACCCACTCCAGTGTTCTTGCCTGGAGAATCCCAGGGACAGCAGAGCCTGGTGGGCTGCCGTCTATGGGGTTGCACAGAGTCGGACACGACTGAAGCAACTTAGCAGCAGCAGCAGCAGCAGCCTTTTGATTGAAATGTTTAATCTATTTACATTTAAAATGATTATTGTTAGGGTTGGATTTACATTTTGCTATTTTCTTTAACACATTTCATATCTTTTCTGTTTCTCTTTATCTGCCTTCCTTTGTGATAAACAAGCATGTTTCAGTTCAGTTCAGTCACTCAGCCATGTCTGACTCTTTGCAACTCCATGAATCACAGCACACCAGGCCTCCCTGTCCATCACCAACTCCCGGAGTTCACTCAGGCTCACGTCCATTGAGTCAGTGATGCCATCCAGCCATCTCAGCCTCTGTCATCCCCTTCTCCTCCTGCCCCCAATCCCTCCCAGCATCAGGGTCTTTTCCAGTGAGTTAACTCTTCACATGAGGTGGCCAAAGTACTGGAGTTTCAGCTTCAGCATCAGTCCTTTACCATATTTACTTTCTCTATTGATTTTTAGCTTTATATGTAAACAGACACAGAATATTTATTCATTGACTTTATACTTCTTCATCAAAACTTTGAATATGTCATTGCATCCTGCCTGTTTGGCTCCATTGTTTCTCATAAGCAGTCAGTTCTTAATCATATTATTGACAACCATTTCTGTGTTACTGCTTTCAAGATTTTCTCTTTGACTTTGGCTTTCAGCAATTTGACAATGTTTAATTGTGGGTTTTTGTGTTTATATTACTTAGGCTTATATTACTTAGGTTTCATGAGTATCTGAGAACTCTTAGATTCTATTTTTCACCAAATTTGGCAAGTTTTAGCCATTACTTCTTTCTTTTTTTTTTTTTTTTTTTTCTGTTTCTTTTTCTATCTCCTAGCTGGAGACAGGAGACAGCTGGGATTCATAGCTGGAATGTGTCATACTGTCTCTTCACTATTCTTCAGTCTGTTTTCTATTGTTGAAATTGGCTATTTTTTATTGATCTAATTCATGTTCACAGTGATTCCTTATTCCACCACCTCAAATCTGTTCTTGATTCCTTCATTCCATTTGTTGTAATACTTGACTGTAGATTTTCTTTTCTGTATTGATATTTTATATTTACTAACTTGTTATCCTAATTTATTTTTACTCTTCAAATTGTCTCCTTTAATTCTTTGAATGTATTTTAATGGCTGAATTGGAGTCTTTGCTAAATCCGTCAAATGAACCCCTTCAGAAAATGTTTCTATGGACAGCTTCTGCTTCTGGAACTGAGTATAAACTATGCTTTACTACTTCTTTGTATGTCCCATAGTTGTGTTTGAAATCATACATTTTAGATGATTTATTGTATCAGATCAGATTAGATCAGTCGCTCAGTCGTGTCTGACTCTTTGCCACCCCATGAATCGCAGCACACCAGGCCTCCCTGTCCATCACCAACTCCTGGAGTTCACTGAGATTCACGTCCATCGAGTCAGTGATGCCATCCAGCCATCTCATCCTCTGTCGTCCCCTTCTCCTCCTGCCCCCAATCCCTCCCAGCATCAGAGTCTTTTCCAATGAGTCAACTCTTCGCATGAGGTGGCCAAAGTACTGAAGTTTCAGCTTCAGCATCATTCCTTCCAAAGAAATCCCAGGGCTGATCTCCTTCAGAATGGACTGGTTGGATCTCCTTGCAGTCCAGGGGAATCTCAAGAGTCTTCTCCAACACCACAGTTCAAAAGCATCAATTCTTTGGCACTCAGCCTTCTTCACAGTCCAACTCTCACATCTAAACATGACCACTGGAAAAACCATAGCCTTGACTAGATGAACCTTTGTTGGCAAAGTAATGTCTCTGCTTTTGAATATGCTATCTAGGTTGGTCATAACTTTCCTTCCAAGGAGTAAGTGTCTTTTAATTTCATGGCTGCAGTCACCATCTGCAGTGATTTTGGAGCCCAGAAAAATAAAGTCTGACACTGTTTCCCTATCTATTTCCCATGAAGTGGTGGGACCGGATGCCATGATCTTCATTTTCTGAATGTTAAGCTTTAAGCCAACTTTTTCACTCTCCACTTTCACTTTCATCAAGAGGCTTTTGAGTTCCTCTTCACTTTCTGCCATAAGGGTGGTGTCATCTGCATATCTGAGGTTATTGAAATTTCTCCTGGCAATCTTGATTCCAGCTTGTGTTTCTTCCAGTCCAGCGTTTCTCATGATGTACTCTGCATAGAAGTTAAATAAGCAGGGTGACAATATACAGCCTTGACGAACTCCTTTTCCTATTTGGAACCAGTCTGTTCTTCCATGTCCAGTTCTAACTGTTGACTCCTGACCTGCATATAGGTTTCTCAAGAGGCAGGTCAGGTGGTCTGGTATTCCCATCTCTTTCAGAATTTTCCACAGTTTTATTGTGATCCACGCAGTCAAAGGCTTTGGCATAGTCAATAAAGCAGAAATAGATGTTTTTCTGGAACTCTCTTGCTTTTTCCATGATCCAGCGGATGTTGGCAATTTGATCTCTGGTTCCTCTGCCTTTTCTAAAACCAGCTTGAACATCAGGAAATTCACAGTTCACATATTGCTGAAGCCTGGCTTGGAGAATTTTGAGCATTACTTTACTAGCGTGTGAGATGAGTGCAATTGTGCTGTAGTTTGAGCATTCTTTGGCATTGCCTTTCTTTGGGATTGGAATGAAAACTGACCTTTTGCAGTCCTGTGGCCACTGCTGAGTTTTCCAAATTTGCTTGCATATTGAGTGCAGCACTTTCACAGCATCCTCTTTCAGGATTTGAAAGCGCTCCACTGGAATTCCATCACTTCCACTAGCTTTGTTCGTAGTTATGCTTTCTAAGGCCCACTTGTCTTCACAGCTCTATATAAATTCCCTTTTTATTTTTATGAGGGTTATTGTCTGGATTTAACCTCAGAACCTACCTACTCCATGGTACACAGTCAGATATCTCTGCTCAGGTCTTCCATCAAATGTTTGTTTTTCAACTTGGCTTCCCTGATGTTACCTCCTGTACCTACATAATTAAGAACTGAGTTAATGCTCTGAACAAAACTTTTACTCAAATACCTCAAACACATATGGTTTCCACCCTTAGCCTGTGGTTAAGGAAATGCATTCAAATTTGCAGCCTGTTCTCAAGTCTCTCCAGGCTTACTTTTGTTTGCTACCTTTCTTTTTGTGTGTTTAATAGTTTTGTTTTGTTTTGTTAGATCTCTTCTGCACACACATAGATCCCACTCAGCCAGTGGGCATGGGAATTGTTTATTTTAGCACTTTCAAGACTCCCTCATTTCCAGAATCTACCCATGAAATGTCTGGCTGGATGTACTTCCTGCCCATTCCCACTCGAGTTTATCACCACTGTTAATCAGCAAAGCAGGGGATTTTACCTCCAACTCTGTATTGAAGTTGAGTCAGTCTGCCACAGGTTTTTTCACCCAGTCACCTCTTCTGAAACTAGAGCTTTTGCTATCCAACGGAGGCTGGGGGATGGGGTGAGGGCGTGAGCAGTCCAGTGATTGCCAGAGACACCTAATGTCCTTTCCCAAAGCACTCACTGACTTTTAGCAATTAATACTTCTCAAAATGTTATCTGCTTTTGGTCAATTTCCAGTGCCTTTATTGTTTTTGACAATTTAGTATGGTTTTATAATCTGTTTGTGGAGATGAATTGCCAAGCTATTCATACAGCTATTATCCTGTTGATGTGTCAGTCTGCAAAAGGCAAAATCATAGAGACAAAATAAGTCAGTGGCTTCCAGGCACTGGAGTGGGATGAAGAAAAGTCCTGACTACAAAGGAGGTACCACGTAAGTTATTGGGGTGATGGAAAGGTTCTAGATCTTCATTTTGATTTTTTTCACATGACTACATGCATTTGTTAAAACTCATAATACTGCACAATGAATTTTACTAAAGGTAATTTATGCCTTAAGAAAGTTGGTTTTACAATAACAATAATACAGTCTGTGGAGTCACACAACCCAGGTTCAATTCCCAGTTCTGCCTGTGAATACAAGTGACCTAGGACAAACTACTTAACCTCTGTCTCATATCTCAGCTTTGCCAAGTATGATAATCATAATAGTTTCCTATTGCTGCCAGAACAAATTACCACCAGCTTAGTAGTTTACAACAACATAAACATATTACTATACAATTTTGGAGTTCAGAAGTCCAAAATGGACCACATTGGGCTGAAATTAAGGTGTTGACAAGGCTGGGTCCTTCCTGAGGCTCAAGAGGAGAATCTTCCTCTTTGCCTTTTACAGCTTCCAGGGGTTGTGTGCATTATGTGGCCCTTTTGCATCTGCAAAGTGCACAAAAGAGCATCTTCATATTTCTCTGTGACTCTGACATGCTGCTTCTCTCCTCCAAATTTAATAATCTGTAAGGGAAAAGAATATTATATACACATTCTTTTTCAGGGTATATATATATATAGATGGTGACTGCAGCCATGAAATTAAAAGATGCTTACTCCTTGGAAGGAAAGTTAGGACCAACCTAGATAGCATATTGAAAAGCAGAGACATTACTTTGCCAACAAAGGTCCGTCTAGTCAAGGCTATGGTTTTTCCTGTGGTCATGTATGGATGTGAGAGTTGGACTGTGAAGAAAGCTGAGCGCCAAAGAATTGAAGCTATTGAACTGTGGTGTTGGAGAAGACTCTTGAGAGTCCCTTGGACTGCAAGGAGATCCAACCAGTTCATTCTAAAGGAGATCAACCCTGGGTGTTCTTTGGAAGGACTGATGCTAAAGCTGAAACTCCAGTACTTTGGCCACCTCATGTGAAGAGTAGACTCATTGGAAAAGACTCTGATGCTGGGAGGGATTGGGGGCAGGAGGAGAAGGGGACAACAGAAGATGAGATGGCTGGATGGCATCACCGACTCGATGGACATGAGTCTGAGTGAACTCCAGGAGTTGGTGATGGACAGGGAGGCCTGGCGTGCTGCGATTCATGGGGTCACAAAGAGTCAGACACAACTGAGCAACTGAACTGAACTGAACTGAACTGAACTGATATAGTGTTGGCCAAAAAGTTCCTTTGGCTTTTAAGTAAAAATAAATAGCATATTGTTCATTTGCACCAAGAACTTTATTGAACAATGTATTCATTGTTTTATTCCACTGCCTTCTGCCATTTTTTCAGGCAACTTTGTAATTTCATCTTCCGAATACCTTCTATCTTTTTAAACACAGTTCCAGCTGGCTTTTACAATCTTCCAGGGAACTGAAATATTTTTCCATTAAGTGAATTTTGTAAAGACCAAAATAAATGTAAATTCTAATGTGCCATGTCTGGTGAATACAGCAGATGAATCAGAATTTCCCAGCCAAGCAATTTTTGCCTGTTCATCAAAGAAACATGTGGTCTTGCATTATTCTGATGGAACATTATGTTTTCTGTTGACTAACTCTGGTCATTTTTCATCAAGTGCTGCTTTCTGTTGGTCTAAGTGGGAGCAGTACTGTTAGAATTAATTGCTTGGTTTTCCAGAAGGAGATCATAATAGAGGACTCCCTTCCAATCCACACGCATAGCATCACCTTCTTTGAGTGAAAATCGGCCTTTAGTGTGTTGGTGGTGGTTCATTTCACTTGCTCCATAATCTGTTCCATTGCACATTGTGGTATAGTATCCACTTTTCATCACCTAT
This sequence comes from Bubalus kerabau, assembly GCF_029407905.1. NCBI lineage: Eukaryota > Metazoa > Chordata > Mammalia > Artiodactyla > Bovidae > Bubalus > Bubalus kerabau. The sequence goes on along the minus strand of NC_073639.1, from coordinate 45,112,744 downwards.
CACAATTTGTTTTAAATGCAGAATGTTTTTTTCATGGTACACCCCATACACTCCACAAAATTTTTCTTTTTGTATTTAAATTGAATTTTTATCTTTCTTGATATAGTAAAGCATTTTATGTTGAAAATGTTGCTTTTTTATTCCATGTTCAAGATTAAAATGGCTACATGAAATTCACCAATTTTGATGTCTTTTTTAATGCATGTGGATATGACAACTATCACATTTGAATCATTGTGCAGTACACCTGAAACTAGCAAGACATTGTAAATCAACTATACTTTAAAAAATAAAATTCGGAAAGAAAGAACACTGGTGGTTACGCTGGGCCCACTGAATTTTCCAGTATAATGTCCTTAATTTAAGAGCTGATTAATATCGTTAATTCCATCTGAAACCATGCCTCTTGCCATGTAATATTTCATGTAACACAACATATTCACAGGTTCTGGGGATTGAGAACTGGACAACCTTGGGATGCCTGCTGCAATAATAGTACCTACCTCCTCGGTTTGTTGTGAAGATGAAGTGAGTTGTAAATGAAAACATCTAGAACAAAACCAGCACATAACAAGTACTCCGTAATCATCAACTCTATCATTATTACCATTGTCACTATCCAGCTCCTGATGTTGAGGTTGGGCATGGCATAAGCAGAGAGTATGGGAAGAGGTGGGGATGCACAGATTCACACAATCCCTCCATGCACTCAGCAGAACTGAATGTGGAAATGTCAATATACTAACTTTCATCCCAAGGCAAGAGTAATTATTTAGCCTGCATTGCTCTTGCCTTCTGTCCTCATGACAGACCTATACACAAGCAGATCCCAGTACAATTTAGCTCACTGAGTGTATGAGGGAGAGAAAATTTTAAATCCTATCTAATTTCCAGATCTTCAGGCCAAGGTGAGTAAATTGACTGCATATCATGAAAAATGAACTGATTCTCAGAATTCCATAAAACTCAATGTAAATGCTTTTAATGGATCCAAAGACACAAACCCACTCTCAGGCACTGTGAAGTCCTTTGTTATACCCAGCAGATTACATCATTCTCAAGCTTGTGGAGACTTGCAAACTGAAACAAGAGGAAGCTAGTTGTATTTCTCAAATTTCTAAGAGAGTAGTTAAAATAAAATCATTATTCTCTGTATGCATGTGTGCTCAGTCACTTCAGTCGTGTCCAACTCTTTGTGACCTATGGACTGTAGACCACCAGGCTCCTCAGTCCATGGGATTCTCCAAGCAAGAACACTGGAGTGGGTTGCCATAGCCTTCTCCAGGGAATCTTCCCAATTCAGGAATCGAACACATATCTCCTGTGTCTCCTGCATTGCAGGCATGTTTTTTACCCACCGAGCCACCTGGGAAGCCCTATTTTCTGTATAAGGATATGCAAACCAGCTAATCAAAAGAGACCTGAAAGATTCAGGCTTAGTTTATTCATTTTTATATTATTGCTATTTCATGAAATAAATTTTTCAGATGGAAAAATGTATTTCTCTTGTATTTATTTATCACCCTATCATGTTAGGTAGATGCATTTTTTATTTAGTAATTATATAGAGCCACGGAGAAGGCAATGGCACCCCACTCCAGTACTCTTGCCTGGAAAATCCCACAGATGGAGGAGCCTGGTAGGCTGCAGTCCATGGGGTCGCTAAGAGTCGGACATGACTGAGCGACTTCACTTTCTCTTTTCACTTTCATGCATTGGAGAAGGAAATGGCAACCCACTCCAGTGTTCTTGCCTGGAGAATCCCAGGGACAGGGAAGCCTGGTAGGCTGCCATCTATAGGGTCACACAGAGTCAGACACAACTGAAGTGACTTAGCATAGCATAGCATAGCATAGAGCCACATCAAAGTAACTGAGCACATTAAGGTTAATTTGGCTCAGTAAAATTGATTCTTCAAAATGTATTTGGCATAAGGAAGTAACTTCTGAAAGAAATGCAGGTTCACACCAGACTAGCAAATTTTGAGCAAACATGTTATACAACTAAAACATTACTCAAAAGGAAATCTACAGTTTTAATGTCACATTAATACTTAAAAGATTAAAATAAGTAAAATGAATCAAGAAAGCATTTCTTTAGAGAGGATATAAAAAATAAACTTGTGGCAAGTAAGTCAAACTAATAAATATAAAAGCAAACTTTAATGGATTAAAAATTATTAGATTAATAGAATAAAAATACATTAAGAATAATTTTCTTTAAAACACAAAAAAATATTTAAACCATTAATCATTGAAACAATTTAAAAAAGTAAAATATGAATACAAACATTGAAATGCTTTTGTGACAATAACCATGGACAGAGAAAACACTAGTAGAATAATGAGAGAATATTTTGCTCACTACTCTGCTCAATGACAATGAGAACTTGTAGGAGATAAATTATCTGAGTTAGTTCAGTTCAGTCGCTCAGTCGTGTCCGACTCTTTGCGACCCCATGAATTGCAGCAAGCCAGGCCTCCCTGTCCATCACCATCTCCCGGAGTTCACTCAAACTCACGTCCATCGAGTTGGTGATGCCATCCAGCCATCTCCTCCTCTGTCGCCCCCTTTTCCCCCTGCCCTCAATCCCTCCCAGCATCAGTCTTTTCCAATGAGTCAACTCTTCACACGAGGTGGCCAAAGTACTGGAGTTTCAGCTTTAGCATCATTCCTTCCAAAGAACACCCAGGGCTGATCTCCTTTAGAATGAACTGGTTGGATCTCCTTGCAATCCAAGGGACTCTCAAGAGTCTTCTCCAACACCACAGTTCAAAAGTATCAATTCTTCAGCGCTTAGCTTTCTTCACCATTCAGGTATGACCTAAATCAAATCCCTTATGGTTATACAGTAGAAGTAAGAAATATATTTAAGGGACTAGATCTGATATATAGAATGCCTGATGAACTATGGAGTGAGGTTTGTGACATTGTACAGGAGACAGGGATCAAGACTATCACCATGGAAAATAAATGCAAAATGGCTGTCTGGGGAGGCCTTACAAATAGCTGTGAAAAGAAGAGAAGCGAAAAGCAAAAGAGAAAAGGAAAGATATAAGCATCTGAATGCTGAGTTCCAAAGAATAGCAAGGAGAGATAAGAAAGCCTTCCTCAGCAATCAATGCAAACTAATAGGGGAAAACAACAGAAGGGGAAAGACTAGAGACTTTCCCATTCTTTCCAAAGAACAGCAAGGAGAGATAAGAAAGCCTTCCTCAGCAATCAATGCAAACAAATAGGGGAAAACAAGAGAATGGGAAAGACTAATTTTCTCTTCAAGAAAATTAGAGATACCAAGGGAATATTTCATGCAAAGATGGGCTTGATAAAGGACAGAAATGGTATGGACCTAACAGAAGCAGAAGATATTAAGAAGAGGTGGCAAGAATACACAGAAGAATTGTAGAAAAAAGATCTTCATGACCAAGATAATCATGATGGTGTGATCACTGACCTAGAACCAGACATCCTGGAATGTGAAGTCAAGTGGGCCTTAGAAAGCATCACTCCGAACAAAGCTAGTAGAGGTGATGGAATTCCAGTTGAGCTATTTCAAATCTGAGTATATAAATTAAAATTAAAGCCTGAAACAGTATAAAATATTGCCAGAACAACTACTCTAGAATATGTTGCTATAAAGCTATTCTTTCCAAAATTCAAATGTTCAAACAACTTCACAGGGATTTCTACCAAACTTGTAAGGAAAAATTCATGACAGTGCAATCATATTCTTCAAAAAAAATATTAGTAAAACAGGGGAAAGAATGTAAAAAACCCAAAACTCTTTAGGAAATAAGAATAATATGGACTCAGAACCCAAAACAACAGCAGAAAAGGAAAGCTGAGTAGAACTTACTCTCAATGAATATTATAACTGTAAAAATAAAAGCAGATTCCAAAAAGCAAATTAATATAATAATACAGCTTAATAATTGTTATTTATTCTAAGAATGTAAGGATTCTCAAATGCTAGTATATATGTTTATATAAATTTGAAGATGGAGGAAACAATAAATAAAAATCATATAAATGACCTTTATATGCACTGAAAGGGCATTAACAAGCACCCAAAGTATTTGTTAGTATTCTCAATCTAAAACATTTAAGTTACTTGTAAAAATCATACTTAATTGAGAAACATTAGCAGCATTTAATTGAAATAAAAATAAAACAAATATATTTTATCATCATTTTAAATAACATTGTTTTGAAAGTATTAGTTCAGTTAGATCAGAGAAGAAAAGAAATATGGAAATTGAAAGTTTTATTATCATTATATTTAGGTTATATTATTGTTTTCTAGGGGAAAAGAATAAAAGAAACAGCTGAAAAAATTATAAGCAGTAAAAGCATTTACCAAATTTCAGTGAAAATTCAAATATATAGAAATCAATCATCTTCACATCACCAAATAACTGCCATTTGGAAAAGATAATTCATTTTAAATGAAATGAAAGAAGCAAAATATCTAGGAATAAACTTAAGAAGTCTACAAGATGGACATAAGCAAAATTTTAAATCCTATTCAAGAATTCAAATTTAGAAAAGGTATTCTAAATTCAAATTTAGAAAAGACAGAGGAATCAAATCACCAACATTCATTGGATCACAGAAAAAGCAAGAGAGTTCCAGAAAAACATCTACTTCTGCTTTATTGACTATGCCAAAGCTTTTGACTGTGTGTCAGGATAAACTAGAAAATTGTTAAAAAGATGGGAATACCAGACCACCTTACCTGCCTCATGAGGAAGCTGTATGCAGGTCAAGAAGCAACAGTTAGAACCAGACATGGAACAATGGACTAGTTCCAGATTGGGAAAGGAGTACATCAAGGCTGTATATTGTCACCCTGCTTATTTAACTTGTATGCAGAATATATCATGCAAAACACTGGGCTGGATGAAGCACAAGCTGGAATCAAGATTTCCAGGAGAAATATCAAAAACCTCAGATATGCAGATGACACCACTCTTATGGCAGAAACTGAAGAGGAACTAAAGAGTTTCTTGTTGAAAGTGAAAGAAAAGAGTGAAAAATCTGGCTTAAATTTCAATATTCAAAAAACTAAGATCATGGTATCTTGTCCCATCACTTCATGGCATAGAGAAGGGGAAACAATGGAAACAGTGACAGATTTTATTTTGGGGGCTCCAAAATCACTGCAGATGGTGACTGCAGCCATGAAATTAAAGGATGCTTGCTCCTTGGAAGAAAAGCTATGACCAACCAAGATAGCATATTAAAAGCAGAGATATTACTTTGCCAACAAAAGTTCGTCTAGTCAAAGCTATGGTTTTTCCAGTAGTCATGTATGGAATCAAGAGTTGGACTATAAAGAAGGCTGAGCACCAAAGAATTGATGGTTTTGAACTGTGGTGTTGGAGACTCTTGAGAGTCCCTTGGGCTGCAGAAAGAGAATAGACAGAGTACAAGGCAGAACAAATATTTGAAAATATAATGGCTGTAATTTTCAAAAGTAATAAAAGATACCAAAATTGAGAGTTAAGAGGTTAGGAGAACCTAAAGCAGGATACAAACATATAAACCACATACAGAGATATCACATGTAAACTGCTGAAAAATATAAGGAAATGTTGAGGGTAGCTGAGGAAGGAAAGACCCACCATGCACAGAGGAACAGTGATGAAAATTACTACTTCTTCCCATCATAAACCATGTAAATGAGAAGATAACCAGTGGTATTGTTAAAATTCTGAAGGAAAAAAAAAAAAAAAAGAAAAATCTTCTGTCCCAGGTATCTATACCTCTTAGAAATATTTCTCAGAGATGAAGTTTAAAGGCTTTTTCAGACACTAAAGTAAAAGTGAAAGTTGCTCATTCATGTCTGACTCTTTGCAACCTCATGGGCTATACAGCTCATGGAATTCTCCAGGCCAGAATACTGGAGTGGGTAGCCTTTTCCTTCACCAGGGGATCTTCCCAACGCAGGGATTGAACCCAGGTCTCTTGCTTGGCAGGTGGATTCTTTAGCAGCTGAGCCACCAGGGAAGCCCAAGAACACTGGAGTAGGTAACCTATCCCTTTTCCAGCGGATCTTCCTGACCCAGGAATCAAACCAGTGTCTCCTGCATTGCAGGGAGATTCTTTACCAAATGAGCTATCAGGGAAGCCCTTCAGAGACTAAATGTGATAGGAAAAGATTGCCTGAGTGGTCACTGAAGAACAGCTAGCTACCCTAACCTTAAATGTTTTCATCAGGGCAGAAAAATGTCCCAGATCATTGGCCTAAGCTTCCACCTTTAGAAACTAGGAAAAGAAAAGCAAACTAAATCCACAGTAAGCAAAAGGGAGAGACTAATAAAAGCAGAGGATCAATCAATTATATTGAAAAGGCAAAAAGAAATTGCAAACAAATCAGTGACACCAAAAGCTGATTAAAAAGTGATTGATACAATTGATAAAACTCTGGCCAAACTGATGAAGAAAAAAAGATGTGAAAAAACAATATCCAGATTCTGCTAAAATAAAGTGAAAAGGAAAGTGCAATCATGTAACTGGATTGTACTACAAGCACCATAGACATGAAATAAAATGTGTGTGGTAGGAATACAAGCTGTCAAATTATGCAATGGAAAAAGAGAGAACCTTAAGAATTGATAGTGCTAGATGGATCAATACGGTTATATATAGAACCAAGAAGTATGAGAATAATAGCTATTATTTAAGAAACAATGTCAAGGAAATGGGAAATTTATTAAGAAAAATTAATTTGGACTGTTATTCTCACACTTTGCACAAGTGAAATTTTGATATCTTAAGTGTATGAAAATGTGAAATGTAACACTGTAAAAGTTAATTGTAAAAATGTATTAGAAAGCATCTATCAAAAGGTGAAATATCGGTGAATGTGAATACCTCAAAATTAAGGATTTTTGCTTTACAGAGAAAGCTGGAGAGAACATTATGGGCGTGGGGAATTGCAAAAAAAGAGAAAAAAAAAAAACAAAGACACTGTTATCTAGAATATGAGAGTCTTTTACAAGTTTTAGAAACATAAATTGCATCCCAAGTTATAACAAAAAGCTGACATATGTGACTAGGAAGTGAAACTTCTCAGATTAAAAAGCAGATGCAGGTGTTTCAATCACCCTAATCGTCAGAGAAATGCAAAGTTAAATCATTATTTATCACTTTTCATCCATCACATTAAAATAACTACAAAGCTATATGATACCAAATGCTGAGAAGGATGTGAGACAATAAGAATCTCCTGTGTTTTACGTAGAACTATAATCGGACAAAACTAATGTGAAGAAAATCTGAGAACATAGTAACTGTAAGGATGGCCCGACAATGCTACCGCTGGATGTAGAGGAACTCACATATAGATGTACAGGAGCGTGTATGCATATGTTTATTACAGAACTACTTGCTATCACGAAACCTGGATACTTCCTATGTGTCAATTTCTGGGAAGCAAATTAGGAAAAAGTCATAGACATTTGAAAAAGGATCATTAGGGAAAAATCATAGACTTGAAAAAAGGTCAAGCAGCAGTTCAGAAAGCAGTGCCAATGAACCACATTATAGAACAATAACAATACCATTGGACAGAGGAGTCTGGCAGGCTACAGTCCATGGGGTCACAAACAGTTGGACACAATTTAGCAACTAAACAACAGCAATCTCTTTTAGGGCACACACAGCAGTATCTTCCCTTTTCAATGGTGGAGGATCCCTAGATGCTAAAAGGTTCAAAGGATTCCCCATGGCAACCCTAAACACATCGATCTGCAGATGTACTGGGGAGCTGTCCTGTGAAAGGACCTTCCTGGTGTGAGAACCAGTTTCAAATCTTGGCTCTCTCTAAAGTACTTTTGTTCAGAGCTTCACTTGAATCTCAAAAGCCATTCATTTAAATCCTTCTTGATATGTTACTCATCGCTCTCTGATACAATTTCAGACTTCTATCAACTTGTACTCAACTTGTACTCTGAATTGTTCAACTGAGAGCAATTTCTTTCCTAAATCTCTCTATTCACCTCACTTAACTGATAAGAGGCCATTCTACAAAAACTTTATAAGAACATTTTGTATTTCTAGAGCAGACTCCCTAATATTAGCGAAGGTAGGGAAGTCTGTCTTTACTCAGTACCTGGACATGGACTTATCTTGAACATATCATGATCTTGCTGAAACAATGATATGTGCTCTTAAGAAAGAGTACAGAAAGAATAAGAAAGAAAAATGCAGAATAATGCTAATGCAGATTTATCTTTCCCCAGAGCTGGCTCCCAGATAATTAAAAGTATTAGAAAGAGTAACTAAACATTCAGCTAAAAAATGAACATTGTCTTTAACCTTAAAATGTTAGTAAGACATTCAAATATTCCTTTGCTTAATAATTGACAAAGCAGTTGCTAACAAGACAATAACTAGAAACGTGATTCGATTTACAGACTATAGAGAAACAATACCATTAATCTCGGTAACATTTTCAAAAAGAAATACTCCCATATGTTTAGATAGATAAGTTGAAAACACAATGTTATTACCAACCTTCACATGTAAGGGAAACAATAAAAATTAAAACACAGCCAGAGAAACAGGAATGGATCAGTATTAATTTTTCTTCCATGTGAAAGAGAGGTGAGAAAATCTATTGTGCTCTTTGTTTGAATTTTTTCCTTGTTTTTTTATCTGTTTTATTTCATTTTATTCAGGATATAGTTATTTCACAGTATTGTGTCAATTTCTGGGGTACAACAAAGTGAATCAACTATGTGTATACATATATCCCCTCCTTCTTGGACCTCCCTCCTACCCACAAACCTGTCCCATCCATTTAGGTCATCACAGACCACCCAGCTGAGCTCCCTGCACCATACAGCATAAATGACATTAAAAGACAGCCCACAGAAAAGTGGGAAAATATTTGCAAACAAAACAACTGGCAAGGTATTAATCTCCAAAATATGTAAACAGCTCATAAAACTCAATATCCAAAAAAAAAAAAAAACCCAATGAAAAAAATGGGCAAAAGACCTAAACAGACATTTCTTTAAAGAAGACATACAGATGACTAAGGAGTATGAACAGATGCTCAACATCACTAATTGTTAGAGAAATGCAGATTAAAACATTGAGGTATCACCTCACACAGGTCAGAATGGCCACCATCAAAAAATCTATTAATAATAAATGCTGAAGAGTGTGTGGGGAAAGGGAACCCTTCTCCACTGTTTGTGGGAGTGTAGATTGATGCAGCTTGGAGAAGGCAATGGCACCCCACTCCAGTACTCTTGCCTGGAAAATCCCATGGACGGAGGAGCCTGGTAGGCTGCAGTCCATGGGGTCGCTAAGAGTCAGACATGACTGAGCGACTTCACTTTCACTTTTCACTTTCATGCATTGGAGAAGGAAATGGCAACCCACTCCAGTGTTCTTGCTTGGAGAATCCCAGGGACAGAGGAGCCTGGTGGGTTGCCGTCTATGGGGTCTCACAGAGTCGGACACGACTGAAGCGACTTAGCAGCAGCAGCAGCAGGTTGATGCAGCTACTATGGAGAACAGTATGGAGTTTCTTTTTTAAAAAAAAAGTCATATGTTTGATTTTTAACTGTGATTGGTTTCAGGCATCAGGAAGCTTTTCCTGTACAGGGACAGATAGTAGATATTTAAGACTGCGTAACCAAAATGGTCTCTGTGACAGGAACACGGCTCTGCCATTGATGTGCCTTAGACAACAGGTTAATGATTGGACATGGCTGTGTTCAAATAAAGCTTTATTTATAAGAGAGGAGCCAGGCTGGATTGGTTTGCAGTGTGTGGTAATTTGCCTACCACTGAACCATGTGATAGACATAACAGATTCATAACTGTATCAGTTCAGTTCAGTTCAGTCGCTCAGTCATGTCCGACTCTTTACGACCCCGTGAATCGCAGCACACCAGACCACCATGTCCATCACCAACTCCCGGAGTTGACTCAGACTCACGTCCATTGAGTTAGTGATGCCATCCAGCCATCTCATCCTCTGTTGTCCCCTTCTCCTCCTGCCCCCAATCCCTCCCAGCATCAGAGTCTTTTCCAATGAGTCAACTCTTTGCATGAGGTGGCCAAAGTACTGGAGTTTCAGCTTTAGCATCATTCCTTCCAAAGAAATCCCAGGGCTGATCTCTTTCAGAATGGACTGGTTGGATCTCCTTGCAGTCCAAAGGACTCTCAAGAGTCTTCTCCAACACCACAGTTCAAAAGCATCAATTCTTAGGCCCTCAGGCTTCTTCACAGTCCAACTCTCACATCTAAACATGACCACAGGGAAAACCATAGCCTTGACTAGATGGACCTTTGTTGGCAAAGTAATGTCTCTGCTTTTGAATATGCTATCTAGGTTGGTCATAACTTTCCTTCCAAGGAGTAAGCGTCTTTTAATTTCATGGCTGCAGTCACCATCTGCAGTGATTTTGGAGCCCAGAAAAATAAAGTCAGCCACAGTTTCCACTGTTTCCCCATCTATTTCCCATGAAGTGGTGGGACCAGATGCCATGATCTTCGTTTTCTGAATGTTGAGCTTTAAGCCAACTTTTTCACTCTCCTCTTTCACTTTCACCAAGAGGCTTTTTAGTTCCTCTTCACTTTCTGCCATAAGGGTGGAGTCATCTGCATATCTGAGGTTATTGATATTTCTCCCGGCAATCTTGATTCCAGCTTGTGTTTCTTCCAGTCCAGCATTTCTCATGATGTACTCTGCATATAAGTTAAATAAGCAGGGTGACAATATACAGCCTTAATGTACTCCTTTTTCTATTTGGAACCAGCCTGTTATTCCATGTCCAGTGCTAACTATTGCTTCCTGACCTGCAAACAGATTTCTCAAGAGGCAGGTCAGGTGGTATGGTATTCCCATCTCTTTCAGAATTTTCCACATTTTATTGTGATCCACACAGTCAAAGGCTTTGGCATAGTCAAGAAAGCAGAAATAGATGTTTTTCTGGAACTCTCTTGCTTTTTCCATGATCCAGCAGATGTTGGCAATTTGATCTCTGGTTCCTCTGCCTTTTCTAAAACCAGTTTGAACATCAGGAAGTTCACGGTTCACGTATTGCTGAAGCCTGGCTTGAAGAATTTTGAGCATTACTTTACTCGCATGTGAGATGAGTGCAGTTGTGAGGTAATTTGAGCATTCTTTGGCATTGCCTTTCTTTGGGAATAGAATGAGAACTGACCTTTTCCAGTCCTGTGGCCACTGCTGAGTTTTCCAAATTTGCTGGCATATTGAGTGCAGCACTTTCACAGCATCATCTTTCAGGATTTGAAATAGCTCCACTGGAATTCCATCACCTCCACTAGCTTTGTTCGTAGTGATGCTTTCTAAGGCCCACTTGACTTCACATTCCAGGATGTCTGGCTCTAGGTCAGTGATCACCATTGTGATTATCTGGATCGTGAAGATCTTTTTTGATACAGTTCTTCTGCGTATTCTTGCCACCTCTTCTTAATATCTTCTGCTTCTGTTAGGTCCATGCCATTTCTGTCCTTTATCGAGCCCATCTTTGCATGAAATGTTCCCTTGGTATTTCTAATTTTCTTGTATAGTGAGAAGCAAATATAATTCAGAGTTTCAAATCTCATCAGCATGTGTCTTTTGTGACTTCATGAATTCACCTATCTAATATCTAACTTGACATAATTTTATTAGTATACATTCACCTTCCTTTCCCCTTGGACTCACATTAATGATAAATGGTAAAATCGGTGGATTCTTTTTTTTTTTTAATTTCACAATATATTTTCTGGTCTAAGGTTAAGTTCTCACAAAGAAAACCATATTGTGTTAGCAAATATTGTCCAGAATTCCAGTACTCTTAATGGCTACCAAAAAGAATGTTGCTATGAACAAGGGGGTGAGGATATCTTTTTCACTTAGTATTTTATTTCCTTGGTATATTCCTAAAGTGGAGTTGCTTGATCATACAGTAGTTCTTTTTTTAGTTTTTGAGGAAACGCCACACTATTTTCCACAAAAACTTCACAATTTTTATTTCCAATAACAGTGCACAAGGGTTCTCTTTCCTCCACATTTTTGCCAGCAATTGTTATTTGTTGTCCTTTTTGATAATAGCTATTTTAACAGGTATGAGGTGATATCTCATTGTGGTTTTAATATGGATTTTCCTGATGATTTGTGATGCTGAGCATTTTTTCAGAAACCTGTTGGCCTTTTATATATCTTCTTCTGAGATATCTATTTAGGTTCTTTGTATATTTTTAACTTGTGTTATTTGTTTTTTGGGGTTTTTTTCTTCTGTGGAGTGTATGAGTTATGTATATATTTTGACTATTAACCCCTTATCAGATATATGATTTGCAAATATTTTTTTCTCATTTCACAGACTATCTTTGCACTTTGTTGATGGTTTCTTTTCTTAAGGCTTTTTAATCCTAGCACCTGTGATACATAGAAACTGTCTAACAAATAAGATAGTGAATAGTATTGTGCATATGCAATACAAATACATGCTAGTTTTATTCTACTCTATTTCTTCACCATCTATAATAAATAGCAGTCTCTATACTATTATTATGCAGTTACAAAAGTTTTCTCTATGACCAGTATGGCTAATGAACAGATCTAGATGGTTAAGAGATATATTTAGAGAATTTTATTAGATAGCTTATACATTGAATAATATTTGTGGAAAAAGATATTTTAAATAGCAGAATAACAATTTGCCCCAGTACACTGTACTTAAGACTCTGTCTATTCTAGACAACTGCAAAATAATTGATGAACAGCAGAAATTTCAGTCATGCTTATCTAATACAATATTCTCAAGTACCTTATTATTATTAACAAGATTAATTCTTTCAAAATCTCAGAAGCAGTTAGAGTTGCTAATAATACAGTCGACCTTGAGCAATGTGGGGATTAGAGGCACCAACCCCTGTGCAGTCCAAAATCTGAGGATAATTTACTTTACAGTCAGCCTCCACACCAAGGGTTCTATATGCCTGGATTCAGCCAGAAAAAATCACCATGTAAGTGGATCCACACATTTTGCAACTATAGAGATGGGCTCCCAGGGAATAAATGATGTCTACAAAATCAGATAAATTGTTAATGATAGAATGTAAATTAGAACCCAAATGCTCTTCCTTTCTTATAGGTTGTACAGTCTAATCCCAGAGGTTAATAGTTCTGAGATAATAATATCAAGACATTAATATAAATCATATCCAGTAAGACAATAATGTCAATAATATCACATAATACACACTGCAAATATGATCCTACACACAACCCATTGAGGGGTCAAACTGTTCTGACCAGGGTTCTTGGCCTCCTTAATCAATAGAAATTGACTAGAGGTCAGAAAAAAAAATCCAGGCAAAGCTTTATTGGGGCCCCTCCTGCAGCAGGGTGGAGCAAGAACAAGCAACATGTTTCCTTGCTTGTTCCCCGAAGTGAGTCGTGAGCTGGTTCCTTAAACGGGGGAGGGTAGGGGTGTGTCCAGGGGTCAGGCCTGAGGGCTGGGTTAGGTTGTTTGCCCACCCCTCTGGTGGTGTTGTGTGCAGAGAGTATGCACAGTACCCTGCTTCTGCTCCCAACACCCAGTTTTCGCTCCAGGCTCCTCAGAAGTAGCAGTTGGGTTTTTATCTTTTTGTATATTTTGGGTCCAGAATTTGCTCCAACCGCACATACAAGCAGTTACTTTTAGTCCTGCATAGATTCTTTGTGTTTTGTTGCTAGAGGAGAGGTGTGTCCAGGTGCAAGCTTTGCAGCAAAGGATCCCAGATTCCAGCCTGTCCCATCTCAAGGGGTTGAGGAGGAGACTTAATTCAGAAAAGCTGTATTGGGGCACAGTTTGAAAGGCCAGGGTAGAAAGGCTGGAAACATACTCAAGAAAAGATCTTTTATTGAAAGGCCTTGCATTTCCCTGGTGGCTCAGTGGTAAAGAATCTACCTGCCAATGCAGGAGACGTGGGTTCAATCCCTAGGTCAGAAAGATCCCTGGAGAAGGAGATGGCGAGCCACTCCAGTATTCTTGCCTGAAAAATCCCATGGACAGGAGCCTGGCTACAGTCTATGGGATTGCAAAGAGTCTGATAGAACTGAGCATGCAAAGAAACAAGATCTGGTTTTTAAAATACAAGGCTGACAAGAATGAGACTGGCCCTGAAAGGTTAAGTGAGGACCAGAAGAGGCTGGTCTTCTCTGCCTCTATGTATCCTGGAGAGAGCTGGAGCCAGCACCGCGACTTCTCCCCAAAGGGAGTCAAAGAGACTTGTCCTGCTTGTCCTTTCTGAAAACTTTGGGGCCTCAATCTTCTAACAGGAGAAAAGTCAAACTTGTTTTCAGCTCCTACTGCCTCTTGGGCAAAGGCACAATGCCATGGGTATCTACCTACCCCCACCCCCCCACAATCTGATTTGTTTAGTCCCAAGAAAAGAAAAGGCAGTTTGCCATTATTTGGAGACTTGTTCCTAACAATTAGGAATTCTTGTAAAAGCCATCTTCTCTCTCAGGAAAGAGAGAATTATTTCTCTTTCAAACAAGGTTTTGCATTTTCTGTGCATAACTGTTTGTTAGAAACAAGAGAAAACATTTCCTCTCCATGTACAACAAGAAAACTATAAGAGAAAAACAAAATCTATTCTCCATGGAAAGAATTCTTGTAACAATAGAAGCTTGAGTCCTTTCCAGAAAAAATGTGTGTATGTGTGTTTTTCCCATGAACAGGTGTGACAGTTGGACACTGACCCATGTTAAATCCAACTTTCATTATCAGGTATTACTCAGGTCTTACAGAAAGAAAACCAGAAAAACTCAATAGGCAGAGTTCCTTACAGACACCATGATGCAACATTACAAAATGCCTTTAGTAGACCATTGTCTTTCCAAAGGCTAGACTTTTAAGTAGTTCTGTGCAGCTATATGGAATATAAAACCCAGACTTCATGCTTCAGCCTGGCTTCCTGGTTTGACCATGAGGAAGTCTAAAGTCTCAGCGTTTCCCAGATGGTGCTAGTGGTAAAGAATCCACCTGCCAATGCAGGGGACATAAGAGTAGCAGATTCAATCCCTGAGTCAGGAAGATGCCCTGGAGAAGGGACTGGCTACCAACTCCAGTATTCTTGCATGGAAAATCCCATGGATAGAGGAACCTGGTGGTCTATAGTCCACAGGGTTGCAAAGAGTCTGACACAACTGAAGTGACTTAGCACAGAAGTGACTTAGCATACATGCACAAGCCTAAAGCATCACACTTGTTCACTGCAACCCTACATGTGAAGCTCAAGGCCGAAAATATGGCTGTGTGTGAAAGAAATAAAATGAAACTACAGACCAAACTGTTCCTGCAACAGCCAGTCCATACAGCATTCTTTGTGTTCTCTACATCGATTGATTGAGACTTGATGTGCTATTGATTTGCAATGTAGTTTTACTTTCAAGTGTATAGCAAAATGATTTAGTAATGCACACACACACATTCTTTCTCAGATTCTTTTTCCTTATAGGTTATTACAAGAGACTGAGCATAGTACCCTGTCCAATACAGTAGGTCCTTATTGGTTATTTATTTTATACATAGTAGTGTATATCTGGGCTTCCCTTGCGGCTCAGCTGGTAAAGAATCTGCCTGCAATGCGGGAGACCTGGGTTTGAACTCTGGGTTGGGAAGATTCCCCTGGAGAAGGGAAAGGCTACCCTCTCCAGTATCCTGGCCTAGAGAATTCCAGTCCATGGGGTTGCAAAGAGTTGGACACGACTGAGCGACTTTCACTTTCTTTTCACTTTCAGTGTGTAT
The DNA here is from genome assembly GCF_029407905.1 of Bubalus kerabau. Lineage (NCBI taxonomy): Eukaryota > Metazoa > Chordata > Mammalia > Artiodactyla > Bovidae > Bubalus > Bubalus kerabau. The sequence continues at coordinate 45,096,971 of NC_073639.1, read as the reverse complement.
CTATTAATCCGAAAGTCTTAATTAATCCACCTTTGGTAAACATAATTGCTCGATGTCTGTGAGTGTGTTTTGCAAATAAGTTCATTTATATCATATTTCAAGATTCCATATATAAGTGATATCACTTTACATTTGTCTCTCACTATCTAACTTATTTTACTTAGTACTATAACCTCCAGGTCCGCCCGTATTGCTTCAAATGGCATTTCAATCTTTTTATGTCTGAGTGATATTCCACATGGACTTATGTTATCACACGGTGCTGTGCTCCTCCCCACTAGAACACCAACGACTCAAACTCACTAAGTCTACACCAAATCATTCCTCTCCCCACCACCCAAAACTATGTCTTGTTTTCCATTTTCGATAACAACAACATACTCCAAGGCTATGAAACCTTGTTGCATACTCCCCTTCCCCTGCTCATCCTCCAGATTCAAACCATCACTGTCTACTCCTCTAGCCATGATCCTCATTCAGACTTTCAACATCTCTCACCTGGAAAATCACAATAACATCCTTATTTGGTCTGCCAATCTCTACTGTCTCCCCTTCTTATTTCCTCCTTTACACAATGGCCACAATCAGGTTTGATAATATTAATTCTCTGTTTGGAAATTCATCACTGCTAATAGTACCATTTCCTTGGCAAATCAGGTTTGGCTTTTTCTAAGGTACTTTCAAGCAATGTAGAAGGAAAGAAGACAAAGACATTGGAAAGAATAAAAGTATGTCAAAATCTACAAACTATGTTTACTTCAAATTTGGCTTTGTGTTTTATTTCTGTATGTTTAATGGACCTATTGTACAAAACACCCCTATTTAGGGAAATAAGAAAACATATATGTATCTGCTTATTTTTGCAAAAACAACCAAGAAAAGAATAAATCTGAAACTAATATAATTAGTTAGCTACAAGGGATAAAACAGATTAGATTGAAATCAACTTTTCTGAATTTTCTAACTATACTTGATTTTATAAGAGAATATCTTTGTTCTTATAAAATACTTATAATATTAACAGATAGAGGAGTATGCATAGTCTGCCTACTCTCAAATGGTTCAGATTTTTTTTAAAAATTAAGCCAGTGTGTGTGAGAAAGAGACAGAGAGACAGGCAGAGTCAGAGACAGATCAAGAGAGAAAAACCAATTGTGCAAGATGTTAAAAATTAGTCAATCAATGTCAAAGTGTCATTCTTTTTTACTGACAGAATATCTATCAGTTATTGCTTCTGAGGACCAATCAGAAGACCTTCCAGGTCACAATATCTATTTCTCAACACCAAAGGACTGGGAACCATGATAATTTGCTATTTCTGTGTCAGGAAAGACTGTCAGTGAGTGAAGTTCCTCATCTGTGACCATGGGTTTTAGCGTAGATTTAGTGAGTGGTTACTTTTTGCATATTTTCTCTTTTGTAGATGTGTAACAGATAGTTAATTCTTACTCTGCTTTCAGCTTTATTGCCCAGTCTCTCGTGTAGCCTGTTCTTATGAAATGAATATTTCTGGGCTTAAATTTTCTCATCTGCCAAATATGAACAGTTGAGTAATCACTAGATTACAACTTGAAGTTCCTTTACCCCTAAAAATCTTTAATATTTCCTTCCTCAATTTTCTTTTTAATTCCAAATGAATTTCATTATCTCTTGCACAGCATTTCTGTCTCCCTAGGGAAGAAAAAGCAATGCATTCATGGCCATGATTAAAGTGAAGTGAGGTTTGTTGTCATGCTTGTCCTTTCCTACATAATTTTAACTTCTTAATTGAGCCCAGAATTGAAAGAAGCTTAGTATAATCAGGATTTCAAGAATACTAACTCATGCCTAAGATTGTTTGCATTCTTACAAATAAAAGAAAATTGTTGAAATAATTGATTTGTTGCCAGTGGAATGCTTTCAATTTTTATTACTTCTCAGCAGTGGCTTTGTAGAATCACTGTTACATGGGTTTGCTGCAAGTGCTAACTTGGCATTGGCTAAAAATACCCAGCATCAGGAAGGAATGATGTGCAAGACCAGTGTGTGTTTTATAGTTGGCAACAATTCTTCCCATTGTAACCAATGTCTGTTTATTTTGTAAATCATTAGCTAAATCATGTAAAAGGTAAATGTATTTCCTCTTCCTTTTCTTTCCCAAGAATCTGAAAGGAACTAAAGCAAATGAAGCTGAGAAGTAGGCTTGTGACCTCTGACAGGTACTGGGTCTAGCTGGAATTCCAGGGAGAGAGGGTTGAAAGGGAAAAGGGACCACAGGCCATGTTCCAATAGTTGAAACCCTGTGGGAGGTCTGTGTCCAAGGATTTGATTCCTCCTTTCATCATGACACTTACAGACACCCTCAGCCACAATAGAGAGCCTACTTTAGGGGGAAAAAATTAATATGTAAGAATATAATAAGAAAAGCCAGGAAGATAACTTGGGGTTTACCTCCTAGGTCCCCGAGTCTGCACCACTTTGGAACACAGTGATCTCTGTCAGCCCTTCGGAGGCCATCAGGAAGATGCTGGTGACAAGGACCAAGCTAACTGCTAGGAAGGTGACCAAGACCCCTGGACCACTGAACCCTGTAGACAAGCCACCACAGCCTTTGACAATCCCTCTCCAGTCCCCTGTCCCAGACATATCCACTCCTGTCAGATCTGAGGGTCTGGAAGGATCCAGCAGGAGGGCAAGCCCATCACCCCACTTGCCAAAGCCTCCTTTGCCCACCTTTCTCCCTGATGGCTCTGAATCTTCCAGTTCCTCTTGGAGTGAAGCAGACCAAGTTCATCCCAAGTACCCCAGTTTGAGGTAGCCTTTAGTTTATAAAGTATACAATTACATTGATACTATTAAATAAAATCAATGTTACATATTAGAATTAAGCTAAACAGGATGGAAATCATATTTTTTTGTCAGTGAAAGCTCACCAATCTAAAAATAGCCTTAGTTCACTCATTCAATAAACATATATTAAGTATTCATTACTTCCCAAGGTCTGTGGTCCACAAGACAGGTCCCTGTGTTCAGGAAGCTTACAGGTAAAACATTAAAGGAAACATTTTACACCTTAAGTATTAATTTTTTAAAATAAAAAGATATTTAAAAAAATAAAAAGGAAAGAAGTAAAAAAAACAGATTAAAAAAATTAAAAAAAGAGATTAATTTGTGGTGGTTGGAATTTTTAACTTTGTTTTATGAAAGATGGATTTGTTTAAATAATGAAAATGCCAAGAATATAATTTAAATTTTTTCCCCAATTACAAGTGATATTATTCTTGAAGACCCTTTGAGTATACCCTTGAAAACTATACTAATAATACTTTTTCTAAAACATTTTTTGAGTATTATTGTTTATACTGTCCTTTACTTTGCCTCTCTACAATGTCCATGTTAAAAATCAAACATGTATTTCCAGGGATCTGCAGAATCAATACATTAGAAATTGCTGTTTTGCAGAAAATATTTTTATTTCCTGCTATGACAATCAGCTCACTTCAAGTTTTAAAGGTTCAGACACCTAGCTGGTGTTGACAACATTGTTAATCTTCCCTCACAGACATTCAGGAAAATTACCAAGGCAGGGTAGGAAAAAGTTAGAGTCATTTTTAAAATGACTTCTATTCAAACAATATTGTCATTGTCTAAACGCCAAGGTCTCCTTGGAGCTATAAAAGTTTTCATGATATCAGGCCATACTGTTTGTTAAGTAATAAGCAGTTTTGGCTTTTCAAAATATGCTCTATGTGTTTCTTCTGAAGAAATATTACCTTTGAAGGAGAAGATAGCATTATTTTAAAATTGATGCTTAATAAAATTATTTTGCTAAGATTGATTTTTAAATAAATATAAAAACATATTGATATTTTTATATAATAATCAATGCTATATAATAGGCTGATGTAGAACAGACTCTATATTAAAAGTAGAAATCATTTTTTTAAGTCAGTTAAAACTCATCAGTTAAAATATAGCTTTAAGGAAGTCCCCCTCATTAACTTTTTAAAAAAAATATTTAACTCAACCATAAAATGGCAACCCAATTAAAAACGAGGCAAAGAATCTAAATAGGCATTTCTCCAAAAAGGATATGCAATAGTTACTAAACACATGAAAAGATGGTCGCCTCATTAGCCATCAGGGAAATTCAAGTCAGCACTGGAAGATACCCCTACTCTGCCTCCACCAGGATGACTAGAATCTTCGTATAGTGTAGCTTGTATGGCTTTCATATAGTGGAGACTCTTTGGAAATATATTTTTAAATTTTTATTTAGATATTAAGTTATTAGGGTTAGCATTGTCTAATACTGGTGTTAAAGTACTACAATTTGAACTCTATTATCAAAAATATTGGAATAACCCCATATTCCTAGATAAAATTTTAAATACATAAACTAATAATGGTATAAGTTTAAATATTTAAATAAAATGAGTAGTATGAATTAGAGAAATCAAGTAAATTAGTAAAATAAATTAAATTAATAAATTAAATAAATAAAATGAATATTTTAAATACTTGATGGAAATACTTTGGCTTTTCCCCTGCTTAGCTTCATTACAAGTTTGCTATAAAGAAAATGGAAGGAAAATTAATTTCATTCCAAAAGTCATTTACAAAACAGGGGAATATCTTCAGCCAGATATGTTGTTGACAGCACATTTTTCATTTTGTTCTGTTGCAGCTTTACACTAAATACAGTGTTGGAAGGAGAAGGATCACTTCTGAGACAGGACATGTAACTTTCCAGTACTACCAGAGAGCTGTCTGAAAGAGGACACAGAGGAATTTGCAAAAAGCAATTGCAATAGATAAAACAAAAATTAGAAGCTCATCAGCAAACTGAAAGAACCAAAACCAACAAAAGTAAATTGGGTGCTGAATTTTAGGAGTAAAGATTCTGAAATTATCCCATGAAACACACACAAAAGAAGCACACACACAAAAATGGCTCATGAAGGCATTTATTTCATAAAAATTTGCTTCATCAAAGACCGCGAATCATTCACAAACACTTAACTCATGGAGAGTTTCCATGGAGACACAGAAAGCCCAACATGGAAACAACTTTTACAGGTCCTTAACCCATACAATGGCCAAAACTGTCTAGAATCATAGTGGCAACTCAAGATATAACAGCCACAAGCAATTCCATAGAAAAATCACTTTATTAACAATAAAGAAATAATAAATCACACTATTCTAAGGCAACAGACAACAAATTCTGAAACATTAATGAGTTGCTGTTCCAAATGACATGTCCATATTTCTTAAAGTGTAGACTATTGATAAAACTGTTTGTTTCCTTTAATACATTTCATATGAGTCTCTGTGGTTGAACAAAACCAACATTAGCTGTTGCTATGGTACTTATGTATTCAGTACACATTTCCTACAGAAGAGTTTGTGAAGCTAAATTTATGTGAAGAAATTTTTGTTAACATGTTTCGCAATACATACAAGGGATAAAAGTATGATTACAGGGCACAGATGAAATGCTATTTGACTCCAGTTACTCATAACCTGTGTTAAATGATCACTACTGCCCTCCACACATCCCTCCTCTTATATTTAGTGGAAAGAAAATTGCAGGGCTATTTTGTGCCACCAACATAGCTCTTCCTAGATGAGAGGATTAGTACAACATCTTGCTTTATCTCTGGATTTTTCTAGTCTATTTTCCCTTTCTACATTGGAAAGAAAAGACATAATTAAAGATGGCTTATTTGAATTGACACTCCACAGGTCTCTTTACTCCCAACCTTGTCTCTAATGTTGTTTAGTCACCAAGTAGCATCCAACTCTTTTGTAAACCCATGGACCATAGCCCGACAGCCTCCTCTGTCCATGGAATTCTCCAGGCAAGAATACTGGAGTGGGTTGCCACCTCCTTCTTCACTGTCTCTAATGCCCCTGAATAAATTGAGAACTACAATGCTGTTTTATTTCCTTGTAGGGGTCTTGGTTTTACTATTATGAGTAGGTAGAACTTGATGGTTTATTTCATTTCTTGCATGAACTTCAGAGGACTAGAATTATGAAAAAGCTTACATTTTCCCCTCCAGTATTCTATAGTGCTAAATATAATCAGGATTGTCTATATCTCTATCTTTATTAATTAGAAAAGTAGTGTGTTAAGGACATTAAAATGGAAGATGTCTTGTTCAGGCCTCAGAAGCACAACAGGCCTGTGACCTGCTTCTGGTCTGCCTGGATTCCATGCCTGCCTCCAAGCACAGCAAATCAGGCAGCACTTTAGATAAGGAAAGGAATGAGTCCTGAAATCTTCTGAGTCCCTGAGGGCCTGGCTAACCACCTCCCCCAGTGGGTCTAAGATGTCTTATGACTCATTAGGTGAAACAAACTGCATTTTTTAAAAAAGAACAGAGCTGTATTTTCAGAGGAACAAACTGATGATGATATCAGTTCATGGTCTGGGGTTATAAAAAGGAGCCCCCAAAACTGCAATTTGAACTCTCATCTATGTGGTGAATGCACTGCCCAGGACTCTTTCCCAACTGGAACTCCAGATTGCTGTTAATGAGGGACTCCCCAGTGCTGTTCAAGACTGGATATATTTGTGAAATTTCATGACAACTGTTTCATGGCAATAATGACTAAAGACCTGCTGTAATAAATATATTAACTAAACATTGCACTTTAAAAAAAAAAAAAAAAAAAAAAGACTGGATATAGGTCACTGGCCCAATTTGGTGATGTATATGCTGTTATTTCTCTTTATTATTTGTATTTCTGTTCTTTTAATGACTGTATATTGAAATTAAGTCAAATAATCCTCTATTATATATTGAAATAGTTTATTTGTGAGTCACGAGTGGTTTCTATTGTTAGAAAATCTTTGGAACCTGAAACAAAAGTAAAATTTTGGACAAAATACATTAATTTCAATTCTATTAATTATTACTTTGTACATATCAAATGTTGGATCTTTTAATATAAAAGCTGATCAATCATATAAAACATCTTTAATGGAGTTGTTGAACACAGGCATATTCTTTTAGTCAGTTTTGGTAATTTTCTTCATCCAAAAGATAATTATTGGGTTGAATTTTTTCTCAGAGACTGTTGCACTATCCGATGATTTCAATGACAAAGAAATTTAGGGACAGCAAAAGAAACAGGAGGCCTGCATTTTAAGAATGAGAATAAAAAGAGAATTAAAAATCATAACCAAATGGAAAAAAATAAAAAAACTCATTAAAGGGAGAGGATGAAAAACAAAACCATAGAAGATGAGAAGAAAGGTCCTGATTGTGAGATACAGAGTTGAAAATTTTAAGACTGATACAGGAAATATTTTAATTTAGACATTATATTGATATTTAATAATTGCAGGCATGTTACTTTTTAACACACCTTTTAAGACTTCTCAGGTATAAACACATTTAATTCTCACAGCCCATACTGAGTAACAGATGTCCACACTGTGAGGTCTACCATCACGATCAAATGATATGGCTGTCTCCCAAACTGGCCATTCTTTTCTGCCTTCCCTCTGCTCAAGTAAACACTGATCTGCTTTATGTTACTATAGATTAGTACAGACTACTATGAATTAGTATGTCACTGTGAAGATAGCTACAGTCATACATAAAGGGAGTCACAAAGTCTGTGGCCCTTTTCTGTCTGGTTCCTTTCCCTCAACAGGGTTATTAATATTTTGAAATCATCCATTCTGATACATGTATAAATTCAGTTCAGTTCAGTTCAGTCACTCAGTCGTGTCCGACTCTTTGGGACCCCATGGACTGCAGCACGCCAGGCTTCCCTGTCCATCACCAACTCCCCGAGTTTACGCAAACTCATATCCATTGAGTCGGTGATGCTATCCGATCATCTCATCCTCTGTTGTCCCCTTCTCCTCCCACCTTCAATCTTTCCCAGCATCAGGGTCTTTTCAAATGAGTCGGTTCTTCGCATAAGGTGACCAAAGTATTGGAGTTTCAGCTTCAGCATCAGTCCTTCCAATGAATATTCAGGACTGATTTCCTTTAGGATGGACTGGTTGGATCTCCTTGCAGTCCAAGGGACATCTATAATTAGACATCAGTTTTTCTCCCTTAGTCGGTTCTATCACATGGTGTACCACTACTTGTTTATCCATTCATATGCACACTGACTGTTCCAGCTCCTGGTTATTACAAATCAAGCTTCCATGAATATTTACAGACAAGTTTTTGAGTAATTTTCTGAATAAATGACTAGGAGCAAAACAGCTGGATCACGTGATTGATAGCTGTATGCTTACTAAAGATATTGCCAAATTGTTTTCTAAAGTGGTTGAATCACTTTACATTTCTGCCACCAGTTTATTGGGTTCTATTTCTCCACGTCTTTGCTCACATTTGGTGTGGTCAGTCTTTTAAATTTTTGTCCTTTTTTCACAGTCTACAGTGACATCCATTGTGGTTTTAATTTTCATTTGCATATAATAAATGTAATTTTACCTGGAAAATCCCACGGACAGAGAAGCCTGATGGGCTACAGTCCATGGGGTTGCAAAAGAGTCAGACACAACTTAGTGACTAAACAACAACAATAAGTAATTAGTTAATTATTATTAACAATAATAACTTTTGCATGTTTGCTCATTGAAAGTCACTCAGTCCTGTCCGACTCTTTGCAACTCCATGGACTATACAGTCCATGGAATTCTCCAGGCCAGAATACTGGAGTAAGTAGCCATTCCCTTCTCCAGGGGATCTTCCCAACCCAGGGATCGAACCCAGGTCTCCCACATTGAGGGTGGAGTCTTTACCAGCTGAGCCACCAGGGAAGCCCCAAAATACTGGAGTGGGTAGACTATTCCTTCTCCAGCAGATCTTTCTGACCCAGGAATCGAACTGGGGTCTCCTGCATTGCAGGCGGTTTCTTTACCATCTGAGCTACCAGGAAATCCCATTTGCTTATTTGCTATTTGTAAATTCTCTTTTGTGAAGTGACTCTTCAGATCTTTTGCCTATTTTTATGGGTTGGCTTCCATGGTGGCTCAGCAGTTAAAGCATCTGCCTGGAATGAGGGAGACCCAGGTTCGATCCCTGGATCATGAAGATCCCCTGGAGAAGGAAATGGCAACCCACTCCAGTACTCTTGCCTGGAGAATCCCATGGAGGGAAGAGCCTGGTAGGCTGCAGTCCATGGGGTCTCAAAGAGTCGGACACAACTGAGTGACTTCACTTTCACGTTTTATACTTACTGAGTTTTGAGAGATTTTACATATTGTGTGTACAAATCCTTTAATTTTCTCTTGGTATATGGCTTATTTTTTCATTCTCTTGAATGTCTTTTGAAGAGGAGTTTTTTGTTTTTTGGTTTTTTTTAATGTTGAAATACCAATTTGGCAGTTTACTCTTTTGTGAATTATGCTTTTGCAGATTGTGCATAGAAGATATTTTTGCTTAACACAAAGTCACAAAGATTTTACCCTATGTTTAAATTTAGAATTATTACCATTTCAGGTGTGATATTTATATCTAGAATCCATTTTAAACTAATTTTTTATGGTATGATTAAAGGATTTTGCTTTTTGTTTGTATGTAAATACTCAACTGCAGATGGTGATTGCAGTCATGAAATTAAAAGACGCTTACTCCTTGGAAGCAAAGTTATGACCAACCTAGATAGCATATTCAAAAGCAGAGACATTACTTTGCCAACAAAGGTCCGTCTAGTCAAGGCTATGGTTTTTCCAGTAGTCATGTATGGATGTGAGAGTTGGACTGTGAAGAAAGCTGAGCACCGAAGAATTGATGCTTTTGAACTGTGGTGTTGGAGAGGACTCTTGAGAGTCCCTTGGACTGCAAGGAGATCCAACCAGTCCATTCTGAAGGAGATCAGCCCTGGGATTTCTTTGGAAGGAATGATGCTAAAGCTGAAACTCCAGTACTTTGGCCACCTCATGCGAAGAGTTGATTCATTGGAAAAGACTCTGATGCTGGGAGGGATTGGATGCAGGAGGAGAAGAGAACGACAGAGGATGAGATGGCTGGATGGCATCACCGACTCAATGGACATGAGTTTGAGTAAACTCCGGGAGTTGGTGGTGGACAGGGAGGCCTGGTGTGCTGCAATTCATGGGGTTGCAGAGTCGGACATGACTGAGCAACTGAACTGAACTGAACTCAACTGTTCTAGAATCAGTTGTTAAAAAGACTATCTTTTCTTCATGGAATTTCTTTCACCTTTGTAAAAAAAACCCAGTGTCCCTATACATGTGAGTCTATATCTGGACCTCTGTTCTTTTAATTGATCTATTTGTCTATCTCAATGGCAATGCCACATTGCTCAATTGTTGTGATTTTATTAAAGGTCTTGAAATCAGTTGTTAGTCCTGTAAATTTGTTCTTTTTAAAAGTTGGCTTTTCGATAGTTTTGGTATTGAAAATCCTTGGTATTTCTTCATGAATTTTAGAATCAGCTTGCCAGTATTTACAAATCACTTGCTGAGGTTTGATTGAGACATATTTTGTGACCAAGAATATGAGTGATCTTGTTAAGTATTCCATGTGCAGTTGAAAAAAGGCATATTATTCTGTTGTTGGGTAGAGTGTCTTATATTAAGGTTTTCATCAAGCTTAGAAATGTTTTGGCCGTTATTTCTTCAGATGTTTTTCTTGACTCTCTACTTCTCTCCATCAGGAACCTGAATACATGAGACTGCTTGAAGTTTTCCTACAGCCTACTGATGCTTTTCATTTACTTTTTTTCTCTCTACTTTTTATTTTGTATAGTTCCTGCTACCATAACTTTAAATTCACTGATTTTTTTTTCTTCTGTGATGTCTAATCTGTTTTTAATTCCATCCAATGTATTTTAAGTCATACTTTGAAGGTTTAGCCTCTAAAATTTTGAATTGGGTCTTTTTCTGCTGAACACATTAAACATATGGAAAACAGTTATAACTATTTCAGGATTCATTTTTGCTAATTATAACATCTATGGCAGTTCTTGGTTGCTTTGGCTTTTCTGATTATTTTCTTCACTATGCATAATGTTTTCCAACTTCTTTGCATGCCTGGTAAGCTTCAATTCAATAACAAGCATGGTATAACATATATACTCTACTATGTATAAAAATAGATAAACAACAAGGACCTACTGTAAAGCACAGGGAACTATACTCAGTATTTTGTAATAACCCATAAGGGAAAATAATATGAAAATATATATATATTAATTAAACACTGTACTATATATATGAAACTAACACAATATTGTAAACCAACTACACCTCAATAAAAAATTAATCTTAAAAAAATAAGAGAAACAAAGAATAAGAGAATAATAAGTGGTGAATTTTGCTTTTTGGGGGGTTTTATTTTAGTATGCAATTAAGTACTTGGAAATAATTAAACCTTTTTGATCTTGCCTTTCTGGTTTTTTAGGCAGCTGTAGAGAGCTGCTCAGTCTAAGACTAATAATTTCCTGCTCCTTGGGCAAGACCTACCTTGAATTATGAGTCTTTCCAGTCTGGCTGCTGGAAACAGGCACTATTCCCAGGCTGTGCGAGTGCCAGTCACTGTTCCCGCTAGCAGTTTTGGTTGGTTGTTTCCTCAGGGTTGGACAGTTCTTTCTTCCTCTGCACTGACCGGTGGCTCTGATGAAACCTCCAGGGAAGATCTAGTCTTTAGATCTCCAGGGAGCAAACTCTGTGCAGCTCTCTTGTTTTGGGGTGGGGGGCTTCTCTGATGGCTCAGTGGTAAAGAATCCACCTGAAATACAGGAGACATGAGTTTGATCCCCAGGTCGGGAAGATGCCATGGAAGAGGAAAGGGCAACCCACTCCAGTATTCTTAGCTGGAGAATCCCATGGACAGAGGAGCTTGGTGGGCTACAGTCCATAGATTTGTAAAGAGTCAGACACCCCTGAGCGACTGAGCAACACTTGTTTCCAAGGGCTCTGTCCTGGGAACTCCAGCCTCCTTTGTCTCCCCAGATGGAGACTCAGGTCCAACTCTTACAGGAGTCTCCTGGGCTTCACGTAAGTTCCCTTCCTCCCCATGCAGCAATGTGGGGCAGTAATGAAGGGAAATGAACGACAGGACTCACTTTCTTTGTTTCTTTTGGGGATCATTAGGCTTTGAGTCTGATGGACAGTGTCTTGAAAACTCTCTTTACATGCTGTTTGGATTTTTGGTTTTGGTTTTGTGTTTTTATCAAGCAGGAGGGTGTTTTCAGTCTCTGATACTATAGATCACGCAAAAGAGGAAATTATCCCTCACCTTTAAAAAATAATACTAAAGGAACTAAGGAAAAAGTATGAGATAGTTAAAGACAGAGCAGGAAAGGCTGAAACTGTCCTCTTCCTAACTTTTGATGATGTTGAGTAACTGATAGATTTCTGTTGCTGCTGCCAGAAATTATCATAAACAACACAATTTTATTATGTATATTTCTGTAGATCCAAATTCTGACACAGATCTCAGTGAGCTAAAATCAATTTCATTCTGGAGGCTTTATGAGAGAATCCATTTCCTTGCCTTTTCCAGCTGCTAAAGACCACCCACACTCTTCAGCTCATCACTTCTTGCTCCATCTTCCAAGACAGCAAATTTGCACCTCTCTGATGGTTATTCTGGAGTCCTAGCTCTCTCTGACCACAGCAGGGAAAGATTCTCTGCTCTTTAGGACCCATGTAGTTATACCAGGCCACCTAGATAATCCAGCATACTCTCAACATCAAGATCCTTAACATAATCACGATCAATGCTGGCTGCAGGCATTGCAGTTTTTGATGCATTTCATCAACTTGCTAAGCATACTTCTCACATGTAATGGTTTCACCAGGATTCAGAAAGCTGTAGTGGATCAGACCATCAGCAGATCACCAAACAGTGGCATGACTTTTTTGGTGCAACTTTGGCTTTGGGAAGTGCTTTGGAGCTTCTTCTCAGTCCAGCCACTGAGCTGGTCATTGCCAGTTGTATAAAACCCACTTTTCATTGCAGATCACAATCTGATCAAGAAATGGTTCATTGTTATTGCATAGAATAAGAGAAAATGACACTTAGAACTATGATTTTTTGATTTGCAGTCAGCTCATGAGGCACCCATTTATAGAGCATTGTCATCTTTCCAATTTGCTTCAAATGGCCAACTGTAGGATGGTCAATGTTGAGTTCTTTGGCAACTTCTTATATAGTTGTAAGAGGATCAGCTTCAATGATTGTTCTCATTTGGTCCTTGTCAACTTCTGATGGCCTGCCACTATGCTCTTCATCTTCAAGGCTCTTGTCTCCTTTGCAAAACTTCTTGAACCTCTCTTGCCCTGTGCGTTCATTAGCAGTTTCTGGGCCAAATGCACTGTTGATGTTGCAAGTTGTCTCCTCTGCTTTATGACCCATTTTGAACTTGAATAAGAAAACTGCTTAAATTTGATTTTGGTCTAACAACATTTCTATAGTCTAAAATAAATATAAAATTACCAATAAGTAATAAATCACTAGCAAAAAGAAAAAACATAAAGCAAGAAATGTGCATTAAAATGATGTATAACATAACCACTTTTATATGAGTGTATTCCAATATCAAATGACAAAGCTGAACAATGCAAAACCACAATTACTTTTGCATCAACCTAAATAAAATATTCACAACATTTAAGGAGTAGGAGATAGATATCTTTAGGGAAGTCATTATTCTGCCTACCACAACTAAGATTTGGTGACTTAAATTTTACTATTCTATTCATTTTAAGCAATGAGAATGACATTCACAGAAATCTTTTTAAAAACATTCAGTCAAATTCAAAGTTTTAAGAAATTTGCCTGTTATTCCTTTTTTCTCGGTTGATGAAAAAATTAATTGGACAGACTGCTTTTCTGCACCACCCACTGGTCAACGCTCCTTCATTGGCCTAAAATACTGGTTCCTTCTTAGTTACCTAGATTAAAATAGTGAAGTCTCACGTGCAATGAGTTATATATATGTGTGTGTGTGTGTGTGTGTGTGTATTTCTCTGTATTTTTATATTGTATAATATGTGGTGTGTGTGTTGTTGTGGTTATTGTTCAGTGGCTAAGTTGTGTCCAGCTCTTTGACCCCATGGACTACAGCATGCCAGGTTTCCCTGTCCTTCTTGATCTCCCAGAGTTTGCTCAAACTCATGTTCATTGAGTCAGTGCCGCTATCTAACTATCTTATCCTCTGCCACCCTCTTCTTTTGCCTTCAATCTTTTCCAGCATCAGAGTCTTTTCCAGTGAGTTATATATGTGTGTGTATGTTTGTGTGTGTGTATACATACAAACACACACACACACACACACATATATATATATATTTCAGGGTTGAATTTTTCTTCTTAGCGTTCACACCCAAGAGTCTTCTCTAAAATTACTTTTTGTATCTGTTAATATTGCTTTGAAACTAATTTCGTCAGTAATATCAATAATGTAACAATAGCCAATGTTTATTATGCAGTTGCCATAAGCCAAACACTTGATTTAACCTAAATAACTCCTTTGGCATATGTAGTAGCTACTACCATTTGAAGAGTTTAGAAATGAAGCAGAGCGAAGATAATTCACACTATGTTTCTGAAATACTTTTCTTGGAGGTCAGATCAAAGACAGGACAACCTGACTCCTGAGTCAGCATGTTGATCCCTAACGTCACAGAATTTTGAGTTCCTGGAAGACAGAGATCATGCTTAAATATTTTGTTTACTCTTTCAAAGAATCTGGTGCAGTGCTCACTAGTGCTTAAATGTACAAGACGGCCTGATCAATTAATACTTACTCCTTTTATGTCTTTAACAATTAAGCAGTCTAGATAGTGTTGGTGTCCCCATGGTGCTCCCCTGATTTCTGTGACAGGCAGTGAATGAGGAAGAGGGGATGGAGCAGAGCATATAACTACCACTACACGTTGGGACAACAGACAAACAGTGTTACATGGTTGCTAATGAGAGCGTGTCGACCACACGAGGAGCCTCATGATGACGCATTGAGATCTGTCATCCTTCGTCTTCACAATCACATATTTGTATACCTGAATCTGGAATTCTAGGCATGATTCATGTCTTTTCATCTTATAGTAGTTAAACTTTGACATCGTTTTCACTAGAATGGCAGAAAGCAGAGAGTCACAAAGTTCACAAACTGTTGAACCTGATAGCAGTTGTGAAGAGCTTCTAAAGATAGAAGGGAAAAAAATACTCCCTGTCTGGTGATCAGTGAGAACACTGAACTCAAGGCCAGAATCCTCAGGTTTCTCAAAACTTGTTTTCCCTCAGTGAGGAAGGAAGTATAGAACTGGCCAAAATATTCATTCAGGTTGCTCCGTAAGCTGTTATGAGAATATCCCAAATGAAGCTTAAAAACCCAAGCAAACTTTTGGGACAACCCAATAGTTAGCTGACTTCTGAGTTTTTTGTTTTGTTTTGTTTTTTTCTATTACTTGTCTTTATTTTAGGCCCATCAGCCAGGACAAGATGGCTTGGAAGAAGTCTCCTACGTATACTGGTTTCCTGGGTGGCCATAACAGATGATCACAAACTGGGTAAATTAGTGCAACAGAAACATGGTCTCAGTTCTGGAGGCCCTTAGTCTTCCCTCAAGGTGTTAGCAGGGTTGGCTCCTCCTGAGAGCTCTGACAGGGAAGCTCCTTCATGCCTCTCTACGAGCCTCTGGTCCTAGCCAAGCGTTCTTGGTTCCTTGGCTTGTGGATGCTTCCTGCCAGTCTCGGCTTCTATCCTAATAGTGTTCTCCTGTGTGTCTGCATCTGTGCCCAAGAGCCTCTCTTCATATAAGGACACCAGTCACACTGGATTATGATCCACCATCATGACCTTATCTTAATCTGATTAAGTCTACAAAGACTCTATTTCCAAGATGGATCAAATTCACAGGTGCTAGCCACCTCATGCGAAGAGCTGACTCATCGGAAAAGACTCTGATGCTGGGAGGGATTGGGGGCAGGAGGAGAAGGGGACGACAGAGGATAAGATGGCTGGATGGCATCACTGACTCGATGGACGTGAGTCTGAGTGAACTCTGGGAGTTGGTGATGGACAGGGAGGCCTGGCGTGCTGAGATTCATGGGGTCACAAAGAATTGGACACAACTGAGTGACTGAACTGAACTGAACTGAACTGAGAGATTAGGATTTCAACAAACCTTTTGTAGAGGACACAATTTAACCCATAACACTGCCCTACATGTTGAAGAATTTACATGTCAAGAATCACTTAAGCCAAGATCCCATTTAGGTCTGATTGTTTAGATACTTTATGGAATTCATTGATTTGATCATGTATCACTTATATGTACAATCTAAAAAGAAAAGATACAAATGAACTTATGTACAAAACAAAAGTAGACTCACAGATGTATAAAAATTTATGGTTACCAAAGGGGAAAGAGGAAAGGAATAAGTTAGGAATTTGGGGTTAACAGATACACACTATTATATATAAAATAGACATAACCAATAAGAACCTATTTACTGTGTAGCACAGGAAACTATACTCAACATTTTATAATAACCTATAAGGGAAAAGAATCTGCAAAAGAATACACACACATACACACATATTAATATATGTTGTTATTTAGTCGCTAAGTGGTCTCTGACTCTTTTGCAACCCCATGGACTGTAGCCCGCTAGGCTCCTCTGTCCATGGGCTTCTTCAGGAAAGAATACTGGAGTGGGTTGTCATTTCCTTCTCCAAGGGATCTTCCCCACCCAAGGATCGAACCCACGTCTCCTGCATTGAAGGCAGATTCTTTACCATTGAGCCACCAGGGAAGACCATATATGTATATATGTATAACTGAATCACTTTGATGTACACTTGAATTTAACAACATTGTAAATCAATAGGTATTGATTTCAATAAGTACTGAATATCAATAAATATTGAATATCAATAAATATTGAATTCAATAAAAATTAAGTTAAATTAAAAATTATTATAGAAGAAAATAATTCAGTGTTTGGTTTCACTCTGAAGATCATCACCTCAGGTGTCAAAGCCTTCAAAGAAATCAGAAAATTCAAACACTGGCCATTGAAATATGAAATGTATAATCATCCATTCCATACATCATACCATTATGTGTGGTAATAATACATAGTGCTACTTATGTATCATTTATCAATCATGTAAAGCTTGTATTCCTTTTTCTCTTGTCTTACCTGGATAGGTTCACCTACATCTGATTCAACAGCTATTTAATCAGATGCTATTTAATGATTATTTAATACTGTTTAAACCAAAGTGATACATACACACACACACACACACACACACACACACATATATTCTCTTTTTACATTCTCTTCTGTGCTGTGCTGAGTCACTCAGTCCTGTCTGGCTCTTTAAGACCCCATGGATTGAAGCCCACCAAGTTCCTCTGTCCATGGGGATTCTTCAGGCAAAAATACTGGAATAGGTTGCTTTGCCCTTCTCCAGGGGATCTTCCTAAACCAGGGACCGAACCCAGGTCTTCCACATTGCAGGTGGATTCTTTACCAGCTGAGGTATCTGGGAAGCCCGGATTCTCTTCTATTTACAAGATATAGAGTCTAGTTCCCTGTGCTGTACAGTAGGTTCTTGTTATTTATCTGTTATATATATATAGTTATGTACATCTGTTAATCCCAAACTCCTAATTTATCCCTCCTCCTATCTTTCTCTTTTGGTAACCATGAGTTTGTTTTCTGTGTTTGCGAGTCTATTTGCTTTGTAAATAAGTTCATTTGTATCATAGCTTAGATTCCACATATAAGTTATATCATATGACATTTGTCTTTCTTTGACTTACTTCACTGGGTCTATTCACGTTGCTGCTAGTGGCATTATTTGATTCTTTTTATGACTGAGTAATATTCCATTGTATGTATGTATCTCATCTTCTTTATCATTCAACTGTCAATGAGCATTTCATTTAGGTTACTTCCATGTCTTGGCTATTGAAAAGAGTGCTGGTTTTAATTCAAAACTCACAAAAATACTTTTACCATAGTATCATTCCAGCTTTTCTCTCCTTTGCTCTTCATCCCTGATTACTAACAGTGTGAAGAAGAGAGTTCCCAATTTTGTCTCCAGGAGAGTAATTCTCCCTTCTGTCTTGCATTCTGAGGACTTAAGTGCACATTATAACATGTCAATAGGCGAATATTTGCTATTATCACTCTTTATCTAATAAATAAGCTTGTAGAAAAAAACAAAACCTCACTCAGGTTCTATGAAGCTGCTTAAACTGTCTCAAAGTTGTCTTCCTTCCTGAAATTATCCTAATTCTCAGCATTTCACTTTGTTCAAAAGAGCACTAAAGGGTTTGCTTGGGCAGCTGCTAATGTCTTTCTCTGAATATGAAAAAGACAGTTACACAAAGAACAATCACATTCTTAATTGATGCCCCTGAACCTGGGCAATAAAAACTCAGATTGATTTTTGGTAAGTTATGACTTTCTTCCTTTAATTCACTAATCCTTTCTCCAATTTTCATTTTCTATACAATCTGAAATCTCAGGCAGTATTGTGGCTTTACAGCAGAAATAAATTTTAAAAGGAAGCATGATTAAATTTGCCTCAATTCCTTTTTTAAAACCAAAGGGGAAATATGAATTTCAAAGTGTGCAATTGTCTTTGCAGCACCAAACATATTCCCTGATAAAGTTAGGTAAACCATAGTCCAAAAAAAAGAAAAATAGGGAAGGGTTAAGAACCTACATGGAAGGAGGGAAAATTCAGACAAAATTAAAGGTAAAGCCACTCAGCTAGTTACTTAGTTACTAAACCAAATATCCCTTAAAGATATTGCTAACCATAATTTTGATCAGAAGAATTAGACCAATAAATTTAAACAATATAATCAATCTACAAAATTAACTTGGAGCCCATACCTTGTATCTTTAATGGAGAAATATGTTAAAATTTTTTTTTTTGGCAATAGCCAGATAATTTTATTTTCAAGCTATATAAATTCCACCAAAAGTAGCTTTGCAGAGGCACATTATAGCATAACATTTAAATCAAGAACTCTAAAGTTAAGCTTCCTGGATTTAAGGCCAAACATTGCAATTTACTGGCCATATGAATATGACCTTGGACAAGTTAATTAACCTTTATGGCCTTCCTCAATTCTTTCTGTCTGTGAAACAGAGGTAATAAATAGTCCCTGCCTCACAGGAATGTTGTATAGATGTAATGGAATAATGTTTGTAAAGTACTTGTAGTCAGGGCTCCATAGATAATTCACTATTATCTGCCTGAAAAAGTATGTCAAATAAAGCATTTGGAGCTCAAAATATGGAAAATGAAAAATAATGGACAAAATGCAATAAGAGGTTAACACTGGTTAATATCAGAGTAGTGTAGCTATGACTATTTTTTCTTTTTCCACTTCCCCCAAACTTTAAATGTAATTACATTATATTTAAAACAGAATACAATTTTATAAATTTCATTAGAGCAAATACATTGCAATGGAAAATTTTAAGTTATTCTTAACATTTTTTTAATGGAAACTTTCAGTCTTTAGAAACCTGAATCCTTCCTACCCCCATATCCACCCAACATTCACACTTCTCACCACAAGATGAGGCTTTACCA
Source organism: Bubalus kerabau (assembly GCF_029407905.1). Taxonomy (NCBI): domain Eukaryota; kingdom Metazoa; phylum Chordata; class Mammalia; order Artiodactyla; family Bovidae; genus Bubalus; species Bubalus kerabau. The sequence goes on along the minus strand of NC_073639.1, from coordinate 45,077,409 downwards.
AAATCTATACCCCTAGTGCAGAGTCCTCATAGCACAGCACTGATTCAGTCAACCCTTTGCAGTTAAGAGTCATGCTTTAAATATCTCTAGAATTAGAAACTAATGTTCTGCAGAACTCAACAAAGTAGAGCTGATTCATTTGTATATGTACTGATGCAATCATATCAAAATTCTGGATTTACATTAGACATTTCCTTGCAATATATCGTCCAAATGTGATTTTATTAAAATTGATTGAATTGACCACTATTGATTATCACATTAAAGAATTGGGAAAAATAAATAAGTTGGGGGATGTCTTTTTTAGTTAATTAATTTATTTTTGGCTGTGCTGAGTTTTCATTGCTGTGCTTGGGATTTCTCTAGTTGCCGCAAGCAGGGCATACTCTCTTGTTGAGGGGAGCTCTGGCTCTGTGGCGCTCAGGCTTCAGTAGTTGGAGCAAGCGGACTCAGTAGTTGTGGTTCCTGGGCTCCAGCGGCTTGTGCTTCAGTGGCGCAGGGGCTTTGTTGCCCGGCGGTATGTGAGATCTTCCCATACCAGGAATTGAATCTGACTCTCCTGCATTGGCAAAGGGATTCTCAACCACTGGACCGTCAAGGAAGTTCTGGGGGATGGCTTTTTTTAACATCAAGATTATTCATTTAAGTTCAATATTTTGAAGTTTAACTATAGAATGCATGGTTCTAGATGGAAAGAAAGAAGAAAAACCTGCTTGTTTATTTTTTAACAATAAGAAATTCTGAAATAATTTATACCAGCTTATATAAATAAATATACTAAATAAGATTAATACAACAACTATGTCCACATAAGGGACTTACCTAGAAAGCTAACTTATAACTTACAATTGACAGTGTTAGTAACTCAGTCATGTCTGACTCTTTGCAACCCTTTGGACTGTAACCTGCTAGGCTCCTCCATCCATGGGCTCATCCAGCCAAGGATACTGGAGTGGGTTGCCAATTCCTTCTCCAGAGGATCTTCCTGACCCAGGGATTGAACTCAGATCTGACTTACAATTAGTGGATTTATAAACTGTTTTAAAAGTACATAAAAGCCATACATCAGTAACCTGTTAAAGTGAGTTATTTGATTCATTATCCTATATGAGTTTTGAAACAATATTTTGTTTAAAAGGGGGGAAAGCTATACCAAAAAATGGCCAAGAGACTTTTTATAAAATTTCCTAAAAGTTTTAAAAGATTTTATGACTGATAAGAATTTGCCCATGACTGGTGAAATTTAATCTGGATTATATTTCCTTTTTATTCCTGGTAGCATTCTAAGAAAGTAGCATATTTGTTCCCTTGGAATTTAGAATTGTAAAATATCGTTTGCTTAAGCTTCTCTGGAGATGGGTGAACAGAGAAGACACTGAGGATGTTAGCAAGCAATGTGTCCCCCGGCAAGATTCTCTAGACATGAAACAAGGTAAAAATAAACATCCACGACGTCATGAATTGACAAATAAGTCAGAAAACAAATCAAACAACCTGCTGGGACTTTGCCCCAAGCCTCTTCAATCTTTCAGTCTGTGAGAAGAAGGGGTGGCCATAGACACCTTTTGAAAATGTAAGTGGAGTTTTAAGCATTGGCTGCACTCCATGTCTTTTTATTTTCACCTACAGACAGGGGCCACCTCCTTATGTATCTTCCTGGAACTTCCAACAGAACCACATGAGCACCAAGTATGAGTAACCCTGAAGGCATGTGTACTTAACAAGTTCATTAAAATGAAGAATGAAAAAATAAAGTGCTCTTCACTTCCTGCAGAGATTAGTGACAGCAAACTGAACAGGAAAGCATTCTTGAACTATTATTGCTTTTGCTATTATTTTGAAATTTTTACAAGACTAAGTGCAGATGCCCCTGAGTAGGAAGATGAGCCAGAGATTTTATACCCATCTAAGAATCTAATACAGTTATGTAAAGTTTAAAAATAAAATAAAATTAAAAAAAAAATAAAAAAAAAAAAAACAAACAAGAAGGCAGCCTATGAAAATAGAAAAAAATATTTGCAAACTCTAAAAAAAAAAAAAAAAAAAAAAAAAAAAGAAGCAAATGATGGATAATGAATATTTTTCACTTCCAAATATAGTGAGCAATTTTCCACTATTATTTTGGGGATACTTTCTTTTTTATTAAAGTACAGTTTGTTTATGAAGTTATGTTAGTTTTAGGTGTACAGCAAAGTGATTCAGTTGTGCGTGTATATATATAAAACACATCATATATATATTTACACACACACATATATGTGTGTGTGTTCTTTTTCAGATTCTTTCCCATCATAGTTATTACAAGATGCTGAATCTAGTTCCCTGTGCTATACAGCAGGTTCTTCTTGGTTATATCTATTTTATATACAGTAATAGTGTGTATCTGTTCATCTCAAACTTCTAATTTATCCCTCCCCCTGTCTTTCTTCTACAGTAATCATAAAATTATTTTCTACATCTACATCTACATCTACATCTGGGTCTGTTGTGTAATAAGTTCGTTTGTATCCTATTTTAGGTTCCACATATAAGTGATATCATATGATATCTAACTGCAAAATATTCTCATCCCCATGATATCCTTTTTAAAAAATAGGATTTATTTGCAAAATATTGAGAAACCCATCTTCTATTCTTGGCAAATAACTTTGGCATTAATATCTGCAGAAGCAGATGTGTGTTAACACTGCTATCCAAAAAGAATAAAAGAACACACGAAGGTCAGAGCTATCTGAAATCCAAACTCCAATGCAAATCCAGTAAATGGCAGATGAAGAAAATTATAGAAAATGAGGGATGTACAAGAAAGGCAGGAACCAATGATTCTGTTCCTGGATTACACTGACAGGGGAGGAGGCCAGGCAGGCTGGCAACATTCATTATGTTAGTTTTATGAGAAGTTCGTCACCTGGAACTGTAAAATTCTGGCAATCATTCATGCTCACGCCGGATCATGTCTGACTCTCTGCGACCCTTTGGACTGTAGCCCACCAGGCTCCTCTGTCCATGGGATTCTCCAGGCAAGAATACTGGAGTGGGTTCCATTTTCTCCTCCAGGAGATCTTCCCAACCCAAGAATCAAACCAACTGCTTTGTAATTAGGGCAAAGTCTAAGTCCATCCTCGTGAAATGTTGCAGAAGCTTTCCCCACTATTTGTTGAGATAATGTTTTTTAAAAATATGAGTAAATCCAAACTCCAATCTGCAAACCAGACTATTTACCTTGAGGAAAAAGCAACAATAGAAATTCATCAAATATCAAATTGCTCGTATTAAATGAAAGACCTTTGCTTTACAAAAGATACCCTGAAAGGAACAGTGCAGTGTGTTTCCTCTAGCGGCACACATCAAAGGAAATTCCGCAGAAATGCTGCTCTTTTGCAAGTTTGTTTAGATATGTCTCTTAAGGACCTGGATTTAGTCAGTGGGTTAATCCTTAGCAAAAGAAAAAGTGAACAAATGTCAAAGTTATGGAGGATCAAAGTTAAAATCTACCAAGTGATTAATCTGCTCCAGTGAAAAATAATTCTGGAGAAGCACTTGGAAATCCAATGCTCTGTTAAAAATCATAAATAAATGCTTCCTGACCAACTGTTGCATGGGATTTAACAGTGATTTCAGCACTTACTGATGATCTGATATTGCTCACGTCAACTTGGCTATGAATGGGCAGTCCAGACCCAGCCTCTTTGGAGATGAGGGAGAGAAGAGTGTACTTGGAGGAAAGTGAACACGTGGATTAGCCAGGACAGAAGCACAATTTATATCTCCTGCTAGTAAGTTCAGGCAGGCAAATATCCTGACCCAGATTTCAGAGTTCTGGAGGTGCCATCACCGTTAGTGCCCCAGGCAAGGAGAAGTTCAGGGAGATGAGCTGTTCCTTCACATCTGCTGCAAAATGTGGGGGCTGAAACCCTCTGAGCCCAGCAGCTGAGGCCAGAGAGTTATTGATTTTATTCTTCATACCCTTCCTGCACCCCAGACTGAAAGGAAAGCTCATTTTCTCCAGTCTCCCTGAGAAATGACTGGAGATATTCCTTAAAACTTAGAGAAAATAAAATCTTTAACAAGGACGCATTTCATAAACTAAAATTTTGACTCAAATGTGCTAATATTTTGGCTTATATGGATTATTTAACTCCTATAATACCTGCTGCTGCTGCTGCTGCTGCTAAGTCACTTCAGTTGTGTCCGACTCTGTGTGACCCCATAGACGGCAGCCCACCAGGCTCCCTCATCCCTGGGATTCTCCAGGCAAGAACACTGGAATGGGTTGCCATTTCCTTCTCCAATGCACGAAAGTGAAAAGTGCAAGTGAAGTCGCTCAGTCGTGTCTGACCCTCAGCGATTCCACAGACTGCAGCCTACCAGGCTCCTCTGTCCATGGGATTTTCCAGGCAGGAGTACTGGAGTGGGGTGCCATTGCCTTCTCCACCTAGGCTGTAATTATTTTTATTATGGAGTCACTTTATATTTTATCTCGTTTTCAGAGAGACCACCTAGCTCTCGATCCTAGACTTCTCAGCAGTGAAGATTTTATTTCATCCATTGCTGTAATCTCTGCAGCATGCATCCAGCCAGGGCCATAAACAAGGCTTACTCCTGTCCTCATCTCTCACCTCCATACTTCACTGACATTTCCTAGCCTCTTGTAACATGGAAAGCAGATCCCATATTCATCAAGTGGACAGAGTTCTATTCCAAGGATCCATGCCGAGGATTTACTTATTTACCTTTAGTCCTCAATTCTGTTCATTTTTTCCAGCCCAGTTCTTTTCTGGTTGTTTTTTGTGGTTTTTGTCCCTCCTACTGCCATTCAGTGATTAGTCAAGTACCAGAGAAGATGCAAATGTGAAGTGCAGCAGTAAAGACATGACAGTGGATTGGTTGAAAGTCATCAGAGGAGACAGAACAAGAAGAGTCAAGGAAGGTATGACATACAGAACACAAGCTAAAGTGGTGCCTTGGGGATGTTTGATCACCCACTGAACATAGAACCAGAACCCATGATGTGAAACACAATAGTCTAAAACTTACTCTGTAGTTTGGTCTTTATTGTTCTGAGATCCAGTAACCTACCATCATGTGAGATATTTACAGACACTAGTTAGTGAGCAGAGCACATCCTGGGGCTTTCTATGGGATCTTCTCTAAAATAACTCCACCAACATTAAAGGAGCTTACTCATTAAAGGCCCAGGAGTTTCTGTTTCTGAGACCAGAAATAAAAAAGAGAATTATGTTTCAAGCTTGACTCTTCCCTTTGCCAAATAAGGATATTCGTTCGTAGAATACACTGGAAGATTGGTATGTTAGGCTCTGAGAGTCATGAAATCTTCAATCCACTGCCAATTAGGAAGGCTCATTAAGGAAATTACAATCAGAGTTGCTAAATTTGCATTGTTAAATATAACTTCATAACATTAAAAGTCTGTACCATGATGATAGATACCATATCCAAAATGATATAACTTACCTAATAAATCATTGCATTAACTATGATAGGAGAATAATTCAAAGTACTGTTGACTTTCCTAATGCTTTGGTCATATAATGTGCAAACAAGCTTTTGGAATATTAATTATTCTTCTTCCCTCTCAAGTATAGATCTTACCCCAAGACTCAGATAGGGAGAAATAGAGGGGGAAAATCATGGCGTATTTAAAAATTTTTTTTAAAAATGTAAGAAAATTAGATTTTTCAGGTAATGTAAATTTCAAGATGAATTTATTATCTTAGACCATGTTTGGTATATTGCTGCCATCTCTAATTTCTCTCCACACATTTTTAAAAAAATCACTCCAATTGGACTTCCAACCCCAGTACCCCAGAGAGGCTTGGTTTGAAGGTCACTAATAAGTGGTCAGTTCTCAGAGTTTCTATTCTTTCTCTTTGCCATGCTTTGTTTTTTTCTTTTTCTTAGATTTCAGGCATAGCATTAAGATGGCTTGGTTTTCCACCTGTAGTGCTACTCACTCTTTTTCAGGAGCCACCATGCCTAGTAAACACCTCAAACTTAAATGTGTCAAAATGGACCTCTCCCCTGACCCCAATACCCATCCAGTCTCCCCCATGTTGGCCATTATTCATTCTATTTCTTTCAAACCCACAGGCAATCTAGTAGCTCCACCTTCAAAGTGCATCCAGCATCTCACTACTGAGATCCAAAACATCACAGTGTATCATTACAGTACCCTCGCTGCCCCCCTTCCTTCTGCTCTTGCCCCTGAAATGTGCTCTCCACACTCCAGCCAGAGTGAGCCTATTAAGAAGGAAGTTAGGTGGTATCATCCTTAAATCCTTCATTCCAGTATAAGTTAAAGTACTCACAATGGCACACAAGTCTCTACATGGCTGCCCTTTAATTTTCTGATTCTGTTCCTTCTGCCTCCCTGCATGGGGCCCTTTGCTCTGGTCACCCTGGCCTTCTTGTTTTTCCCAGAATGCAGAAGGCAGCTATTACCTCTGAGCCTTTTCAAGGAATGTTCCCTCAGCTCGGAATGATCTTTTCCCAAAACATGTGTGACTCAGTCTCTTGTTGCTTTCAGGTATTTTCTAAATATCACCTTCCTGTTGAGGTCTTCCCAAACCACTCAGTTTAAAATGACCACCCTGCACTCCCATCTCCTTGAGCTTCCTTTCATTTTTTTTCCAGTCCACTAGGATATTTCAACCTTCTGTGCAATCATTTGCTTTTTCATCATCTGCTGCCTCCCATGAGAACGAAAGCTCCAGGAAAGTAGGGATTTATAAACTATTGCTTATAAATTAGGCACTCAGAAAAAAATTTTAATTAAATGATTAGCATGAAAAAATAAGGCCTCCCTGGTGGCTTAGATGGTAAAGAATCTGCCTGCAATACAGGAAACCCAGGTTCAATCCCTGGGTCCAGAAGATCCCCTGGAGAAGGAAAATGCTACCCACTCTAGTTTCCTTGCCTGGAGATTCCCTTGGACAGAGGAGGGTGGTGGTCTACAGTCTGTGGGGTCACAAAGAGTAGCTTCACATAATTGAAGCTACTATAAATGCAAAAATAATAGTTTTCTCATAAAAAGCTGGTATGATACCCCATTCACAGCCCTGATCTGTCTCTCTCTATATATTTTTTTTTCTTTCATTTCCTCCATTTTTCTGTCATCTGCTTTTCCTTCCCAGTGAGTATCCAACAGAGGATGCATCTAGAAAGTGTCAGAAATACTGATCTAAAAATCCAGGGTCAGACCCACAGAAACCAACTAGGGATTCACCAGTCTCCACTTAAACATCCTCAGAAGCAGAGAATTTATGAATAGTTCTGATTGTAAGCACATTTCCTAATTGGAATGAAATTAAGCTCCTTACAACTTCCAACCACAAGTCCTGTTTTTGTTTGTAAGGCAAGCCCTGAATGATTATTTTCCATCTCCTGCATGAAATTTCCTCAGATATTTGAGTATAAAAAATATGTCCCTATTGCTTCCAAAGTCTTCACTTCTTTTGTAAAGTAGCATCCATTCCTTCTGTTAGTTATCTGGTTTAGAATTTTAAAATGTAAAATTTACTCTAGGGCACCTGGAAGCACATGCTCTATGATGGAGATTGTACTAGTGGGGACCTCAAATGAGTCACTCACTCACTCCTCACAGCAATACATTTGGGGAGGTGCAGCTATTTTTCATCCTTACTTTATGTTTTAAGACCTGTGGTTTAGAAGAGATGGCCAACTTGTCCAGGGCCTATTGAAGGAAAGTGGTTCAGCTGGGATTTGATTTTGGGTTTTTCCAACCCCGAGATTAGATTCTTACCTACTATACTGTGCTGTCTCTTGGCAAATTGCTAAACAAATAGAGCATTCAATGTCCCAGTCATTTCCTAGGGAAACAGACTCTCTCATCTTCCCAGTTCTCGTCGGGGTTTGAAATCCCAGGCTCGCTGCTCACCATTTGGTGAAATTGAGCAATGTGTTTAGCTGCCCTGGGTACCGTTTTTTTCACCTGCAGCGTGTGATGATAACATTTCACATACAGAGTCTTTATGGAAATCGGCTGAACTGATGCACTGGAGGACACGGGCCTCTGGGGTTAAATTCACCTCTGCTCCTCACTGTCTTGTCTTTGTTTTTCTCAGGCAATGTCTTCTCACCAAAACACATCAGGGGTCATCATTGCTCCTGCTTCACATGTGGTTATGAGACTTAAAAGTGAAAATCTTTGCAAAGTGTTTGTCATGTAGAAGGAGCTAGATATATTGAGTTATTAATATCGCTTTCATTACATAAAACATCTGGCAACTACAAATACTAGTATTATTAATATGTATAAAAACAGCATAGCTTGTGTGACAGAAGACAAACTAGAAACATATAACCTTAAAACATCCAGAAACTACAAAATTAAAGTTATACCAAGAGCAATGATATTAACAATAGAATTAAATGACTAAAATTGACTTACTTAAAAGCAAAGGCTCTCAAACTAAACTATAAAACCATAGCTATTTGCTATTTAGAGAAATTCATCTGAAGTCAAATAGTACAGATATGTTAAAAATAAGAATACAGTAAAATATAACTATAATATTTACATTAAAATGCAAGGGCATAGGAAAAAGTACACAAATTAAAGTCTCTATAGAAGCTATAGGAAAAATCATTAATAATACGAAGAGGAAATTTCTAACAAAACTCTACTGGCTTATGCTGGGAAGCAAAACAAAATTCTGAAAATCTTTGCAAGTTGTTTTTTCACTTAATAATGATATTAACTAACATGTATGAAATTTTTTAAGATTCTAAGAGAATAAAATTTCCATATTTCTAAGCGAATATATGCTTTTCAACTACTCATGTAGTGTTTACAAATTATTTTAGGATACAAAGAACATTTCAAATAAAAAAACAAATGTAAAGACCAAGTTTGATTATCATAATTTGATAAAATCTGAAAAAATGTTTTCATACATCAGAGTTTATTTCTTATTACTTTAATAAAACCAAAGGAAACTTTAAAAGTCAGACAACTTACATTTCTTAAAACCAAGTGAAAGATTTTGGGCAGATGCCAAGAAGCTTTAATTTGATTTGAAGTAGACAGAAGTCCCCGGCTGCGACCAGCACGCTAAGCGCAGGCCGCTGCAACCGGCACGGTAAGCGCAGCTGAGAGGAGCCACCCCACGTGCGAGGTCAGGGGCAGAAGCCAGGAGGACCCCATGCCCGAAGGGCGGCGGCCAAGAGGAGTTACCCCACGTCCAAGGTCAGGGGCAGCGGCAGAGAGTACCAGACTGCGACGGCGCAGGAACTGCTGAGAGGAGCTACCCCCGTCGGAGGTCGGGGGTGGGGGGCGGTGGGGGGCGGGCTGGCGGCCGAGGGGAGCTACCCCGCATCCGAGGTCGGGGGGGAGACGGCAGAAAGGAGATACCCAATGTCCGAGGTCAGGGGCGGAGAGGAGAGGAGTTACCCCGCGTCCGAGGTCCGGCAGCTGCTGGGAGGAGCTACCCCACGCCCCTAAGCCCGAGGCCAGGGGCGGCGGCCTTGAGGAGCAACCCCACGCCTGAGGCCAGGGGCGGTGGACCGGAGGACCAATCCCACATCCAAGGAGCCGTGGCTGCGTGGGCAAAGGAGGGCCTAGAGGAGCTATCCCACGTTGAAGGTCAGGAAGGATGGCGGCGAGGAGATACCCCTCGTCCAAGGTAAGGAGCAATGGCTGCACTTTGCTGGAGCAGCCATGAAGACATACCCCACGCCCAAGGTAAGAGAAACCCAAGTAAGACGGTAGGTGTTTCAAGAGGGCATCAGAGGGCAAACACACTGAAACCATACTCACAGAAAACTAGTCAATCTAATCACACTAGGACCACAGCCTTGTCTAACTCAATGAAACTAAGCCATGCCCGTGGGGCAACCCAAGATGGGCGGGTCATGGTGGAGAGATCTGACAGAATGTGGTCACTGGAGAAGGGAATGGCAAACCACTTCAGTATTCTTGCCTTGAGAACCCCATGAACAGTATGAAAAGGCAAAATGATAGGATACTGAAAGAGAAACTCCCCAGGTCAGTAGGTGCCCAATATGCTACTGGAGTTCAGTGGAGAAATAACTCCAGAAAGAATGAAGGGATGGAGCCAAAGCAAAAAGAATACCCAGCTGTGGATGCGACTGGTGATAGAAGCAAGGTTCGATGCTGTAAAGAGCAATATTGCATAGGAACCTGGAATGTCAGGTCCATGAATCAAGGCAAACTGGAAGTGGTCAAACAAGAGATGGCAAGAGTGAATGTCAACATTCTAGGAATCAGTGAACTGAAATGGACTGGAATGGGTGAATTTAACTCAGATGACCATTATATGTACTACCACGGGCAGGAATCCCTCAGAAGAAATGGAGTAGCCATCATGGTCAACAAAAGAGTCTGAAATGCAGTACTTGGATGCAATCTCAAAAACGACAGAATGATCTCTGTTCATTTCCAAGGCAAACCATTCAATATCACAGTAATCCTAGTCTATGCCCCAACCAGTAATGCTGAAGAAGCTGAAGTTGAACGGTTCTATGAAGACCTACAAGACCTTTTAGAACTAACACCCAAAAAAGATGTCCTTTTCATTATAGGGGACTGGAATGCAAAAGTAGGAAGCCAAGAAACACCTGGAGTAACAGGCAAATTTGGCCTTGGAATACGGAATGAAGCAGGGCAAAGACTGATAGAGTTTTGCCAAGAAAATGCACTGGTCATAACAAACACCCTCTTCCAACAACACAAAAGAAGACTCTATACATGGACATCACCAGATGGTCAAACCAAAATCAGATTGATTATATTCTTTGCAGCCAAAGATGGAGAAGCTCTATACAGTCAGCAAAAACAAGACCAGGAGCTGACTGTGGCTCAGACCATGAACTCCTTATTGCCAAATTCAGACTTAAATTGAAAACAGTAGAGAAAACCACTAGACCATTCAGGTATGACCTAAATCAAATCCCTTATGATTATACAGTGGAAGTGAGAAATAGATTTAAGGGCCTAGATCTGATAGATAGAGTGCCTGATAAACTATGGAATGAGGTTCGTGACATTGTACAAGAGACAGGGATCAAGACCATCCCCATGGAAAAGAAATGCAAAAAAGCAAAATGGCTGTCTGAGGAGGCCTTACAAATAGCTGTGGAAAGAAGAGAAGCGAAAAGCAAAGGAGAAAAGGAAAGATATAAACATCTGAATGCAGAATTCCAAAGAATAGCAAGAAGAGATAAGAAAGCCTTCCTCAGCGATCAATGCAAAGAAATAGAGGAAAACAACAGAATGGGAAAGACTAGAAATCTCTTCAAGAAAATCAGAGATACCAAAGGAACATTTCATGCAAAGATGGGCTCGATAAAGGACAGAAATGGTATGGACCTAACAGAAGCAGAAGATATTAAGAAGAGATGGCAAGAATACAGAGAAGAACTGTACAAAAAAGATCTTAACAACCCAGATAATCACGATGGTGTGATCACTGACCTAGAACCAGACATCCTGGAATGTGAAGTCAAGTGGGCCTTAGAAAGCATCACTATGAACAAAGCTAGTGGAGGTAATAGAATTCCAGTTGAGCTATTTCAAATCCTGAAAGATGATGCTGTGAAAGTGCTGCACTCAATATGCCAGCAAATTTGGAAAACTCAGCAATGGCCACAGGACTGGAAAAGGTCAGTTTTCATTCCAATCCCAAAGAAAGGCAATGCCAAAGAATGCTCAAACTACTGTACAATTGCACTCATCTCACACGCTAGTAAAGTAATGCTCAAAATTCTCCAAGCCAGGCTTCAGCAATATGTGAACCGTGAACTTCCTGATGTTCAAGCTGGTTTTAGAAAAGGCAGAGGAACCAGAGAACAAATTGCCAACATCTGCTGGATCATGGAAAAAGCAAGAGAGTTCCAGAAAAACATCTATTTCTGCTTTCTTGACTATGCCAAAGCCTTTGACTGTGTGGATCACAATAAACTGTGGAAAATTCTTCAAGAGATGAGAATACCAGACCACCTGATCTGCCTCTTGAGAAATCTGTATGCAGGTCAGGAAGCAACAGTTAGAACTGGACATGGAACAACAGACTGGCTCCAAATAGGAAAAGGAGTACATCAAGGCTGTATATTGTCACCCTGCTTATTTAACTTATATGCAGAGTACATCATGAGAAACGCTGGGCTGGAAGAAAGACAAGCTGGAATCAAGATTGCCAGGAGAAATATCAATAACCTCAGATATGCAGATGACACCACCCTTATGGCAGAAAGTGAAGAGGAAATAAAAAGCCTCTTGATGAAAGTGAAAGTGAAGAGTGAAAAAGTTGGCTTAAAGCTCAACATTCAGAAAACTAAGATCATGGCATCCGGTCCCATCACTTCATGGGAAATAGATGGGGAAACAGTGTCAGACTTTATTTTTCTGGGCTCCAAAATCACTGCAGATGGTGACTGCAGCCATGAAATTAAAAGACGCTTACTCCTTGGAAGGAAAGTTATGACCAACCTGGATAGCATATTCAAAAGCAGAGACATTACTTTGCCAACAAAGGTCCATTTCATCAAGGCTATGGTTTTTCCTGTGGTCATGTATGGATGTGAGAGTTGGACTGTGAAGAAGGCTGAGCGCCAAAGAATTGATGCTTTTGAACTGTGGTGTTGGAGAAGACTCTTGAGAGTCCCTTGGACTGCAAGGAGATCCAACCAGTCCATTCTGAAAGAGATCAGTCCTGGGATTTCTTTGGAAGGAATGATGCTAAAGCTGAAACTCCAGTACTTTGGCCACCTCATGCGAAGAGTTGACTCATTGGAAAAGACTCTGATGCTGCGAGGGATTGGGGGCAGGAGGAGAAGAGAACGACAGAGGATGAGATGGCTGGATGGCATCACTGACTCGATGAATGTGAGTCTGAGTGAACTCCGGGAGTTGGTGATGGACATGGAGGCCTGGTGTGCTGCGATTCATGGGGTCGCAAAGAGTCGGACACGACTGATCGACTGATCTGATCTGAGACAGAAGTCCCCAAGATAAAATTTTGTATATTGAAGCAGAAGAGCTTTAGTTCTGGAGTTAGATTGTCCTTGTGCCCTGGAGGAAAAATGTTATATTTAGGTAGATTTTTTTTTTCACTTTCCACTTGTATATGGTGAAATCGCAGGAACAAATTTAATCAGATATGAATCTCCAAAATATTCCTTTTTTTTTTTCTGAAATATAGTTGATTTACAATGTTGTGGTACCTTCATATGTACAGGCTAGTAATTCAGGTTTTTTGCAGATCATCTACCATTATAGTTTATGACAATATACTGGATATAATTCCCTGTGCTATACACTCAGTCTTTGTTGATTACTTACTTTATGGACATTGCTTATTTTATGGACAGCAGTTTGTATCTGTTAATCCCAAAGGCCTAATTTGTTCCTCTCCCCTTTGGTAACCACAAGTTTGTTCTCTATATCTGTGACTCTATTTCTGCTTAGTCAGTAAGTTCATCTGTACTGTTTTTCTAGATTCCACATATATGTGCTAATACATGATATTTATTGTTCTCTTTCTTCACATTTTATGACAGTCTCTAGGTCCATGTCAGTACAGTTCAGTTCAGTTCAGTCATTCAGTCGTGTCCGACTCTTTGAGGTCCCATGAATTGCAGCACACCAGGCCTCCCTATCCATCACCAACTCCCGGAGTTCACTCAGACTCACGTCCATTGAGTCGGTGACGCCATCCAGCCATCTCATCTTCTGTCGTCCCCTTCTCCTCCTGCCCCCAATCCCTCCCAGTATCAGAATCTTTTCCAATGAGTCAACTCTTCGCATAAGGTGGCCAAAGTACTGGAGTTTCAGCTTTAGCATCATGCCTTCCAAAGAACACCCAGGGCTGATCTCCTTCAGGATGGACTGTTTGGATCTTCTTGCAGTCCAAGGGACTCTCAAGAGTCTTCTCCAACACCACACTTCAGAAGCATCAATTCTTCGGTGCTCAGCTTTCTTCACAGTCCAACTCTCGCATCCATACATGACCACTGGAAAAACCATAGCCTTGACTAGATGGATCTTTGTTGACAAAGTAATGTCTTTGCTTTTGAATATGCTATCTAGGTTGGTCATAATTTTCCTTCCAAGGAGTAAGTGTCTTAATTTCATGGCTGCAATCACCATCTGCAGTGATTTTGAAGCCCAGAAAGATAAAGTCCGACACTGTTTCCACTGTTTCCCATCTATTCTAGGTCTCTGCAAATGGCATTATGTCATTCCTTTTGGCTGAATAATATTCCATTGTACATATCTGTCTTACGTCTTCTGAAGCCTCGTGTCTATTGCTGGGCAGCTGGATTGTTCCTGTGCCTTGACTGCTCTGATACCACGGATCCACCTTCTGTAACTGTTGTTGACCCAAGACAGATCTTACTGCCTCTTGTCATCTGTCCCTATTCCATTTATGGGATGATCTGCTTTTATTTTTACTTATTTATTTTTATTTTACAATATTGTATTGGTTTTGCCATATATCAACATGCATCCACCATGAGTGTGTACACGTGTTCCCAATCCTGAACCCCCCTCCCACCTCCCTCCCCATACCATCCCTCTGGGTCATCCCAGTGCACCAGCCCCAAGCTTCCTGTATCCTGCATCAAACCTGGACTGGCGATTCATTTCTTATATGATATTATATATGTTTTAATGCCATTCTCCCAAATCATCCCCCTACTCTCCCACAGAGTCCAAAAGACTGTTCTATACATCTGTGTCTCTTTTGCTGTCTCACGTACAGGATTGTCATTACCATCTTTCTAAATTCCATATATATGCATTAGTATACTGTACTGGGGAGAAGGCAATGGCACCCTACTCCAGCAGTCTTGCCTGGAAAATCCCATGGACGGAGGAGCCTGGTGGGCCGCAGTCCATGAGGTCGCTAAGAGTCGGACACGACTGAACGACTTCACTTTCACTTTTCACGTTCGTGCATTGGACAAGGAAATGGCAACCCACTCCAGTGTTCTTGCCTGGAGAATCCCAGGGACGGGGGAGCCTGGTGGGCTGCCATCTATAGGGTCGCACAGAGTCGGACACGACTGAAGCGACTCAGCAGCTGCAGCAGCAGCAGCAGCATACTGTATTGGTGGGTTTTTTTGATCTGCTTTTTAAAAGTATTTTCAATTTGAGAATTTGTGTCTTTGTTCAAATTTGGAAATTTGAGGGCTTTGTCTCTTGCATTATTTCAGCATCTCTCTTCTCTCTGTGCTGTCTTTTTGGAACTCCTCATAGATTCCTGTAGGTCCTTTCTGTGCTATCTTTCACAACAAAGTCATCTTTCTTTTTTCTTTTACTATTGTTATTGATTTACTTTTAATCTGTGATATTTTCCCATCTTTCTCTTCCAATTTCTTCAGTTTCTATAGAGTAAGAGCCTACTGTCTGATTTCCATCTTGTCTTATTTTATTCCTGGCCTCTTGCTCTTCTTGCATGTGGGTGTGTGCTCAGTCATGTCTGACTCTTTGCAGCCCCATAGACTGTAGCTCACCAGGCTCCTCTGTCCATGGGATTTTCCAGGCAAGGATACTGGAGTGGGTTGCCATTTTAATTCCAGGGGATTTTCCCAACCCAGAGATCAAACCCTCATCTTCTGAGTCTCCTGTGGCAATCAGATTCTTTACCAACTGTGCCACTTATATATGTATACATATGAATATATATATATACATATTTAATCATGAAAATGATTTTCATTTTCATTTACCACATTGTTAATTTATAGTAAGTTTCACATTATTTATTGTTTCAAATGATTAAAGCAATGATTTTCCTGTAAACTTTTGGTAAATGTGTTCTTTATATTTTAATTTAAAACTTTTTTCTTCTTTGAGAGGAGCTTGTTTTTCACTGGAGTCTCAGGTGCTGACTGGTTCTGAGGATGATGCTCCAAGGAAGTGCTGAGTTATTTCTTCTATACATCCCAAAGTTATCCCAAGGACCACCTTATATTAGTTTCTCAGCGGGGCAGTCTGGCCTTCTCAGATAAAGGTCAGCCTCCAAATCTTTGGATTGGTGAGGGGAACCTTTTTCCTGACACCAGATATAGGAACTTGCTTGTTAAACATTGGGTGAGAGATAGATATTTCATTTCCACCTTTCACTGAAGCGTCAGGTTTCTACAGCCCAGCATTTATGATAGAATGTTTTTCTTGAGGAGCTCTGAATCTTTTCTTCATACAGTCCCTGCATAGTTATTAAAATTCAAGTTCCATTTTCTCTTCGTGTGGTAAGTAAACTCTGCACCTCCAAAGTCAGGCTAACAACTGATATGTTTATAATAAACAACAGCTCCATGTTTATTAAATTCCATTCCTTCTTTTATCATCATATAATAGAAAAGGAGTACGTCAAGGCTGTATTTTGTCACCCTGCTTATCTAACTTCTATGCAGAGTACAGCATGAGAAACGCTGGGCTGGAAGAAGCACAAGCTGGAATCAAGATTGCCGGGAGAAATATCAATAACCTCAGATATGCAGATGACACCACCCTTATGGCAGAAAGTGAAGAGGAACTAAAAAGCCTTTTGATGAAAGTGAAAGTGGAGAGTGAAAAAGTTGGCTTAAAGCTCAACATTCAGAAAACGAAGATCATGGCATCTGGTCCCATCACTTCATGGGAAATAGATGGGGAAACAGTGGAAACAGTGTCAGACTTTATTTTTCTGGGCTCCAAAATCACTGCAGATGGTGACTGCAGCCATGAAATTAAAAGATGCTTACTCCTTGGAAGAAAAGTTATGACCAACCTACATAGCATATTCAAAAGCAGAGACATTACTTTGCCAACAAAGGTCTGTCTAGTCAAGGCTATGGTTTTTCCAGTGGTCATGCATGGATGTGAGTGTTGGACTGTGAAGAAAGCTGAGCGCCAAAGAATTGATGCTTTTGAACTGTGGTGTTGGAGAAGACTCGAGAGTCCCTTGGACTGCAATGAGATCCAACCAGTCCATTCTGAAGGAGATCAGCCCTGGGATTTCTTTGGAAGGAATGATGCTAAAACTGAAACTCCAGTACTTTGGCCACCTCATGCGAAGAGTTGACTCATTGGAAAAGACTCTGATACTGGGAGGGATTGGGGGCAGGAGGAGAAGGGGACGACAGAGGATGAGATGGCTGGATGGCATCACTGACTCGATGGATGTGAGTCTGAGTGAACTCCGGGAGTTGGTGATGGACATGGAGGCCAGGCGTGCTGCAATTCATGGGGTCGCAAAGAGTCAGACATGACTGAGCGACTGAACTGAACTGAATGGTAGTTATTTTATATTATTTTCAATACCATTGCCTAGGCATTTTCTTTTTTATATATTCTCAATGTTACATTCTGATAGAAAGATTTTATCAAACATTTCAATCCTAATGGAAGAATTCTGCATTTTTTGATACTTTTTATGGATATTTTTTTCAATCTTGCAGGAACTGAAAGCACCTGGGTAATTTCTTCTGCTTTCATGGATTTTAAATTTCATCCATATTTTGACAATTCCCAATTATATTTCTAAGCCATTCATTCTCAGTCAGTGGTGGTTTTACCCCTGAGGACATTTGGCAATGTCTGCAGACAGGTTGATTGTCAGAGCAAGAGGAGTGTCACTGGCATATGGTGTGTAGAGGCTGGAGATGGCACTGAACATTCTACAGTCTCCAAGATGTTAACTGGACCCAAAATCTCAAATGACACCAGTGTTGAAAGGCCCTGACCAGCTCACACCTCACATCTATGTTTAATGTCTCCACTCAAATGCACAATGACTTCTGTCAAACAAAATATTCTTTTTTTTTTTAATTCACCAAAGTTGTTTCTCACTGGATAGTTCCCATTTGAGTCAAGGGCAACATTTGAACCTGATTACTCAAGTTAGAAACCTTGTGGTCATTCTTGAAAACATCATTTTCCATCTGGTAGATGGAAGATACACTTTAAACACTTTAAATTCACTAATTTTCCATCTCCACTCCCTATAATGGTTCACCATCTCTCATTGGAACTGCTGGGTGGCCTTCTGTCCCATCTCCCCTCCCTCCACATTCGTTAGAAAAATTAAAATGGAAAAAGTCATGTTCAAGTTCAGAAACAGGAAAGCAGGACTCTGACTTGCCTGGACACTGCCTGGATTCCATGCCTACAAGAACAGCAAATCAGATGGCACTCTAGATAAGAAATGAAGTGGGTCTTACAATTCTTGAGCCCCTGGAGGTCTAGTCAACTCCCAAGGTCTAACAAAATCCTATGACTCACAAGGTAAAACAAATAGCATTGCAAAAAGGTTGAAGTAAAACTAGAGCTGCATTTTTGCATGCAATTTTGATGATGATATCTGTCTGTGGCCTGGAATTATAAGCAGGAGACCCACAAACTGCAATTTGAAGTCTCACCCATGGGGTTGATCCGCCACTCAGGAACTTTTCCCAGTTAGGACTCCAGATTGCTATTAACGAGGGACTTCACAGAGCTGTTTGAGGAATATTGGTCGGCCCAATTTGGTGATGTATGTGCTGTTTCTTCTCTCTATTGTTTCTATTTCTTTTCTTTTAATGACTGCATATTTAAATTAATTCAAATGATCATCTATAAAAAATTAAAACTATTTGTGTGTGTAATGAGTGGTGTCTTTTGTTAATGAATCCTTCAAACCTAAAGCAAAAGTAAAACTTTCAGGAAAACAACATTGCCTGTCTCCCACTCATTCTCCACACGGACTCCAGAGTGATCTCACCAAACCTGGGATGTAATCCAAATTCCTTAGCAAGGTCTTTGGGTCAGAGGTGCATGATCTTGGCCTCTACTCTCGTCATCCACCTGCAGTGTCTCTCCCTCATTTGCCATATTTCATAAGAGCTTTATCTCATTTTATGGAGGACATGGAATATTTTTCCACTTTCAAGGTTTTGCATGTGCTGATGCTTCTGCCTGAAATGTTCTTCTTCCCATTCTTGGGGTAACTGCTTCTTAGTCCTCTGACCTCAGCCTCCACATCCCTTCCTCTGGGGGCCTTCATTTCTGCCCTAATCAGTAATACAGCTCTCTGCTCACAACTTTCACTGCAATTTTCAATGTTATTATACTTATTCTTCCCTAAATATATGCTCCAAAAAGTCAAGAACCGTATCTGTTTAGTTCAGTACTTCTTTTTGGACTTGAGGATATGGCAGGTGTTCAGGAAATATTTATTGAAGGAATTAATTAATACATACCAGAAATTAACCAGGAGTGGTCACTTGGTAACACCAGCTGAAGAGTTTCTTAGGATCTTGAACTTAGAATGACTTCAAGTTTCTGGTGTATATGCCCGGACATATGCTATGAAATGTTATACACAGTTACTAAATAGTTAATGCATTATATAATGTAGATACATATATGTACACTATGCACATCATAAATGCATGAGTGTATACATTATATAGGGCTTCCCTGGTAGCTCAATTGATAAAGAAACCGCCTGTAATGCAGGAAACCTGGGTTCAATTCCTGGGTTGGGAAGATACCCTGGTAAAGGGATAGGCTACCCGCTTCTAGTATTCTATCCTGGAGAATCCCCATGGACAGAGGAGCCTGGCAGGCTACAGACCATGGGGTTGCAAAGAGTCAGACATAATTGAGTGACTTAGCACAGCACAGCACAGCATACTTTATATAAACATGCATGTGAGTATTTAATATGTATATATTTTATGCATCTGTGTGTATTAAATATATTGTTGTTGTTTGTTATTCAGTCTCTAAGTCATGTTGCAGCCCCATGAATTGCAACACACCATGCTTCCCTGTCCTTCATTATCTCCCAGAGTTTGCTCAAACTCATGTCCATTGAGTTGGTGATACTCCCCAACCACTTCATCCTCTGTTGCCCCCTTCTCCTCCTGCCATCAATATTTCCCAGCATCAGTGTCTTTATATATACATATCTATGTATATAATATATGTAAACATAATATGTATTTTCTATGTATGTATAAACATATAGTGCATTAAATCTCTATTTATATATGCTATATGATAAAGCCTTTGGCTTTAATCTCAAAGCTAATATTAACATTGGTGAAGCTTAATGCCGCTGTGACATTGATTACATTTCTCTCACACATTCATCCATTTCCTAATACATCAATTGCCCTAGTCCTAAAAAGCTCGCTGATTTTCTTCTGTTTTGTGAGGTCCTATACACCAAACTTTTCAGAAGAATCACTCAATTTTTCAATCTTTATTTGCTATGGGTAAAAATTCAGCTTCCAAAAGTTCATCATTTGCATTTTTATAGCATAAGTGTTTTGTTACTTCTAGCTTCAGCTGGGAGCAAGTGAAACCAGGTGCTTCAAGTCCTTTTGCGAATGACATAGGGAAAAATATGAATAAAAATAAATCAGTGCTGTATGAATGCATATCTTGATAGATGGAATTGATGGAGCTTTGTTTTCCAACAGTAGCCTCTTCTAAAATGGGTCTTGGACTGACCAGTTCTTCAGGTATTGCTTCTCATATTTACATATGGCATTGGAACAGATTTTGATAGCCTATTATCTTCATAAGAAAGAACATAATATTCTAAAACAATACCTTATCTCCCACACAAAACACTGGACTGAAGCCATGGATTTTATACTGTTCTGTGCATTACAGGCTCAGATAGCCCCCCGGCTATGAGCTTTGACATGGTTTCATGCTCATGATGAGATAGATGTCAGGTTGGAGAGTCCAGTGTGCTTAAAAATCTGCTCACAACAATAAAAGGAGAGATGTCTATTTTTAACTCTCAGTCTTCCACAATCCTCAATATAAAAGTTCCAGAATTCCACATAAACCAACCAGTTAGATACTGGAGTGTTAAATATATGGTGGGGACTTAATATCATTTTTAAGAGTATTGTCATTCATACAACTGGCAACAGGAATGCCAGAAAATTCTTCAATCAAAGCCATGTTAAAAAAATTTAAAAGTATCACTTCTTGATCATGAAAATAAACTTTTTTATATGCCTCTCAGTGAAAGTAAAAATTTGTTTCCAGAATAGAGCTGATTTTATATGAGTTTAAATCTGCTAATTGTTTTTTCAATCTCTCGCTTTAAAACACACTAACTAATCAGTTGAACAAAGCTCTAACTGGCTATTATATCTACTTGCAAACTAGCAAATTCAATTTTCGACATAACAACACAAAGTAAAATGAAGTGGAATGCTGTGATTTTAAGGGGGCTTTGCCCTCCTTTGTTCTGTGAACTTCGCCAGCTTTCACACCACAGCAATCTCACAGCCCTTTGTTCAAACTGACAACATCGAATGTAAAGAATGGCTTTACATTGTGATTTTCTTACCCGAGGAATCCAAATGCATCAAGAAAAATGCTCACCAAGGCTTGGAACAGAAAGAGGTATTTATTTCACATGTGCCCGAGTTCTGTGTAACTCAGCATCATGGCAAATGGATTGAGATTGCAATTCTGAGCTGAAATTCTCTTTGTCTCCTGTGAATCAGGAAGTCCAAACATATGGACTAAGAAGATAACGATTTTAAAGAGTAGGTACCCATCTTGGAAAATGGTCATTGTTATTTCAATATGCTTGAGTAGAACCAGACATGAGAGGGACACTTAAAAACTTGAGTGGCTGTTTCTTCTAATCTTCTCAATTAGATGGCTGTGAGACAATGGTTCCACTTCAGCGCCTGGCCAAGGTTTCAGTTAATCTCGGTGTGCATAAGTGATACAAATTCTCTCAGGGAAGTGAGTCACTGTGACAGAGTGGAGAGTCCTGGATGGACTTGTGTAGGCCATGTGGCCTGACTGTCACAAGCAGAGC
Source organism: Bubalus kerabau (assembly GCF_029407905.1). Taxonomy (NCBI): domain Eukaryota; kingdom Metazoa; phylum Chordata; class Mammalia; order Artiodactyla; family Bovidae; genus Bubalus; species Bubalus kerabau. The sequence continues at coordinate 45,055,579 of NC_073639.1, read as the reverse complement.
TTGTAAAGTTGGGTGGATTTGGATATGAATCTCCGATTGTCATTTCCTGGCTTTTCTTGGACTAATTATTAACTTCATTCTTTAATTTTCTCTTGTGTCAGATAGAGTGGAGAGGACTAAAGTAGATACTATTTTTTGAAGTATATCACAGTATATATAGCAGCCTCAAGGTGTGAACCTGATATGGTAACTTTTTTTTTTAATTTTCATTTTATATTGGAGTATATTTAATTTACAATATTTGGTTAGTTTCACGTGTACAGCATAGTGATTCAGTTGTCCAGTGTCTTTCAGATTCTTTTCGCATACAGGTTATTACAGAATAGTGTCCTATGCTATATAGTAGATCTTTGTTGATCATCAATTTTACATTTAATAATGTTTATATGATAATCTGATTTCCTAATTTTTTCTTCCCTTGCTCAATCTTTCCCTTTTGGTAACCATAAATTTGTTTTCTGTGTCTGTGAGTCTGTTTCTGTTTTGTAAATAAATTTATTTAGACTTTTTTTTTTAGAATCCACATATAAGTGATATATTTGTCTTTGACTTACTTCACTCAGTGTGACAATCTCTAGGTCCATCTATGTTCCTGCAAGTGGTATTATTTCATTCTTTTTATGGCTGAGTAATAGTCCACTGTACGTATGTACTGCATCTTCTTTATCCAGTCAACTGTTGATGGACATTTAGATTGCTTTCATGTCTTGGCTATTGTAAATAGAACTGCTATGAACATTATTATGTTGCATGTATTTTTTGAGTTATGCTTTTCTCCAGATATACGCCTAGGAGTGGGATTACTGTACTCATATGGTAGCTCTGTTTTTAGTTTTTTACAGTGCTTCCATAGTGGCTGCCCCAAATTATATTCCCACCAACATTGTAGGAGTGTCCCCTTCTTTCCGCACCCTCTCCAGCATATTTTTCCAGCATTTATTATTTGTAGAAATTTGATGATGGCCATTCTGACTGGTGGGTAGCTATAATTATTAAATTAGGAGATCTATGTTGTTACAACCTTCTATAACTCACAGATTATTATTTTCAAAATATAAATGAAAATTGATACCAAATGAGCCTACATAATGAACAGTTCTCCAAGTGCTCATTCTACTCATTATTTGCCTCTTTATGTCCTGCTGTTCTCCGTTGATTCAAATGGTATCCAGTATTTATTTAAGAAACTTTCAAAGAGCTGAAACATAAGACAAATAAGAGGTTTGTGAAGATATTCATTAGACAAAGCTGATTTAGCTGTCGTTGTCCCAGGCAGTAGAAACAAAGCTATGCATTTCTTAAGAGAAAAAAGATGAGAGGGGGAAAAAAATGGGTAGAGTCTTTAAGGGAAGCAGGAGAACAGGACAGAATATCAAGAGCTATATCTCTGTATCTCAGAGAAAGAGGATAAATCTGAGTTAATGGAAAAGGGAAAGAACCACTGGAGGTTTTACATGGATGAAATGGCTGCATATGGCAGAAAAAGATTGCGATAGTCAGACATTGCATTGAAGAGGCTTTTTACATAAAACAAAATAGAAGGTAGCGATTCTGCAATGCACTAAAAACAAAATGGAAAGAGAGGAATACAACTGATAATGGAGGAATAGATCTAAGACACTGAAAGCTGTTGAAGGGGATGATGTTGCAACAAAAGGAAGCAGGCTTACAGGAACTGGCTTCTTGAACTTTGCTGTCTGGTTCCCATTACTCTTTCTCTTCAAAAAAATGTCACCCATTCTTTTCAGGGCAGAACATTTTGCCAAATATGCTATTTGAATATTGATTTTAGAACATTTCCTTGATCTGAAAGCATGCTACCCAGATTGGCATAAATGCAAGTTCTTTCTTTCCAGAGTCCTTGTCATGATTTATTCGAGGAGTTGTTTTTTTGTTGTTTTTTTTTTTACCAAAGATAAAATTGAAGAACAGAGCATCATGGGCACAAAACACACAATTCCTGACAATAAAGTGCATTGGCTGGAGCTATCATGAAGGATATTTGAGATATTACATAAGAGATTTTGATTCATAAATATATCTGAAAAATAACATGCCTTTTTTAGTAGGAACAGTTGAAGAACAAAAAGAAAAGGCTAAAGGAACTCTGTATGAAATTAGTTTTTCTTATGTGTGAAAAAATTAGCTAATGATTCTGATTTCTATTCTACCACATACAGACAGATATTAACCTTTACAGTTTCATGATCAAAGATTTGAAGAAGGAAGCTGCTGAAAAAAAGTGATCCCTTATTTTCCTCTACTAAATCCCAAGATCTAAGGCAGTGCTTGGCACATAGTTGGCACTCAAGAAATAGTTATCATATGAACAACTCAATAAAGCCTTAAAGAAATAAAGTTAAAAAATTATGTAGTCATCACCAGTCAAGAGCTAATTATACCAGAAAATCCTGAGATGTGGTTTAATCTCATGGTTTGGGGCATCCTCACTTACATTAAAAGCCTCAATTCTGATAATAGTAAATCACTTGGTTTTGAATCAACTGTGAAATCAGCCTTTTCATCAAGGAAACCCCCCTACCAAAAAAAGAAAGAAAGAAAAGCAATCTACCTCTTTATCTAGATTTATTGTCCTGTGTGTGTTGTGTGTGTGTGTGTGTGTGTGTGTGTGTGTGTGTTCCTCAATCCTTCTGAATCTTTCTCAATGATACAAACTCAGGTGAGCTTCTCTGGTAAACATAGCTCCCTTTAGAGATGACTACTGATGTGATGACTACAGGTGCATAAAATGGATCTAAGCCAGAGCAGACTATTTCTATTGCATGGTGTTTCTGGAATATCTTTTCATGTTATCTCCCATAGCCATGACAGTTTTCTCAGAACGGTTAGTTAATTCCCTCCAAATCTTTATGTAATGGCCTACAATTATGTATGAAAAGTACTTCAAACTTAGACCCATCCTGCCTCACTTCTTGATTTCTTTGTAACTAAATAACTTCTAGAGATTTTAGATCATGTCTCCACATCCTCTCCCCCAACACACATTCCAGTCCACCCCAACAGACTTTTTTCTCAAATGATTCTCTTCTTTAAGAACAGAAAAACTCATTAAAAAAACATAACAAGGGATAAAAGACATGTGATTCTTCTTCAGAAACCACTGAAATGAATGAAGAAGATACAAAAGGGAAAGAATGATGTGCCTAATATAAAGCTATAAGATGACCATCACCAAAAGCAGAACGCAGAGTGCAGATTTCTTTGAAAATAAACAAGGGTCTTAGAAACCTAACAAAGAGAAAATGGGATTATATCACCAAAGACACTGCCATTTTGAAATCAAAGGGACAGAGAAAGCAGGATAGAATGAAGAAAGGCTGTCAAACTCGCTAACTGAAAATCACAAGACTACCCAGCCTGCATGATTCTACAACACAGGACTGTGAAGCTCTTTAGTTATGAAGGTACCCTCTTCCTCAAGGAAATGGAATGATGATGCTGAAGGTGATTCAGAGACCATCAGAGCTGATACTCTCACCACAGTCTCGGGGGCCAGAACTAGTTCCTTCTGCTTTCACTGGGCCAGGATGCCTCCGCTCACTGCCCTCCCAGACATCACATGAGCAGGACCCTTTCAGACAGCAACAGGGACAGAGCTGTGGGGATGATGCTGCCACCTCATTGGTCCCAAGAGGTGGGGCACAGAGTCAGAGAGGGTTATTCTCAAGACTTAAGAGCCAATGAAAATCACCCTTCTAGGTTTTGGACTTGCTTGGAACTTTTCCCTCCTCCCTTCGTCCCTATTTTTCCCTTTCTGAATGGTAGTGTTTATCCTATGCTTGTCCCGTCATACTACTTTGGAAGCAGTTAACTTGCCTGGTTTCCCAGGTTCACAGCTGGAGAAGAATTTTGCTTCAGGATGAATCATAACTCAAGTCTCCTACACATGTGACTTCGATGATTTCATTTCAATATTTGGCAAAACCAATACAATATTGTAAAGTTTAAAAATAAAATAAAATTTTAAAAAAATAAATAAAACTTTGAACTTTTGATTTTAGAGATGATGCAGAAACAATTTAAGACTTGAGGGTTGTTTGCGTGGAATTAATGCATCTTTTATGCAAAAAGGATGTGAAGTTCGAAAGGCTAGTGCTATAGAACGAATTGTGTCATACTTAAAATTCACGTGTTGAAGCCCCAACCTCATGTGATGGTATTTGGAGCTGGGGATCTTTGGGAGGTTTAGAAGAGGTCGTGAGGATGGAGCACTCATGATGGGATTTGTTCCCTTGTGAGAAGAGAGACACCCAGGAGCTTGCTTCCTCTCTCTCCACCTGCACACCCCCAAAAGGCCTTGCTGTGAATACACAGCAAGGAGTGGCCATCTGCAACCCAAGGAGAAAGCCCTCCCCAGATACTGGCCCCATTGGCATCGTGATCTTGGCCTTCCCCCTCACCAGTACTATGAGAAGTAAATTCTTGGTCTATGGCATTTTGTTATGGCACCCCAAGCTGCCTAAGACAGAGACAAAACCCTAACCTAGATGTGTTACCTGACAGATGAGGTTGAGACAGAGATTGGGGAACAGCAGCTGTTGCTGAGGGTGGCACATGAAAATACACAGAGACACCTGTGCTCTGCAGCAATGCTAGCCAGTAGACATTCTATAATGATGGAAGCATCCTCCACCTGTGCTGAGATGAGGCCAGAGTATCCATTAAAGCACCCATGGCTACTGAGCATTTAAAATGTTGCTAGTGTGACTGAGAAAATACAATTTTAACTTCATTTCATTTGAATTTTACTTGAAAAATTTCAGAAACTATTTCCTACAGCCTCTGAGAAAATTCTAAAACTCTTTGAAAAACTATTTCACCTAAAAAGATTAAAATTTTTTTTAAATCAACACAGAATTAGTATAGAAGCAGAAAATGAAAACTGAGCTTTCTAAAAAGGAAATTTGAAGATAAATTCATTTAGAAGAATTAAGACTAATTAGAACCAGTAAGAAATAGGATAGATACTGCTGAGATAAAGTCAGAGATATAAAGAAAACCTTTGAGAAAATAGTAAATTTTGTGAAGGAAAAATATAGAGAAAATTAAGTGAATAAGGAAAATACAATTCAGAGGCAGATTCCATACACACATCATACATATCTCTTTATCTGAAAACCTAACAAATAGAACCAAATTATATCCAAATATATATTGTTAAAGTATTCCTGAAATGAAGGAAAATATAAATATGTTGATTCCTTGTGTTCTAGGAAAATCTGATGTAGAATGACTAGCTTTAAGACATGTCTTGAGAAATTATTAAAATTAAAGAATGAAGAAAAAACACAATGTGCACCAAAATTTGTAAAGCAAAACACCTACAAGTTAGAGGAATGCAGGGTGACCTCAGAAATCTTATTAGTAATGTTCAAAGCCAAATAATAGATTTGCAATGTCTACAAACCTCCAGGGGCATTTTGTTTTGAAAATAAAATGAAATCCAAATTTCCTATCACCAAGCTGTTGTTTAAACACATCAATAAAATACTGTTATTCACAAATGAGGATGTCTCTGTGAATATAGAACTCGTGAGTAAGTCTGTAATAATCATCTGATGAAGAAACGTGTCAGCAAAGAGATGAAGGAGGAAAAACAAAGACCTCAGGAATGCAGAAGCTATAATTGATGGCGGGCAGGAAATCCATGCACACAAAGCAATAAGGCACCTGTGAGAGGCGGAAGCTAGAAGGTAAACAATAAGAAGATTAACAATGTGAGCATGATGATATATATTTCAGAAGTGAGTTCATGAAGGAAAGAAGTAGGGGAAGAGCATCTAAGAGCATGGACATCTTCATCTGTCATTGGAAAAATTCATGACATGCTTTCTAAACTTGGCTTAGAAAAAGACCTAAATCAGAGATGTTTCTGTTGGTTGCAAGCATCAGAAAAACAATCAACCTAGATTAACCTGAAGCAAAAAGGTGAATCAATGAAAGATACTGAGCCGTTTCAAGGAAAGAACTGGAAGGCATCTCCAGGGCAACAAAGGCAGCAGAAGCAACAAGACCATGGGCTCAGCTACCCCTGTTGTCAGCTCACAAAAAAGAAAGTCTGACTAAGATCTCCAGAATATTGTCCATTAGTACTTTAGTTCTGTTTTTTATCTTTTCCAGATCTAAAATTCTGAGGCACATTCTCCTAGTCAGCCAGACCTTCAATTCTGAACCAATCAATGATGACAGCAAACGAAGCTAAATAAAGAGACGCTGTTTGCCCATTGGAAATCACACGTACATCCCTGAACCTCTCAAATAGGGCCTGAGGGCCCTGACAGAGAGGAAGTGACACAGTGGGCTCCAGGTCCCCAGAAGAAGAGGATTGGTGGATAGACAAAATAAGATGTAGGTTGTATTTGCTTCAAATATAATGAGTCACCATTTGTTTAATAGCTCTCACCATCCACTGTAGTTACCAATGTTATTCACCAGATAGTTCATTCCTTATTCTCAAACTGCTTTGTCTGATGACTTGTAACTGAAAGTACCAGCCCTTCAGAACTTCCGTTCATTCAGGCACAGCAATGGAAACATCCAGGCTGCTCCTCTGCTCGATCCTCCAGTTTTTATGAAAAGCAAAGCCTTCCTGCCAAGCCGGGATGGACATTTGCCAGTAGAAATCCAACTTAGCGGTTTCCAGCCATGGAGATTTGAAGGTACTTTGCTCCTGTGACACTACTTGGTCTATTATATTGGTATTCTAACCTTTTCTTAGATTTCCCATGTGATTATGCTTTGTCCTTTGGCTGCAACTGCACCCTGGCCCAACAGTTACTTTCTTTCTTTCTTTTTTTTTTTTAATTTAATTTTATTTTTAAACTTTACATAACTGTATTAGTTTCTTTCTAATGTTTCTTTCTAATGCACTTCATTTCTCTTTCTCCTCACCTGCTAACAAGGAAACACCTGCCACAATGTCTGATCTTCTGTCAAGGTAGGGGAGGAGGTTCCTAGGAATGTTAGGGTCCTGAGGAGAGGATGCCTTCTTTACAGACCAGTCTTCATGTCAAAGGACACAGATACTGGCCCCAGAGACAGAAGAAGGTAAAGCACTTTTACCACTACTCAACCTAAAATGTTTGCCCTGATGTTTAATTTATCATACTGCTACCAAGTCCAAGCTCACTCTGCTCACTGCACGACAGGCCAGTAAATCCAAAAGATGAAGTGTTGAGGCAAGGAATACAAAGTTAGTAGACTGAGAAGATGGCAGACTAATGTCTCAGAACAACCATCTTATTGGGGTCTGGATTCCAGGTTCTTTTATAAAACAAAGATGGGAGTAAGTGAGGAGGAAAAGTAAAAAGGTCATTAATCTTGCAACTATCTCCTGGAATGGCCAGCCTCAGGGAAGGGGTGTTAATTTCTTCCTTACTGTAGCCATCCACAAGTGGACAGGGTCCTGAACAAAACATTTTGGTTTAGCATTCAGGCAGAGGGGTAAGGGTTCCCTGAGGCAGGCCATTATGTATAAACAGTATCCTTTTAATGAACAAAAGAAATGGGAAGCAAAGGTTAAAGTGAGAGAAACAGATGCAACATGGAGTCAGTTCTTCACTCTAATAATAGGCTCCCAGATATATTTTTCACCTAAAATTTGTATTGATGAGCCCAAGGTGTCTCGTCCTCATGATTTTCATGTGGCTTATTTCTAGACCCCTTCCCTCAAACCTCTTGGGAATCTGATTGATGCCATAAAACACGGCAACCCATTCTAATATGAAGAATTGGACAATCTTTATGAATGTGAGAAGACAAAAGAAAATTAAAGGTTTACCTTCTATAGTGGGGCAGGGGGGTCCTTTTTTAATCAATGGACTAAAGCTGTAGTTCTGAACCTTAAAGTGATAGCTTTGCCTTTCAGGGGACAGTTTGCAATATCTGGAGATATTCCTGGTTGTCACAACTTGGAGACCTGTTACTACTAGCATCTGGTAAATAGTCTAGGGCCAACATAACAATTTAATTAGGACTCTGAGTCCTTAATTAGGAACTTCCTACTTTGGATGCCACCATGTCACTTCTTTTTAAACATATTCTCTCTGCTTGCAACTAACAATACAGTAAGATGGAAATGACACAAATAGTACTGCCATAATTGTCAGTGAAACTCGCAGGAAAGTCCTGTATTTTAACTGTCACTTGTTACCTGATTGAGAGAGAAGAAGACTGACTCTCTCCTAGGAGATGCTACACATTTTTCAAAAGTCTCTTATGAATGACCTAAACTTTGCAAGTTTAACTGTAAAGTATTCTCACCAAGTTAGAGAGGATATGTGAACTGCAGTTTATTTTTTTAAAGTATTATATGGTCAAAAAATAACGTTGGCTTCAAATTTTAGTACTCCTGAGGGCCTGAAATGAGGATATAGAACAAGATCTCTTGTTCTCCTAAACAGAAGTTGAGCCAATAACATAGAGTACTTTATGAGCCAGATAATGTCTGGTGTCCTGGAGCTAAAGAAAATGTTGGCACGTCTTGCAAAATCACAGCTGTTTCAGTCTCATTTAGTGACTGGCCACACTCCCTGCAGCCCAGTTTGCCTTTTGAAATATAGCTCAGCTGGCTATTCTGCAGCATGACAAAAAGGCCCCTGACAAGGAAAGGTTTTTTTAATCTCTTTGTCTCAAAAGCTTTAAAAATCTTGACAAGCACTGCTAAGAAACACATATTACTTTTTAAGAAGATGCATACAAATTTCTTAATGCATGCAAAACTGTGTCTGTTTTACTCCAATGCACTTTGGAGACATGAGGGTAAAAAGATACCTTTCTAAGAAGAAAAACAAAATGTTGAACTAATTTAACTATATGCAATGCTAGTATAAGAAAGGATTTCTGTGACTTCCTTCATGTACAATGTGCATTTTAGACTGCAAAACAAAGTCTGCCTGTAACCCATCTGAGTCAGACCTTTCAAGCAGATAATCAACTAACAATTCTTAATCAGTTAAAGGATGAAATGAAAATAAACTTAAGCTGTTGATCAAATGGTAGCATTCAGTTTTTTAAATTATGTGACTCTGTTTTGAAAGTTGTTAAAATTTCAAAATTTTAAAATCACGACACTCAAGTAAATACAATTATAAGACTCTACAGTCAAAAGTTTATTAAGCCAAAATCTTCAAAAAGGTAAAACCCCAACTCTTATGCAAATATAAAATGAACATATTCAAAGATTTTATTAAAATAATTAATAACAAGAAAACTAGTAAGAAGACACTACGATTTCAAGAATGTTTCAAAAGCTAAATATTTACAGGCAAATGTTAGGATAAGATTATTGGACAAATTAAAAAAAAAAAAAACTGGTTAGTGTCCAACAGGGTAATAATTTGTAAAGCCATTAGGATAGGATTGTTTTATCCACCAGACAGAAATTATTTGCATCTCCCTGGGGTAAAATTCTACAAGTTAACCTCTGCCCTAGAGCATTGTTAAATAGTCCATTCAATACAAAATGAAGTCCAGCATTGCACTGAAAGAATACTTGGGGCTATTTCCAAGTGTCCAATACCTTTTCTGACAAGTCAAATCATCTTTCATTCATGAAAGTTCCTGATTCTTGATAACATTATTTATTCTTTAGAGAATGCCTTCATCATCTTCATTTGACTTATGTATCAATGTCATTTCCATATCATATTTTCAGGCAAGTGCTCTAATGTGCCTTATTTAATCTGTACTGAGATAAACATTAGAATTTCATAAGACAATATATAGATGAACCTACATTTAGGTTATTTTATTTCAGTCACTGGATATAATTTACCATATATCTAAAAGCACAATGGTATAAACAGGCTATTACAGAAGTTTAGAGATTATAAATATTTTGAACATAAGTCTAAGACATTTTATATTTTAATAAGTTCCCCAGGTGCCTAATAAATTTAATAAATATGAATGCTACCAAGCAAGCCTTAAATATAATAGTAAGACTCACATCAAGCAAAGAAAACCCCAAATTAGTATCTTCTTATAATTTATGATATCTGTTAAGTAATTTGCATACCACCTAAAAGAGTGCTAAATGTACACCAAGGGAAGGCATAATATCATTATTAATGATATCAAATATATGCATACACAAACACAGTCTAGTATAAGTCTCAACTATTCAATTGTTTCTTTTATCATGGATAAAGGTAGCAAACACTCCCCCAGAGTTCACTTCTGAAAAGCAGTTCACCTATAAAACAAGATAAAAACAAAACAACAACAAAAAGACTGACAAAATAAAAAACACACATCTTTAATTTTTAACATTTTTATGACATATTTTTAAGATATGTATTTATTTTCATAATATCACTTTAAAAAAATAATCACACAAGAATAAGCTTCTGAATGTCTGCCTACTTAAACTGCTCTATTTTAAATTTAGCAAATTGTAAATAAACCCCATAATGTGCAATGTGAACCAAACTGCAGCCTAATGAGTACATTTACAAGGCAGAGTATTCTCATTGTTTCAGTAAGAGAAGAGTATTACTTATTAGAATGAAAAGCCTGGCCTCAAGTCATCCATCATTCAAAAATAATATAGCATGAATTATCCACTGATTCTAAAACAACATATACTGTTAAAAAGCAAAGGTGACTAAATTAAACATGTGATCCTGGACCTGTCATTTGATACTTTGCATTTCAGAAAACTGGAGGCAGATAAACAATGAGACCCACCAGCTGGAGGACCAAGTTGTCCAGAAGTGGTAAAGGTTAAGATGCAAAATCAAAGCCACTTCTGAGGAACCTGAGATTTCCAGCACCAGTGTCACAAAGTTGGACAAGATGGTATATTCCATGAAAGGCATATTAAAATGCAAATATGTCACCTAGATAAGACAAGGTATAAGGCAACTTGACAAAGAGTTATTTTAATGTAGAGTTTGCATCTCCAGACTTCTGTTAGGCCAAATTCTCATTAATATGCTGGTTATTGAGACACAAAGTGATCTTAAAAAGACCAAATACAGCAGGTAGCAGTGGAGACTCAGCAAAGTCCACATGTACCTAGAAAGTATGGGGCGGAGGGTGGGAGAGGCGCACTCAGGGCTACGGAGGGAACGCTGAAGACAGCATGGTCTGAAGGCCAGCCCTCTAAGGGTCAGCTGAGAAGTGAGGGTGCTAAAAAGTAGGGCCTGAATGTAAGCTTAGAAAAGTTATAATTAGAGGATCAAATGATTCCCTTTTCCTTTGACTACATTTTTTTATAATCTACATGTTATTGTGTCACTTTGCCTCAAATATTTGTATAAATTAAAATCTATAGATAGGTTAGCCTTTATCATACTGTCTTTAGTAGTCCTAATCTTCAGTGATTCTGAGTGACCCTTATTAGAACACAGAAAATGGGATGCACTTTAGGAATAATATGCAGAACTGAGAAAACAGGATAAAATGCATTATAAATATTCCTAAGTTATTTTTTTAAACTGAAAGAAGTCAGTATAGTAGCTTCTTAATAAGAGGTGAGGGGGGATTGTCATAGCCATTTGTTCAAGACTTCAAATCTCTATGTGAACATCTATCAAACACCATGATGTAGATGCCTCCAAGGATATGTGGTGCAGTGGTAAAGAATCCACCTGCCAAGCAGGAGACATGGGCTCGATCCTTGGGTCAGGAAGATCCTTTGGAGAAGGAAATGGCAACCCACTCCATTATTATTGCCTGGAAAATTCCATGCACAGAGGAGCCTGGAGGGCTACAGTCTATGGGGTCACAGAGTCGAACACGACTTAGTGACTAAACAACAGAGTTCAGAGAGAATTGTTTGAGGTTAAATATCTTCCAATTTCCCATTTCTAGTCATGTGATTTCACTTGAGGAGAACTTATCAGAGTTGGGTTTTAATTATTTTGCTCCTATTTTTCATATTGGAATAAGTCAAACAATATACTCAAACACACTCAATATCTGGTCCTATTGTCAATATCTGGACAATATCAATTAATTATGTTTAAATATAATTACAAAGAACAAACTTGAAGAAATCCACTATTATTTATGAAATAAGCAGAAATTATAGCCTATCCTTAGTAAAAATGACAAAAAATGTAAAAAGAACATCCGCCCAACCAAAAGACACTCAATAAGCATAGTTTCACATATGCAACGTCATACCTAAAAATTGAATGTTTAAGCCACCAGACATAAGTTGGACCAAAACAGAGAGTAAAACTACCTAATGTATAAACTGTCAGATGTAGGTTTCTATACTGATAACAAAATGTTAATACATTTCCAAAAGGGAATGGAAAATGGGATTCTTGTGTTGAGGATCACAAAGCTGGCTGATCATTTTTAGATACAATAGAATATACACTGGAGGTTTTACAAATAAACCAACATTTCTCCTTAAAATTACTATAGAGTCTGAAGTTTCTGAAGGTTATACACCTCCATTTTCCAGCATAGAGTTGCCTCTGGGTAGTGTTGAAACTGCTGTCTGTTCTAACAATCAACAATAGAAAGATATCCAGAACTGTTCCCATTAGTATTTGGTTAGACCAGCAAATGGCATCAAACCTGATTTATTAAAGGAATCACTACTTCTGGTTCATACTATCCTGTTAACTGATGTGACAGATGCTTTAATACAACTAACTGGGATCAAAAGTGCAACTATTCTGTGCTCAGATGTTGAGACTCCCAGTCATGATGTTAAAGGAAAATGTAAACAGATACATCTTAGCAGTATATTTGCAAAAGCTTTTGAAGACTGCTATTGTGCTCAGGTTCATCATATTTACTAGATTAAATTCATTTACTTTGTGTATTCATCTCCACTGCCTCATCTCTAAAAGGACTGGACCGCTAGCCAGAAGACCTTTTCTTATTCATTCATAGGTAACACTTTGGCCCCGTGTGCGTTGATGTAGGTGAGCAGGATTTTGGCTCTCTGTTCTATCACGTCAATTAGCTTTTCGATGCCCTGTCTACCTCCCTGACTCTCCCAGTAAACTTTATCAAGAAACAGAGACTGAAGGAGTTTCTGCCGTAAGTGTTGGCTCTTCAAAACAGAAACTGCAGATTCGGGAAACCTGAAAAGAGAAAATGATATTTCAGTCTTTGTAATTGCTTGGAAATACTATGCCCTGCCCAGTGGTTCGGCCAGTCATTAATCTGGTATAAATCATACTATCAGATAATATCTTGAGGATCGAAACATTTCTGTCAGCGTCTAGCTTACACTTCTCAATAATTATATACTAGAAGAAGAGATTTCAAAGGAACTGAGTTTTCTATACCACTGAGAACTTGACATACCAATGTTTTACTTAAGACCATTATATGTAGGCAAAGAGAGGGACAGAATTAGCAGGAATTCTGATAATCTGGAAAAGTACTTTCCTCAAATTTAAACTCCATTGCACCCATAAGCAAAGAAGGCAATGGCACCCCACTCCAGTACTCTTGCCTGGAAAATCTCATGGACGGAGGAGCCTGGTAAGCTTCAGCCCATGGGGTCGCTAAGAGTCGGACACGACTGAGTGACTTCATTTTCACTTTTCACTTTCATGCATTGGAGAAGGAAATGGCAACCCACTCCAGTGTTCTTGCCTGGAGAATCCCAGGGACAGGGGAGCCTGGTGGACTGCCGTCTGTGGGGTTGCACAGAGTCGGACATGACTGAAGCTATTTAGCAGCAGCAGCAGCAGCACCCATAAGAAACCACTTTAATCTGTTGAGTAGAATCCTATCCTCCTAAGTGTTAACATGAGATTATATGCAAGAAAATATGAGAAGCAAAAAAATGCTGACAATTTCAGTAAATTACTCTTCCTGAAGCAGAGTTGCATGAATGAACTTAATGAGAAATTATACAAAATACATGTGGTGTAAAGAAAGAAGTCACACCAAAATGCCTAATTAAAGACTGAAATGCCTTTTATTCAGATAATACTTCAGAAATTCTAAGAATCTGGAAACATTATATTAAGCCCTAATATTAATTTATTTTCAAATAAATTTAGCAAAACTCAGGTTTGAGGGCCAGGGCACTCTACAAGGAAGCACCTCTCTGGAAAACCTGAGGTCAATTTAGAGGGATCCTTGCTGAATTACCTAAAGAAGGGCATTATGATTCCTGCTCTTCATTTAGAAATAATAAAGGCAGGGATACAGCACATACATTATCTAAAGGATTTAGTAAAATTTCTCGTTCAAAATTATAAGCAACATTTTGCTGAATCTCCAATTTGGCCTCTCTCCCAGCTTTCATTAAAATGCTGATGAAAGTACAGTACAAATACTGGGGTTTAAGAGTAAATTTAGTAGTTCCTTAAAAACTAAAACAGAATATATATTTGTTCCAAGAGTACAGTTTGCCAAGAGCTTCAGTCCTCTAAGCATCTTTTCCAAATGTCAGTGGATCAAGCTGGGGATGGCACTGAGGGGGCGTGAATACAGCAGTCCATATGTTCCAGCATTTCTGATGCTGCAGAGAGACCAAAGGCCAAAGAGCTGGACATGCTTAATGAGTCTGAGTAAGTGTGAAATTAAATAATGTTAATCAGATGCTCTGAGCACCCCCAAAGACATGTCCTTTATAGTTTAGTAACCATAGTATTAATTAAGCGTTTTTGCTATAGGAAGTATTAATAATCCATGATTTATTAATTCTCTGGCCCTTGAACTAACTTAGCTGTGGCAGAATGTACAAGATGAAACCACTACATTCATGGATCTCTTTAGTGTCTAATCCTTGCATAAAGGAAAATCAAAAAAATTACCTGACTCTGTGCTATGCTGCTTAATGGAAATATTCTATGCATAAATCTGGGTTAGTGAAATCTTCATTTTTGCCTTTGAATGTGGAAATTACATATTCAAAGAAGATTTAACTTTAAACCCATTACTCCTTATAATGCATTTAGGGTTAAATCTCCTTTGAAAGCATAAGTAAAATGTTACTCATATTTTTATGAATGTATGAGAGAGATGGATTCTCCAGGCACTATTAATTCTAAGAGGAAATTCAGAGATTTAAGAGGACTCCATAATATCGACTCAGTAAGTGATGCTGCTGGTATGTAAATTTTCCTACACATAAAATTTCCTCACCTCAAACACTTAGCAGACACTTATATTTTACCTTCCATCCACAGAGATATAAGGAATGGGTATTAATAGAGAAAGTCATGGCAAAAACTCATGAAAATGGATGTCCTGAAACTCATTAACTCTAGCGTTGGAAATACATAAAATTCCCCATTACCTAATTCATGGTGCTAAGAAGAATTATTAAAATATGCTTCAGAGTTTTGTTAACAAGAGAAATAGTAACAGCAGAAATGCCACAAGTTACTGCAGAAAAATGACTGGACTTGGGGTTGGAGGACCTGGGTTCTACTCCCAATTTTAGACTTGCTCATGTGTCCCCAGCAATCACTCGGCCTCACAAGGTTGGTGGACTGTTTCACTAGAGCACCCTTCTATTTTCAAGTCTCAGACACACACCCCAGTTTCTTAGTGACCCTGATTTCTGACTAAGGTTGAAAACAATGAAGGGAACTTCCCTGGTGGTGCAGTGGATAGGAATCCACCTGCCAATACAGGGGACACAGGTTTGATCACTGATCCAGGAAGATTCCACTTGCTTTGGGCAATTAAGTCCATGTACCACAACTACTGACTCCACACTCCTTACCCTGCGAGCCACAACTACTGAGCCTGTGCTCCACAACAAATAACCCTCATTCACCATAACTAGAGAAAGGCCGCATGCAGCAATGGAGACCCAGTGCAACCAAAAATTAATTAATTAAGAAAAAAGAAAGAAAGACAATGAATGGGTGCTTATGAAGGGGAGTCTGAAATGTAACTTCAGTCCCCATGTTTGGGGTGAATATCTCAGACTCTACAGTGAGGTCCCTACCACTATGGAATGTCTTAGTTTCCTTTATTTCCAAATACTTCTTGAGTGTAAGCTCAAGATACTTGTCCCCATTAATCTATGTCTACAGAAGGATTTCCAAATGCTCAGGAACCCTCTTACCTGAATTGAACTGCCATTATTCTTGGCTACTGTGTTCTACTCAGCGGGTTGCCTCTAACTTCCCATGTGTTCATCAAAGTCACTGAGTTTATTCTGCTCTGGGACATCCTGCCTTGTCAGTATTTGAATGTCTGTTGGTTTCCCCATCCTGCACCCTGGTAATGGAGCCCCTGTGACCTGCTCACCTCCACCAGGCTAGTTCCTATTCCAGAAATGCCTGCATGCTTCCAACCTCATACCACCTGGATTTTCACATGAGGGCCAAGCAATATGATGCCTGTGAAATGCAGCAGGACCTCTGTAGGTTGCACAGGTCAGTTACAGTGAAACCTGGCTGCACCTTTTTTCTACTTCCCTTAGGTTTGGTTCCCTTCTCTGGGCCTCCATTCCCAGATTCTCTTTAAAGGTTAAATTGATCAGACACAGGATATGAGTCTTCTCAAACCATACTACGTATTCAATAGAAATGCAATGTCCTGCAGATGTTATTACATCAGGAAACTTACTCTCTGATGCCTTCTAAGAGTTTGAAGTTCAAGTTATCTTCACTTCTGTCAAAGAAACCCTTGTTATCTATAAAAACCAAGTGTCTTGGGTCCTGCTTTCGCTGGACAATGTGGGCTAGAACCACAGTGTCCTGGTTGTCACATTTTGAACTCCGTCCACTCTGTACACAGGTATCTTCCTTCCGAGGTCGGAACCCACAGCAATGTGTATCTAGGCGGTTATAAATCTGAAAGGGAAAGCAAAAACAAAATCTAAGATGCTGAGTAAAAACAAAACTTGGGAAAGTTAAAAGATGTCCAAAGAACAAGTACTTTCTAAGTGGCTGACTTGCCAGAATTTAATTGGGGCCAGGTTTGTTTAATTAACTGTCAGAATAAGTCCAAATTTCATATCCTTCTCACCCAGCTCCGTTAACAGCTCCACAGGCAGATCATCCAAACTAAGCATCTCCACCCTTCACATTCAGAGTTCCCACTGACATCATGTCGATGCGTGGCCAGAAGAATCTCTGATGCTACTTGGGACAGAAGATACAAATCACTGTACTTGGATACATCCAGAAAATCTGGGTTATCTCAGTGGCTCTAAAAGTTTACTGCATTCCCTAACTCTCTCTGGATTTCAGTATTACAGTATAAAACTTTAAGTTACCGAGAATAAAGCTATGGAAAAGACGTGATAACCGATAATGATAGCCAAGAACATGCCACATATGGAGCCCGCAGTTAGATTCTAAATGAACAAGCAGAATACTTTGGCTTATTGGGGTTTATTGTGGGAGTAGGGCAGCCACCCTATAGAGGGCAGACATTAACTAGGAAAGGGAGAATTGGGTTACTTCCATGTCTTTTTGGCAAGGGAAAAAAATAATATTTATTAATCATGGTAAGTTAAAGCCTAGGCTATGGAGTTAGATAAATATAAACTCAAGTCTCTTCTTTGCAGTTCTGCAAACTTGTATAGCTCCCTTTACATTACTGAGTCTCAATTTAATTATCTGTATATCACAAATCATAATATCAGCCTTGTACTTTTGATGGGTTAAGGACACAAAAGTGGATACACCCAAGCCTGATGCAGACATCTAGAAGATACTTAAAAATGGAAAACCGTCATTACTATTGTTGAGACATACATGTACACACTGTATGAAATGACTGACCACAAAACAAGCTTCCGAAACAAAAGGTAGTTTCTCCATTGCAGTGAAGGAAAACTAAGCCTCGGAGAGGTTAAATATTGTACTCTGCATAGAATTTTAGTAAGTAGCAAAGTTAAGATTCAGACACAGTTGTGTTTGTCTTCAAAATGCACATTTCCCCCTAAAACATCACATTAAATAGTTTGTCTAGTTGAAGATTATACGTACACTCAAAATTCAAAAGATGGCTTGACACAGATTGTCTTTTTTTTTTTTTTTTTTTAATTATATGGCCGTACCACCCAGCACACGGGATCTTAATTCCCCAACCAGGGGTTAAACCTGTGTGTCCTGCATTGACGCACAGAATCTGAACTACTGGACCACTAGGGAAGTCCCCTGGCTGTCATTTCTATTCTTTTGTCATTTTAAGTCTTTTATTCTTTTATTTACTAAACTCCCATATTTTCTCTTCCTCCTGATTTTTTTTTTTTTTTTTTTTTTGCAGATCTTATAGGGCTGGTCACTCTAGGTAGTCAGTTGCTAAGACAGAAATGCAGAAAAAGTAGTACCAAAATTGAGCCCACGTTGCAAAAATCCTGCATTTATTCATCCAACAAATGTTTATGTAATATCTTCTACTACCCAGCAGTGGGCCAGGCACTGAGGCAAATGTCACCCAGGGCCAGCACCCCGCCCAAACCAGCACTACTTCCAGAGGGAGATGAATCAGTTTTGCCTTGCTAACACAACAAACCCACTACCAGACAAATGACCCTCCTCTCTGTTTTCTGCAGGCAGGTAAGTGGACTTCACATCAAAAAGCATACTTTGGAAAGCAGTGATTACAAGAGAAGTTAGCATAAGCCAATTTTCTATGAAATTTATATAAAAGCAGTCACATGGGATGAGGTGCTCCATGAGCCACCAGCCTCTTGGACAGTTAAGAGGGTACGGTGCTGGTCAAGAAACAGTCTACAGATCAGGGGACCTTGGCAGAGCTAGCTTCAGGCAAGCTGATCTGTGGGGTCATGGGCCTAACCAGGGGGTTATCCATAAATGTCACACAGTCTTTCTCCAGGGCACATAAGCTCCCAGGGCTGGTTGAATGTTTTCCAAAGGTGAGCAAGAGAGCCCCAACCACATCACTGTAGGTTAAATGAAAAAAAGTTATAAGCTGGAAAATACTAGAAAAATGAAAAATGAATTGACTCCTTTCTCCTCAATTTGATTCCTTTTATGTGTTATCTTGACAGATTTGAATATAAGGGAAATCAAATGATATGAAGAAATGGTATGTACTTGCTAGGTAGTCAAGTTACCATCAAGGGGTCAGGGAGAATGTAAAAAATAACTCTCCAGGGAGCTGATTCTCATTTAATGTCCCTTTTTTTTCATATACTGGAGAAGGAAAGGGCAACCCACTCCAGTATTCTTGCCTGGAGAATCCCATGGACAGAGAAGCCTGGTAGGCTGCAGTCCCTGGGGTCGCACAGAGTTGGACACGACTGAAGCGACTTGGCGGCGGCAGCTAATAATTCTCAAAAAGTCTCTATACCTTATTCCTGTCATCATTGTATGCTTTTATCCAATTATAATGACACTATATATGAGAGAAAGCTTAGTCTTATTTTACTTTGGCTATAAAATCAACATGTGTTGTGTTGGATAAGTGTGTTTAGAGCTTTACTTGTAAAGACACATCTACCAACCAGTTCTTAAATGGTGCTCTGAACCCTAAGCTCTTTCTTCATTGTTGATTTCTAGTAGCGGGAAAGGACCAAAACAAATAGCATTTCTGTTGTTACTACAACAAAGCCAGGGGTATCACATATAATATTGTTTGATAACAAGCAATTTACCATCTAGGCCCTAACTTCCAGTACTCTATAAATAAATTATATCTTTCTGTTTTTAGACTACAAGAAAGCATTAAGAGTTAGAGGTGAGACAGAGCAACTTGGAGAAGGCAATGGCACCCCACTCCAGTACCCTTGCCTGGAAAATCCCATGGACGGAGGAGCCTAGTGGACTGCAGTCCATGGGGTCGCTAAGAGTCGGACACGACTGAGCGACTTCACTTTCACTTTTCACTTTCATGCATTGGAGAAGGAAATGGCAACCCACTCCAGTGTTCTTGCCTGGAGAATCCTAGGGACAGAGGAGCCTGGTGGGCTGCCATCTATGGGATCGCACAGAGTTGGACACGACTGAAACAACTTAGCAGCAGCAGCAGCAGAGCAACTTAGAGCATCCTTTTAAAATTATTATTGGAGTATATTATTGGAGCTTTACAATGTTGTGTTAGTTTCTGCTGTACAACAAAGTGAATCAACTATATACATACATATGTCCCATCCCTCTTGGATTTCCCTTCCACCTGCCATCCCACCCCTCTAGGGTCATAGAGCACTGAGCTGAGCACCTTGTGCTATACAGCAGCTTCCCACTAGCTATCTATTTTACATATCATAATGTATTAGTTTGGTGCAGAAGTAATTTCAGTTTTACATTGTTGGACTTTGCCATTTGATGTTGGAATACATTCTTAAATAAATGGGGTTGTGTTATACATCATTTTAATGCACATTTCTTGCTTTATTTATTTGGCTGCTGCTGCTGCTGCTACAAGTCACTTCAGTCGTGTCCAACTCTGTGCGACCCCATAGACGGCAACCCACCAGGCTTCCCCGTCCCTGGGATTCTCTAGGCAAGAACACTGGAGTGGGTTGCCATTTCCTTCTCCAATGCATGAAAGTGAAAAGTGAAAGGGAAGTCATTCAGTCAAGTCCGACTCTGTGCGACCCCATGGACTGCCACCTACCAGGCTCCTCCGTCCATGGGATTTTCTAGGCAAGAGTACTGAAGTGGGGTGCCATTGCCTTCTCCATTTATTTTGCTAATGACTTATTACTTGCTGTTTATTTTATATTTATTTTAGACTACAGAAATGATGTTAGACACAAAGCAAATTTGAGTGACTTTTTATTCAAGTTCAAAATGGGTCATAAAGCAGCAGAGACAACTTGTAACATCAACAGTGCATTTGCTCCAGGAACTGCTAATGACTCTACAGTGCAGTCGTGGGTCAAGAAGTTTTGCAAAGGAGACAAGAGCCTTGAAGATGAAAGCATAATGACGGGTCATCGGAAGTTGACAAGGACCAACTGAACGCAATCATCTAAGCTAATCCTCTTACGACTACAAGAGAAGTTACCGAAGAACTCAACATAGACCATTCTATGGTCATTGGGCATTCGAAGCAAATTGGAAAGGTGAAAAAGCTTCACAAGCGGGTGCCTCATGAGTTGACCACAAATCAAAACAATTGTTTTGAAGGGTCTCTTCTCTTATTCTATGCAACAACAATGAACGATTTCTTGATTGGATTGTGACATGAGACAAAAAGTGGATTCTTCTATACAACAACCAGTGGATGACCAGCTTAGTGGTTGGACTGACAAGAAGCTCCAAAGCACTTCCTAAAGCCAAACTTGTACTAAAAAAAGTCACGGTCACTCTTTGGTGGTCTGCTGCCGGTCTGATCCACTACAGCTTTCTGAGCCTTGTGAAATAATTACATCTGAGAAGTATGCTCAGCAACTTGATGAGATGCACTGAAAGCTGCAGTGCCTGCAGCCAGCATTGGTCAACAGAAAGGGCCCATTTCTTCTCCACAGCAACACCAAACTGTATGTTGCACAACCAATGTTTTAAGAGTTCAATGAACTGGGCTACAAAGTTTTGCCTCATCTGCCATGTTCACATGACCTCTCGCCAACTGACTACCAATTCTTCAAGTATCTCAACAACTTTTGCAAGGAAAATGCTTCCACAACTAGCAGGAAACAGAAAATGATTTCCAAGACTCCGTAGAATCTGGAAGCATGAATTTTTACACCACAGGAATAAGCAAACTTATTTCTAGTTGGCAGAAATGTATTGAGTGTAATGGTTCCTATTTGATAAATAAAAATGTGTTTGAGCCTAGTTATCATGATTTAAAATTCACAGTCCAAAACTGCAATTACTTTTGTACCAACCTCATACATGTTTCAAAGCTAGTCTCTCAACTCATCCCACCCTCTCCTTCCCCTGCTGTGTCCACAAATCCATTCCCTACATCTGCATATCTATTCCTGCCTTGCAAATAGGTTCACCAGTACCATTTTTCTAGATTCCACATATATGCATTAATATATATATTTATTTTTCTCTTTCTGACTTACTTCACTCTGTGTGACGGGCTCTAGGTCCATCTTTTTACTGCCTTCCCAATGTGAGATTGTTTCCAACAGTGTATTTTTAAAGCATTTTGCCTGATCCAATTTGAATCACTCAACAGTCTATGATAATTTCACCACTTCCCTTTCAGACTGTTGTGCCCTTCAAGTCTCACAGACCTTGTTATTGAAAATAGGTGTGTGATTTCAGCCTAACTTCTCTTCCAAAAATGTTTATCGCTCTTTTTATACAGATAATGCATGTACTTGGTGGGTATAATACCAGTTTTCAAATGTGAGGGGTGTGTGTGTTTGTGTGTGTGTGTGTACATATGCAGAGAATCACATTGTTAGGCTTCAGATAATTATTTTACTTTGTTTTTCTTAGCCTCCAACTATAGTAAATTATGTCTTTGTTTACTGGCCTTGTCTCCTAAGGGCCTAGTTCAGTTCAGTTCAGTCGCTCAGTTGTGTCCGACTCTTTGTAACCCCATGAATCGCAGCACGCCAGGCCTCCCTATCCATCACCAACTCCTGGAGTTCACTCAGACTCACGTCCATCGAGTCAGTGATGCCATCCAGTCATCTCATCCTCTGTCATCCCCTTCTCCTCCTGCCCCCAATCCCTCCCAGCATCAGACTCTTTTCCAATGAGTCAACTCATCACATGAGGTGGCCAAAGTACTGGAGTTTCACCTTTAGCATCATTCCTTCCAAAGAACACCCAGGACTGATCTCCTTTAGAATGGACTGGTTGGATCTCCTTGCAGTCCAAGGGACTCTCAAGAGTCCTATCCAACACCACAGTTCAAAAGCATCAGTTCATCGGCACTCAGCATTCTTTACAGTCCAACTCTCACATCCATACATGACCGCAGGAAAAACCATAGCCTTGACTAGACGGACCTTTGTTGGCAAAGTAATGTCTCTGCTTTTGAATATGCTATCTAGGTTGGTCATAACTTTCCTTCCAAGGAGTAAGCGTCTTTTAATTTCATGGCTGCAGTCACCATCTGCAGTGATTTTTGGAGCCCAGAAAAATAAAGTCAGCCACAGTTTCCACTGTTTCCCCATCTATTTCCCATGAAGTGATGGGACCAGATGCCATGATCTTAGTTTTCTGAATGTTGAGCTTTAAGCCAACTTTTTCACTCTCCTCTTTCACTTTCATTAAGAGGCTTTTTAGTTCCTCTTCACTTTCTGCCATAAGGGTGGTGTCATCTGCATATCTGAGGTGATTGATATTTCTCCCGGCAATCTTGATTCCAGCTTGTGCTTCTTCCAGCCCAGCGTTTCTCATGATGTACTCTGCATAGAAGTTAAATAAGCAGGGTGACAATATACAGCCTTGACGTACTCCTTTTCCTATTTGGAACCAGTCTGTTGTTCCATGTCCAGTTCTAACTGTTGTTTCCTGACCTGCATATAGGTTTCTCAAGAAGCAGGTCAGGTGGTCTGATATTCCTATCTCTTTCAGAATTTTCCACAGTTTATTGTGATCCACACAGTCAAAGGCTTTGGCATAGTCAATAAAGCAGAAATAAATGTTTTTCTGGAACTCTCTTGCTTTTTCGATGATCCAGCGGATATTGGCAATTTGTTCTCTGGTTCCTCTGCCTTTTCTAAAACCAGCTTGAGCATCTGGAAGTTCACGGTTCATGTATTGCTGAAGCCTGGCTTGAAGAATTTTGAGCATTACTTTACTAGCGTGTGAGATGAGTGCAATTGTGCGGTAGTTTGAGCATTCTTTGGCATTGCCTTTCTTTAGGATTGGAATGAAAGCTGACCTTTTCCAGTCCTGTGGCCACTGCTGAGTTTTCCAAATTTGCTGGCACATTGAGTGTAGCACTTTCACAGCATCATCTTTCAGGATTTGAAATAGCTCAACTGGAATTCCAACACCTCCACTAGCTTTGTTTGTAGTGATGCTTTCTAAGGCTCACCTAAGCAGCTCTTAAATATCACTCCCTAGGTCTTCCCAGAATTGTGTTTATAGACCCTTTTTCTAATTGACATTCAATATATCCAAAATGATTTGAACACAAAATCGTTATCCACTATTAAGTGTCATTTTGCTTGGCATCTAATTCAGTTATATCTTGAATATATTTCAGCTTACTTTGAGTAGAGTTCACCTACTTTTTAAGCCCTAACGAAGCATATTCTAGCCATCTATGTATCCATAATATGGTTTTAATATATTCACTTGTCTAGAGCACACAGTAAAACAATCATTTCATTTAACTATCACATGATCAAAATTGCTGGAAGAAAGATCAATAACCTCAGATATGCAGATGATACTACCCTTAAGGGAGAAAGCAAAGAGGAACTAAAGTGCCTCTTGATGAAGGTGAAAGAGGAAAAAACTGGCTAAAAACTCAACATTCAAAAAACTAAGATCATTCCATCTGGTCCCATCACTTCATGGCAAATAGATGGGGAAACAATAGAAACAGTGAGAGACTTTATTTTCTTGGGCTCCAAAATCACTGTGGACAGTGAATGCAGCCATGAAATTAAAAGACACTTACTCCTTGGAAGAAAAGCTATAACAAACCTAGACAGCACATTAAAAAGCAGAGACATTGTTTTTCCGACAAAGGTCTATATTGTCAAAACTGTGGTTTTTCCAGTAGTCATGTATGGATGTGAAAGTTGGGCCATAAAGATGGTTGAGCACCAATGAACTCATGCTTTTGAACTGTGGTGTTGGAGAAGACTCTTGAGAGTCCCTTGCACTGCAAGGAGATCAAAACAGTCTACCATAAAGGAAATCAGTCCTGAGTATTCCTTGGAAGGACTGATGCTGAAGCTGTAGCTCCAATACTTCGGCCACCTGATGCAAAGAACTGACTCATTAGAAAGGACCCTGATGCTGGGAAAGATTGAAGGCAGGAGGAGAAGGGGAAGACAGAGGATGAGATGGCTGGATGGCATCACTGATGGGATGGACTTGAGTTTGAGCAAGCTCCAGGAGATGGCGAAAGACAGGGAAGTCTGGCGTGCTGCAGTCCATGGGATCACAAAGAGTCAGACATGACTGAGCAACTGAACAACAATCACATGATCAAACACCACAGTTACCAACTCCCTGTCTATGTTTTTAGATAATAATCCTATAAAAAAGCCAATTTGGGGGAAAATCTTGTCAGTTAAGCATTACGTGTTGATCACCATTGCAGCAGCTTGTTCAAATTCATATCTTCTCACTCCTTAAAACAAGGAAAGCCTTTTGGAAAACTGATCTTCTGAAGGCTTCTGAAGATTGCTGACAATCATTATTTTCCATAAAATTACTCTTTGCTCTTTTAGAAAAATATATATTTTCAGTGTTTACCTAATTAAAATTATACTCAGAAAATTCAGGTGTCCCAGCCAAATATTTTGTTGGTGCGGGTATTTTTAGATATCTGGCCTTTCTGAAGTTTCTTTTTCTAAGCCCATTTTCTTTTTGGTGGTGTAAGTTTTGTCTGTAAGAAAAAGTATCTGTGAGTGACTCAAGCTATGTGTGCAGAGTCCAAACAATGAAGTCTTAGCTGCCCTGACTAGCTCTCTAAGACCCAGAAGAAATCTGCAGAACCCAGTAACTTCCCAGGCTTCTGCATCCCACCCATCCTAGCTGTGTCTTCAAAACATGGGTCTGTCAACACAATTTTGGGAGTTTCTTATCTCTTTTTTCTCAAAGTAAAACAGTTAAATGACTAATTTTATTGTGTGAACAAAGGCAATTAAAATATTCCAAACTTGCTAATATTAATAATGAAAACATAATAGCATTCATTGATTGAGTGCTTTGTATATGCCAGGAATTGTACACTTAAATCTTTACATAGATTATTCAATCTTCATGCAACCTTAAGACCTAGGTGCTACCAAGAGTCCCATTTTATAAATGAGGACATTGCTGTGCAGAGAGGCTAGCTGATAACTCAGGGTCCCTCAATTCATACGTGATGAAACTCAGGATTCTAAAGCAGGTGTCCACCCCTTCAAAGTGCATCTCTTATCTATCCTGAGTGTATCTCCCAGGGACAGCCTTCAAAGATGCTATAGAAAGACATGTGCATTTGTACAGAAGGTTAAATGATCCTACTTGCAATAACCACTGGTCACAAGGTTTGTGCAGAAACACAATGAACTTCAATGAAAAGTTCAGGCAAAATTCATATAGGAGAGGATATTACAGTTGGGATTTAAGAGATAGGTTCAGTTCCGTTCAGTTAGCTAAAAAACAGGCAAAGGCATGAAGGTAGGAAATCAAAAGACATTTCAGAGAACCTGAGGGAATGTTAGATGGGCACTTCTCAAATGACCTACAGTGAAAAACCTGGTATTTTTGTCTTTTCTCTCCCCAGACTTCACATTCCATGTGGATTGTTGCTTTGTTAAAAGACAATAAAATAGATATCCTCATATTAACTGAAATAAGACAGAGAAAGACAAATACCATCTGATGCCACTGATACATGGAATGAAAAACAAATTATATAAATGAACTTATTTACAAAACAGAAACAGACTCACAGACATAGAAAAAAAACTTATGGTTACTGAAAGGTAAAGGGGGAGGGATAAATTAAGAGCTTGAGATTTATATATACACCCATAAAACATATACACATATAAAACATAACCAACAAGGGCCTATAGTTCAGTACAGAGAACTATATTCAATATCCTGTAATCACCTATAATAGGAAAAAAATCTAAAAAAGAATGTGTATCTACATTGTATAACTGAATCACTTTGCTCTACACCTGAAATTAACACAAGATTGTCAATTAACTGTACTTAAATAAATAAATAAATGAACATCATCACTCATAGTTAGAAGTGCTTCCATTAGATTCATCTAATCATCTCAAGAACTCAGGGAACAAGAGTTTCATAAAGACCACACTATGATAAATGTTCTTACAAATGTATTCACTGTCCTTCTAATGAAACTTTTTTAAAAAGATAATACAAAAAAATAAAACAAAATAATTTATTACAAGAGAAATGAAATTTTAAAAGATACAAAATACCAACCAAATATCTTGTTAGACTCAACAGACAAAACCACTCTACTAAACTGATATCAAAGTTTTTAAATGTTCATCTGCAGTGTTTGCCCTTCTCTCTCCGCAGATGGCTCTGGACTGACCAGGTGCCTGAACACACCTGGAGCAGCACAGTCTGAGTCCATTTCCCGCAGGTAAAGGGGGCATGAAGCCAAGGACTCAGAGCCGGAGAGGACCAAGGGCCGGATGCCTACAGGGAAAGCTGAGAAATGGATGTATCTGCAGGCTCCACCACCACCTCCTCCCACAAGGCTGGAATAGGAGAAGGCAGGGAGCAGGGCATCAGGAGACATCAGAAGAACAGGAACCGAAGGGAACCAAGGCCAGATGTGCTCAGAAGCTCGAGAGACTAAAATGAAGAGATACTTTCGAGCAGAGATGAGAAACTCTCCGATCCAAAAATTTCATTCATTCAATTCTTTTAGGTAATGTTATTACCCTATTTTTCTACCTGTCTTTCCACACTTATTTGAAGGTTTGAGTGAGCACACGCGTGTGTGGGGGGGGGTGCTTCTGGTCTGTTAAGTCAATACCTCAAGCTTCTCATCATCTCTTTTCAAATTATTTGTTTTAAAAATGCCACCTTTTGGGGGGAGAGAGATAAATTGGAAATTGGGGATTAAAATATACACATTACAAGGTATAAAATAGATAAACAACAAGAGAACACAGGGAACTATAGTCAACATTTTTTAATAACCTATAATGGAAAGTAATATGAAAAAGAACATGTGTGTAAATGCTCAGTCGCTTTAGTCATGTCTGACTGTCTGCGACCCATGGACTGTATGACCTCAAGCTCCTCTGTCCACGGGATTCTCCAGGCAAAATACAGGAGTGGGTTGCCATGCCCTCCTCCAGGGGATTTTCCAGACCCAGGGATCAAACTCACGTTTCCTGTGTCTCCTGCATTGCAGGCAGATTTTTTACCGCTGAGCTACCAGGGAAGCCCCGAAAAAGAAAAAAAAAAAAACAAAATATATATATATATATATATATATATATATATATATATATAAAGCTGAATCACTTGGTCATACACCTGAATAATTATAAATCAAATACACTTAAATTTTAATGTTAAAAATTATAAATAAATAAAATAAAAATTAAAAACTGCAATTTTACAAAAAAAGCTACATTTTTAGAGAGAAAGCTTAAATTATGCAATAAAATATGTAAAGTGTTAGCACAGTAACTCATCCAATGCTTGGCACAGAGCAACCATTTGATAAAATTTTATTGTTAAGAGAATTTTCCTGATTGGTATCCACTTTGTATCTGGCTATTTACAAAGCTCCTCCAAAATGCTCTTCTTTAGGAAGAGTCAAGTAAATAAAATCATGCTGGCAGAGTAAGACGTGGGTCTTTTAAAAACAGCATCCAGTATTAACTGGAGTGGGGAAAGATGGGCAGGGAGCAAAGAACAGAGCTGCTTGTGCTCGTCATTCGCTCCTGGTTGGCGTCTCTATGTGGGTTCAATGTCACTAGTGGACCAGAAGTCTCACATCCCACAGGGAGTCCACGTGACATCCTGCTTGTAAGAGACATTTGATAAACACTTGACAAGAAGATGTGACAGAGGTAACAAAAGGACTGCAATTCGCAGTTTTCTGGAAGATTCCTTTGAATGTCAGTGATCTTAATTGACATCTCATTTGTTTTTAGAAAATGTGTGAGAATCACTAGCATTACCATCCCCACCCAAGAAAGAGAGAAACACAAACAGATGAGCTTATTTATTCATCAGCTAATAATTCACATTAGAAAATCCTTGTACTTGGGTTTGTCTTGATGTCAATCAATACATGGTTGCCATGTCATCAGTGGGGCCATATTTGGATCCCTGTGGTCTAATAGATGTGTGGATCTCTACCGGATCATAGAGAAGGGCGACTTCAGACAAACCCCACAGCTCCCACAGTACCTATGATCACAGACCTGGCCTGATACCTTGGGACCTCGACAAAGCAAAAACAAAAGCAGAGGTTCTCACCAGCCTGCATCTGTCTTGCTGGGGAACTCTCACCTCAGAAAAGAATAGGTTTCATTTTTGTTCAGTGTTACCATGGCAACAGGTAGACTGTTAAATGAGTATGCATGCAAATGCCCAGCAGAGCAGCTTACGAACAATAAGGAAAGTAAAAATCATTTACAGTACATACATCCAACTATGGGCATGAGTTCCCCTGTGCTTTGGCCTCTGTAAACAGGCTTTGCACCACCTATACTCCAGAGCTCCGCATTTAACAATAACAATCATTGAGTACCGGTTCAAGACAGACTCTCCAGCTTACATCCCATTGCTGAATAAGTAAAGACATAATAGTATTTTTTATATATAAGTAAAGCTATTTTTAATGCTACAACATATTTAGATCTGTTTCTACAGATAGAATAATTTTGTTTGTTTTTGTTTTGACCATGCCACATCGCATGTGGGATCTTAGTTCCCAGACCAGGGATGGAACCCACACCCCCTGCAGTGGAAGCACTGAGTCTTAATCATTGGGCCTCTGGGGAAGTCTCAACAGATGTGATATTTTGAATTCATGTAACTCTGAATAAATACCAGAAATCAAACATCATCCTGCCACAAAAAGACTCTGGAAAGAGTCACCAGGGAAGTGACAATCTATTTTTAGAGAAAAGAAAATTCACGTTCTGTAATCTGCACAAGTAGGGCTGCATGAAAATAGCCTCTATCAAAGGTGCACCCACCTTCCTGTAAAGATTTCTAAAGAGCACTTGGACGGAGAGAAACAATAATTTTTACATTTTATCAAGTTCTCATTTATAGAATGGATTTAAATGAAGCAAATAAATTTAAAACAGCAATAAAATAACCTTAATTATAAGTACTGTTTCTTTAAAATGCTTTTTTCCCAATGAACTGA
Organism: Bubalus kerabau; assembly: GCF_029407905.1. Taxonomy (NCBI): domain Eukaryota; kingdom Metazoa; phylum Chordata; class Mammalia; order Artiodactyla; family Bovidae; genus Bubalus; species Bubalus kerabau. Next base: position 45,025,714 of record NC_073639.1, on the reverse strand, counting down.
GACAGCATTTTTCATGATTTAACATTAAATAGGGTTGCCCCGTAAGTTTAAAACAATGTACATTTACATCTCAGGGCAGCATCATTAAAAGCTTTTGCTTTGCTCGACTTGACATGCATTGACTTTTAGCATTTTTATGAAATTTCTATCAGCTTTATTGTCCCCTATCATGTAGTATTTTATCATAAAGATAGTGACAAAAATAAGTAAAAATAAATGACTGCACTAAGACATAATTCTGATTGGGTGACACAACTACTGTGCTCGACCAAACTTTAGTTAGTCTCCTGAACTCTCCTAAGCCTATCTGTGCACTTCCTTATAAAATTAACGTTTAGCAAGAACCCTGCAAAGTCCTTACTCTCGAAGATACCTGATCACACTTAATAGCTAACTTGGGTCCTCAGCTTCCACCATCCTCAAGGTGCGGTCTTGTCACTTGTCTTTGGCAAGAATCTGGTCAGGCCACTTTACCTGGAACTCCCCTTCCCGTGATGCTTGCTCTTAGCCCTTGTCTACCCCATGACCCTTCCTCTGCTCCCTGGCTATAAGTCCCCACCTGCACTGCTGAATGGAGCCCCATCTCTCTCCCTGCCTCCCTGTCAAATCCCACCACAGTGATCCCTACACCTATCTTGACGGTCCTGGATAAAGTCTCATTCACCATCTTTAACATGCACCATGAAATATTCTTTCTTTTACAATGATTAACACAACTTAATGTAATATATCCTAAAGATATTGAAACCATTATTCATGGAAACTGGTTCTCTTATAAAAAGTTAATTCTGCTAGACTGATTATTCTCTGGCTATTTAAAAATAAATATTGCCTGAGGGTAGGATGGTGCTTGCCAGGGGCTGTGGAGTGGGTCAAAGGAAACAAACTTTCAGTTAGATGATGGATAATTTCTGTCTACAGCCATACCATCCTGAACACACCAGATCTCATCTGATCTCGGAAACTAAGCAGGGTCGGGCCTGGTTAGTCTTTGGGAGGAGCTGGATAAGTTCTGAGGATCAGATTATATTTAACAAAAGTGTATTGTACACTTGAAATGTGCTAACAGAGTAGATCTTACACATTCTCAACATATACATACACAAAAGTTAACTCTGTGAGGTGATGAATCTGTTAATTAGCTTGATTGTGGTAAAGATTTCATAACGTGTATATAAATCACATCTCTAAATCACAACATTGTTCACTTTAAGTATATTCAATTATATTTGTCAATTATACCTCAATAAAGCTAGAAGGGAAAAAAGAGAAAATTACAAAATGAATTCTGCTTTATTAAATTAAACTTAAAAAAGATTATTTTTACACATATGTATAGAATTTCCTGTTTGAAAATGGATTTGTTTTTATGCTCCCTGGGTGGCAAAAAGCTATAAAACAAAGCCCTTTATGTAGTTTGGATATAAAATCCAAGGCTACTGCCACAGCAATTTGTATCATATAATTTCTAATTATTAAAATAACCCAAAAGGTTGGTGGTGGTTTAGTCGCTTAGTCATGTCTGACTCTTGCGACCCCATGGAGTATAGCCCACCAGGCTCCTCTGTCCATGGGATTTCAGTTATACACACATATGTGTTCTCAGTCACTCAGTCACGTTTGACTCTTTGTAGGCCCATGGACTGTACCCCACTAGGCTCCTCTGTCCATGGGATTTCCCAGGTAAGCATTGTGGAGTGCCATTTCCTTCTCCAAGGGATCTTCTCAATCCAGGGATTGAACCTGGGTCTCCTGCACTGCAGGCAGATTCTTTACCAACTGAGCTAAAGGTATCATTTTTTTTTCTCTCATATTAACAAATAAAGAAAAAATCTCAATGAAGCTAAGGAACCTGCCCAAAGAGACACAGCTATGAATGATGTGGGTGTCTACCAACTTTTACCTCTTCCACACTGCCCCCAGTGTAGAGAAGACAAGATTCCTGCTTTCTGGGAGATTCCAATCCATCACCTTTAAGTGTGATTCACTGTACATCCTCCACATTGACCACATCAGGTTTTGTGCAATGTACATACTCAGTAAAGTCTGTGGGGAAAAATGAAGGAATGGATGCTGGTTCCTATTGAAGTCTGTCTGATGGAGATACTAACCTACTAAAAGACCTCTTATCAGGCTGGACCTCCATGTTTTCCTCTATCCAATATCGTGTAAAAAGCTCAGAGTCTTAAAATCAAAATCAAAGAATATTAGAATTACAAAAACGTAATGACGCTGAAATTTTTAGAGCCTATACAGGTAAATAATTGCATACGTGTGTGCTCAGTCATGTCCAACTCTTTGCCACCCAATGGACTACAGCCCGCCAGGCTCCTCTGTCTATGCAATTGTCCAGGCAAGAATACTGGAGTGGGTTGCCATTTCCTCCTCCAGGGGATCTTTCCCACCCAGGGATCAAACCTGAGTCTGCTTCATTGCAGGTAGATTCTTTACACTGAGCCACAGGCGAAGCCCATACAGGCAAAGGTAAGTTTATTCCAGAAAAATTACCCTAGAGCCACAGTGCTCCAACGTTTTTATTTTAGAACATTTTGACATTTTTAAAAGTATGGGAGCCTCAAAATCCTCCTTGATGTGGTTATCTACCATATAGAAATTAAAACTGATAAAAATTGAATAGCTATGCATTAACTCATTGAAAAATAACACTGATACACCTATTACATGTTAACACTTTTATAAGAAATTGCTACACTTTCTAAAAATAATAAGAGAAATGGAATTGTTCTCACAAGTTAAAATAGTTTTAAAAGAAAACTCTGCAGTGAGCTCAGCCCCTGATTCAAACAACTGAATAAGCAGTTTTCCTCAAGACAACCACTGCATTGTGAGAAGTGGTAGAAGTGCTTTATATACACTTTCCATTTTGTTACCAAGAATATTCAAAAGGTGTACACTTAAAGGTAAAGACTTAAAAACATCATCAACATACAAACATTGCTTCATCAAGGGCTTTCTTAATTGAATCAGGTATGTATTCCATGTGTCTTTTCACATGAGTCCATTGGCAACAGAGAGCAGTTTGACCCTTGGGAGGTTCTGGTGCCAGCTTTGATTCATCCTAAGGGACCAAGAGATTCACCCATGATTGCAAATTTTGTAAACATCATTTTAAAAAAAAGCAAAACCTCTTTCAGTGTTATTATAGAAATAGCTGTGACCTCATGGAGCCCCTTGAAAGGGCCACAGAAAAGCCACTGCCCCAAACAGTCCCATTCAATGTGACCACAAACAGTAACAAATGTTAAAAAGCTCTCATTATCTCGTAGTTATCTGCATCCATAAACAACTTGAATATGGTTGGGAAGAGCCTTGTGCTAACAGAATCGTTATGGACCAGCTCTCCCCTAAGTCTCTCTGAGTCTATTCAGTTGGCCCAAATGAACCATAAATCTTTTTAAAATGATTACATACAAAAATATAATATATATTGGGCCAGATAAGTATCTGTTTGCCCTCTCATTGTCCCTGTGGCAATACTGTTGTTGCCTTTTCCATGGATTCTTATTTACTTTGTGGCATATTTATCTAGAGCTCCGAAACTTAAACCTCATATTTTACTGGAACAGAGCAGTCAAGGATGGTTTCAAAGTGTCTACATTTCAATGGCATAGGATTAGTGGGGAAACTAATCCCAAAAGCTAGCTCAAATGATGCATTAAACAGTCTTTGAGTCTCAAAAGATTATTTATGGAATCACACAGACTTCCTCCAATCCCTGATCTTTCCAACCCATCTATGGATACAACAAGATTTAGGGCTGATACATACTGACCATGTACTCATCAATTCAAGCACAGTCTAAAAATACCATGGCAAGGATTGAAATAAAAAATGACCTGTTATTAAGGAAAATACACTGCTTTTGATTAATAGCTAAATTAGAATTGACCCAGAAATGCTCAGTTGGTTGTCATTTGGTAATATGAGGTTTATGAATATAATGTATTTGACCAGACACTTTCCCTTTGATTCAGAAAGATACAATAGCAAAGACCTATGTCATCCAGCCCACATTTTATGCAAATAAGGCTTTAGCATAATCCGTCAGGGAAATCTCTGAGAATAAGTGCTAGACAGTAGGTGGAAAGGATATATAAAATTCTAAAGGTTTTGAAGTCGGAAGAAGATGTCTGAGCATCTCTATGCCTCTTCAGAGGAGGCAGATGCTTTGAGATACATAGAACCATTATAGGAAGTGGGCCAGGTCGGGAAGATCCCCTGGTGTAGAAAATGGCAACCTGATCCTGTATTCCTTCCTGAAAAATTCCATAGACAGAGAAGCCTGGTGGGCTATAGTCCATGGGTTTGCAAAGAGTCAGACACAACTGAACGATTGCACATAGCACAGTACAGGATCTACAGAAATACCTTCCTGTTGTAGAAGCCAGGTCACCTCTATCACGCACTAGGCATAGTGTAACTGGGTAACTCTTTCTCTTCAACGTTGTTTCCATGAAAAATCAAATAAATAGCTTAAATTCTCTAGAGTGAGAGAATGTAGTCTCTAAAAGGTCTCCACCAGAGAAATGATGCCCAGACCACAAAGACAGATTGACAAACGTCAAGACCTTTGTACCATGAAAAAATACTTGAGGAGATAATAGTTGAAAACTTTCCTAAAATGGGGAAGGAAATAATCACCCAAGTCCAAGAAACCCAGAGAGTTCCAAACAGGATAAACCCAAGGCGAAACACCCCAAAACACATATTAATCAAATTAACAAAGATCAAAGACAAAGAACAAACATTAAAAGCAGCAAGGGAAAAACAACAAATAACATACAAGGGGATTCCCATAAGGATAACAGCTGATCTTTCAATAGAAACTCTTCAGGCCAGGACAGAATGGCAAGACATACTTAAAATGATGAAAGAAAATAACCTACAGCCCAGATTACTGTACCCAGCAAGGGTCTCATTCAAATATGAAGGAGAAATCAAAAGCTTTACAGACAAGCAAAAGCTGAGAGAATTCAGCACTACCAAACCAGCTCTCCAACAAATGCTAAAGGATATTCTCTAGATAGGAGACACAAAAACGGTGTATAAACTCAAACCCAAAACAATAAAGTAAATGGCAACGGGATCATACTTATCAGTAATTACCTTAAACGTAAATGGGTTGAATGCCCCAACCAAAAGACAAAGATTGGCTGGATGGATACAAAAACAAGACCCCTATATATGTTGTCTACAAGAGACCCACCTCAAAACAGGGGACACATACAGACTGAAAGTGAAGGGCTGGAAAAAGATTTCTCATGCAAATAGGGACCAAAAGAAAGCAGGAGTAGCAATACTCATATCAGATAAAATAGACTTTAAAAAAAAGGCTGTGAAAAGAGACAAAGAAGGACATTACATAATGATCGAAGGATCAATCCAAGAAGAAGATATAACAATTATAAATATATATGCACCCAACACAGGAGCACCGCAATATGTAAGATAAATGCTAACAAGTATGAAAGGGGAAATTAACAATAACACAATAATAGTAGGAGAGTTTAATACCCCACTCACACCTATGGATAGATCAACTAAACAGAAAATTAACAAGGAAACACAAACTTTAAATGATACAATAGACCAGTTAGACCTAATTGATATCTATAGGACATTTCACCCCAAAACAATGAATTTCACCTTTTTCTCAAGTGCACATGGAACCTTCTCCAGGATAGATCACATCCTGGGCCATAAAGCTAGCCTTGGTAAATTCAAAAAAATAGAAATCATTCCAAGCATCTTTTCTGACCACAATGCAGTAAGATTAGATCTCAATTACAGTAGAAAAATTATTAAAAATTCCAACATATGGAGGCTGAACAATACACTGCTGAAAAACCAACAAATCACAGAAGAAATCAAAAAAGAAATCAAAATATGCATAGAAATGAATGAAAATGAACACACAACAACCCAAAACCTGCAGGACACTGTAAAAGCAGTGCTAAGGGGAAAGTTCATAGCAATACAGGCACACCTCAAGAAACAAGAAAAAAGTCAAATACATAACCTAACTCTACACCTAAAGCAACTAGAAAAGGAAGAAATGAAGAACCCCAGGGTTAGCAGAAGGAAAGAAATCTTAAAAATTAGGGCAGAAATAAATGCAAAAGAAACAAACGAGACCATAGCAAAAATCAACAAAGCCAAAAGCTGGTTCTTTGAAAGGATAAATAAAATTGACAAACCATTAGCCAGACTCATCAAGAAACAAAGGGAGAAAAATCAAATCAATAAAATTAGAAATGAGAATGGAGAGATCACAACAGACAACACAGAAATACAAAGGATCATAAGAGGCTACTATCAGCAATTATATGCCAATAAAATGGACAATGTGGAAGAAATGGACAAATTCTTAGAAAAGTACAACTTTCCAAAACTGAACCAAGATGAAATAGAAAATCTTAACAGACCCATCACAAGCACAGTAATTGAAACTGTAATCAGAAATCTTCCAGCAAACAAAAGCCCCGGTCCAGACGGCTTCTCAGCTGAATTCTACCAAAAATTTAGAGAAGAGCTAACACCTATCCTGCTCAAACTCTTCCAGAAAATTGCAGAGGATGGTAAACTTCCAAACTCATTCTATGAGGCCACCATCACCCTAATACCAAAACCTGACAAAGATCCCACAAAAAAAGAAAACTACAGGCCAATATTACTGATGAACATAGATGCAAAAATCCTTAACAAAATTCTAGCAATCAGAATCCAACAACACATTAAAAAGATCATACACCATGACCAAGTGGGCTTTATCCCAGGGATGCAAGGATTCTTCAATATCTGCAAATCAATCAATGTAATACACCACATTAACAAATTGAAAAATAAAAGCCATATGATTATCTCAATAGATGCAGAGGAAGCCTTTGACAAAATTCAACATCCATTTATGATCAAAACTCTCCAGAAAGCAGGAATAGAAGGAACATACCTCAACATAATAAAACCCTATATATGACAAACCCACAGCAAACATTATCCTCAATGGTGAAAAATTGAAAGCATTTCCCCTAAAGTCAGGAACAAGACAAGGATGCCCACTTTCACCATTACTATTCAACATAGTTTTGGAAGTTTTGGCCACAGCAAACAGAGCAGAAAAAGAAATAAAAGGAATCCAAATTGGAAAAGAAGAAGTAAAACTCTCACTGTTTGTAGATGACATGATCCTCTACATAAAAAACTCTAAAGACTCCATCAGAAAATTACTAGAACTAATCATTGAATATAGTAAAGTTGTAGGATATATAATCAACACACAGAAATCCCTTGCATTCCTATACACTAATAATGAGAAAATAGAAAGAGAAATTAAGGAAACAATTCCATTCACCATTGCAACGGAAAGAATAAAATACTTAGGAATATATCTACCTAAAGAAACTGAAGACCTATATATAGAAAACTATAAAACACTGGTGAAAGAAATCAAAGAGGACACTAATAGATGGAGAAATATACCATGTTCATGGATTGGAAGAATCAATATAGTGAAAATGAGTATACTACCCAAAGCAATCTATAGATTCAATGCAATCCCTATCAAGCTACCAATGGTATTCTTCACAGAGCTAGAACAAATAATTTCACAATTTGTATGGAAATACAAAAAACCTAGAATAGCCAAAGCAATCTTGAAAAAGAAGAATGGAACTGGAAGAATCAACCTGCCTGACTTCAGGCTCTACTACAAAGCCTCAGTCATCAAGACAGTACAGTACTGCATAAAGACAGAAATATAGATCATGGAACAAAATAGAAAGCCCAGAGATAAATCCACATACCTATGGACACCTTATCTTTGACAAAGTAGGCAAGAATATACAATGGATTAAAGACAATCTCTTTAACAAGTGGTGCTGGGAAAACTGGTCAACCACTTGTAAAAGAATGAAACTAGAACACTTTCTAACACCATACACAAAAATAAACTCACAATGGATTAAAGATCTAAACGTAAGACCAGAAACTATAAAACTCCTAGAGGAGAACATAGGCAAAACACTCTCTGACATACATCACAGCAGGATCCTCTATGACCCACCTCCCAGTATATTGGAAATAAAACCAAAAATAAACAAATGGGACCTAATTAAACTTAAAAGCTTCTGCACAACAAAGGAAACTATAAGCAAGGTGAAAAGACAGCCTTCAGAATGGGAGAAAATAATAGCAAATGAAGCAACTAACAAACAACTAATCTCAAAAATATACAAGCAACTCCTGCAGCGCAATTCCAGAAAAATAAATGACACAATCAAAAAATGGGCCAAAGAACTAAATAGACATTTCTCCAAAGAAGACATACAGATGGCTAATAAACATATGAAAAGATGCTCAACATCACTCATTATCAGAGAAATGCAAATCAAAACCACTATGAGGTACCATTTCACACCAGTCAGAATGGCTGTGATCCAGAAGTCTACAAGCAATAAATGCTGGAGAGGGTGTGGAGAAAAGGGAACCCTCTTACACTGTTGGTGGGAATGCAAACTAGTACAGCCACTATGGAGAACAGTGTGGAGATTCCTTAAAAAACTGGAAATAGAACTGCCTTATGATCCAGCAATCCCACTGCTGGGCATACACACTGAGGAAACCAGAAGGGAAAGAGACATGTGTACCCCAATGTTCATCGCAGCACTGTTTATAATAGCCAGGACATGGAAGCAACCTAGATGTCCATCAGCAGATGAATGGATAAGAAAGCTGTGGTACATATACACAATGGAGCATTACTCAGCCACTAAAAAGAATACATTTGAATCTGTTCTAATGAGGTGGATGAAACTGGAGCCTATTATACAGAATGAATTAAGCCAGAAAGAAAAACACCAATACAGTATACTAACGCATATATATGGAATTTAGAAAGATGGTAATGATAACCCTGTAAGTGAGACAGCAAAAAAGACACAGATGTATAGGACAGTCTTTTGCACTCTGTGGCAGAGGGAGAGGGTGGGATGATTTGGGAGAATGGCATTGAAACATGTATAATATCATATATGAAATGAATCGCCAGTCCAGGTTCGATGCATGATACGGGATGCTTGGGGCTGGTGCAGTGGGACGACCCAGAGGGATGGTACAGGGAGGGAGGAGGGAGGGGGGTTCAGGATGGGGAATATATGTATACCTGTGGCGGATTCATGTTGATGTATGGCAAAAGTGATACAATATTGTAAAGTAATTAACCTCCAATTAAAATAAATAAATTTATTAAAAAAAAAAAAGAAAGAAGAACTTTGTACTGACTTTCTCCATCCTGCCATGTTCTTGTAGAGAATTTTTAGCAACAGAAGTACATTCCATGTAAGGGACATAAAAAGTAAAATTGTTTGCCTTTTGAAATATAGGCCAATATAACTCTACTGTTGGTTTTCTAATCTCCCCGAGGTTTGGGGACGGCTCTATTCTTAATGAAAAGGAATCTCTAACGGGTCCATTTCTGCAGATGTTACTGACTCTGTAGATGGAACTGGGTGGGTGAGTCTACCAAGGGGCCTTCTGGGAGGAATCACACTGAGAAAGGAGAGAACAATAGTTCCCAGGCCCAGGAATGACACGGGAGTCAGATTTGAGAGCCAAGACACAAAACCTGAAATGATGCCTGATGATGTCGAGCCAGAACACAGAAATCCCTCAGTCCAAGTTTGCTGAATTTAATTGAACCCTGTAAGCAGTATCCTGTACACTTAGAATTCCTAGTTTTGTTTATAAAGCAAAATTAAAAGCAAGAAGATATGCTTACAGGAAAAATAGAACAAATGGTTATAAAGCAAATTATTTAAACAGAACACTGATGAAACCAAGCAAAGCTTTTCACGTAATGTTAAAGAGTTCAAAAGCAATAATGTGGGATTTGTCACACTAAGACTTCAGTTCCAATCGTGGAAAAACTTCTTGGCTGCTGCCTTGTAGACCTATATTCTCAGGAATAGATCCTCCCTAATATCCACCTCCCACCTCCGTCATCCTAAAACCACAGCTTGGATAGACCCTGCCCCTCTTGAATTGTTAAAAGTATAAGCAATTGGTAAAAAACCAGCAGTGACAAGATACAGGAAAATTCATGTACTCAACTGCATTTTCAATATGTAAAATTTTTTAAACACACAGATATGCATGTACTGTGCATGTAAAATAACTTTTAAATTGGCTGAAAAAAATGTATACTAATGTCATGACAGTGATCACCTCTGGGGACAAAGTGCAGCAAGGGGACATGAGGTGATGGTCAAAGGGACTTTCACTAACTTTTACATATTTCTATCTCTAAAGAAAATTTTGAAAGCTAATATGCACAAGAAGTTGACAGGATAATTCTAGAAGCTGAAAACACACTACTTGTTAGGACTATTGTTCTTTTGTATTTTTTTGTCTTGACAAGGAGATCTCAAGGAATAGAATATGAGAATAAAATCCCAGATAGTTTCCTGAATTCTGTCAGTGGAGAGCCCTGTAATTAACAAGCATGAAAGGAGGTACTGTCTGCAGCTCCCCTATGTATGCAAAAATGCCCCTCACCACAACCTGACCAGATGGCAGGTCCATGGAAATGGTCTCCCATGCTCTCATGGTTCCCTGCAGCATCAAAGACTACCAGGAACAATTCTACACTGCAGAAAATTCAAAGATAGACCTACATGATTCCCATCACTAAAGGTTTGCAGTATTTGGAGATTCAGGAATTCACACCTTCCATATAAATTCAGTTCCTATAAACGGGGTGATTATAGATGATAACTATGTTGATCTATTGAGTACTTGCTCTGTATTAGTGTCTTAGTCCATTAGTCTGGTTAGTTTATAAATTAGAAGCATATATTTCTCATAGCTCTGGAGCTGAAAGTCTGCAGGCTGATATCATGGTGCCAGTGTGGTTGGGTTCTAGTGATAGCTCTCTTTGGGGCTACACTCCTGACTCCTCACTGTGTCTGGAGTGACAGAAGGGACTGAGTCGGGGAGACTTTGTTGGGCTTCTTCCCTAAGAGGACTGATGCCATTCTAGGGGCTCTGTCATCAGGATCTCATCAAAGGCCCCACCTCCTAATACCATCACCTTGTGAGGGCAGGAGTCTCATATGAATTTGGGGTGAACAAACATTCAGCCCTTGACAGCCAGGTACCATGGTAAGTACCTCATGTGAATTATTTCATGGTATTCTCACAGCAGATCTCCAATGGAAGTAAAATCATTTTCTTCTTCATATAATGAAGAAAGCAAAGCTCTGAGAGATTATAAACTTGCTCAGGGTTACAGAGGTAACTTGGAAGAAGCTGGGATTTAAACCCAAGTCTGTTTTACATGAACACTGTCTATGCCATTTCTCTGTGTATTTAGTGAATTAAAAACTTGTAGGATTTTTTTAAAAATTGTATTAGACATTCAGGGGGGAACGGGAGCTTACTCAGATTAAGTTAGTCCCAGAGACTCTACAGAGACAGAATCTGAGCTGGACTTGGAGGGGTGAGCAGCCTGTACATCAGGTAGGAGCAGGAGCAGTGCTTTGGTGGTGAGCAGAGAGTAAAGAAGAATTGGGGGCATGTTCAATCACTGACGGTTTGGAATATACCAAACTACAAAATTCACACATTCACACACAGAGTTAACACAGGCAGTTAACAAACACTTACCTCCTCATTGTGCTTGTTAGTAATGTTGTCAGCCTATGGTACGCAAATACTATACAAGAGAATCATAACAGATGAGAATAAAAAGGAGGTTAGAAGCTCATGTCATGATGTTTCTTAAAAGTAACGCTAATTTTCTCCTATGTAAACCATACCTCTAGATAAACAGATGCTACATGACCTGTACCACTTTGAACCAGATAAGAGATGAAGGGAAATTATCCCTAAAGAAGTATTCCAACTAATCAATAAAGAAGTAATGACAGAATTAGAACACCCTCATTTTCAATGGATAGTGAATGCATGGATCAATATTGAGCATACACAGTGATACTATTTTGAAAAAAGAACAAGCTGGACACCCACCAGCAAGCCCCTAGTGCAATACACCACTATCTATGAAGAAGTCTAGATAAAATCAGTTACATCTAAGTCTGACCAAGTCTCTAAGCCTGACACCTACTTACATGGAAAGAGATGACGGGAGGACAAAATAAAGTCACCAAGAAGTTCAACTAGCAATTTCCAGAGTCCAGAACTCTAAAAACAGGCAACCTAGTTTCTTCAATAAGTAGAATGAAGGGAAAAAAAGAAGAGATGGAGTGGAGTTTATTCATTAAAAGACATACCAACTGTTCACAAAGGGTAGCTTTCGTTTTAATCCTGATCGAAAACAACTGTGAGATAAATGAATAGATAGATACATATATACTTTAATATATAGGCAGATGCATAGATAAATACATAGAGGAATATTTAGTAGACAAGTAAAAATTTGACCACTGACAAGATATATGACTGAAATTGTTGATAATTTTTATGCGTGTCATAATGGTAATGTGCTTATGTGTTTTATCTTCCAAAATACATACTAAAATATTCACATATGAAATATGATATTTGGGACTTGTCTCAAGTAAATATGGGCGCAGGAAGTAGGTAGATAGAGATGAAACAAGACCAGCCACGAGGTGACTGATTGATGTATATGGATAACAGCTACCTGAAAGTTCATTATAATGTTCTACTTTTCTATATGTTTAATTTTTCTATAACACATTTTTGCAATACATTGGGGCATTTAAAAATTCACTTTCCAATCAAACAGAAGTCTTAGGAGAATTTTTTTTTTCACAAGAAGTAATACGATTAAGGGAAGTAGAAGAGACAAAATCAGCAGTGATTTGCATAATAAATTGTGCTGGGGAAGGCCGGATACCAGGAAATCACTTCAGAGTCTCAGCATCTTGACCCATACGGGTGAGTCTGATTCGGGTCTGGGTTGTTCCCAGCATTAGTAGAAATGAAAAGAAAAAAGTAGAGTCATTCAGAAGAACTGTCAAAGTTTAGTGCTATTCAAATACAAGTCACCAAGGAAAGGAAGATGCAAAGATGACTCAAAAATTTTAAATCTGGCTGATTTTAAAAATAGGAATGTCATAAATAGAAATAGGTAAGTAAAGAAAGCACACTGTTAGGGAAGGAAGTGACAAATTTGCTTCCAAACTTCAAGTTTGAGAGGCTGAAGAGACAATTTGCCTTTATTAAAAATAAAATTTTGTCAAAATAAGAGGTTTTACTTTTATTTGTTAAAAGCAAATTACATTTTAATTATACATGTACAAAAATGATGTCCTTCATGCTCTCTCTCTGACTGGAAGGACTCATTTAAAAATAAAGCGTTATACATTCAAGTTTTATAACAAAATAATTAAGTAAAAAATGTATGTTAAATCTTGTTGGACTTAATATTAAAATAGCCTAAATTCTTCTTTAATAAAAATATTTTCTTAGCATGGCTTAGCCATTTTATTTATATCCTTTTCCTGCAAAAATCTCTATACTCTGACTGCTATCAAAAAGTCTGTAAAAAATAAATGATGGAGAGGGTGTAGAGAAAATGGAACCATCTTACACTGTTGGTGGGAATGCAAACTAGTACAGCCACTATGGAGAACAGTGTGGAGATTCCTTAAAAAACTGAAAATAGAACTGCTATACAACCCAGCAACCCCACTGCTGGGCATATACACAGAGGAAACCAGAACTGAAAGAGACACGTGTACCTCAATGTTCATTGAGGCACTGTTTACAATAGCTAGGACATAGAAGCAACCTAGGTGTCCATTGGCAGATGAATGGATAAGAAAGTTGTGGTACGTATACAAAATAGACTATTACTCAGCTATTAAAAAGAATGCATTTGAATCAGTTCTAATGAAGTGGATGAAACTGGAGCCTATTATACAGAGTGAAGTAAGTCAGAAAGAAAAACACCTATACAGTATATTAACACATATATATGGAATTTAGAGATAGTAACAATGATGCTATATGCAAGACAGCAAAAGAGACACAGATATAAAGAACAGAGTTTTGGACTCTGTGGGAGAAGGTGAGGGTGGGATGATTTGAGAGAATAGCATTGAAACATGTATATTACCATATTTTAAATAGATCACCAGTCCAAGTTTGATGCATGAAACAGGGCACTCAAAGCCAGTGCACTGGGACAGCCCAGAGGGATGGGATGGGGAGGGAGGCGAGAGGGGTTCAGGACGTGGTGGCACATGTGCACCCATGGCTGATTCAGGTCAATGTTGTAAATATTCACCACAATATTGTAAAGGAATTAGCCTCCAATTAAAATAAATCAATTAATTTAATTAAAAAAACAAACAAAAATCCCTATATTCTTTGATATCTTCAGGAGCAAATATGCTTCTGTTACCTCACTTCCCTATCTCTACACATAAAACATAAAAAATAATAAAGCCACTGTAGGGCACAATGGTACCAAATTTTCTACACAATTTGCTCACATATTGCAAGCAGTACTCAGAAGGTTGAAACTATAGTGTCACAAGATAATCCATAGTCTTCTGAGGTCTCTTCAATAAATAGTCCCTGTATTACAGCATCATTAATACTAAAACAGTTTCTTCTAGTAACAGTGTGAGGATATATATAGTAGAAACTATGTCAAAGTCAGACTTTTGAATATCAAAAGGGCAAATTTAGGTTTTTTTTTTAATTTTATTTTATTTTTAAACTTTACATAATTGTATTAGTTTTGCCAAATATCAAATTTAGTTTTACTTAGTTTTATACTTTGAAAATGTATTAGTTAACCAGAGTACATTTCAGTGCTGCAAAGTTAGAAGCTTGTCATTTTTAAAGCCGAGACTGACATATTCTCCATGTCCTTTACCTTAGTAAAGTGACTCTATAGTCAGTGAACCACTGTGAGTTTTTAACAAACAATAAAAAGCAGGAATGTGATGTTCTCTAAATCCTCTCATCATCCTTGGCAGTCTTTGCTCCCTAGAGCCCAGCTACTTCAGCATGCCAACAGATATTGCCAAAGCTAATCCCAGATTTTCTCTGCTACTTGAAGCCAAGATAGAATCCGGCGGGATCATCCCTCATTATCTGCCAGCAAATGAATGAGAACCTATATTTGCTTGTTTGGACCCACTAATACATACATGGCTGGGGCCATTTAGATTGGCCGTGTGCTAATTACACAAAAACAATAAAACTGACCCAAATTATGTATTTGAAATACCAGTGTCTGGGTCCCTGAATTGCTATGCCTTTTGCTGTCAGAACAACACCTACCTGCTTGTTAGTGTTTTTCTGCACTGACCTCTAAAGTTGGCGGTGAAGCCCTTGATCACTGAGCCATATGGATAAAGGGGAAGGATGCTTAGAAGCCTGTCATCAATACCATGGAGACCACAGCTGGAATCTTTCTTTGCTGGACATATAGAACATTCCTACAGACTCAGTTTCATTTTAATGAAGAGTAATATTTACTCTTAATAGTCAGTTGAAATTTTTACTTTTACTATTGTGCTGTGTGAGCTAAATCACCTCAGTAGTGTCTGACTCTTTGTGACCCTATGGACCATAGCTCACCAGGCTCCTCTGTCCTTGAGACTCTCCAGGTAAGAATCCTGGAGTGTGTTAACCATGCCCTCCTCCAGGGGATCTTCCTGATGGAGGGATCACACTTTCATCTCTTATATCTCCTGCATTGGCAGGCAGGTTCTTCAACACTAGCGCCATCTGAGAAGCCCCTTTTACTATTATCACACCATTAAGAGAAAAAAATAACCCACAGAATAAAGAGTAGGGAAGAATAGGTCAGAGTTTAACACATACTAATTGATTCATTAAATTGACAAATTAAACCCTGAGCCAAGGTAAAAGTTAGGAGAGAGCGTGCTAGGGGCCCGGCTTACCAGTTCACACTGTTGCTATGCACCGAATCTATGATCACAAGTTTACTACTCACAGACATCTGGGAGAAACTACCTTAATGGAAGAGGAAGTTTCCAAAGCATCATTCCTTCCACTCAGGGAATTTTTCTTCTCTTCCAGTCCTTTGTTAGCATCCATCCCTCTGAAACTCTCTTCCTAACTCCTGTGCTCACCTGATTTCTGCCAGTTCTTATGTTTCTATATTAAATGTCACATTCTCTGTCCATATTTTTTGACCTCAAATTCCATAAGAACTAATAATATCTCACTTGTTTCTACAGGTTATTAAACATAATATTATAAATTATTAGACATAATATATTCCTCTGTGATTATCTGTCTCTTCTATCTGATTTAATGACTCTTGTGGGCACGGACACAGTCTCAGCGTTTTATCCCAGCGCTAAACCTACCGAGTGTCTGGAACAGAAAAGAGCTCATTTCAGAGTAACATATATGAACTATTATATGTGAAAGAGAAAACCAACAAGGATCTACTGTACAACACAGGAAACTATACACAATGCTCTGTAATAACCTAAATGGGAAAAAGAATCTGAAAAAGAGTGGAGATATAGATATATAAATATAAATAGATAGATATAACTGAATCACTTAGCTCCATACACCAGAAACGGACACAGCATTGTAAATCAAATATTTTCCAATATAATATAAAATTAAATCAAAAAAGCAAAAATAAAAATTTTTTAGAAAAGAGCTCAAAAAGCATCTGTCAAATCTAACTGGAAAGAAATATGTGTGACTTATTTTGTTTATGGTGAAAGCAAACATCTCCCAAGACACCTTTATGTTGGTCCCTCTCTATAGAAGCAGCCCTTAACTTACCAACAAATAAACAAAAAATATAAATACAGGGAGGACTTTATTAAATAGCAAAAATATTAAACATTTTCTATTAATTTGATTTTCATTTTCTAAACATCTCATTCTCTGCCTTTAGCAAAATTTTATTTCTTTACTGCAAGGCAAGTATGCTTTTCTTTCTTTCACTTTTAACACTTTTAATTTCACACTTTGGATTTAATATTTTGATATAACCAGGTAGTTTTCTTTGATCACCAAAAAAAAAAAAACAAATGCCCTGAGTAACTGTAATATTTTCAGACTTGCTGCTGCTAATTGAAAGGTTACAAAGTTGGATAAGACATGGACTTTCCCTTGAGAAATTCACAGTTTATTAAAGAAGACAGAGTAATCAAAAATAATTAAGACTTAATAGGCTAAAATCTAAATGTAACTATGAAAGCACATGACAGTAGAAAAAATGGAATGGTTTGGGAATAATTTATAATTTAATACATGAAACTAATGATAAAATACTTTAATTCTTATGTTGATATTTATCTCTATTATTATTTCTGGGTGATCAATTTCTTAATTAATATGAAATACCCACTGAGTACCTCCTGTGTTAACAAGCATTATTCTATATCCATTATGTGTATACAAAGTATTGAATCTTCTAAATAACAATATGATTGCTATTGTTATATATAATCTATATAAACAATATGATTATTCCTATTTTACAGTTGAGGAAACCAAGACCTAGAAAAAAAATTAGTCATTGGAAATTAGAATTCAAGCCTAGCAAGCTGGTTCCAGAATCTCAGTTCCTTTTATACAGACTATATCTGAGGTTAAAAAGCAAGTTTTCTACCTCCTAAATCTTCTTCTATTATTTTATTTAATCTTTTGAAAGAAATCTGACCAAATCTTGGAAACTCAAATTCTCTCTAGAATACTACTCTTTGTTATACTAATGAAGAAGAATTTTTATCCACTCAGTTCAGAACCCCACGCTTCAAGAATAAAAGATTACTTGTGCCTCTATCACATTTTACAGACCCAGTAAAATGCCATTGCTTTGGGGAATGTAGATTTGTTAACTGGGTGAAACAGAAAGAATGTTGTGTACAGAAAATTAAAAACTGTGTTCTGTATTCCCTTGTCCTTGCTGCAACATCACAGAGCAAGTGATTTCAATTTGTTTCAGGCATAACTTTTCTAAGATTGCTTTCAAAATCTATCCACTACAATCCAACATATTCCCAAACACCATTTAAATAAGGCATATATTCGACTTTAAAATAAAAATTTCAAAGCAAATGATGGGAAGCATTATTGTATAAAAGATAACTATTCATTATGGTACTCATGAAAAATGGCCAAAGCTTGTTCATTTATTTGCTCAGTAAACACTTTCAATAAACATTGCATCATGCTAAATATAAGAAGTAAAAGGATAAAATATGACCTTACGAAAGATGTAAAATTTCTCTAGCGTAAAATATACTATTGGAAAACTCAAAAGAAAACAATAAAGAAAAATTGTCTGAGACATTTAGGATTGGACAATGGCTAATTTTCCATATATAAAAATGCTTTTATAAATCATTAAGGAAAAAATTATGGAATGCGATAAACAGATCAATGATATGAACAAGCAATTAATTCACAGAAAACAAAATGTAGATGATCAATAGGTGAAAATATTATATCCTCAATCTCACTTGTAATGAAAGAACTGGAATATATACAAGACCTTATAATCCTCCATAAAATCAGCAAAAACATTAGTTTTCCATTTACCAAAGTAGGAAAGAGAGGGAAACAGACACTCTTATACATTATTGGTAGAATTATAAAACACTGCAAAATCTAGTGAAAAATTAGCCTTTTGTTTGAGACTGTGGGAGTAAATAAATGTTGGATGAATTAAAAAAAAATGTAAACCCATTCTCACAGATGCCATCCTTGTGTGTGTGTGTGTGTATATATATATATAGTTTGATCCATTTTTGTAAAACTGACCAAATTAACTCTTACCAACCAGATTAACTTCTGACTTTCAGATTCAGTGCTTTAACTGGAGCTATAATTAGGAACTCTAATCTTTGTGTGTTTACTTGAACAGTTTCAGGAAAGGCTTGCTGAGATCTCATTCTCATGAATTATCAAGGATGAGAAAGTCTGCCTTCCCCACCCAAGCAGCAGGAGCAGAGGGCAGACTACAAATAGAGCTGATCTGCCAAGAGCATCAGTTCCTGCTGAGGTAGTAGCCTGATGCCTGGTGTCTCAAGCCAAAGGTGACCTTGGCTCATACAATTTGAGTGTATTGGAGGGAATCATCCAGTTGATAAATGGCAAAGCCTGAACTAACATAAGAGTGTGAACTATACCTGAGACAAGATGGCTTGGGGAGATATCAAGGATTTGGTCATTGTGTGGATGAAAGGGTAAGTATCCTGAAGCACCTGCACAACTCCAAATTTTTGACTTGGAAAATTGGAAGACAATCATCCACCCCCCACCCCCTACTCCACCCCGCATAAAATGAAGAGGAAGAGGCATTGTAGGAAATTCATCTCTCAAGTTGGAACTCTTTGAGTCTGACTCCAGGTTCTATTGCATACCAGGTATACAATCCAGGTCATTATTTAATTTCTCTTTGCCTTGATTCCTCACCTCTAAAATGGGGATAACAGTATCTACTTTATAAGGTTGGTACATTAACTAAATAAGTGAACACTTTCATGCTTAGAAGCAAGTCTTAGAACAGTGCCAGGCATATAGCACATGTTATACAACTAGATCATTAATAGTTTAAGAATTTGAAATATTTATCTTTGTTGAAAATTTATTAGACTGATACCCAGATGCATCCTTACAACTACAGGCAATAGACACAGTGATGATAAAAGCTGATGTACTCATGAGACTGTGGCTCAGCTGGGATTGGTTTTTGCTGAGTCAGGGTAATGAACAGAGAGTTACAACATAACTATATTTTTTAAAAATAGCTCTCTTCCTCAATGTTCTATTGTATCTCTTATAGACAGAGAGTATAACTGCTCCCCTAAATAACTGCTTCAGACAAATGATATACAGACATATATCATTTTATTGTGTTCCCCAGAAAACGCGATTTTTACAAGTTGGCTTTGTAGTAGGAAAGAACAAATCTGACTCCATATTTTACTTTAACTTTTGTATTCTATTGCTTTTGCTTCAAGTTAATAATGCTGCCTAGAGCCATATATATACATGATGGCCCATTCTCAAGTCTCTAACTTTTAAGGGTATAACATTTCTCTGTTCATATAGGGAAAAAAAGCTGCAGATAGAGAATAACATTTATCTTGTTGGAAGTTCACAGGAACATGGTGACCTTGCCTTTAAAAATACTTTGCTGAAACCTTTGGGGGAGTTCCAGGTTTTGGAGTTTCCTTGCATGGCCCTGCAATAAGCATTTCTCTGTTCTAAACTCCAAGTTTCTGTTTGGTCTCACTGTGTATCAGGCACAAGAACTTGCATTTGGTAAGTCTGTGGCAACTCTGCACTGAGCAAGTTGATTGGAGTAATTTCTCAGCGGCATTTTTTTTTAATTAACCTAACTACATTGCTTTATTTAGACATAATGCTATTGCACCCTTAAGAAATTATAATAGACTATCAAGCTAACTTTTACATGCACTGTGAAATGTAAAAATCTGTGTGACTCACTTTATCATCATATTCACTTTGTTGTAGTGGTCTGAAAAGGTATAAAAAAGACTGTTCCTTGCTCAGTGTCCAGCTATTTGTGACCCCATGGCTGTAGCTCACCAGGTTCCTCTGTCCATGGAATTCTCCAGGCAAGAATACTATTGTGGATAGCCATT
Source organism: Bubalus kerabau (assembly GCF_029407905.1). NCBI lineage: Eukaryota > Metazoa > Chordata > Mammalia > Artiodactyla > Bovidae > Bubalus > Bubalus kerabau. Next base: position 45,005,081 of record NC_073639.1, on the reverse strand, counting down.
CCCTTCTTCAGGGGATCTTTCCCCATCAAATCTGGGTCTCCTGCACTGTAGGTAGATTTTTTACCATCTGAGCCACCAGAGAAGCCCAATGGTCTGAAACCAAACCCCAAATCTCCTGTGAGGTGCCTGTATTTAGGATATCCTGAATATCACAAGAACATTGCCAATCCCATGTTCTTTCACACACTTTTCTTATCTTCTTTATCATTCACAGCCTATGACCCTACTCAAACTTCCTCCTTACCATTTTATGGCAAAAGGTTCTTTTTTTGACCTCATAACAATAGGAACTTATATTATCTCAGTCAGCCATTTTACATAGATCTATCTTTTTGTTTTATACACTCTATTTTCCTAATTAAATAATATTTTACAAACCAAACTTGGGATAGGGTAGTGGGGGATAACCATTTCACATGACTTTGCTGCCCCTGCATAGTGGATGTTGCATAAATATATTTTCATTGGATGAGAACAGTTAGAGCTTCCTTCAACAGAAAGGAAAATGATAAACAGGCTGTTGAGATTTAGTTGAAGGTTCCAAAATTAAATGTCAGACTTCTCTGGTGGTACAGTGGATAAAAATTTGCCTGCCACTGCAGGAGACATGGGTTTGATCCCTGCTCCAGGAAGATCTCACATACCTCGGAGTAACTAAGTCCAAGATCCGCAGCTACTGAAGCCCTTGAATAGAGCCCACGCTCCACAACAAGAGAAGCCACCACAATGAGAAACCCATGCACCACGATGAGGTATAGCCCCCACTCACCACAACTAGAGAAAGAACACACACAGCAAATCAAGAATCAGGGCAACAACAACAAAGTATCACCAGAAACAAGGCTTGCCATCTAATCATTATTGGTTAGCTCTTCTGATCATAGGCTGCAAACCTCAAGGTCTTTCTTTTCTTGTAGATCTCACCACTAGTCTCATGAACTTCCACTCCATCCTCTGCTCCCCCAAGGCATCACCCTCAGGACTTGCAACAACTATGCTGCTCAACCCCGACAGTGAGCGCCTTTACATACTTCATCCTAGATGTCTTCATACATTCTCCACTTTCTTTCTACAACATTTTATAACACCAACTTCTTTCATTAAACTAAAAATAACTTGGCAGTTGTTGTAAAAATAATAGTGTAAAATATGAGAAATGCAGTTAAACAAACTTGCTGAAAGTAACAACAAATAAGTAACAACAAATGAAAGAGGTAACTGTTGAGAAACAATTCTTCATGGCATTTCTGCACATCTTATATCAAGCTTTGTTCTGCAACCTTTGTTCAAGGATGTCAATATAGCAGAAAGCATTGCAACTTACAAAGACTGTCTCCTTCTGGGATAGAATATAGATTTTCTTCCTAACCAAATAATAAAAATAACGTCTCCTTCTGGGGCAAATGTTGGGCAGGTCTGCTAGCAGCACCTCATTAGATTGGTGGTTTTCTATAGTAAACATTATTCGCGATGGTTAAAAAGTGAAAGCATTTCCTCTAATTTCAGGAACAAGACGAGGGTGCCCAATCTCATGACTATTATTCAACATAGTTTTGAAGTCTTAGCCATGACAATCAGAGAAGAAAAAGAAATAAAATGGATCCAGGCTGGAAAAGAAGTAAAACTCTCACTGTTTGCAGACAACACGATACTATGCATAGAAAACCCTAAAGATACTATCAGAAAATTACTAGAGCTAATCAGTGAATTTAGTCAAGTCACAGGATACCAAATCAATACACAGAAATCCCTTGCATTCTTATACTCTAACAATTGAAAGATCAGAAAGAAATTAAGGAGTCAGTCCCATTCATCATTGTAACAAAAATAATAAAACACCTAGGAGTAAACCTACCTAAGGAGACAAAAAAGCTGTATACAAAAAGTGTATAAGACACTGATGAAAGCAATCAAAGACAAAATAAACAGATGAAGAGATATACCATGTTCCTGCTTTGGAAGAATCAATATTGTGAAAATGACTGCACTACTCAAAGCAAACTACAGATTCAATACAATCCCTATCAAATTACCAATGGTATTTTTCATAGAACTGGAACCAAAAATTTCATAATTCATATGAAAATACAAAAGACTCTGAATAGCCAAAGCAATCTTGAGAAAGAAGAATGGGACTGGAGAAATCAACCTTCCTGACTTTATACTGAAAAGCTATAGTCATCAACACAGAATGATACTGGCACAAAAACAGAAATATAAACCAATGGAACAAGATAGAAAGCCCAGAGATAAATCCATGCACCTATGAGGCACCTTATCTTTCACAAAAGAGACAAGAATATACAGTGGAGAAAAGACAGCCTCTTCAATAAGTGGTGCTGGGAAAACTGGACAGCTATATGTAAAAGAAAGAAATCAGAACACTTCCTAAAACTATACACAAAGATAAACTCAAAATGGATTAAAGACCTCAGTGTAAGAGCAGAAACTATAAAACTCTTGGAGGAAAACATAGGCAGAACACTCTTTGACCTCAAGATCCTCTATGACCAACTCCCTAGAATAATGGAAATAAAAACAAAAATAAACAAATGGGACCTAATTCAACTTAAAATCTTTTGTACAGCAAAATAAAGCATAAACAAGATGAAAAGACAACCCTCAGAATGGGAGGAATTCATAGCAAATGAAACAACTGACAAAGAATTAATTTCCAAAATATACAAGCAACTCAGGCACCTCAATATCAGAAAAACAACACAATCAAAAAAATGGGCAGAAGACCTAAACAGACATTTCTCCAAAGAAGATATATAGACGGCCAATAAACAAAATGCTGAGCATTGCTTATTATTAGCGAAATGCAAGTCAAAACTACAATGAGGTATCACCTCACACCAGTCAGAATGTGCTTAGTTGCTCAGTAGTGTCTGACTCTTTGCAATGCTTTGGACTGTAGCCTGTCAGGCTCCTCTGTCCATGGGATTTCCCAGGCAAGAATACTAGAGTGTGTTGCCATTTCCTTCTCCAGGGGTCTTCTCCACCCAGGGATCGAACGAGTGTCTCCAGTGTCTCCTGCATTGCATGTGGATTCTTTACCTGCTGAGCCATCAGAATGACCATCATCAAAAACATCTACAAACAGTAAATGCTGGAGAGGATGTGGAGAAAATGGAACCTTCTTGCACTATTGGTGGGAATGTAAATTGATACAGCCAGTATGGAGAACAATATGGAGATTTCTTTAAAAACTAGGAATAAAACTACCATATGACTGCACAATCCCACTACTGGGCATATACCCTAAGAAAACCACAATTCTAAAAGACACATGTACCTTGATGTTCACTCTAGCACTATTTTCAATAGCCATGACATGGAAGCAACCTAAATTTCCATCAACAGATGAACAGATAAAGAAGCCATGGTACATACAATGGAATATTACTCAGCCATGAAAGGAACAAATTTTAATCAGTTCTGGTGAGGTGGATGAACCTAGAGCCTGTTATACAGAGTGAAGTAAGTCAGAAAGAGAAAAACAAATATGATATATTAACATATATGGAATCTAGAAAAATTGTACTATTGAACCTATCTGCAGGGCAGGAATAAAGATGCAGACATAGAGAACAGACTTGTGGACAAAGCAGGGGAAGGAGAAGGTGGGACAAATTGAGAGAATAGTATTGAAACATATACATTACCATATACAAAATAAATAGCTAGAGGGAAATTGCTGTTTAACACGAGGAGCTCAACCTGATCCTCTGAAAATCTAGACAGGTGGGATGGGGTGCAGGGTGGGAGGAAGATTCAAGAGGGAGGGGACATACGTATACTTATAGGTGATTCACATTTTTGTATGGCAGAAACCAACACAACATTGTAAGGCAATTATCCTCCAATTAAAAATAAAAAATAAATATGCTGCATTTAAAATATTAATTATGAACCATCAGAAAGAGAAATTAAGAAAACAATCACTTTTACAATTGTATCAAAAGGAATAAATTAGCTAGAAATAAACCTGATCAATGTTTATGATTGATAAACATTGGCGTCTATGGGGTCGCACAGAGTCAGACACGACTGAAGCGACTTAGCAGCAGTAGCAGCAGCAGCAAACCTGATCAAAGAAGAAAAAGATCTGTGCTCTGAAAACTATGAGAGATTGAAGATGATAAAACAAATGGAAAGATATTTTGTGCCCATAGGTTGGAAGAATCAGTTTTTGTTAAAATGACTATACTACTCAAGCAATCTACATATTTTAGTGCAATCCCTGTCAAAACACCAACGGCATTTATCACAGGACTAGAGCAAATAACTCCAGAATTTGTATGAAAACAAAAAAGACCCAAGAGAGCCAAAGCAATCTTGAGAAAGAAGGAAAAAACAAAAAAAACTAGAGTTGTCACAGTCCCTGATTCCAAGCTATACTACAAAACTACAGTAATCAAAGCAGTATAGTACTGGCATAGGAACAAACGTATAGATCACTGCAGTAGAATGGAGAGCCCTAAAATAAACCCAAGCTTATATGGTCAATGAATCTACAACAAAGCAGGCAAGAATATACAGTGGGGAAAGACAGCCTCTTCAATAAGTGGTCGTGGGAAAACTGTACTGCTGTGTACAATAGAATCAATCTGGACTACTTTCTCATACCATATGAAAAAATAAAGTCAAAAATGGATTAAAGACCTACATATAAGGCCTGAAACCATAAATCTAAGAGAAAACCTTAACAGTATGCTCTTTGACATCTGTCTTAACAGTATGTTTTTCTCTGGGATCTATCTCCTCAGGCAAGGGAAACAAAAGGAAAAATAAACAAATGGGACTACCAAACCTAAAAGCTTTTACATGGTAAGATAAACTGTCAACAAAAGGAAGGCCACTTCTGAATGGGAGAATATATTTGCAAACTATATACCTATTAAGGGGTTAATATTCAAAATATACAAAGAATTCATACAATTCAATATCAAAAAACAATTTAAAAATGGGCATAGAATAGGTATAGACAGTTTTCCCAAAGAAGACATTCAGATGGCCAAGAAGCACATGAGTAGATGCTGAACACCACTAATCACCCTGGAAATATAAAACCACAAGGGGAAAAAATCAGCAAAGAAAGGGACTTTCCTGAAGTCCAGTAGTTAAGATTCCACACTTCTGCTGTAGTGGGTGAGGGTTCAATCCCTAGTCAGGGAACTAAGATCCTGCATACCAACTGCTCTGCTCCCCAAAAAATCAGCAAATAACCACAAGGAGATACTACCTCACGTCTGTCAGAGTAGCTATAATCAAAAGATAACAAATTTTTGGCAAGAATGTGTAGAAAAGGGAAACCTTGTGCAATATTGGTGGACATAAAAATCGGTGCATCAGGTCCCATCACTTCATGGCAAATAGATGGGGAAACACTGGAACCAGTGACAGACTTTATTTTCTTGAGCACCAAAATCACTGCAGATGGTGGCTGCAGCCATGAAATTAAAAGCCACTTGCTCCTTAGAAGAAAAGTTATGACAAACCTAGATAGCTTATTAAAAAGCAGAGGTATTACTTTGCCAACAAAGGTCTATCTAGTCAAAGCTATGGTTTTTCCAGTAGTCATGTATGGATGTGAGAGTTGGACTAGAAAGAAAGCTGAGTGCCAAAGAATTGATGCTTTTGAACTGTGGTCTTGGAGAAAACTCTTGAGAGTCCCTTGGACTGCAAGGAGATCCAACCAGTCAGTCCTAAAAGAAATCAGTCCTGAATATTCATTGGAAGGACTGATGCTGAAGCTGAAACTCCAATCTTTTGGCCACCTGATGAGAAGAACTGACTCATTTGAAAAGACCCTGATGCTCGGAAAGATTGAAGGCAGGAGGAGAAGAGGACAACAGAGGATAAGATGATTGGATGGCATCACCAACACAAATGGACATGAGTTTGAGCAAGCTCTGGGAGTTGGTGATGGACAGGGAAGCCTGGCGTGTTGCAGTCCATGGGGTCACAGATTCAGACACGACTGATCAACTGAACTGAACTGAACTGATGGAGGTTCCTCAAAAACTTAAAAAATATACTGCTATATGATCTACTAATTTCACTTCTAAGTATTTACCTGAAGGCAACATTAATTTGAAAAGATATATGCACACTATTGTTCATTGCAACATTATTTACAATAGCCAAGATGTGGAAGCAACTTGTGTCCAGCCATAGATGAATGGATAAAGATGTGAGATATCTATATATATGTATATATATATTTAAAACTTCTCAGCCATAAAAAAGTGAAAACTTGCCATTTGTGACAACGTGGATGATCTAGATGGCATTATGCTAAATGAAATAAGTCAGATAAAGACAAACACCATATTTATATGTACAATCTTAAAAACAAACAAAAAATCAAAACAAAAGGAAAACTGACTTCTAAATGTAGAGGGAAAAAAACAGGTGGCTGCCAGAGAGGAGGGAGATTGACAGGTGAAATAAGTGACAGGGATTAAGAAATACAAACCTCCAGTTATAAAATAAACAAGTCACAAGGATGTAACATACAGCATAAGGAATATAATTAATAATATTGTAAAGACTTTACCAGATCTGCCACCTGATCTGCCTCTTGAGAAATCTGTATGCAGGTCAGGAAGCAACAGTTAGAACTGGACATGGAACAACAGACTGGTTCCAAATAGGAAAAGGAGTACGTCAAGGCTGTTTATTGTCACCCTGCTTATCTAACTTCTATGCAGAGTACATCATGAGAAACGCTGGACTGGAAGAAGCACAAGCTGGAATCAAGATTGCCGGGAGAAATATCAATAACCTCAGATATGCAGATGACACCACCCTTATGGCAGAAAGTGAAGAGGAACTCAAAAGCCTCTTGATGAAAGTGAAAGTGAAGAGTGAAAAAGTTGGCTTAAAGCTCAACATTCAAAAAACGAAGATCATGGCATCTGGTCCCATCACTTCATGGGAAATAGATGGGGAAACAGTGTCAGACTTTATTTTTTGGGGCTCCAAAATCACTGCAGATGGTGACTGCAGCCATGAAATTAAAAGACACTTATTCCTTGGAAGGAAAGTTATGACCAACCTAGATAGCATATTGAAAAGCAGAGACATTACTTTGCCAACAAAGGTTCGTCTAGTCAAGGCTATGGTTTTTCCTGTGGTCATGTATGGATGTGAGAGTTGGACTGTGAAGAAGGCTGAGCACCAAAGAATTGATGCTTTTGAACTGTGGTGTTGGAGAAGACTCTTCAGAGTCCCTTGGACTGCAAGGCATCCAACCAGTCCATTCTGAAGGAGATCAGCCTTGGGATTTCTTTGAAGGGAATGATGCTGAAGCTGAAACTCCAATAATTTGGCCACCTTATATGAAGAGTTGACTCACTGGAAAAGACTCTGATGCTGGGAGGGATTGGGGGCAGGAGGAGAAGGGGACGACAGAGGATGAGATGGCTGGATGGCATCACTGACTCGATGGATGTGAATCTGGGTGAACTCCGGGAGTTGGTGATGGACAGGGAGGCCTGGGGTGCTGCGATTCATGGGGTCGCAAAGAGTCGGACACGACTGAGCGACTGAACTGAACTGAACTGAATGACTTTGTATGGGGACAGATGAGTGCTAGCTTTATCACATTGCTCATTTCAAAATGTCTGCAAATGTCAAATCACTGTGGAGTATTCCTGAAACCAGCATAATGTTGTACATCATTTCATTTTTCAGTTAAAAAGAAATGAAATAAAGACTGGAGGTTTTTTTCAGTTCAGTTCAGTTCAGTCATTCAGTCATGTCCGACTCTTTGCGACCCCATGAATCGCAGCATGCCAAGCCTCCCTGTCCATCACCATCTTCCAGAGTTCACTCAGACTCACGTCCATCGAGTCAGTGATGCCATCCAGCCATCTCAGCCTCTGTCGTCCCCTTTTCCTCCTGCCCCCAGTCCCTCCCAGCATCAGAGTCTTAGAAGGTACAAAAACCCACTGTGCAGCTTTCAGTGAGGCCACTCCATAACTCCCCAGTGGGCCTTGAGGGCAGAGGAACATGGGTAATGAAGTCATTTGTCTCTCATCTGGGAGTCCTTTATCTTCTGCTAACATCTATGGCTGGCTTACCTGTTAGCCTACAAGCAGAGTAAGACCTCAGACACTTCACAGTTCTCAATAATAACCTCTTTACACCTCAGTGACTTTACCTGTACAATGGACAGAAGGTGTCTACCTCATAGAGACAGTGTGCTAATAAATGAAATAGTAAGATTATACATATACGGAGCCCAGCCTGAGCCTCACAGCTGCACAGCTCATCAGTATCTGGTGCTTCCTGATGGCCTCCTCCCCAAACCAAGTGGTCTGGTCCCAACTCAGTTCTCACTGGTGGCTCTGAGGCATGGACACCAGAGATCGTCTCTCCTTGAAAGTTCCTAATCCCTGTCCTGTGGCTCTCACCAAACTGGGTTTCTTTCTACACTTTTTTTTTTTTTTTGGCCACACTGCATCTTGATTGCTGCCTGGGCTTTGTCTAATTGCAGTGAGCAGGGGCTACTCTCTAGTTGCAGTGCACAGGATTCTCACTGCAGTGGCTTCTCTTACTGTGGAGCACGGGCTCTAGGGGGATGGGGCCTTCAGTAGTTGTGGCGTGTAGGCCCAGGTGCTCTGAGCATGTGGGATCTTCCTGGACCAGGGATCAAACTCGTGTCCCCTGCATTGGCAGGCAGATTCATAACCACCAGATCACCAGGGAAGCCCCTCTTCCTACTTTTTTTGTCCCTCTCTAGTTCCTTGCTGAAAAGGCACACACACACATATGCACAACACAAAATTAACAAAAGGAGAATGTTTTGCAGATGTCCTAAGAAAGTCCTAAATTGACACAAAAAGTACTAAATAACAATACAACAGGGAGCTTTTCTAAAGTGGAAGAAGAGAAAAGCAGTAATTGGAACGAGAGGACAGAAAGAGTCATGAGATCCTCATCAGAAGGAGATAAAAGTTATAAGAAACCTATAAAACATTTAATCATGCAGTTATGTAGATGGCCAATATTTATTATTCTCCAATGTCAATCTTAATGATGTATTTACAAAGAATTACTGGACAGAGAACAGGAAATGGTGACTGTAAGAAAAGTGACCAAGGGACCACTGAAACAGTGTGGAAAAATAGACAAAAAGCCAAACTTCTACTATCACAAGATCCCAGGATTCCAGCCCCATTTTGAGCAGTTGTGACAACTTGGGTGAGTTACTTAACCTCACCAAACTTCCGTTTACTTACCTTCCAAGTGCTGTAAGACTACCTACCTTGAAAAGCCACTGATGGGTTATCATAATAAATTGTATCTATGATAGATATGATGATTCTAGTAGTAATGTACTGAAGAATTACCTATTCAGAAATTAATAAAAGGGCTGAGGGACATTTCTGAACATTTCCAAAAAGATATAATGTCTTATGACGTTGTACCAGGCTTGCCAAATACAACATTATAGAATTTAAACTACACTTTCATAAAAACCCAAAAGGTGCAGAAACTTCCTAACTGCAGGCTTCCATAACTCAGAGTTAGTCTCAAGTAACTACTGACTTGATTAAAAAAAAACTTACCTGTAACAAAAAATCAAAGAGGGCCATCTTAGACCACTCGTGGTGATGTATTTCAGTACAGCCCCATTCAGGCTTGGGTACTCGACCATTCTGCCAGCACTTCTGTTTCAGCAACTGCTGATAAGTTCCCCAAGTGAGCTTAACAGAAGAGTGGGTCTCATTATTTGTTGGAGACAAAGATGGATCCCAGAGGATGAAAGGACAAGGGCGGCCATCTATAAAAGCAAAAAAAAAAAAAAAGAAGAAAAAAACAGTTAGCAAGTTACTGACTCTGTGGGTGCCCTTGGATGTCATTCACTCTTTCACAGCTTTACACTCTCACCTGTCATGTGCTTGAATTGGATTAGATGACATTTATGTTCCCTTTGTCTTCTGAATAATTTAATATTCATATACCTTTATGATGCTTCCTGATAACAGTCTTATACGATGGAAAGTTACTATTAGACAAGGAAAGAAAAGGATTTTAAAAAAAGATACTTTATAGATGTGGCAGGAATAGGCCTGTAACCACCAATAACAACGCCCTCTGGTTAATGTGGTTTTATTCCACATCTAAAAGCAGCCACCATGAAAAAGGAAAGAATCCAGACATTTATAATTGTCTATTCAGTGTCTGAGTGGAGCTGCACTCTATTTGTAATAACAACTGTCTGATTTTCTGAGGCCACAGTATGATGTTAGGAAGAAAAAGAATTTTTAGAAGTTGCAAATTTAAAAGTGAAATTGTATGTTTCACACTAGTCACTATAATCTCCAAAGAAAGAGAAAGGAAGGAAGAGGTTTAGAGGTGTTTTGGTTTTTTTGTTTTTTTTTTCTTTTCTGATAGAACAACGGCACTACTGGTAAATGATCATTTATTCACATAAAACCGCATGAAGTACATTTAAGCAAATACCTTTTTCAATTTCCAGTGCATAGAATATATTTCAAAGAAAATGCCACTTGAATGTTTTTGATAGTTTAGAAATTTCACTGCTAAACTGTACATTAAATGATACTGCAGGCTTAAAACCAAAAGTATCTCTCTCAAGCCTCAATGTCTGTCAAATAAAGTCACTCAAAGAGGATGATGAGCAGCTTTGCTTGTAACTTAAAAATCAGAATGATCTCTTGAAAAAAAGAAAAGAAAAGGAGTCACAAGGATGTGAAAAATCACATTTAACTCATTCTTAACAAGCCTGAACAATAGAAGCCTCTGAAACTATGGTTGGAATGTCAAGACACATCACAGGGATTTTTAAAGCTTTTTCAAATAACCTGAGAGGTTCTCAGTCTCTAACTGAGTTTGTTTTTGTTAAAGACTTATTTTCCCACCCTGCTTGTTTGCCTTCTTATCTCTGGTCTTTAATGTAAGGACAGTCACTCTTCTAACCACTCTTCAATTTGGCGTTCCAGGGACCTCAATAATATTAATAACATTCACTTAATCATTCTAAGCACCTACATTCCACTTTTGTTCAAAAGAAAAATCTTTCTCCTTTTAGCCTTACAATTTAGGCCAGGGCATGTAGAAAGTCCTTTAGACTGTGGAAAATAGGTCACAGTCACTGATGTACAATTAAAAAAAAAATAAAGAAAGAGGAACCATAACTAAAGAACTTAATTGTTATCTCACTCCTTTTTATTTCCTTTACTGTACTAAATGATTTGGTGCTACTGGGACCTAATTATCTTCTTAGATGCTAGATAAATATAATGTTAAATGTATATGCTCCAAATACTATGCCAATTTTAAAAATAATAATAAAAAATTTCAGGTAGAAGCAGTCAATCCTAAAGGAAATCAACACTGAGCATTCACTGGAAGGACTGAAGCTCCAATACTTTGGCTACCTGATGCGAAGAGCCAACTCATTGGAAGAGACCCTGGTGCTAGGAAATATTGAAGGCAAAAGGAGAAGGCCGTGGCAGAGGATGAGATCGTTTGAAAGCATCACCAACTAAATGGACATGAATTCGAGCAAACTCTGGGAGACAATGGAGGACAGATGAGCCTGGCGTGCATCAGTCCATGGGATAGCAAAGAGTCAGACATGACTTAGTAGCTGAACAACAATAACAAGAGGAGCAGTCCATCATGTAGTGGGGGACACGAATAAACCAGTGTAACCAAACACATGTAAGGGACACAGCATAGCTTTCAAAGATTTTTTGTTTTTGTTTAGTCACTAAATCATGTCCAGCTCTTTGGGACCCCATGGATTGTAGCCCACTGGGATCCTCTGTCCATGGATTTCCCAGGCAATTATCCTCCAATAACAAAAAAGAACACAAATACCAAAAGCTGGAGAGAGTGTAGAGGAAAGGGAACCCTCCTACACTGACTGTTACTAGCAAGGCAAATTGGTGCAGACACTGTGGAAAACAATATGAAGTTTCCTCAAAAAACTAAATATAGAGCTACCATATGATCCAGCAATTACAATGCTGGGCATATATCTGTAGAAAACAAAAATACTAACTTTAAAAGGTACATGCTCCCCAATCTTTGCAGCAGCACTGTTTACAATTGCTAAGATACATGAACAACCTACGTGTCCATCAACAAAAGAATGGGCAACAAAGATGTGGGATGTGTGTGTGTGTGTGTGTACACATTCAGTGAATACTACCTGGTAATAAAAACGAATGAAATTCTGCCATTTGCAACAACATGGATGGACCTGAAGAGTATGATGCTTAGTGAAATAAGTCAGACAGAGAAAGACAAATACTCTAAGTTATCACATACTTGTGGAATTTAAAAAATAAAGCCAATCAAATTATGTAATAAGACCGAAACGGATTCACAGACATAGAGGACAAATCAGTAGTTACCAGTGGAGGAAGGGAAGTAGGAGGGGCAAGACAGGGGTAGGGGATTAAGAGTCACAAACTACTATGCATAAAAACAAAGAAAAAACAAAGATATATTATACAGGACAAGAAAATATAACCATGATTTTTAACAACTTCAAATGGAGTATAAAACTACAGAAACATTGACTCACTATGCTCCACATGAAACTAATAAAATATTCTAATCAACTATAATACAAAGAAATATATATATATACAGCCTTAGAAAACAACACTCATCTACAATCTCCTATCCTAGTAACTGGTCCTATTATTTGTGTATTTACATCAGATATTTTCCCATGTCTTTCTTTCACACCTGAAAAAATTGTTTTTAGAAATTTAAGGAGTACAGCTTGTGGTTAGAGTTCAGACTCTGGAACCCAAGAGACTTTCTGAATTCTGGTCACATTACTTCTTAGATCTGTGATGTAAAACAAGTTATATAATGTCTTCAAACCTCGCTTTCATCCTCTGTAAAATGTAGGCAATACTGTACCTTCCAAAACTAACTGCATTAGGGTTAATGGGATCATGCATTTAAAGTTCTCAGCATGGTGCCTCACATATATGCATATCCTAGAAAGGTTTTGCTTTGACCGTGCATGCATTATAAAATCACATAATTCATCAGCCTTCCCTTAGCCCTTATTTGTTTATTGAGCATCTACTATATCTCAAGTGTTGCTCTAGGCCTAAAGCATACATACATACACACATGCATACATGTCAGGTTTTCAGTTGTTTGGTTTTTGTTTGTTTTGGTGTTTGTTTTGTTTTGTTTTTGTGGCTGTTTGGCTTTCATAGAACTTACATTTCCACCAAGGGAAAGATGCAAACATTATAAAGGATCAGAGACATTTGGAATCATCTTACATATATAGTTTGTCAGAACTGTTCCACTAAATGTTATTTTGCAAACATGTCTCTTACAATTAAATATTCTTAAGCATTATCACTTTAACTGTGATATCTAGCCCTGTGGTCAGATGGTGACTGAGGGCCATACAATGTCCATTAGCAGGCACTCAACTCCATTGCGATACAAAAGCAGTGGCAACAATACACACACAAAGGGTGGTGACTAAGTGCCAATAAAACTTTATTACAGACACTGAGTATACGTTGTATATATTTGTAAGGGTCATAGTAATATTATTATGATGATATTTTTTCAACCATTTAAAAAATTGTAGAAACCATTAGTAGCTCACAAAACACAAAAATGGGCTGTGGGCTATCTCTCACCCACAGACTGTAGAGAATCAACTATTACCATTTCTGTCTATGAGTATATTGCATTTCATTTACCATTTTCTTCCTTTTAAACCTTAAAATTTTTTGAACGATACATTTTCTATTAAATCATTTTAAAAATTGTTCTCAAACGGCCACAGGGAGCTTTCAGTAGATAGGAATAATTGGTTTTCTGTTAGTATCGACTGTTTTCCTCCACATCCATCTCCCGTTAGCAAATATTCTGACTGTCACAGAAAGAGGTTCTATCCTGCCCTGCCTGACATCAGTCACCACGGGAAAGGGGCTTCCAGAAAGCAGGGCCAGCGCCAGTTCTCAGAGTTGGTAGGCCACCCGCTCTTCCTCCCAACAAACAGGTCTTGCAGAGTATTTGTGCACATTGCCCTCCCTTGAGGTACTGACAGCTGCCAGGATGGCTCCAGAGCTCAGAACTGTGAGCAGCTACTGCGAAGAGAATTCCACTTTGTATAAAATATGGCTGATAACAGCATTAAATGAACTTTGATAGATCTGAAGGCATGACAGAAAAATAGTCTCTGAAAGCAGGAAATGGGTTAAAGTAACTTACCTGAAGTGCCTCAGAGATGAGCTGCATTCATCTCTTCACATTCGGGTTTGTCAAAATGATGCAGCACTGTGCTCTCCAGAGAAATTTTACAGTGAAGAAATAAAATTCTAACTGTCAGAGTGGGGAGGAAGTGGGTTTTAAAAGATATGTGGGTGCTCATGTAAACTAAAGGTTATACAGCTGTCTTTTAAAAAAATGAGACTTGCCAGTATAAAACTAATATTTTTTCCAAAATCTGAATAGATCCCCTGAATTTTTATGTTCTCCCAAGTTTGTTCTTTATTCAAAAGTACAAAGAAGACATTCTTTTGAGAAGATGAATGTGAAAATCCACGAAGAATGAATGCTATACACAGCCTCCTCTACCCTAGTTTACTAAGTGCCCTTCACCTTCAATCAGTGATGGGTCTTGTTGAACTATAGGGGGAGTTGTCAGTCTGCATCTATCACTGGGCAAAAATAAATAAAACATCCTGAGCTCTGAAATCAGAAGCCTTTTTTTTAATCACATGGGCCAAGTTCCAAGACTTCTTGTGAACAAGACAAAAAGGAAAGTGACAGTTCAGCTCAGAGCCTTTCATTAAAAATAACTCCAAAATCCATTAAAGAAAACAAAGACCAGCCAAAACTTGAGGCTCATCTTTGTTACTGTGTCCAGTTCCAATGCAACTGTCTGATGCATTGAAGGAAAATTTGAACATTGCAAAACTCTAATCTGCTAAAAGCAGGTGTTGAAGGGGTGTACCTCCCTTGAGAGGGTAGCAGGTATCTGGTTATTAATGAATGATCTGCCCTATTTTTCTACAGTGCCTTTCACAGTAGGGTTCTGGTGTTTAAAAGTATTAGACAGAAGTGAAAAAAAGCAGGTAGGACCTCTTGGCTTAGTGTTGATGAACATGGACAAGTTAGTTAATGTGAGAGAAGGTAAATAAGAATGCAAGATTCTGATGGCCTTGCGGGAAAGGGTAGGGACAGAGAATAAGATACTCAGGTTTTTAAACATCCTCTTATTCCAAAAGCATGTATTTACCATTACCCCTTAATTTCTTGACCCATTTTGTCCCTGTGTTTTGGATAGAAAGAGTTCAGAGTGAAGCATACCAAAAATGGAGGACCTACCAGATCCCAGTCCAGGCAAGACCCATGCTGTAGCTAGGAATTCCGCAGAATCAGACAAATACATGTGTAATGATGATCAGGTTACGTGTCTGCCAGTTGAAGAATGTTCTAAAGGGAGTGAATGAAGGACTAAAATAAAGGCTGAGCTCTCAGTGCAAAGACAAGTAAAACAAAAAACTGCTGGGCTCTGGAATTGGGCTATAGCCGTTGATAAGAAGAACCTTCTCTGAAGAAGAGCTGAGCATGTGGGTGGGGTTGAGAAAGAAGTCACAAGTATTGACTGTACCCCCCCCCTTTTTTTTTTTTTTGCTCTGTTGGGTCTTCATTGTACCATGCAGGATCATTAATTGTGGCATGTGGGATCCAGTTCCCTGACCAGGGGTAGAACCTGGGTCCCCTACATTGGGAATGCAGTCTTAGCCACAGGACCACCAGGTAAGTCCCAGGGTTCTACTCTTGACAGTATCTCTGGTCTCCATAAGACTGGAGCCCAGTCCTCCAGCCACACTGACTGAGGCACTGAGCACTCCAAGAGGTAAAAAGACCATCTTCCAAACCTGTCTGGCAGGGTGGTGAGAGGTCCAGACAGACACTGAAATACAGCACTGTCACATATTAGGAAGAACCAATTTATATTAGGTTTTTATGATTTTAAAAGGGGAAAGCAACAGAGAGGCAGAATTCCATATATTTTATATGTTAAGAATCTGTGCAGACAATCGAGCCCTGAATACAAGGTCTTGTTTTAGGAATCCGATTTCTGGATGATTTAGTTCTTGCAACAAAAAAATAAATGCATTTAGTTACTGTTCTGTTTCACTAGTTTTCTTGAGGTGGAACTGAGTCTAAATAATCTCCACATTTCCTCAAGCATTAGCTAAGCGTGAAGCACTTGTGACTTCCTCCACCACAGACGACCCAAACAATCCAAACCATCAGTTCCACTTTAAAAAGTGTCCTTCTTTGTTCCGAAGCTTTGACTCATGGACAGGAACTTCTGCTTTCGAGGTCTGCCCAGGACTTCCGCTATGAAAATAGAAACTTCCAGATTCTTCCTGCCTCAATATTCCACTTTGAAAAACAGGAACCAACCTCAGCTTCAGAGGATCGTGAGGATGGGATCACTGCCAGGCTCCACAGACAATCACATTTTGCCAATAAAGTGTTCGTCACATCTGGGTGATGCAGTCCTGGGCCATTTAGTGTTTGCTAATGTAGATGAAGAAGCCATGAACTCTTGACTGGAGTAAGCTTCCTGCAGTCCAAAGCCCATCACATCACCCTTCTTCTTCAGACCTGTCAATGATTCTCCATGGTCTGTGGGATGAAGTCCATGTCTTTCCATGACACAAACCCAATCATTCTCCACTTTCCCCCTCCAACCGCTAATCTCCTTTTCCCAGAACTGTTTTCCAGGCACATGCTCTCTCCATATTTCTACACCCACCCATCTCTCACTTCATCCACAGTCTGACATTACTGCTTCTACATCTTTTTGCAATGCCCCTAACTATCCCCCTAAATACACATCCCTCTCTGTGCCTCAAAAAATATCTCCATTGAGGTCTTTACCTGACCACTCTTGTAGGATAGGTTTGCTTAGCCACCTCCCACCTTCCAAGATGGGAGCTCTTGAGAACAGGGAGTCATCACCAATCATCTTTGTTTCTCCAGCTCCTGACATAATGTCTAGACCAAGTATTCAAATATGCTGATGAATAAATGAGTGAATTTTTCAGAATCCCCCACTTTCCAAATCTAGACTGTAGGTTCTAAGCAATAGTCCATGGCCCCTGAATAAACACTTGGTTGATGTGACCTCCTAGTAAGTGGTGATTTCACTGTACCCAGAAAGTAAAGAGGAACTAAAGAGCCTCTTGAAGGTGGAAGAGTAAAGTGAAAAAGCTGGCTTAAAATTCAACATTAAAACAAAGATCATGGCATCTGGTCCCATCATTTCATGACAAATAGACAGGGAAACAGTGACAGACTTTATTTTCTTGGGCTCCAAATCACTGCAGGTGGTGACTGCCGCCATGAAATTAAAAGATGCTTGCTCCTTGGAAGAAAAGCTATGACACACCTAGACAGCGTATTAAGAAGCAGAGACATTACTTTGCCACCAAAGTCTGTATAGTCAAAGCTTTGGTTTTTCTAGCAGTCATGTATGGATGTGAGAGTCAGACCATAAAGAAAGCTAAGTGCTGAAGAATTGATGCTTTTGAACTGTGGTGTTGGAGAAGACTCTTGAGAGTCCCTTGCAAGGAGATCAAACCAGTTAATCTTAAAGGAAATCAGTCCTGAATATTCATTGGAAGGACTGATGCTGATGCTGAAGCTCCAATACTTTTGGCCACCTGATGTGAAGAGCTGACTCATTGGAAAAACCCTGATGCTGGGAAAGATTGAGGGCGGGAGGAGAAGGGGATGACAGAGGATGAGATGGTTGGATGGCATTACTAACTCAATAGACATGAGTTTGAGCAAACTCTGGGAGATGGTGCAGGACAGGGAGGCCTGGTGTGCTGCAGTCCATGGGGTTGCAAAGAATTGGACATGACTGAGCAACAGAACAACAGTATAAATGGATCAAAAGAATTAGAGGCCCTGAGAAGTAGAAGTGGGGGCATCCAAGGGTTCCAGGCCCTCATTCTACCACCCAGCCCCACATCTACATAATTCTCTGAGACTGGGAATGATAAACACAGGAGTGGTGCAGACGCATTGCCTCACTCCTTGTGACCCAAAATCAGTGTCTTGAGAAGGGGACAGTTAAGGCATCCTGGCTCCATTCGGGAATCATACCAAAAGGCCATGGAGGTAGCAGGTTCTGATGTGGACGCTGATTACCTGGGAAGGCCCAGCCCCACCCGCTGAGAATCCATTAAGGCGAGAGGGTAATGGTGAAGACTCATACAGTGATGAGGATGAGGCTGGGTCCCAGCCCCACTGCAAACGACCTGCCAGCCTTTGGAGGACACATTTACTCTCTGAGCCTTGTTTTCCCCACAGGAAACCTGTTCAAGACTAACTGGTGTGTGTGGCTGCCATACAATTTGGTGAGATGAACATAAAGTGCCTTGCACTCCACAAACAGGAAAGACTGGGATCATCCACCATCCACCCAAGCACTTTCATTAAATGACAACATGAAGTGCCTGTTTACTTAGTTCACGTAAACATCAATTTAGAGAAACAAACTAAGAAAATCTAAGGAGACATTATCACGAAGAGCTGAATTAGCTTAGAAACCAAATGAAAATAACAGATAGCAATCACTGAGTGTCCTTTTGAGAGGGGTGGCGCTGTTATATATATTTTATCCACATCAGCTCACTCAATGCTCACACCTCGATGAGGTTAGTACCATTACCAATATCATGATATGCTTGAAAAAATAAGGCAGAAAAAGATTAAGTCATTTCTCCCAGACCATACAATTCTCAAGTGGTAGAACATGGCTTCAAATTCAGGGAGTCTAGACTGCCAGTCGTTATGAGCTGAACTGTGTTCCTCCAAAATTCACATGCTGAAGTCCCTAGCCCAGATCCTCAGAAGGTGACTGCATTTGGAGAAAGAGGCAATTAAGAGTGGTCCTAATGCAGTACTCTTGCCTGGAAAATCCCATGGACGGAGCTTGGTGGGCTGCAGTCCATGGGGTCCCTAAGAGTCGAACACGACAGAGTGACTTCACTTTCACTTTTCACTTTCATGCATTGGAGAAGGAAATGGCAACCCACTCCAGTGTTCTTGCCTGGAGAATCCTAGGGACAGGGGAGCCTGGTGGGCTGCCGTCTATGGGGTCACACAGAGTCGGACACGACTGAAGCGATTTAGCAGCAGCAGCAGCAGCAATGCAGTATGACTCATGTCCTTAGAAGAAGAGATTTGGGGACTTCCCTAGTGGTTCAGCTGGTAAACATTTCGCCTGAAATGCAGGAGAAATGTTCGATTCCTGAGTTGGGAAGATCCTCTGGAGAAGGGAAAGGCTACCCACTCCAGTATTCTGGCCTGCTTGGAGAATTCCATGGACTATAGTCCATGGCATCGCAAAGAGTCGGACACGACTGAGTGACTTTCACTTTCACTGATGGTCCAGTGGCTAAGGCCTCTCCTTCCAATGCAGGGGATGCAGCTTCAATCCCTGCTCAGGGAGCTAAGACCCACATGCCTCTTGGCCAAAAAACCAAAACATAAAACAGAAGCAATAGTGTAACAAACTTAAAGACTTAAAAAAAAAACTGTGCACATAAAAAAAGAATCCTAAAAAAATTTTCTTGAAAAATTTTAATTTTTTCTAAATAAAAGAGATTTGGACCCAGTGAGGGAATGCAAGGGGCCCAGGATCACACAGTTAAGCTCATAGGAGGACGCAGTGAGAAGGTGGCTGTCTACAAGCCAAGGAAGAGGCCTCAAAGAAACCAAACCAGCTGACACCTTGACCTAGAACTTCCAGCCTCCAGAACTGTGAGAAATAAAGGTTTAAGCCATCCAGTCTGTGGTATTTTGTGGTATCAGCCCTAGCAAACAGATATGCCAGTCCACTCTGTGAATTGCAAAGCTATTTGAATTTAAAACTCTACAGCTTCTTCCTCATGTTTAGAGTCACAAATAGAAAGTACATGCTACTAATTACAACCACACTCAACTGAAATGTCAATATTTGCCCGTTAACTGAGGTCAGCACCCATGTAGTCCTTAACCCACCTAGAGACAGCAACAGATTCAGTCCCAAAAGAAAGGTCATGACCGTGGGCTCAGGCTCAAGCTGACTGAATCTTGAAAGCAGGGGTCATATAAAGAACCCCTCCAGGCTATGAGCTGTCACGTGGTCCAACACTGTCAGCTCCATGGGGACAGGGGTTCTTAACTGTTCTGCCCACTGATATAGCCCCCAGTGAAGAATGGCTGGCACATAGCAGGTGCTCAATAAATATTTCTTAAAAGAAAAAAGGATAATGTGATGCTGGAGAAGGAAACAGACTGCATGGAACTGAGGAACATGCCATTTTCAGGCTGTGAGGACTGTGGCAACTATTAGCCACTGACCCTTCTATCCCAGCTTCGTGGGAGATCCAGGGGCGCCTTCCAAAGGAACAGCAGAGAAGGCTCCCAGGTTTCCTTACTTGGCCAATGAAAGTATGTAATGAGCAAACAAGAAAACAGCAGAGCCCAGCGCTGCTTGGAGCCCATGCTCAGTAAACCTGTGTGTGAAGCTGACCAACTCCCTTCGATTGCTAAAGAAATAAAACCCTTAAGGCTTTTCTGATAAAGAACACAACATGTTTTCCTTCCAGCTCCTCAAAAATAAGACATGATTCCTATACTCTTGAGTCAATATTTTAAGAAAGTTTGCACCCCGTGTCCAAGATGTCTAGGATTTTGAAGTCAGGGTGTTTCCAAGTTGTATGGGCATCTGGGTAATTCTTATAATTCCCTGAAAAACACCTCTGTCCTTACCTGAGAGCTTGAGACAACATGAATTGTGCAGCGGCGATCTCCCTGCCCTGGCAGTCGCACTGCCAGACAGCAACTCACAGCACTGCTCACATGGACTCGAGAGGAGAGTGGAAAATACACAGCGTATTTCTCCTGCTTTATGATAAGACGAGGCAGTACAAGGCGGAGAACAGTGAGCAACTTGGGATTTACAATGAATTTAAATGGAAGTTGGTGGGGTGCTTGCAGTTTGTCATCCAAGCAGCCTTGACACACGCAATTCCTGGAACTACCTTAATTCAGTCTGACATCTCTGTGGCAATAAAGCAGCATCCTAAAAATAAAGCAAACATAATGCATCTTCCATGCTAGGCATGAAAAATAGTAGGATGCTTAAATGCTACCAAAATGGTAGCCCTTGGGATTCATTTGCGTAGCTGGGCAGACTGCCACAAAGGTTGGCCAAGCTGCTAAGTGGAGGACCACAGGGGCTGCTGGGTTCCTCTGCTCTTTACATGGACATAATCTGCTTTGTCTTGCCTTAGATACATATTTGAAATATTTTATTAAAAACTTATCTAAATGTATCAACACCACACAGTATCTGGTGACCTCTGTCATGATTGATGACTTTCCCAAGGACAGTTTGGCAGAAAACATACTAATGTGTTCAGTCATATTTACATACAAGTAATTGTTTACGGAAAACAAGAAGATCTGGGAGGCATTGGCTTGTATTTAAACCACAATAACCCTTGTAGCCGTGTTTAAAGTAGTATGGTCATACTTCCCTTGAGTGAAAATTAGTATCTATATTAAACGGTTGAGTTGAAAAAAATAGGTTAAATAGAAAGGTTGGCATAATGATAAGTCAGAAATCACCAGGTTAAAATTTGCACATTACTGTCACTATCTCATGATTATAACAAGTTATGTTTGAGCAGTATTGTGGGTAAGAGAAGCAACATGGGAGACCTTAGTATCCGACAGATCTGGGTACAAATTCCACTTCCACGGCTCACTAGCTATGTACCCTTACCAAGTCTCAGGATTCTCTGCTGTGTGGAATTGTTAAGTAATGCAACAGATAAATGATATCAAATGCAGTATAGATGTTCTGTGATACATAACACTAGATTCTTTATAGACTCACAACTAAAAAAATATTTCATTATTGCAAACATGAATTTTTTTTTACAAAGCTTTTGATGCTATCTTTCAATTCAGTTTTGTATTTCCCGCACAGGTATCACAGGATGGGACTCTGGCCCAGTGATCATGGCTAGACTTTGTAGGATGGTCCCCTCCTGTCCATCTCTACCTAATTACAACCTTACGCTTCCCCAAGTACACCCTTCTTATTTTCTAGAATATATTTAGAGTGACACCTGTCAGAAAATAGTTCAGTACACCATTCAGGGCCAGTATACCTGCTAATTTCACATATATATATTTTGGGATTCAAGGAGAGACATCTAGAATTCATCAAGTTGTACAACCAAGAACCTGCCCCAGATGAACCTTAGCTAGTGGCTCTGGGATGACAGGATCACTTCTGTCAGTTTTACAAACAACAAATAAAGAAATACCTGGAGCTTTATCACTGGGACCTTTTGTCTTCGGACTGAATGGGCAAAAAGCTTCATCTGAGGGGCTGTGACAGGAACATCATTCAATCACAGCCTCTGATGCTCTTTTACATCTCCCTTTGCATCTTATGGACCCTTTTTACATCAGGGTAATTTATATGACTTTGAGAAAAGGTATTTAACTACTCTAGGCCTCTCCTTCCACGTCCACAAAATGTCTCATAGAGTACCTGTCATAAAAGTTTAGGAGGATTTAATGAGATAATAGGCTCATGGTACTTACAACTGTGCCTGGTACGTAGTGACATTCAATATTATTCTTGCTATGGTTACAGTGCTGTCTCCTTAAGAAATAAAATAGCCCATATTTGGGCATCAGCATCTAGTTGTGCTAGATAACTGACTAACGAGTACATGAATAGGTTGTGGTGATGGGGAAAGAAGACACACTTAATTAAGGCCCCTGAAATGATTTGGTGAGGAAAGCAGATGATAAACAGGAAGTTACAAGACAAGTGCTTGAATTCTTCCTGGAAAATAAACTCATTGTATGACCTTGAGCTGCTTTCTTCTTATCTTGCGTCTCAAAATTGAAGTAAGAAAGTGTCTCCTGCATAGGTTTCTTTGAAAGATTAACTGAGATAAGCAAAATATCTGTATTCACCACACAAGACAGACTAGCCATGTTCTTGTTACCAAGCATAAATTCATTTTCACAAACATTCATCAAAAGTCAGAGAAGAAAAACAACACTTAGAGCAGATTACTTACAGGACTGTCTCCCTAATCACTCTCCCAGATATTAAAAGCTTTACTCCCAGACCAAGCCAGATCATCAGAAAAATACATACCTGAGTTCCACTGTTCCTCCTGCAGAAAACTCATTATCAAATTACATTACAGTATGAGGTTGCTTCCCAGGTGGCTCAGTGGTATGAGGCCACCGTACATTATGGTATGAGGCCACCATACATTATGGTATGAGGCCACATACATTTCGGTATGGGGTTTTCCCAGGTGACTCAGTAGTAAAGAGTCTGCTTGCCAAAAGAGGAGATGCAGGAGACATTGGTTCGATCTCTGGGTTGGGAAGATACCCTGGAGGAGAAAACGGCAACCCACTCCAATATTCTTGCCTGGAAAATGCCATGGACAGAGGAGCCTGGCGGGTTACAGTCCATGGGGTTGCAAAGAGTTGGATACAACTAAGTGACTGGGCACATGAAGCTGCAGACCATATTATATTGATGGTCTTAAAAGAATAAGCTCCATAAACCTTATTATTTGCATAATTCAGAGGCTGCCAAGGACATTTTTCATTACCCTTTTCAATGAGCTATTTATAAGATACTGCAGAAGAAAGACCAGCCTGGATTTAGGACAAAAAAATGGTAGCAGTTGTCCTGAGTTTTGAAAGCCTGAAGCAAATATAGATTTACTGTTTAGAATCAGTGGAACAGTCCAAAAATGCATTCTTACATTTATTCAAAAATATTTGCTGAGCACCTACTATGTGCCAGACTCTCCACTGGGATCCAGAAACACAGTGATGAGCAAGACGGGAGATATCTCTGCCTTCACAGACCTAAAGCCTAGCGGGATGGAAGAAATGGTCAACAGGCAATTGTAGTTACAAAGCAGTGACACAGAATGAGCCAGAAGCAGATGCTGGGTACCTAGATGAGATCTATCATCACTTTAGGTAGATGCGGAGGCTCAAATAAAGCTAAGCTTGGACCAAAAAAGGCTTAGGAGGACCCTAGAGGGAAGATACACATATCTGTGGAAATCAAAGGAAGAAAGACACAAGTCAGGAAAAGGCTAGAGGTAGTACCAGGAGCCTAAGACTGTGTATCCCCTACCATGACCAGAACTGACCTATATATGTTCTTTACATCAGTACAATATCTCCATGAATAGAATCATATTGTGCAGAGTGCTCATAACCATATCTAAATTAGGTCCTAGCCTCCTGAGGAAATTGGCCTGATTTTATGACTCTCAATAACTACATTCTAGGAGAAAGAATCAAAGAAAGAACAAAGAAATTTCTAGTATTACCTGAAATACGATCTTTGGTATTTAATTCATCACATAGAGAGTCATGTCAATGCAATCTTGCTGGTTTCTTTCCATAACCACTTACTTCTGAAAGGAGAGGGGAACACCAGTCTATACTGGGATTATAAATGCCTCCTTCAAATTGAATGCAACTGCCTTCTTCATTTGCAAAGATGCTGGATATTTGAAGAACGTAATTAGATACCTTAGAGGTATCCTGGCAGCAAGAAGTTTCACTAAGCAAGAAGGACATCGCGGTTTCAGTTCTAGTCCTGTCACATAAAGAAATGTTATATACCCAGAGAAAACTAATTCAAAAAGACACATGCACCCCAGTGTTCATAGCAGCAGTATAAAAGCCAAGACATGGAAGCAATCTAAATGTTCATCAACAGAGGAATGGATAAAGAAGATGTGGCACATATATACAGTGGAATATTCTTTAACCATAAAAAAGACTGAAATAATACCATTTGCAGCAATATGGATGGACCAAGAGATTATCATACTAAGTACAATAAATCAGACAGACAGACAGAGAAAGACAAATATATGATATCACTTAGATGTGGAACCACCAAAAAAATGATACAAACGAACTTATTTACAAAACAGAAATAGATTCACAGACATAGAGAATAAATGTATGGTTACCAAAGAGCAGGGCATCAATTAAGAGTTTGGGATTAACAGATACACACTACTATATATAAAATGGATAACCAACAAGGACCTACTGTATAGCACAGAGTATATTTTGTATATTAAAAATCTTTTAATAAACTATAATGGAAATGAATCTGAAAAGAATATATATGTGTATGTATAACTGAATCACTTTGCTGTACACCCGATGCTATCACAACACTGTAAATCAACTACACTTCAATTAAAACAAATAAGATGATAGAGGAGGCTCGGGGGCTATATGAGTTCATTGAGGCTACTCAATGAAATTCGTACCTCACATGCTTAGTGTAGTAATATACATAGCCAATATTTACTGAAGGTTTTGGAGAAGGAGATGGCATCCCACTCCAGTATTCTTGCCTGGAGAATTCCATGGACTGTGGAGTCTGGTGGACTACAGTCCATAGGATCGCAAACAATCGTACACAACTGAGTGACTAACACACACACACACACACACACACACTCTGAAGGTTTTCTATGGATTAACTAACAACAGCCTCATGAGGTGGGTATTGTTTCATGGAGGGTCACATGACTGGTAAATTCAAACTCAAGCGGTCTGGCTCCAGAGCCCAGGCTTCTAACTCTACTTCACTCTCCCAACTCCATCCAGCATTTTCCCAGGGAAGCTGGAAGGACAGATCAGACTATGGTTCCTCGGGATACATTCAAGCATGCATCACCTCTTCTGAAGGGCCTTGTCAACGTGAAATGAATGGCAAGAGAGCCTTCCCAGGAGACCCTCTGTGCTGCTGGCCCAGGATAGCCTCAGTGTGTGCCTGCTGTCTCTGTGCCCTCCTGGATCTCCCTTCTCTCCAGGAACTCCTGTCTGGAGGAAGTGATACAGCCACCTAAGTCCAAAGGCGAAGAGCTGATGTCAAAAAGTTTGCTGGGCCTGTGCTCAAAACCTAGCTTAGCCATGAACACAAGGCCAATTACTTTGCCTAAATAAGCCTCAGTACAACAAAGGTCCATCTAGTCAATCTATGGTTTTTCCTGTGGTCATGTGTGGATGTGAGAGTTGGACTGTGAAGAAAGCTGAGCACTGAAGAATTGATGCTTTTGAACTGTGGTGTTGGAGAAGACTCTTGAGAGTCCCTTGGACTGTGAGGAGATCCAACCAGTCCATCCTAAAGGAGATCAGTCCTGGGTGTTCATTGGAAAGACTGATGCTGAAGCTGAAACTCCAATACTTTGGCTACCTCATGTGAAGAGTTGACTCATTGGAAAAGACCCTGATGCTGGGAGGGACTAGGGGCAAGAGGAGAAGGGGACAACAGAGGATGAGATGGCTGGATGGGGTCACCGACTCGATGCACATGAGCTTGGATAAACTCCAGGAGTTGGTGATAGACAGGGAGGCCGGGCGTGCTGCGATTCATGGGGTCGCAAAGAGTAGGATATGACTGAGCAACTGAACTGAACTGAACTGAACTGATTCTCATCTACTAAGTGGAAATAATAATAGCACCTACCTGCTAGCACTGTTGTGAGAAACATAGGAATCGAGGTGTATATGGACTATATGTCTCAATTTGTGTAGTGTTTAGCAAATAGCAAGCACCTGCTAAAAATGAGCTTTTACCAACATTTGCTTGAATGTTAGAGAAGTTTTCTCACATCGGCCTCCTCCTGGTGAAGACTCTGAACTTGAGACATGGAAACACACCCGTGAATCTGAAGCACTTAGCCATGAACCAGAATGAGTAGGGAATGACCAGTCTTTCTAAGCAAATCACAGGTAGTTCAACAAGTACCCATTCTAAGGCTAAATTACACTCCTGAAGTAATTAAAATGCAGTTTGGCTTTTGACCACTCCCAAGGCTTTAATGCATTCCAGTCCAGACTCCACAGGGCCTGGGCTGAAATGCTTTTATGGTGACAGGAGGGGGCTTCCCAGGTGACTCTAGTAGTAAAGAACCCTCCTGCCAATACAGGAGACATAAGCGAGGCCGGTTTGATCCCTGAGTTGGGAAGATCCCCTGGAGGAGGGCATGACAACCCACTTCAGTATTCTTGCCTGGAGAATCCCATGGACAGGGGAGCCTGGTGGGCTCCATGGGGTCCATGAGGTTGCAAAGAGTCAGACTTTGCATTCACTGAAGTGACCTAGCACGCACTCACATGATGACAGGAAGTAAATAAATAGCCTTTGAGCTTACAATGTCTTTCGGGTTCTTTTTAGCCTCTTGGACTAGCCTGGATTGAGCTAGTGACAACTTCTGGCATCACTATGCTTTCAAACACAAGCAAGGGACCTACCTTACTTTGTCCTAACACTCTGGAATTGCCTCAGGCACCATAGAAAATTCTTTCGGTGGCATGAGCATGGCCACACACCAGTCCTGGCCACCTGCAGCAGAAGCAGCTGGCTGTACACCCTGGGACTTGACAAAATGTTTATCACCTGACGGCATCTGGACACTCAGGTTCCATAAACCATAGTCATGGATTTGGAGAAACCACCAGCTGATTAGTGTATCTATGGAACAAATCGCCTCTTTTGATCTCATTAGCTTTGTAAATGAAAGCAGTTAATCCATTGTGAGAAATGAAAGTGTTGAATCTAACATGATCTGGCTCTGGGCCTCTTAGAAAGATTCCATCTGCAGAAAAAAGATAACCCACCCCCCACCCCCACCTTACTTTTAAAACTTCCCATCCACAACATTCTACTTACTTCCATAGTAGTATCCTATTTAATAATGTGCCTGACTGTCCGCAAGTTCTTTTCTTCCACCCCACCTTCCACTCCTCATCACTGAAATTGCCACTGGCTTTAATTAGGTTTAATAAACCTCTGGGAAGCAAGGTCAGGGAAACAGAGAGCTCAGATTACCGCAGTGGGAGCTTTCTCTTGCCTGTGGAGGACAGCTTGCCTCCTCCCAAAGCTGGGAAAATCAAGGATGCCAACCACGTGGATAGACACGCCGCTGCTGCTGTCCAAATGGGAACCGTGGGTGGAGAAAATCATTTAGAAAAAGAGAGGGAGGCAAAGAGAAAATCAAGCCCAATCCCCGACAGCTGCAAATAACGAAGCCTGGGAAAGGGTTACCTTGGATGAACTCAGACTTCCTGCTCACAGAGGGCAGGGTCCGGTTGAGTCCCAGGATCCTGTCCAGGTGGAAGGCAAACACTTCGCTCATGTCCAGAGACTGCTTGAGCAGCCCGCAGGGGCTGGGACCGCAGGCGGGCACCGAAGGCTGGGTAGACCCCTCCAGCACCAGCAGGCGTGCTCCGCTCCTGGACTGGGCCTGCTGGAGACCCGCCACAGCGCCGTTGGCCAGCAAGCGCATC
Organism: Bubalus kerabau; assembly: GCF_029407905.1. NCBI lineage: Eukaryota > Metazoa > Chordata > Mammalia > Artiodactyla > Bovidae > Bubalus > Bubalus kerabau. The sequence continues at coordinate 44,976,632 of NC_073639.1, read as the reverse complement.
TGGCCGATGTCTTCTTTGCTCAGCCACGATGGGGCGCTCTCGCTGTAGATCCTGATGTTGCTCTCCCCGGCCAGGGGCAGCTGCACATCTGCGCCCCCACCTCGCGCTCCTGGACCCTGGATCCACCTCCAGGGTCGCTCCCCAGCCTTGGCCAGGTTTCCTCCTGGGACATGCCCAGGCACTTCAGAATCCACTGCCCTTGCAGCTACCTGAGGCCAAAGGGATGGTCCCACCAAAGCCTCGGGCCCTGGGACTCTCGAAGCCACCGCATACTTTTTCCTGCGCTTCGGTTTCACTGTGCCACGGATGTTGGCTGGCTTGCTGCGCTTCGAGCGCAGAGTGATGTACACCACGTTGGGCTGCAGCGTGGTGCCATTGCCCTGGGACTCGGGAGGGGCCAGCGTGCCATCCAGGGGTATCTCAGGGAAGGGGGCCTCGGTGGCAGCCCGGCTCTCGTGCGGCCCCTTTCCTGCCGGCCTTGCGTGCTGGACAGAGGCGCGCCCCACCTGACTGACCAGGAAGCCCAGGTAGATGGCGCAGGCGGTGCCCAGCAGGAGGTTCCTCCGCGTCCTGGGGCGCCGGCTGCTCCAGAGTTTCCGCACCCTCGGGACGCACAGGGAGCAGAGGAACCAGTTTATGAGCTGCCCTGGCTTGTCCGGGCAGCTCATTTCTCCGCGGCGTCCACATGCTGAACAGAGTTTAAACTCGGCCGTTGGTGCGTGCTGACATGAAGCATGGTTTTCTGAACGCAGCTGTCGCCTCCGCTCGGGTATTTAAGTGGTCTCCAGTGGGTCGAGCTGGAAGTTAGGCGTTGGTGATGGAGCCGGGAAGGCTTCCGACCCTGGCCACAACAAACCTTTTACACCCCCATCAGTCTCCCCAAGGAGAAGTCTGACTAGTTCCTGGGAATGAATGGAAAGAGTGCACTGAGTCACAGTCTCAAACTCCCGTTCAGTTCCTCCACAAGAGGAAATTTTAAAAAACGGGACCCTTTCCTTTCATTACTGTCACTACTAAATAATTTTTTAAATGGAGTTAAAAAACAAATAAGATAGATCTATACATTTGATATTCAGTTGCAATTACTGAAAACAAACTACCAAAATCCAAGACTGTTTTATAACTTGTAGCTAGAGTCTTTTAATTTGATCCTGAAGGAAAAGCATTAAAATTGGACAAATTCAGGCTTTTCTCTTTGAAATTAAAAAGTGATTTAAGAAAAGCAACAAAGGGTTTTTAAAATCTATAGCTATCTTCTATTTATTTTTAGAAGTCTTGCATTAATTAACTGGGCAGAAGCACCAAATATTAACATTCAAATTCAGAAATATATTCTCTTAATCTGATGATACAATCTTTTCTTCATAATACATTTCATTATCTTACATTAAGGGTCATTATACTATAAAGCCATACATGTTCACGTATCTTGGAAGTAATTACATTTATTCGGTCATACACACACAAACATAAACACAAAACACGCATCTAACTGCTTTTTATTCCTTTTCTTTCCACCAAATTCAGCTGAAAGAAAACCCAAAGCTGTCTAGCTGTCTTTTTTCACATTATTAAAAAGAAGAACTGGTAAGCAACGTTACTTACACAGCTGGCCCCATGCTTGGCTCCAGGAAGAATGTAATCTCTGACTCTAATGCAAAGAACTTTTAAAGGCTGAGGCATGTAAGTAGAACATATTTCATGGTCAAGAGTGTTCCACATTTCAAATATTTCAGCTCAGCTTTAAAAGTTCCCTTGAAAACTACTGATCGCAAAGCAAAACGGATACTTGTTAACTGACTGCTGACAACCCACTTTTAAGACGTGAGGGTTTTTTTTTTTTTTTAATATTAAAAAAAATGAACTTTAATTTTAAATTCTGAAAAAAACAAATGCCGTCCAGAAGCAGTTTTCATTCGAATATTTCTCCACTTATTTTTAACCCCCGGGAGCCCCCTAGTGTCCTGTTTAGAAACAGACTCTTGGAATTCAAAGGCATTTGAGAGGGTTTGAGGCCTCCTGAGATGAATGCCATCACCCCAGAGGCCTGGGATTAGAGCATCAGAGTTCCCAGGGACTCACCTTTTCATCCTGGCTGTGTCCAGAGTCACACTGATCTCCCACCTCTTCTGAGAAGTGGCCTAGAAATTCATAAAAAGGTAAGAAAGAGTTAATGCAAATGAGGGTTAAAATAGAACAGGCAAATAGGAGTACACATGGGTAGGAAGAGACGTTTACAGTGTGCCGTTGCACAGTACAACAGATCACAAAAAGAAAGTTGCGGATTCTCTCTGATTGGAGGTATTTAAAAAACAGGTTAGTGATTGGTTTAGGTGATTTGTGTGTCCTGGCACAGAGGCAAGGGTTGATGACCTCTGGGTCTCACTTAGACTTACCGTTTTTGCTTCTACAGCAAATAGAATCTAGAAAGCGAACAGGCAGGCACACTGGAAGCAGACAGGGAATGACTCCCCCCCCGGAAAAGAAGGTTGTGATATGGGGGTTGGAGAAATTAGAGTATTGTCTGTAATCCTAAAAAGACTACATTTGACAATGCAAAAAAGATCAAGGCATTAGAATATATATAGAAGGAAAGAATTAACTTCCAAGTGATGAAATACCAAAAATTGTAATAGAACTGTTCCTTTAGCACTCAAACTCAGATCTTTCTTCCTCTTTAAAAGTTCTGCCATGTGGAGGAGTGGGACAGGACAATTCCAGTACTGACAGTGGCCTAGAAATACCTGTAGATTCTTTCTAAGCTTCATGAGAATTTAAGCATCAAATTGATTTCCATTGTACTTCAATACTCTTTTTAAAATTTGTATTGGGGTATAGTTGATTGACAATGTTATGTTAGTTTCAGGTGTACAACATAGTGATTTAGTTATACATATACATGCATCTATTCTTTTTGAGATTCTTTTCCCATTTAGGTTATTACAAAGTATTGAGTAGAGTTTCCTGTACTATACAGGAGGTCCCTGTTGGTTATCTACTTTATATATAGCAGTGTGTGCATGCCAATCCCAATCTTTCCTTCTAGCCCTCCTCCCTACCCATCCCCTACTAGTTATCATAAATTTATTCTCTAAATCGGTGAGTCTGTTTCTGTTTCATAAATAAGTTCATTTGTATCATTTTTAGATTCTGCATATAAGCAATATCATATGATATCTATCTTTCTCTGATTTACTTCACTCAGTATGATAATCTCTAGGTCCATTTATATTCCTGCAAATGGCATTATCTCATTCTTTTTAATGGCTGATAATAGTCCACCACATATATGTACCACATCATCTTTATCTGTTCCTCTGCTGATGGACATTTAGTTGCTTCCATGTCCTGGATATTGTAAACAGCCATACAGTGAACACTAGGGTGCATGCAGTCTTTCAAACCATGTTTTTCTCCAGATATGTGCCCAGGAGTGAGATTGCTGGATTATATGGGAGCAATACTCTTTATTTTTTTTTCATTTATTTTATTTTTAAACTTTACATAACTGTATTAGTTTTGCCAAATATCAAAATGAATCCGCCACAGGTATACATGTGTTCCCCATCCTGAGCAATAGTCTTTAAAGCACACCTCCATGAGCACAGAATTACTTTCTAGATACTAAATATTAACTTCTTGAAAGAAAGCTATAACAAAGCTGGTTTGTAAAACTATCTTGTTATTTGCTTGTATTTAGAAGAATAACTGAACTGAACTCTTTAAAAATAAAAGTTAGTGTTTGGCAGAGGCCAGAATATACTAAGGGGAAAGCTCCACCGTTTCCAAAACTTGTTTTTCTAGTGGAGAAATGTATAGGAAGTAGACAAGAATTGTCTGAGTTAGTGAACTTGGTTGACTGTCCCTCTTCTCCCCACATTTTTGTCCCTGACACCTCACTGATCGTCTCAGAGGCGCTTCCCAGCCTTGGCCTCCTGACAGGGAGTCGCCATTGCCCCACTGCAAAGATCTCTGGTAGTGTTAGGAATCAGCTCATAGAACCATGGTTGTAGCTAACATGCGGATATTAAAAATACACTGGATAAGCAATGCTCAGCAGTAAGAATCAGAAAACTTTTTTTGTTGTTTGTTTGTTTTAGTTTTGGGCTGCATCGGGTCTTTGTTTCTGCAGGGGCTTTTCTCTAGTTGCGGAGAGCAGGGGCTACTCTTCGTTGCAGTCCATGGGCTTCTCGTTGCAGTGGCTTCTCTTGCTGTGCAGCACAGGCTTTAGGTACACAAGCTTCGGTAGTTGCTGCAAACAGGCTAAGTTGCCCCACAGTGTGTGGGATCTTCCCAGATCAGGGATCGAACCTGCATCTCCTGCATTGGCAGGCAGATTATTTACCACTGAGCCACCAGGGAAGCCCCAGAAAGCAGATTGAATCATTCTTCCCACTGCCTATTCAAACCTGCTCTGTGGACTAGTATAGCGCTTTTCAACTCCTTTGGATAAAAATTCAAACATAACTTCTGTAGTCAGACTTAGATTGTATTTTTAATGTCTCTATTTTAGTCACAGATACACACATATACACATAAACTAATCAAAAGTTAGATTCTATGTAATAGTCAAGATGTTCACATTTATGTTTACAGCATTTCCCCTCTCTGGAAGCTTGCTATTCCTCAGAAAGTGTGGCCAAAATCTATAGAAAAGGGAGAAAGGAAATCCACAGGGGGTTGTTTTCTCTGTCTAGCCCTCCTGTACCTGATCCTCCCGCCCACTCACTCTGCCGTGAGTGGCTCTGGCTGTCCCAGAGGTGAAGGGTGATGGGGAGGCAAAGCTAACAGCAGAAACGGCCTTGCTCCCCTCTGACGCGATAAATTGGCGTGCTGGCTCTCTGCACGGGGCAGGTGCTTAAAGCTGACCCTTGACCAGGGAGGGTGTAGTGCCCCGCCTTTGAAGCCAGCCTCTCTGGCTGGCTGTTGATGTCTGCTCAGCCCACTGTTCCGTGGAGAACTCTTTGTCTCTTCAGGCTGTCCTCTTGGGCAGCACTTAAGATGACTGGCAGGCTGACTTTCTCTTTTGGGCCTGTGTGTATTGCTCACAAGTGGTCCAACAGACACAGCCACATCCTCTGCCCCAGAGACCTCAGGCTCCCCAGGGCAGCTGTTGCATTCCCAGGCCTGGGGAACCCACACTGAAATGTGTAACCATTCCCACCTTTTGTTCAAGGTCACAATTGAAACTGAACACAAAGGTATTTTTTCCCATCAGGTATCATGGGCTCCAAAGAGAAGTTTCATTTACTTTAGAAAAATAAGGCTGAATTCCTTGAATGAGTCATGGTTTGAAAATTTGCTGCCACGCTCTAATATCCACTTATGCCACATAAAGACATATAGAACACTCAAAATATTTGTGATTGCTATGAATATTATTAGCTCAGAGAAACTGATAGGATAATCCTCACACCTAATGCATTCTCTCTCCATTGAAAGATAAATCTATCAGGAGAACAAAGTGGAAATGTAGACAATGAGACAATGGTGTGGCCCATTAAAATAACCCGCTAATTTTTTATACCTTTATGGAGAAGTAATGTGCGCAGACACTGTGGTGTGTGCTAATGTTCCACTTTTTTTTTTTTAACTCATATTGTACACTCTTTTTTTTTTTTTTGCCTGTGCCACACAACTTGCAGGATCTTGGTTCCCTGACCAAGGATTGAACCTGGGTCCCTGCAGTTAAAGAGCTGAGTCTTAACTACTGGATCACCACAGAATTCCCTAATATTCTATTTCTTCACCTAGGTGGTGTTTATTTGGGGATAGCTTCTTGGCTATCCATTTACTATTTGTGCATTTCCATACATATCTTATCCTTTAATAAAACTGAAAAAGATGGTGGGTAAACAAATACTCATTTATATTCTTTATATCATGATCATAGACACTATACCCTTATATAGAAAAGGAGTAAGAGTAATACTTTTTAATATCTTTTTAAATTACAGTGAAGAATTTGTGATTTATAATGATGAATTCACTGAAGTGAAGTGAAATGAAATGAAAGTTGGTCAGTTGTGTCTGACTCTTTGAGATCCCATGGACTATACAGTCGTTGGAACTCTCCAGGCCAGAACACTGGAGTGGGTAGCCTTTCCCTTCTCCAGGGGATCTTCCCAACTAAGGGATCGAACTGCATTGCAGGCGGATTCTTTGCCAGCTAAGCCACCAGGGAAGCCCGATGTATTCATTATTTCAAAATTAAATTAAAAAGTTAAAGAACAATGAAATCACTGAAAATTTGAAAAAAAAAAAAATAGATGCCTATATTCCACACAGCTCCCCAGAGATTCCCCTTAATTTCTTTGAGAAGGAGCCCAGAAATTCACAGTTTGAAAAAGTCTAGTGTGAAAGGTTATAATTCAGGCTTCTAAAAGTTAGTTTCAGAAACAAATTTAACACTTATCTACAGTCAAGTGAAAGATCTTAGGTTTTACTGGCCATGAAATAATCTTTAAATCTTTCAAGGCTTCCCAGGAAAAGATACACGTGTGGAAAGACTGTTTGTCCTTTACCTGGGAGAAGTCCAGAACCAGAGCAGATGGTGAGGAGGGCTCTCTTTCCCCACATCTGTCAGGTGTGCTATTTGCTGCTGACGTGGGCGCAAGCTCACCCACCAGACGGATGCCTAAGGGCCCCCGTCACTGAAAAGCTTAGCGGTAAACTTCTTGCTGTGCTTGACCCAGAGTTGGTACGTAAGGTACAGACCCACAGATGGATACTTGTTTCTGGTCTGAGGCAGGAGATAGATGGGCCCCAGGCTAGATATTTACAACTGGCCTCCTGTTTACATTTCTTGGGGCAAGAAAAAGATGGACTTCGGGCCAGACACTTACAACCTGTTTGAATTTCCTGGAACAGGGGATAAGTGGGCTCCAGGTTAAGATACAACCAGCTTCCTGTTTGCTCTCTGGAATGGCCATGACACCTGAAACAAGATAAATAGCCAGGCTTTGCTTCCTGTGGATACCTTAAGGTAATAATCAGGGCAGGAATAGAGAGGGGCTAAATCTTGTTTGAGTCAAGGATCAAGAGGTCACATATTTCCCATCCTTGGAGCAAGGGAGACACTGCACATGCGCAGAAAGGCTCCTTGGGGGTCAAAAAGGAGGGGGCACCACCCCATAATAGGTGATGCTAATATCCCATAGGCCTCTGGGCTGGAATCTATCTTGGAAAAAATGTTGGGGAGGGTCATAGAGCAGGTCAGATGTGGGAAAAAAAAAAAAAAAAAAAAAAACAGATAATGGGCTAAAGGTAAACAAAGACCCGAAAGAACCGCCCTATATAAAAACGACTTAACTGCCTCCTCACTAGGAGGGGACGCCCACACCCTTTCTCTTCCTGCATCTCTACCTTAGTTCTGTCTTAACTAAAACTGTTTTTCTGTGTGCTTCCTCATTTGCGGTGCTGTGTCAGTAATAATAAACTTTGTACCTGCATTTACAGTTTTGCCTTTGCAAGACATGCATTTTTCAATGGGAGCAAAGATCCAGGAAAAAATAGCTTCTAGCCTCTAGCCCTTGCTGTTCTGATGGCTAGGATTTCTGGTTTTCATCCAGACTATGCAGGTTCAGTTCCTGGGCAGGGAACTAAGATCTCACTCACTGCTTCCTCTGTGAAATCAATTTGTGCTGACCAGACCTGTCCACTGAGTCCTGACCTTTGCCTGCTGCCCTCCTGATCTCTAAGATCCACAGCTCTTCTAGAGCTATAATCTTGGCTTTAGCCTCAGTTCTTGGGTCCGACCTCTGTCCTGCTCATCATGGGGAATTTGCTAGCACTCTTATCACCCATTTTAACATCAGGCCTGAGTGGCAACAAGCTGGCCTGGCCTGTTGCTGAAACATCCTTAGCCTGATAAGCTTTGAAATTTTTTTATAGATGGGTTTAATTGGTACCAAGAAATTTGTGGTTCCTTCAATAGTGATCCAAATTAGTTCTGTTTCTGTGTATTAATCACTCAGTCGTGTCTGACTCTTTGCAACCCCATGGACTGTAACCCACCAGGATCCCCTGTCCATGAGATTTTCTAGGTAGGAATACTGAAGTATATAGCCATTCCCTTCTCCAGGGGAACTTCCTGACCCAGGGATCGAACCCTGGTCTCCTGCATTGCAGGCAGATTCTTTACCATCTGAGCCATCAGAGAAGTCCTAGATCTGTCTCTAAACCTTTATAAAGAAGTTAGAGGTTTCGTGTTGTATGTTCTAGAAATATGTGCACTTTCATCTGACACTTGATGACTCACAGTTAAGGACATCTTTCCTGTTGACTCAGGCCACCACATCTAGTCTCAGTAGGAGTTGTTGTTTGTTGTTTAGTCACTAAGTCATGTGCAACTCTTGGAGACCCCACAGACTGTAGCCTGCCAGGCTCTGCTATCCGTAGGACTTCCCAGGCAAGAATACAGGAGTGGGTTGCTATTTTCTTCTCCAGGGAAGCCTTCTAACTCACCAATCAAACCTGAGCCTCCTGCATGGGCAGGCAGATTCTTTACCACTGAGCCTCCTGGGAAGCCCTGTGAAAGAAAACCCAGTGTTGCCTCTGAGCTAGCCTTACAGATCTATGAAGTGGTGCTGAGTGTCCTAGATTCATCTCTCATATGTGGCCAGGAAAGCCCCCAATAGGCCTATTTCCAGGGAACAAACTACCCAGTCTTTCACGCACTGGATCTCCTCCCCTTGGTCCACTGTTACACCTGATGAAGAGTTACCCTGCTGTTTCTCGGTGTAGGAATCTCCCACAACGGTCCCTTTACCCTCATCTCACTAGGAATGCTGGTTCCATTTATTTAGAGTGTGTTTGTGTTAGGATGGCCCTGTCACGCGATCGGAAACTGAGCAGTGTTTCCAGGAAGTAGATGAAATGTACTTCGACCAGTTTGACATCTGTTTGCAATAACAGATATTCATAGGGTTGTCATCTCACTTCTGAATAATTAGAGGATCTATGTATGTCATAGGCTTCCCTGATGGCTCAGTGGTAAAGAATCCCTGAGTTGGGAAGATCCCCTGGAGCAGGAAATGGCAACCCACTCCAATATTCTTGCCTGGGAAACCCCATGGACAGAGGAGTCTGGCAGGCTACAGTCCATGGGGTCACAAGAGTCGGACACAATTTAGCGACTAAACCACCACCATTATAACCATGCATGTTATAATAATCAGCATCTGTTTTATAGTTTTAAAACCCAACAACACCCAGAGTCATGGTGGAGGAACAGAAAAAGTAGGTAAGTTGGAGGTAAGTTCCGTTTAAAAGCCCCAGACAGTCTAGACAACTAAGCTTCTCTGTTTCCACTGTGGATGCTGAAGGCCTCAATTCTCTGCTTCCTGCCCACACTCCCAGGCCACACAGAAGAAAGCCAGGACAGATAGACACACTGGCTGTGGGTCGTTCGTGGCTTAGGACCAAACGTCCTGGGCAGCAGTGGTTTTTGGTCCATGTCTCCATCCTCAGGCTCCTTGCAGGAACCTAGTGTGGACAAAGGATCAGCCTCTGCTACCCTATGGCAAGTTGCTGTAAAAGAAATAAGCCACAGGCAGAGTACACTTAAAGGAAGGGAAGGTCCCTGGCAATTCTAGATTAAATTTGTCACATTAGAAATGGAGCTATAAATGAACACCTTAAAAGTACAGGAAAATAAGACCAGGAGAAATTGAGGTCCCTTTTTGCATTTCTATGTAGTAGTTTTAAGACTCAGTTGTGCTCCTGATGATGGTTCAGACACATGTGGCAAACCACACACATATGGTTATGAACAGATAAAAAAACAGGATTAGAAAAGACAGAATGTGTGAGTGTCATGTATCCGACCCATTGACCCTATGAGTTCAAGCCCCAGGAAAGAACGACAGGTAAACTCTGATGGAGGGATTTACATGTTTTATTCTGAGACATTGAGGAACTAGCAGCACAGGTGGGTTTCAAGGTAAGAAAGAGAGAGTCAGGGAGCTGCCCCCCTCCCCGCTCCCACTTCGAGAGATTGGCAGCTTGGGAAACAGAGGGGTGGCACTCCTGGTGCGGGCACCATAGAGGGTGGCAGCAGTGGCGGGAGGGCTGGGCAGTGAGTCCCTTGTAAGTAGCTCCACAGAGAAAACATCCCGGAGAGAGACTGGCGTGCGGTGATTAGAACTGTGCGGGTTTATAAACACACCAGTGACAAGTCCCTGTGGCACAATAGTGCTTTTTGAGAGCTGCTGGAGGTCTGCTTTCATGCAGGAGATGGGGAGCAGCAGTGGAGTTGGAGTCAGTCCCACCAAAGAATGCTTGGTTCCCACAGACTGCCGAGACTCGAGGAAATACATATTGCACAACAAATTAACATTTATTAAAGACTCACTAAATAACGAAATGGACCAGGACTCTATGGTCCTTGCTCCCCATGTCCTATGCCCACCTTGTGTCTTTGAAAATATCTTTAGCCAAAGAATAAGCATAATCAGAGAAGTGAGAAAAACAGTCAGAAGCAAAGAAAAATAGTCAAAGGAGACCAAATAATAACAATGTAGTCAGTAAGCAAAATCAAGGACTTGCAGTTCCTTCTCAGGGGCTATAGATAATATTCAGAGTCATATCCTGTGAGCTTTTTTGCAGGTACTGAAACACCCACCAGGTGGAAAAAGTGAACTACATTGTGACCAAACTATAGCCATAGCATAAGCTGCCACATTTCCAAGAACTGGCCCCAAGGAAATGGGAACAAACAGACCCTGGAACTGAAGATTAACTGTACCTAAAACAATCAAGATGACACTGATCAGACCACCGATGACCAATTTCAAGATGACTGTTAGAGCTGGCTGTGCTGTTTCTGCATGTAGACTCCCCCACCCCCAGCTCTAAAAGCTCTTGCCCCCGATTGTCAGTAGGGGGGTGGGGGGTTGGGTCAGCCTTTGGACAGGTGTCCACCCTTCCCAGGGCTCAGATGATAAAGAATTCTCCTGCAGTGCAGGAGATGCAGGTTCAATCCCTGGGTTTGGAAGATTCCCCTGGAAGAGAACATGGCAGCCCACTACAGTATTCTTGCTTGGAGAGCCCCATGGACAGCGGAGCCTGGCAGGCTACAATCCATGAGGTCGCAAAGAATCGGACATGAATGAGTGACTGAGCACACACACTACCCTTCCCACTCATTGCTGGCATCCAAAGTGAAGCAAACTTTCCTTTCTACCAACCTGGCCTCTTTATTGGCTTTTGAGCCAGACTCCACTTTCAGTTACAATACCAGTCCCTAAAGCTGGGTTCTGTCAGGGGAATGGTGTGTCTAAGACTCAGTAATGTCTCACTAAACACTGAATGAATGAATGAAAAGATTCAGATAATAAAGCACAGTCCCTAGACCAGTGGTTCTCAGACTCTGGCCCTGGACCAGCAGCTACCACTTCACTTGGGAATTTATTAGAAGCACAGTTCTTCAACTGTGCTTCAACCCAGCCCTCCCTCCAGATAATCTGATGCATGCTTATGTTTGAGAACCATTGCCCTGATGGATGAACCCTCAAAAGAACTAGGCAGTCCAGGGAGAGAGGAAAAATGCCAAAAAAGGAAGGAAAGGAAAGAAAAAAGTTGTATGAAGACTCAAAAACACATTATGCAAAGTCATTCTGTACCTTTTCTCCCTTTATGAGTGTTCTTTTTCCTCCTCGACATTTAATCTGTTGGATTAGAACAGACAGAACAGGTTAATACACATATCTGCCCAGCCAGTCACCCAGCCTTCTGGATCCAAGCCCCTTTCTCAAAGCAAGGTCATGCTGTATAAATACTGGGGAAAGGAAAAATTTGAGAGAGACTGCAATTCACAGTCCATGAAATGAAAACCAGGAGCCCTAGTGGCTGGGTGTGGAGGGACTGAGGAAAATTGCAGGAAGAACTCAAAGCTTCCTCGGGCCAGCACCAGTTCTGTGCCCATAAAGACACCTTTTATGGTAAAATCACACTGGTTTCCAAAAAGCAGTCCTCAGGTTCCCATGGCCACATAATGTGTATCGCAGCCAAAAATTATAAGCCTGAAAACTTTGGTGAGAAGCCTGGAATGGATTCTGAAACTAAAAAGATGAATAGATACAAAGCGCTGTTAACACATAGAAGAAAATCAAATATTTTTCTAAGAACGAACATGTTGTTTCTCTAAATATAACACACCCCAATTATTTCCCCTCAGGAAATCTTTAGTGAAGAAGGCACATCATTTTGCAGTTCTCTAGGGGATGAAAACAACCTTGATTGAGGTCATCACCAGCTCAAAGGCAAGGTTCTTTGCTTTATCTTTGCACTAATTGCTTAGGATATAGAAATAACCAGACAATAGAGCTGATGACAGGAAATCTGCACTTGAATTCAGTTGAGCTGAGGAATCTGTAAACAAAATACTCTTATCTCAGTGAGGTGCTTTTGGCAAGTGCTGTGGATGTCTGTGTCCCCTCAAAATTCACATGTTGAAACTCTGATGACCACTCTGATGGTGTCCAGGCCTTCGGGAGGTCATGAGATCATGAAAGTGAAGCCATATTGGTGGAATTAGTGCCCTTGGAAGAAGAGACAGGGGCTTCCCTGATGGTCCAGTGGCTAAGACTCCGCCCTCCTGATGCAGGGGGCCTGGGTTCAATCCCTGATCAGGAAACTAGATCCCACATGCTACAGCTAAGATCTGACACAGCCAAGTAAATAAAATAAAATAAAAAAAAGAGACAGAAGAATTTGCTTCCTGCCTCTGCTCTGTGCTCTATGAGGACACAGCAAGAAAATGGCCACCTGCCAACCAGGAAGAGGGCTCTCAGTCAGAGTCCCACTATGCTGGCACCCTGATCCCAGACTTCCCAGCCTCCAGCACTGTGACAAAGAAATATGTGTTGTTTTAATCGCCCAGTCTGTGATAATTTGAGATAGTAGCCTGGACTAAGACACCAGGAAATTTCATTTTGCTCAATTTCCTCATCTGAAAAACTGGGATTATTGTATCTAGTTCAAGGGTTGTGCTAAGAGTCAAATTACATATTACATGTATGTAAAGCACTTAGCACCATGCTTCATACACAGAAGAAGTCATGGCTTATTCACCTGCTCCCTTTTTCTAGCAAGGATGATGCTGATGACTGAGCATTCTCTAAGGAGGCTGCAAGAAAACAGCAGTGGGTAAAACACTGATCAGCACTTAGTTTCAGATTCAACAGTCATTAGTCTTACTGAGTTATTAATATAGCAAATTATTCAGAATTTGACTATCTCCTTCTACACTTAGCAAAGGACTTAAAGATAATCAGGTACGTCCTGCTGGTTATTTTGGATTCAAATCTTTGGTCATTTTTGCCTTTATTCAAAATCAGTCTGTGGTAACCACATGAGGCTATAGTCGATGTTCTTTAGCAATGTGATGGCCGTGGGCAGGGGGCACTTGTCATACATGGTCTTGTGTGTAGATCATACCTGGACAGACTTCCCCTCAGGTAAATTGACATCTTCAGGCTGCTTAGACCCCTGGCAACATTACCAGAACAATAATGAATGATGTCAGTAGACATATAATAGATTAATGTTCATTTTACTCTTCTTAATAATAGCTTTCCTTAGGGTTGCTGTAAAGGTTAGATGAATTAATAAATAAAAGCCCTTAGCATATCAAAAAGGAGTTAGCTTGGTCTTTACCAGGATACTATAGTGGGGGGCAGGGGGAAGACCTTAGGAATGTTTGCTTATCATGGCCAGAAAGAGATTCAAGTTGATCACACCCATCTGCTCAGAACTCAGGGGAGGGGTCACCAGTTGCTAGACGGTTTTAGATGTCTCTTCTCCAGGCAGGTGTCTCTCTACTATAGAAACACTTGTAAGGGGTTATGAGAGCCTGAGGTGCCTGTTGCCATGTCTTTAGGCTCCTATATTAGTCTTTTTTTTTTTTTTTTTTTTAAGTATTTTTGGAGTAGCTACTCTGCGGCAATCACTGTCAAGTCTCTTCAGACATAGTCGTGGAGGAGAGTCAATGGCGCCACCATCAAGAGGAGTATGGGATCCCACTGTCCAGGCCAGACTCTATTTTGGAGCTTTCACCCTTTCAGTTCTCCACCTCCTTCCCAGCCACCACCTCAGGACCTGCCCAAACCTAACAGATACATCTGGCTTCAGATCTAAATTCTTCCCATCCTGTCTTGCCCCAACACAGTCAAGCTGATCCCTCCTACACACAGCCTCAAACACGACAATCCTAATCAGGCCAGATTTGTCATCTGCCAAGTGACTGAGCTAGACTGCTTTGATTAGTTTTATAGATTATTCATTTTAGTTTGATGAATAATTCAACTGCCAACCTGTCATAAATTTCAAACCAAACAGGGGCTTATTTTTATGTATTCATTTATTGGACCTTGGGGGAAAGACATTGTCCTTTTCCTTAAGGAAAAAAAAAATCTTTCAAAATGAGTTGAATTTTAACTAACATGCAAATAACCTTCCCTCTAAAATATATTAATTTTTAAATAAATAAAACATTTAAAAGATTAGCATGGAATTTCAGCAGCTAAAGGTTTTAACTGCCTGAGAAGCTGAGTGAATCTAAGTTCATCACTAAACATTTCTATCACTTTTATAAGTTTTCCACAGAGAACACAATTCAAGATTAAAATGTATATTTTCAGCTTCAGCATTATGTCAAGATAGATACTCTCACAGGCTTTTGTATTTTAAATCTAGACCCAGAATAAATAAGGACAAATAGAGAAGCCACCGTTTGTAACTTCTCTAAAATGAAACATCTCTCAAATTTATATTTTCCATAAATGGATATAAGTTCATATGAGGTGAATATAAGAAATAACAAATATTAAAAAGAAAAAGGAGACATTTTAGAATTAGAATCCAAACATATATTTAGTATGCACTATACAAATAATGTTTAAAAGACAGCAAAGTGAGTAGGCAATAAGAAAAGATTAAAATGATTGAGTGCATATTTAAAAGAAATTTTTAAAATGCCATTTAGAGATGATTAAAGAAATTATAGAAATTAAAATTCAATGGATACAATTTTGAACCTGGGCCCAACAATGTAGCTTATACTGAATAAAATCATCTACCAAAAAATGACTTTGAAGTTGGAGAAACATATAAGCAATCCTTGGAGGATGGTTTCCCAGGTGGTAAGTTGAAGGCCTGGGAGAGCTAGCACAAGTGGATTGGAGCAGGTGGAATCCTTAGAAAGGGAAATACACGGGGTACCCGAGTGACCTCAGACATCTCCCGTGGGCATCTTCCAGATTGTGGCCAGGGTGACGAGGGCTCCAGAAGAAGGCACGAGTCTTACAGGCTCGGACAGACATGGAGTCAGTGATGCCAAAGGAGCTGGGCTTTGAGGAGAGGGGGTTCTCAGAGAGGCTGAACTTAAATCCACATTTACACTTCCCTCAAACTGTTGGTCAACTTTCCACTGTGGATGTACAGAGCAGACCTGAAGAAAAGCAGGAAGCTGAATGATGTCCGGGTTAAGGATAAAGGCCTGGTGCTCAGTGGAGTCCAGGGGACTATGAACCAGAGGTCAGGAAAAGTACAAAAATAGTGCTGCTGGCTCCCTGCCTCCCCCGAGAGCCCAGACACACCAGCAGGCTTTGGGGACCTCCATCTGATCTCAGGGAAACAGCAGTGAGTGGTGGCTTGAAGCAAGATCTTAGTTCTCTGCCCAAGAACTGAACCTATGTAGACGGGATGAAAGGCTTCCCAGGTGGCGCTAGTGGTAAAGAACCTGTCTGCCAATGCAGGAGCCACAAGGGACACAGGTTAGAACCTGGGTGGGGAAGATCACTTGGAGGAGGGCCGGGCAATCCACTCCAGTATTCTTCATGGAGAATTCCATGGACAGAGGAGCCTGGTGGGCTACAGTCCATAGGGTCGAAAAGAGTCGGACACGATTGAAGCGATTTTGCATGTACCACTCACAGCATGGATGAAGGCCAGGAATCCTAGCCACTAGTCCACCAGGGGCTACGAACTTGAAGCCAGGAAAAGTGGAAAAATAGTGCTACTGGCACCCTCCTCCCCACCCGCAGCCTAGAAACAGCCCTGGGCTTTGGACGGGGACCTCCATCCAGGGGTCAAGTTGCTGCTGTGCAGCGAGGGCTGCGATGTTTATCCCCACAACAGGCAGTGAAGCCTGGGCTCAGGCTCCCTGGGGATCATAGTGCACCCTCCTGGGCACTCAGCCTGGGTTAGGAGAGGCCTGTTTCTCCATCAACCATCAGCAACTATGCAGACAGAAATTCTTCACCTCATTACAGAGGACACTTTTGGATCTTTCCTGTACTCCTTTCTCCAAGATGGAGCTAGTTGTCACCTCCTCTGATTTATTCTTGTTCTTTATGTCTCTCCTTCCCTCTTTTGCTTCCAATATTTTACTTATTCCGTGATATTGTCATTTGTCACTAGTGCGATGCTGTTTTTGTTTGCAGGCAGCAGGAAACCTAAAACTCGATTCAAGCTACAAAATTCTACAAAAAAAGTCAATCTACAAAAGAGAAATTGTCTTGGCTGGGATTGCCAGAACATCCAGGGTAGAGCCAGCCATTGGTCTGTTGGGTCACTTCTGGCCATGTTTCTGTGTTCTTATCCTGGCCTTGCCTCTGTCAACAGCTGACCTCCTCAGGCTGATCACCAAGTGGGTGGCTTCCTGGAACAATAGACCCTCCATGACCCCTCTTTTACCTCTAGGTGTAAAAAAAAAAAAAAGTTATAAGCATGGCACCAAACAAGATTTCTGAGCCTCATGCAGAAGGCAATCAGTATAGTTAAAATGGTGCCATATAGGGTTACACCCTCATTGCTGAACCAATACCTGAAGTAAAGGACTTTCAATTGTCCCTGGAGCTGCATGTGATAGCACTCCCATACAAACCCTTAATCTTCTGGCTGCTACACGGTGGGAACCAGACTGGTATTGGGAGACAAACAAAACATCCATTTTAACCACCATCTATTGCCCCCATAAAACCGTGAGCACCTGTAAGAGAAACAGTCCTGACATATCTCTGTGCCTTCAGATGCTACCTAGTGGCTGGCATAAAATCAAGATTGGATATTTGCGTGAATGAATGAGCAAATAAAATAATAGTTGATCACCTCAAACGTGTATTTGTCACCAACCATTCCTGTAATTCTTAAAGCATATTGTAGTTGTGACAGTATTTGCACAACACCTCATTTTCAACCCCTCCTGCATGGATGTAATTTTTACCTATTGCTTGCTGGGTCTTTCACTTGATTTCAACACATTACCGATTATTTTTAGAGCTGCTATTAACACAGACTTCAATTGCTGTCCTGTTTTTTCCCCTTGAGCAGTGAAGCAGTTGCTATGGAAACAGAATCCAATACCTCTGTCTCGAGCTTCACATCAATGCAGTTTGATGAGAGAGACTCACACACCACCTCTTACCTCTTTTTTTTTTTTTTTTTTTTTATAAATCTGAATATATATATTACTTCCCAAAGATGCAAATCATTACTGGGGTAAGGCACCCTTGATGAAAGGTGGGTTTGACAGCTTGTCCCAGAAAATGTATCAGAGCTCTCATCTGGAAATAATTCCCTAATCAGAGTTAGAGAAAGGTATGAATGCTTGACTTGACGGAAAAAAAAAAAAAAAATCGAAGTCATAAGGTAGATTTCATATAAAGATGGGAGGAGGATCATTTTAATTGACAGCATGCAATCAGCACAAAGTCACAAAGTCACAGACCCACAACCTTTGCAGAGGACTATGTCTGGTGATTATATGGCTGGAGCATCTTTCTTCCCAACTCCACCTACCAGTGGAAAGAGATTTGAAATCTGATCCAAGTGGGCTGCTGGGGAAGGGAGGAGTAGGGTCCTAAGCCTCTCTGGGAGGGCCAGGTTTCATCAGCCAAGGAAGGGTGAGGGCCATTTTCAGGAGGAAGCTGTAGTCTAGCTTGAGCTCCTCTGCTCAAAGCAGCTGTGGGAGGGCACACCAGCTACAGGAACTCGGTGGGAACCAACTGCCTCAACTGCATACAAGCAGAAACGATTCTTCACCAAGTCCTAAACTCTCAGCAGGAACAAATTTTCCAAGACAAAGCTTTGACCTTGTCAGCACTCCAGAATCTTTTATGTGATAGCTAAATGGGCTGTGATGGAATTTTCTATCCTGCAGTGAGATGTTTGCACAGAGTCTATCTCTGTGAATGTATCTCTGAGAGAACCTGGATTAACCCAAGGACGTGATCTAGAAGAAACCAGGATGGGGTGGATGCAGGGGACAAAGGGGAGCAGGGGAAATGTAACAGGAGGGAAAGAGGCAAGGCGCAACTTTTGAAAGAATGACATAGCCCAAGGACACAACATAAACCAAGTAGAATCAAATGGGACTAAGATGGCAGACAAGACTAGGCCTTGATCCTCAGTCAGCAAGTGAAATGACACACCCAGAGGTGCCATGACAGTTCCAAGGCACTGTTAAAAGACCAAGGAGTGGGTAGTGGCCCAAATCCTGGAAATCTCTGCCCCTTCCCGAAAATAGGTGGAATAGTCCTCCCACTCATTAGCATACGAAATTACCCAGCCTATAAGGACTAACCATGACACATTCCGAGACTGCTGTGCACTTGCCCTCTGTGATGGCCCACATTCGGTCTATGGAGTGTGCTTCTCTCTGAATCTGAATAAATCCACTTTATATCTATCACTTTGTCTCTCACTGAATTCTTTCTATGATAAGACATCAAGAACCTGAGCTTCACTAGGTCCTGAAACCAGGTACTGTGGATTTTAGCTGGATTCGAGTCCCAGCCACATGGCTTCAAGTCCCAAACTGGGTTTTGGCTGGGTTTGAATCCCAGCACATGGGTTCAAGTCCCAATCTGTGGCAAATGGTTTCAGAAGGATGACAATATGAGAGTCTCCTGTACCATTGGGTACCAAAAGCATAGGATCTAGCCAGAAGACAAACCACAGCCGAGTTATAATGAGGGTATTGAGATACACACTAACAAGCAGCTCAGGGATCAGACACCAGCCAAAAAGGTGCGTGTCCAGACCAGAACAGAATCAATAGACCAGTAGCAGAAAAGGAGAAAAGATAGAAGATGAAGCCAGGCTGAGGACAACAGACGGATCTCACCCTGATTCTTCTGCGAAATCTGGTCGATTTTGTTGCAGGATCTTTTACTTAATACAGTGATGTTTTGGTTTGGGGGGTTTTTTAAGTTTCTTGTTTTTTTTTTCCTAAGTCTTTTTTGAATTTGTTACAGTACTGCTTTTGTTTTATGTTTTGACTCTCTGGCCCCAAGGCATTCGGAATCTTAGCTCCCCTACCAGGGATTGAACCTGTACCCTCTGCACCGAAAGGCAAAGTCTTGACCACTGGAACACCAGGGAAGTCCCAAGTGCAATGTTTTTAAACTGAACAAGCTAAATATCAGTTTTTATGTTTGTTTTCTTTTCAATTATCTTCTTGTTTGGTTTATAATCCCGACCTTATCAAGATGAGACTTTAAAGATAACACTTAGTATATTTGCTCTTGACCTATGTTTTTTCTGCCTCAAGAAAAAGATTATCCATGAGTTGGACTGAGACTGATTCTCCCAAGTGCCTTTGTTTTGTTCTTTGCTGTGTTAACCCTTGCCCTAACCCTAAACCCATCCCAGCTGCTCCCAAGGAACATTCAGTTCCTAGTTGCTTTTCTAGGAGAGAAGCAGGTCAATATTATTAGTGGAGCATGTTCTACATACCACCCGATTTGGAAATACTTTTTGTCCAGACGTGCACAGGCTTCCTAACTTTGAATACTCCACAACAAAGCCAGACCACACTTCACCCACATCTACCTAGGACTAAGGAGTATTGAAGGTTGCCAGGTTCTCTGCAGGTACTAGTTGGGGATTTTTTCTTGCCTTCTTCATAGCAGGCCCATTTCCAAGGTACCCATTACAGATCATGCTTTCACTTGATTTGCTTTGGACAAAATTCCAAATTCCAAAATTGGACCTGCTCCTCCTCTGCTTCTTACCACTTAAACCTGCCCACATGCCTGCACCCACTGCATTCAGTCTCTCCATCTTCATTCTCACCTATTCTTGTTTTAAGAGTTCTACTGTATTCTCCATAGTCACTCCACTCTAGGATGGCTAGGATGTTCAGTCTGGATGGACTGAGAGGGCTTTTTTATATCCCAGGAGAGCTCAGAACAAGGCTGAGGCCACTGTAAGAACACTGGCTTTTACTCTAGAGAAATAGCCACTGGAGAGTTTTCAGCTGAGAAGTGGACTTAGTCTAAAAATGATGGAATAGGATCACTCTGGGGATGGTTTTGTTTTTAAGCTGTGAGATAAATGTTATCAGCATTCCCTTTTTATGAATGAAGAACTTGATGTGCAGATCGCTTAAATGATGTGTGAATGTGGTTGCCATTAGCTGAGAGGGACCCATCTAGGAGGTGAACATATCTGAAGCAATATGAGGGGTTTACTTTTCTACTTTCCAAGGCCCAGAGACCACTAACTGCCCACCTGTCCAGACTCAGTACACCTGTGCTCTCATGGTACACACTTCTTTCTGCAAGGGTTACATCAGATACTTCAGGTTGACACCAGGACTCCTACTGCTTGGTCTTGCTCTGAAAACAGGGGTATGCTGGAAAATATTTCCCAGTCCCTTGGGGTGGGGGGAATAGTGTTTTTTGAGTATTTTCTGATTCTGTGGTTGGTGTAAATATTCAAATTCTAGCTCAAACAATGTGATTTTATTTTACTGAATATGGAGTTTGGGAGAGAAGTACAGTCTCCTGTCAGCTGAAGTTTACCCTTCACTTGAGCCTTTATGATAATTTTAAAGGGTTAGTGACAATCTGCCTATCTATCTAGTATTTGCACCCCTGAGCCGTGCTTAGTCGCTCAGTCATGTCCAACTCTTTGTGACCCCTTGGACTGTAGCCTGCCAGGCTTCTCTGTTAGTGGGATTTTCCAGGGAAGAATACTAGAATGGGTTGCCATGCCCTCCTCCAGGGGATCTTCCCAACCCAGGGATTGAACCAAGGTCTCCCGCATTACAGGTGGATTCTTTATCATCTGATCCACCAGGATAGCCCAAGAATACTGGAGTGGGTAGCCTAACCCTTCTCTAGGCGAACTTCCTGACCCAGTAGTCAAACTGGGATCTCCTGCATTGCAAGTGAATTCTTTACTAGCTGAGCTATGAGTGAAACCCATTTGGGCCCCTAAGTCAGGAGAATTTATGGCTGGAGATAAGGCCAAAATAGATGGGAAAAGTAATTTAGACTTGAACTAGAGGTTGAAGGATGGATGATAAAGGAAAATTAGAATAAATCCAAGGTTGTGGAATTATGACAGGCTACATAGCCAAAGGAGAGCTCAGTGGTTGAAATCACTGATCCTTGGCTGATGGCTCCAGGGTCCAGAGCAGAGATGACTAGGATGTAAATCTGAAGAGATTCCAAAGTCAAGTCGGCCAGTCAGAGGTCTCAGGAGTAAGTAGAGGAGGAAAGCCAGTCAATGCAAAGAAGAGGCTCAGAGAACCAGATAGCAGGCAAAAGCAGACACTAAAGCATGGTATTTGCCAAAGTCCTGCTTCTGCAAACGACCTGCTTCAGACTCTCCAGGAGTTCATTTCAAAAAATATTTCTGATGTAGAGTATCTGGGTTGAGTCAAGGAACTATGTGACTTTTAAAATCTTTCTAAGCTATTTATAGAGAATATCATGCTTGGGAACATGGTAGATATCAAAGGCAGAAGGAGTCAGGATAGTGAGGAATCCCAAGAGCCAAAAAGAGACACTGAATTAGATTAGAGTTTAGGGCCAAGGCAGCGATGCCTGAAAGGAATAGGACCAAGATAACAGGATAACACACCAGCCAAAGTACAGGATATCTAGCCAGGAGCTGATGCTGGGACTCGAACACCAGGCCCATGTGAGGCATCCTCAACATAGGTTTATAAGGGTCCTGAATGCATCACTAGGGAGTTTTTAACTTCTTGGCAAGGGGTCCAAGAGAAAACTCTATTCAGGAAGCGACATCATGATCATTTTACTTTCACAGTAAGATGGAGGAAGGCAAAGAAACAAGATTAAAAATAAGGAACTTCCCTAGTGGTCCAGTGGTTAAGACTCCACACTCCCAATGCAGGGGGCCCGGGTTAGATCCCAGGTCAGGGAACTAGATCGCACTGCCACAACTAAAAGAGCCCAGTGATGCAAGTAAGACCCAGTGCAGACAAATAAATAAACGATAAAGTCACTATTTTTTTTTTTTAATTAAAAAGACTAGCAGTAAGGAAACCAATGAAGGGGGCAAATCTACTGAAAGATGATGAAGGCATGAACAGTAGCTGAGACCATAGGGATGGAACTGTGAGGTTGGTTTATAGACATTTCAGAACTAGAAAGTTAGAGACATTTCAGAGCTAGAACTAATGTAGGATATTTGATTGAATGTGCAGAGGGAAGGATAAGCAGAAATGGAGGCTAATTCCCACATTTTTGGATAAAGGGAGGGAGAGATAGGAAGAAATGGAAGAAGATTCCCACATGTCCTAGTAGGGTGGCTTGGTAAACAGCATCCTTCTGGGAGCAAGGCACGTAAGATGAAAAACAGAGAGATCAGGATTCTTGATGGCAAATGAGATAAAACAAGTCAACTGGCTAAGACCCCCAAAAAAGGCTTTTTCTGTTGAATGAAATCAAAGGGAGCCTTGAACCAGCAATGGAGTAGTGGACAGTGGTACTACAATTGTCCTCACAGAATGCATTTTCATAACCCTTCTAATAAGTCTCCAGTTTTTAAGTACAGCAACGTCTGATCTACTCACAAACATAGGAGCAGTGAAGGAGCCAGGGCTGGCCAGTGTGCCCACACTTTTTCCAGAGTGATCGGTTCAGAGGTGGTCTGAAGACCTGAGCATGCCAATCAGGGCTTCATGAGACTTCTCCAGTACCGCCAGCAGGGACTTTCTCCTGGAGTTGTCGTCTTTGGGGAAATGTCTACGAAGAATGAACAACTACAGCAGCAAGCAACCCTCTTCCACCGCAACCTAGAAAGAAGTGTAATTGTATGAAGTTCAACGGAGACCAACTCAATTGCTGAGAGAAGCAGAGTTGAAAAATGGACAGTGTGAGTTCTGGGCATAAGCAGAGGCCTGGGTAATGCAGGTATTTCTTTGATCATATTAGCTTTTTCAACATCCCTCCCAAACAATATGAGGAAATAAAGGCCTTTTTCTCCCTTTGGCTAGTTAGCAATGGGACTCTGAAATATAAAGCATGAGATTCTCCATGAATACTTGCTGAGAGGCCAGAGCTACAATTGGGCCTACGGGAAAACTCAGTCCGGGGCTGGACTGTCAGACTGTCAGCAGAACCTGGCCCGCCTTTCCTCTGTGCATCTCTGTGGATGCTGGTCTCCTTTTCTCTCACTACAGACTACTTTCCATCGTTGACAACGTGACCACATACAGCTCCCTGGGTTCACTCTTCATTGGTTCTGTCTCTATTTCTGAACCAGGTTCTATCTCTATATTTGAACTTGAAAGTGCAGAGAGTAAAAGGCAGGCAGTTTTACTCTCTACCTTTTATTCTCTGTGCTTTTAAGTTCAAAAATTCTAGGGGAGGAATCTGATCAACTGTCTTGTGCCATACAATGGATCAAGCAATCGTCACTAGGGTTTTGCAGTCCTACCCCTAGCTTAGGTTGGGCCAGGATGATACCCCTGAACCAATGAAATGAGGCCAGTGGGGCAGACTTGTGTAAGACAACAGCCATGCTCATGGAAACCACAAAGTCAGAGAAGGGAGAGGAATAATTCCAAGGACAGGCATACTATTCCTGGAAGAAGGGCAAACATAGCATAGGTGTCCCTTACTGAAAGGAAAATGTTTCACATATGCTGAATCTGAAGGCCCCTCAAAAAAGTGAAAGTGAAAGCCGCTCAGTCGTGTCCGACTCTTTGAGACCCCATGGGTATAGTCCATGGAATTCTCTAGGCCAGAATACTGGAGTGGGTAGCCTTTCCCTTCTCCAGGGGATCTTCCCAACCCAGGCATCGAACCCAGGTCTCCCGCATTGCAGGTGGATTATTTACCAGCTGAGCCACAAGGGAAGCCAAAGAATATTGGAGAGGGTAGCCTATCTGAAGCCCCATGAATGATGCAAATAAGCCCATGAAAATGTGAACAGTTAACATTATTGCTCAACATCTATAAGAGACAATTTATGCATGTTATTGATTCTAATGAAACAGGTCATCTCAGCCGAAACTTCAAACTGTAAAGTGTGTGTAAATTTACCATGAGATTATCTAGAACTTTCATTTTCAGAGGAATTTTTGTTCACTTTGAAATGGTTATGGGCTATAGTAGAGTGGGTGTTCGCGAAGAGTCGGACACGACTAAGCGACTTCACTTTCACTTTTCACTTTCATGCATTGGAGAAGGAAATGGCAACCCACTCCAGTGTTCTTGCCTGGAGAATCCCAGGGACGGGGATTCTCCCTGTGGGCTGCCGTCTATGGGGTTGCACAGAGTTGGACACGACTGAAGTGACTTAGCAGCAGCAGCAGCAGAGTGGGTGTTATAAGAGCAAAGAATGGGTCGTAAGTCACAAAAAGGCAAGAGCTCAAGAGCAAAACATCTAGATTTGTATTTCTCCCTTCTGAGGCAGGAGACAAGGTCATGAGCTAGCAGAGTCTCAGAACCCCAAAATTTTTGATCTCAGCAACTCGAACAACGGGTTACCGCCGATGGAGAAGGGGAAGTTTATGAGCAGGGCAGGGCTAGGGTAAGTTTGAGTTTTCTCTCAGATGCTTACAAGGAGAGGTCAAGGGAGCTATTAGAGGGACTTCCCTGGTTAAGTGGCTAAGACAACGCCTTCTGATGCAGGAGGTGTGGATTCTATCCCTGGCCAGCAATCTTAATCCCACATGCCTCCTGGCCCCAAAAGCAAAACACAAAACAAGAGCAACATTGCAACAAATTTAATAAAAGACTTTTTTTAAAAGGGTCCACATTAAAAAAAAATCTTAAAAAGAAAGGAAACTGTTAGAAATGTGGGGCTGGATATCAGAAGAGCAGTCTGGTCACTGCTGCATTTTTTTTAATTGAATTACTGGTTTTATTTTTTGTGATTTCCTCTTTGTTTTTAATATTTGACTTTCAGGGTGGGTGGATTTCATGATTTCAACTTATATATCCTATTTACACTTTGGTGACAATCCGTTTTGGGTCATTTTTTTTTTAATTGAAGTGTCTTTGTTTTACAAGGTTGTGTTAGTTTAAGGTGTACAGCAAAATGATTTAGTTATACATACATTTATGTCTGTTCTTTTTCAGATTCTTTTCCCTTGTAGGTTATTACTCAGTGTTCAGTATAGTTCCCTGTGCTATTCAACGGGTCTGATATTAAGAGTTTAGAAATAAATGAGGAACCATCCAAGCAGATTGAGGAAGCCTTCAGATTATGGGAGGAAAACCAGGAAGAGTGATGTTCTGAAGACATGTCAATGAAAAACATAAAAGAAAAGATCACTGTGACAGTCCCGCTGAAGGGTCACAGAAAAAGTGACTAAGAATTAGTCATCGATTTAGCAATGTGGCTGACATCGGTGATGTTGACAGTTTCCATGAAGTGATGGCGCTCAAGGCAAAAGTCACATTTAAGCTGGGAATGCCAGCACAGGAATCAAAGATTAAGTGGGACACTGTCTTGGAAACAGAGGATCCTAAGACACAACCCCTTAAGGCTTTGGATCCTCCAGGTCCCTAACCTGGACCACATTGTAGACCTTAAATATGTCCTAAGACACAATCCCTTAAGGCTCTGATTCCTCCGGGTCCCTAACGCCTCATAAGCCACACCTTCCCCCCAACCCCTGCATTGGAAGAACAGGGGCTGGGAGGCTATTTGATAAACTGAGCGCTGTTTGCGCTGTTTTCTTATGTTATTAAGAGAATCTGAGCACTGAAAAAAGCTTTTAACTTAAAAGAGCTGCTGCTACTGCTGCTAAGTCACTTCAGTCGTGTCCGACTCTGTGTGACCCCATAGACGTCAGCCCACAAGGCTCCCCCGTCCCTGGGATTCTCCAGGCAAGAACACTGGAGTGGGTTGCCATTTCCTTCTCCAATGCAGGAAAGTGAAAAGTGAGAGTGAAGTCACTCAGTTGTGTCCGACTCTTAGCGACTTAAAAGAGCAGATCCCACTAAATCCTAAATCAAAGTTCATGTTCTCCCTTCTTACCAGCAGGTGGGGAGGAAGACCAAGTCAGAAACAGACAAAACTAAAGGAACTACGTGGTGTCCTCGTATTGGATTTGCTGCCTGTGTTAATAAGTTTGTACTCTAATTGGAGTAAAGTTTCATGGTAACTTTTTTCAACTTTATGGAGTTATAAAGAAAATCATACATATTTAAAGTCTACCATGTGGTGAGCTGATATACATACATTATGAAATGATCCACAATCAAGCTAATTAACACTTCATCACCTCCCACAGTTACATTTCTGTGTGGTGAGAATGATTAAGATCTACTCTTTCAGCAAATTTCAAATATACAATATTATAAGAAGGATAGTCATGCTGCCATACATCAGATCTCAGAACTTATTAATCTTCAAACTGACACTTCCAACCCTTTGACCAGCATCTCCTCATTTCCCCCACCAACCACCAGCCCCTGGCAACCACCACGTTACTCTCTGCTTCGGCTTTTTTAGATTTCACATAAAAGTGAGGTTATGCCCTTCATTTCCTGCTGTGACTGGCCTATTTCAGCATGCATAATGTCCTCCAGGTTCATCCCTGTTGCCTCGTATTGCAAGATTTCCTTCTTTTTTATGGATGATAATATTCCATTGTAATATATGTATAGTAAAGTTGTTATATCACATTTTCTTTCCCTATTCATCTGTTGATGGGCATGTAGGCTGTTTCCCTATCTTGACTACACTGAAGTGAACCCAAGTGGGCAGATATCTCTTTGAGATATAGATTTTATCTTCTTCCAATACATATCCAGAAATGGGCTTGCTATATCAATTTCTTTTCATAAACTTCCCATATCAGTGAAAGTGTTAGTTGCTCAGTCATGTGAGACTCTTTGTGACCCATGGACTGTAGCCTTTCCAGGATCCTCTGTCCATGGAATTCTCCAGGCAAGAATACTTGAGTGGGTTGCCATTCCCTTCTCCAGGAGATCTTCCTGACCCAGGGATCAAACCCAGGTCTTCTGCACAGCAGGTGGATTCTTTACCATCTGAGTTACCAGACCCATAGCTTATTGTTAACAGTTCTTTTCAAACACAACTGGTCTTTTTCTTGTGATAATGGGAACTGTAGAGCTACCTCTTACTCTTGATTTTGGTCTCCAAAATTGAGTTATAACTAGCTGAGATCCTACAGGGAGAAATTGATAAGTTAAGTTTGAAAATGGGACATCCACCTGAAAAGTAAAAAACACTGGGAACAGAGTCAGATTAGCAGAGCTTTGAGGTCAGGAACAAAGCGAGTAAAGCTGTAGTGGATCAGTGGTGGATGAAGCCAGCTTAGAGAATTTTTGAACATACATGTCAAGCTGGATAGATGCATTACAGTTTTTTACTTGGTCAGCTATTTAGATGCACATTTCAGGTCTCTTTAGAGGTCAGAATGAGGCATCCATGACATAATATTTTAGAAAGTATATTAACAATGAATAACCCAAGCATTGAAATCAGAGAGATTTTGACTTGAGAATTAGCACTGCTACTGATGCTCTGTGTGAATCTGAGTTCACTTTTCAAACTTGGCTCAGCATCCTCATCCATCAAATGGAGGCAGTAATGGCATCACCCAGTTGGTCTAAACATTGAACAAGATAATGAAGAGAAGGGTCTATTGTAAACATCTATAGTAAATGCTCAGTAATTAGTAGTTAGCATTAATGTAATTATCCCCCATCCAGAAGTTTTCCTCTTAGGGCCCCTTTGGTGACCTTCTCTCCTGCCTTAATATCTGACCCCACTACCAGTTCTCATCAGCAGTCTCCATCAGCTGCCCCATGACCTTGCTCCCATGTCCTTCCCCACAGGTGTTTTGTTACTTCCCTCTCACCTTGTGAATTCATCAACTGGAAACAATGTTGAGGGAAACTTAGTCACACAAGACTTTGTTGGTGGTCCAGTGGTTAAGAATTTACCTTGCAATGCAGGGGAACCAAGTTTGATCCTTGGCCTGGGAAGTAACATCCCGCGGGGCAACTAAAGCCTGCAAGCCACAACTAGAGAGGTCGTGCTCCACAACAAAAGATCCTGCATGACCCAGTGAAAATCCTGAGTGCTGCAACCAAGACCTGACACAGCCAAATAAATAAATAAACATGAAAAAAAAAATATGTTCATGCCAACAAGCAAGCCAAAAGAGGCATGTGGTTTCACCAGCAGGCATTTAAAGATTACTTTATCCCAGATAAGATTGGACTCAGCAAACTTTATATTTTTGATGAGCAAAATCAAGTAAAAACTTTTAATTAAATGTGATACTGGGGAGGAGCCAAGATGGCGGAGGAGTAGGACGGGGAGAACACTTTCTCCCCCACAAATTCATCAAAAGAGCATTTAAACGTCGAGTAAATTCCACAAAACAACTTCTGAATGCCGGCAGAGGACATCAGGCACCCAGAAAAGCAGCCCAACTCTTCGAAAGGAGGTAGGAAAAAATATAAAAGACAAAAAAAGAGACAAAGAGGGAGGGACGGAGTTCCGTCCCGGGAAGGGAGTCTTAAAAAGAGAGAAGTTTCCAAACACCAGGAAACCCTCTCACTGCCGAATCTGTGCCGAGCTTTGGAAGCACAGAGGGCAACATAAAAGGGAGGGGAAAAAAAAAATAAACAATTAAAAATCGCGGATTGTGAGCCCTACGGTAACTCCCCCAGCGGAGAAGCAGCGCAGACGCCTGCACACGGCATTAGCAAGCGGGGGCTGGGCAGGGAAGTGCGGCGCGGGCTGTGTCCCTTAGAGTAAGAATTGGGCCGAATGTCCTGAGCGCTATCTGAGCGAAATAATTTGGGCTGGCAAACCAGACTGTGGGATATCTACCACGCGAAAAGCCAGCCCTAACCTAAGACACCGCCAGGCCCGCGCACAGAACAAAGGACTGAACAGAGATAGCCGGCTGCAGACCTTCCCCCTCCGGTGACAGGCAGCCAGAGCCGGAAGGGGGCAATCGCAGCCCCAGAGAGACACTATCTATAAAACTGTAAGCAGGCTTCTTTGCTAACTAAAACTTCTTGGGGGTCTGGACGGTCAACATCTGCCTGAGAAGGTGCGCCGGTTTTACACCCAGATAACCGAGTGGCGGGGAGGCGATAAGTCGCAGCATTGGCGCCCGCCAAACACCTCATCACCTGAGCTGCTCAACCTGGGAAGAACACAAAACGCAGGCCCAACCGAGTCTGCGCCTCTGAGGACTACCCGAGTGCCTGAACCTGAGCGGCTTGGACCTGGGAGCTCAGTCCAGGGCCGGCCTCTGATTGTTCCCGGCAGAACAACCTAGAGCCCAAGCAGTGTGGGCAGGGAGGTTACACGCGCCGTGAGCGGGGGCAGACCCAGTGTGGCTGAGGCACTGCGAGCGCACGCCAGTGTTATCTGTTTGCAGCATCCCTCCCTCCCTCCCCACAGCGCGGCTGAACAAGTGAGCCTAAATTAAAAAAAAAAAAAAAAAAAAATAGGGTCCTCCACCGTCCCCTTTGTGTCAGGGCGGGAACCAGACACTGAAGAGACCAGCAAACAGAAGAAGCTATAACAGAGGGAAACGCCTTGGAAGCTACAGGCCATAGATTAAAACCCTGTGGTTACTACGGATTACATAGGAAGGGGCCTATAGATCTTGAGAAATATAAGTCGGACTAAGGAACTGCCAAAAATGAACTGAACCCACAATACTCACAACAAAACCAGAGAAAGACCTAGATATATTTTTACTATTTTTACGATCAATCTTTCTTTCTTTCTTTTTTTTTTAATTAAAAAAAAATTTTTTAAGTCCTCTATTGTCCTTTAATTTTCACTTTTATAACTATTATTTTGCAAAAAAAAAAAAAAAGACCCTATTTTTTTTTTTTTTCTTCTTCAGCAAACTTCATATATATATTTTATAATTTTTTGACCGTGGTTTTTTTTTTGTTTGTTTTTTGTTTTTTTTCTTTTTTCTTTTTCTTCTTTTCTTTAACATTGCATTTTTGAAATTCCAAACTCTACTCTAGATTTTTAATTTTAGCCTTTTGATATATGTTATCAATTTTGTACCTATAGTTTTTTTCATAATTGCTGTGACTTTTTTTTTCCTCTGTTTCTCTCTCTTCTTCTTTTATATAACATCGTATATCTGCAATTCCAAACTCTACTCAAGATTTTTAATTTATGCTTTTTGGTATTTGATATCAATTTTGTACCTGTATTTTCTTTATAATTTTTGCGACAGTGTTTTTGTTGGTTTGTTTGTTTTCTCTCTTTATTTTTATTCTTCTTCTTTTTTTTTTTTTTTTAACGTTGTATTTTTGAAATTCCAAACTCTACTCTAGATTTTTAATTTTTGCTGTTTGGTATTAGTTATCAATTTTGTACCTGTAGTTTCTTTATTACTTTCACGACCTTGTTTGTTTTTCTTTGTTCGTTTTTTCTCTCTTTCTTTTCCTTCTCCTTTTCATTAACATCGCATTTTTGAAATTCCAAACTCTACTCTAGATTTCTAATTTTTGTTTTTATGTATTTGTTACCAATTTTGTACCTTTAAGAACCCAATCTTCAGGACCCATTTTTCACTAGTGTACGAGATTACTGGCTTGACTGCTCTCTCTCCCTTTGGACTCTCCATTTTCTCCACCAGGTCACCTGTATCTCCTCCCTAACCCCTCTCTACTCTACCCAACTCTGTGAATTTCTGTGTGTTCCAGACGGTGGAGAACACTTAAGGAACTGATTACTGGCTGGATATGTCTCCCGCCTTTTCATTTCCCCCTTTTATCCTTCTGGCCACCTCTGTCTCCTGCCTCCTTCTTCTCTTCCCTGTATAACTCCGTGAACATCTCTGAGTGGTCCAGTTGTGGAGTGCACATAAGGAAGTGACTACTGGCTAGCCCACTCTCTCCACTATTGATTCCACCTCATCTCATTTGGGTCACCTCTAACTCCCTCCTCCCTCTTCTCTTCTCCATGTAACGCTGTGAACCTCTCTGAGTGACCCTCACAGTAGAGAAACTTTTCATCTTTAACATAGATGTTTTATCAGTGGTGCTGTATAGAAGGAGAAGTTTTGAAACTACTGTAAAATTAAGACCGATAACTGGAAGTAGGAGGCTTAAGTCCAATCCCTGACTCCAGGGAACTCCTGACTCCAAGGAACATTAATTGACAGGAGCTCATCAAACGCCTCCATACCGACACTGAAACCAAGCACCACACAAGGGCCAACAAGTTCCAGGGAAAGACATAACAAGCAAATTCTCCAGCAACAAAGGAACACAGCCCTGAGCTTCAAGATACAGGCTGCCCAAAGTCACCCCAAAACCATAGACATCTCATAACTCATTACTGGACATTTCATTACACTCTAGAGAGAAGAAATACAGCTCCATCCACTAGAACATCGACACAAGCTTCCCTAACCAGGAAACCTTGACAAGCCACCTGTACAAACCCACACACAGCAAGGAAACGCCACAATAAAGAGAACTCCACAAACTGCCAGAATACAGAAAGGACACCCCAAACTCAGCAATTTAAACAAGATGAAGAGAGAGAGGAACAGCCAGCAGATAAAGGAACAGGATAAATGCCCACCAAACCAAACAAAAGAGGAAGAGATAGGGAATCTACCTGATAAAGAATTCCGAATAATGATAGTGAAATTGATCCAAAATCTTGAAATTAAAATGGAATCACAGATAAATAGCCTGGAGGCAAGGATTGAGAAGATGCAAGAAAGGTTTAACAAGGACTTAGAAGAAATAAAAAAGAGTCAATATATAATGAATAATGCAATAAGTGAAATTAAAAACACTCTGGAGGCAACAAATAGTAGAATAACAGAGGCAGAAGATAGGATTAGTGAATTAGAAGATAGAATGGTAGAAATAAATGAATCAGAGAGGATAAAAGAAAAACGAATTAAAAGAAATGAGGACAATCTCAGAGACCTCCAGGACAATATTAAACGCTACAACATTCGAATCATAGGGGTCCCAGAAGAAGAAGACAAAAAGAAAGACCATGAGAAAATACTTGAGGAGATAATAGTTGAAAACTTCCCTAAAATGGGGAAGGAAATAATCACCCAAGTCCAAGAAACCCAGAGAGTCCCAAACAGGATAAACCCAAGGCGAAACACCCCAAGACACATAGTAATCAAATTAACAAAGATCAAACACAAAGAACAAATATTAAAAGCAGCAAGGGAAAAACAACAAATAACACACAAGGGAATTCCCATAAGGATAACAGCTGATCTTTCAATAGAAACTCTTCAAGCCAGGAGGGAATGGCAAGACATACTTAAAATGATGAAAGAAAATAACCTACAGCCCAGATTATTGTACCCAGCAAGGATCTCATTCAAGTATGAAGGAGAAATCAAAAGCTTTTCAGACAAGCAAAAGCTGAGAGAATTCTGCACCACCAACCCAGCTCTCCAACAAATACTAAAGGATATTCTCTAGACAGGAAACACAAAAATTGTGTATAAATTCGAACCCAAAACAATAAAGTAAATGGCAACGGGGTCATACTTATCAGTAATTACCTTAAACGTAAATGGGTTGAATGCCCCAACCAAAAGACAAAGACTGGCTGAATGGATACAAAAACAAGACCCCTGCATATGTTGTCTACAAGAGACCCACCTCAAAACAGGGGACACATACAGACTGAAAGTGAAGGGCTGGAAAAAGATTTTCCATGCGAATAGGGACCAAAAGAAAGCAGGAGTAGCAATACTCATATCAGATAAAATAGACTTTAAAACAAAGACTGTGAAAAGAGACAAAGATGGTCACTACATAATGATCAAAGGATCAATCCAAGAAGAAGATATAACAATTATAAATATATATGCACCCAACACGGGAGCACCACAGTATGTAAGACAAATGCTAACAAGTATGAAAGAAGAAATTAACAATAACACAATAATAGTGGGAGACTTTAATACCCCACTCACACCTATGGATAGATCAACTAAACAGAAAATTAACAAGGAAACACAAACTTTAAACGATACAATAGACCAGTTAGACCTAATTGATATCTATAGGACATTTCATCCCAAAACAATGAATTTCACCTTCTTCTCAAGCGCACATGGAACCTTCTCCAGGATAGATCACATCCTGGGCCATAAAGCTAGCCTTGGTAAATTCAAAAAAATAGAAATCATTCCAAGCATCTTTTCTGACCACAATGCAGTAAGATTAGATCTCAATTACAGGAGAAAAACTATTAAAAAATCCAACATATGGAGGCTGAACAACACGCTGCTGAATAACCAACAAATCACAGAAGAAATCAAAAAAGAAATCAAAATTTGCATAGAAACGAATGAAAATGAAAACACAACAACCCAAAACCTGTGGGACACGGTAAAAGCAGTCCTAAGGGGAAAGTTCATAGCAATACAGGCACACCTCAAGAAACAAGAAAAAAGTCAAATAAATAACCTAACTCTACACCTAAAGCAACTAGAAAAGGAAGAAATGAAGAACCCCAGGGTTAGTAGAAGGAAAGAAATCTTAAAAATTAGAGCAGAAATAAATGCAAAAGAAACAAAAGAGACCATAGCAAAAATCAACAAAACCAAAAGCTGGTTCTTTGAAAAGATAAATAAAATTGACAAACCATTAGCCAGACTCATCAAGAAACAAAGGGAGAAAAATCAAATCAATAAAATTAGAAATGAAAATGGAGAGATCACAACAGACAACACAGAAATACAAAGGATCATAAGAGACTACTATCAACAATTATATGCCAATAAAATGGACAACGAGGAAGAAATGGACAAATTCTTAGAAAAGTACAACTTTCCAAAACTCGATCAGGAAGAAATAGAAAATCTTAACAGACCCATCACAAGCACGGAAATTGAAACTGTAATCAAAAATCTTCCAGCAAACAAAAGCCCAGGTCCAGACGGCTTCACAGCTGAATTCTACCAAAAATTTAGAGAAGAGCTAACACCTATCCTGCTCAAACTCTTCCAGAAAATTGCAGAGGATGGTAAACTTCCAAACTCATTCTATGAGGCCACCATCACCCTAATACCAAAACCTGACAAAGATCCCACAAAAAAAGAAAACTACAGGCCAATATCACTGATGAACATAGATGCAAAAATCCTTAACAAAATTCTAGCAATCAGAATCCAACAGCACATTAAAAAGATCATACACCATGACCAAGTGGGCTTTATCCCAGGGATGCAAGTATTCTTCAATATCCGCAAATCAATCAATGTAATACACCACATTAACAAATTGAAAAATAAAAACCATATGATTATCTCAATAGATGCAGAGAAAGCCTTTGACAAAATTCAACATCCATTTATGATAAAAACTCTCCAGAAAGCAGGAATAGAAGGAACATACCTCAACATAATCAAAGCTATATATGACAAACCCACAGCAAACATTATCCTCAATGGTGAAAAATTGAAAGCATTTCCTCTAAAGTCAGGAACAAGACAAGGGTGCCCACTTTCACCATTACTATTCAACATAGTTTTGGAAGTTTTGGCCACAGCAATCAGAGCAGAAAAAGAAATAAAAGGAATCCAAATTGGAAAAGAAGAAGTAAAGCTCTCACTGTTTGCAGATGACATGATCCTCTACATAGAAAACCCTAAAGACTCCACCAGAAAATTACTAGAACTAATCAATGACTATAGTAAAGTTGCAGGATATAAAATCAACACACAGAAATCCCTTGCATTCCTATACACTAATAATGAGAAAACAGAAAGAGAAATTAAGGAAACAATTCCATTCACCATTGCAACGGAAAGAATAAAATACTTAGGAATATATCTACCTAAAGAATCTAAAGACCTATATATAGAAAACTATAAAACACTGGTGAAAGAAATCAAAGAGGACACTAACAGATGGAGAAATATACCATGTTCATGGATTGGAAGAATCAATGTAGTGAAAATGAGTATACTACCCAAAGCAATCTATAGATTCAATGCAATCCCTATCAAGCTACCAACAGCATTCTTCACAGAGCTAGAACAAATAATTTCACAATTTGTATGGAAAAACAAAAAACCTCGAATAGCCAAAGCGATCTTGAGAAAGAAGAATGGAACTGGAGGAATCAACCTACCTGACTTCAGGCTCTACTACAAAGCCACAGTTATCAAGACAGTATGGTACTGGCACAAAGACAGAAATATAGATCAATGGAACAAAATAGAAAGCCCAGAGATAAATCCACGCACATATGGACACCTTATCTTTGACAAAGGAGGCAAGAATATACAATGGATTAAAGACAATCTCTTTAACAAGTGGTGCTGGGAACTCTGGTCAACCACTTGTAAAAGAATGAAACTAGAACACTTTCTAACACCATACACAAAAATAAACTCAAAATGGATTAAAGATCTAAACGTAAGACCAGAAACTATAAAACTCCTAGAGGAGAACATAGGCAAAACACTCTCTGACATACATCACAGCAGGATCCTCTATGACCCACCTCCCAGAATATTGGAAATAAAAGCAAAAATAAACAAATGGGACCTAATTAACCTTAAAAGCTTCTGCACATCAAAGGAAACTATTAGCAAGGTGAAAAGACAGCCTTCAGAATGGGAGAAGATAATAGCAAATGAAGCAACTGACAAACAACTAATCTCGAGAATATACAAGCAACTCCTACAGCTCAACTCCAGAAAAATAAATGACCCAATCAAAAAATGGGCCAAAGAACTAAATAGACATTTCTCCAAAGAAGACATACAGATGGCTAACAAACACATGAAAAGATGCTCAACATCACTCATTATCAGAGAAATGCAAATCAAAAACACTATGAGGTACCATTTCACACCAGTCAGAATGGCTGCAATCCAAAAGTCTACAAGTAATAAATGCTGGAGAGGGTGTGGAGAAAAGGGAACCCTCTTACACTGTTGGTGGGAATGCAAACTAGTACAGCCACTATGGAGGACAGTGTGGAGATTCCTTAAAAAACTGGAAATAGACATGCCTTATGATCCAGCAATCCCACTGCTGGGCATACACACTGAGAAAACCAGAAGGGAAAGAGACACGAGTACCCCAATGTTCATCGCAGCACTGTTTATAATAGCCAGGACATGGAAGCAACCTAGATGTCCATCAGCAGATGAATGGATAAGAAAGCTGTGGTACATATACACAATGGAGTATTATTCAGCCATTAAAAAGAGTACATTTGAATCAGTTCTAATGAGGTGGATGAAACTGGAGCCTATTATACAGAGTGAAGTAAGCCAGAAAGAAAAACACCAATACAGTATACTAACGCATATATATGGAATTTAGAAAGATGGTAACAATAACCCTGTGTACGAGACAGCAAAAGAGACACTGATGTATAGAACAGTCTTATGGACTCTGTGGGAGAGGGAGAGGGTGGGAAGATTTGGGAGAATGGCATTGAAACATGTAAAATATCATGTATGAAATGAGTTGCCAGTCCAGGTTCGATGCACGATACTGGATGCTTGGGGCTGGTGCACTGGGACGACCCAGAGGGATGGAATGGGGAGGGAGGAGGGAGGAGGGTTCAGGATGGGGAACACATGTAAACCTGTGGCGGATTCATTTTGATATTTGGCAAATCTAATACAGTTATGTAAAGTTTAAAAATAAAATAAAATTTAAAAAAAAAAATGTGATACTAGAAGAAGATTTTGATCTCCAAACACAGAGAGTTTAAATTACCTGGACCGTGCCATTACCTTGTTTTTAGAAAGATCCACAGACCAGCCCTTTGACTACACACTTACGGCAAGTCCTTTATTTCTGACAAAGATGAGGTGATCTGTAGGCTGAAGTTAGATGTTGAGGTTTGATCAGTCACCACGCAAGGTAGAATGAGCTGGATCTCTGGGAATATAGACATCCTTTCTTTATCATTATTGTTGTTATTGGTTGATTTGTTTCTTTGATTTTGTTTCATTTGCTTACTCGTTCAAAGCATTGAGGATCGTGGGCAAGTGATGAGGCCCAGAAGGCAGAAGTGGCTCAACCAGGTGAATGAGGTGGAGTGGAGCTGCTTCAAGGCCCAGGGGACGTCCTGAGAGGTGGGGCTTCCTCTGAGCTTCTTGAACCAACAGTGTCCCATGCCTGGGGAGCTGCAGCTATGGGAGCACAGGTGTGGTGCCCATCCCATTCGTTACAGACACTGCAGGTCTTCCCCAGACAATGGGATGCTGGTAGCTGGTAGCCTGGGGAAACTGAACAAGAAAAGAAGATGAAAGTGTCACACGGGCACTGTGATCACCTGGGAGGCCTCCTTTTAGGGACTGGCAGGTGCTGAGGGATGGTGTGGGAACTCAGATGCTGAGATCTTGTAAATGTCCTGCAGGAGGCATTGTAACTTCAGTATTAAACATAAAAGGGGTCTAATTTCATAAACCAACTGGCAAGGAATTTCTTCAACCTCCTTATATTTCAAATTAAAAATATGAGGTACAAACTATTTAAGTGTCTTGACCAAGAGTACGCAGGAAGGGAGAATGACATTTGCACCAAGATTTTGAGCTTTACTTTACACATATTAATTCATTTAATCTGTGCAGCAACCTTATGAGATAACCTCTTTACACATAATGGAAGTGAGGCATATAAAGTTTTAATGGCTGTATAATATTTCATAACATAGATACAAAATTACTTAACCTTTTCCTATTGTTGAACATACAGGTTACTGCCATTTTTTATATCATTAAACTACATTTAACCATCAAAAAAAAGATTTTGAGATTTACTAAATTATAATAATACAGAATATAGGGCTTCCCTAGCTGCTAAGACAGTAAAGAATCTGCCTGCAATGCAAGAGACCTGGGTTCAGTCCCTGGATCAGGAAGATCCTCTGGAGAAAAGTAAAAATTGACTTTGACTAATAATAAGCATCTTCCTTACAATTCACCAATCCAGGTTCTGAACTTCAGGTAAAGCCAGGTGCAAATTTATCAGAAAATGGTAATCCTTCCAAATACCCACTACAGCCATAAAATGTCATAGCAACCCAATTCTTGGAGTGACCACAAATTTCATACTGAAAAATCTTACTTTCTGAAACCATGGACTATCAGGAATATTTCTGTTGGAAATTATTTCAGTAAGATGAAATATCCAAGTCTGGTCTGAAGGAGTTTAGTCATTGCATCACAGGACTTGATTTGTAATCCATGTGCAGAGTTTTGCATGGCAGTCTTGGACATAGCATTTGACATCTCTATTAACTTCATTTCCAAGGAAACAGATCCACAGGTCCATTTCACAGGCCATAACTGATGGTGACCTCTTTACACACAGTCCTACTTTGCTTGGAGCCCATCAGAACAGTGCTTCAGGACTTCCCTGGAAGCCCCGTGGTTAAGACTCTATGCTTCCATTGAATGGGTTTCAGATTTGATCCCTGTTTGGGGAACTAAGATCCCATATGCTACACAGCACGGTCAAAGAAAAAAAAAAAGATACTGCTTCATTTACATTACACCTAAATGCCATTCTTGCAAAATCCCATAATTACTTTTTCTCTCGTGAAATGTCCCCACGTGGCAATGAGTCAGTGAACCTGACTTTGGTAGTCCACAGGTTTATCTCTGGTGGTCTTAGGCTGATCAGGTAAGGAAAAGAATGTGTCTTATATTTCAAATATCTACTTTTAATTATCTGTGTTTTATTCCATTCTGTAAGCAGGAGTAACAAAATAATCTCATTGCACACCAAAGGATGTTTATAACTTAAAAGTTTCCATGCTATAAACATAGAAAATTCTTGAGATCAAAGAGGAAGAAAATCACTGTATTTAAAATGAAAAACAAATATGAAATGAAAAACAAAAACCAATGACTAAACTCCTTGGTTCTTCTTTTACTTTCCCCAAACCCAGCCCATGCCTCATATAATACAAGAATGATCAAAAAAGGTGTTTTTCTTTCCTCCTTAGCAATATGACCAGGCAATGCTTAGTGACAACGACCACTGCATTGCTTAAGAGATACTGAAAAACTTGAAATACTGATGAATTTCCAAAACCTCCTTCCCAGTCCTCATTCTTGACATATGACCTTGTTCTCTACTTCACTGAGAAGTAGGAAAAAATCAGAAGTAGAACAACAACAATAACAACAAAAATAGCACATCTTCCCAACCTCTTGCAGCTGCACCTGTATGCTATCACTGGTCGGGATGTTCCTGCTTACCCAACAGGGCTCCTCTCTCTCTTTTGCACTAGATCCCATTTCTTGGGAGGACATTGTTCCAGGAATTTCCTCCTTTCTATTCCCTGGTCATCCACCTCCAAGACAGCCCCTGATGAACCTCAGCCCTTGGTACCCACACTGTGAAGCAGTCCCCTCACACGGAGTCAGGGCTGAAGTATGTGATCAACAGAATTCTGTGGATGCCCCGGTGTGTGACCTCAGACGCTAGGTCATAGAAGACAGTGGGGCTTCCACCCTCTTGGAGTTCTCACCCTGGGCAAGCCACACTGTGTCATGAGGACACTCAAACAGTCCTCTGATGAGGCCCATGAAGAGAAACTGAGGTCTCCCCTGAGAGACAGCCAGTGTGCCCATCCCTGAGCAAGCCTCCTCGGAGGTGGAGTCTCAGGGCCCATCCACATCTTCAGATGCCAGGAACCAGAGCCAGCGTATCCATGCAGCTTCGGGAGAGACTCTGAGTGAGAACCCTACCTACCCAAGATGCTCCCTAAATCCTGACCCACAGAAACTGTGAGAGAGGACAAATGTCTAATGTTCCCCAAGATAATATAAAATGGGACAATTTGTTATGCAGCAATAAATAAAACATCTTCTGTGATCACAGGACTTGAACTTCTCCCCACCTTCCCCAGAGGAAAAGCATAGTCCTCTGGAGACCCCACAAGGACCCTTCTATCCTGCCTGTGTGCTAAGTCACTTCACTGTATCCAACTCTTTTCGACCCTATGGACTGTAGCCTGCCAGGCTCCTCTGCCCATAGGATTCTCCAGGCAAGAATACTGGAGCGGGTTGCCATGCCCTTCTCCAGGGGATCTTCTCTACTCAGGGATTTAACCCACATCTCTTACATCTCTTGCATTGGCAGGCAGGTTCTTTACCACTAGTGCCACCTGGAAAGCCCCCTTCCTATCCTGCTGCCTCCTATTTCCTCCCTGGCTCCACCCTCTTCTCACCACCACAGGCCCACCCACAGTGACCCAGTTGCCTTCCTCAGGAGCATCATGGCATCACTGTTCCCTCCCCTCTCCCCCTGATAGCCCATCCCTCTGTGTTCCACTCTCAGGGAGGCCCTCCCTGATCACTTTTCCAGAAGCGCAGCTCCCCACATATACCCACACCCACACACATTCTTCTTTCTCTTTCCTTTAGTTTTTCCTTCACTCGCATTACTGTTTAATAGACCTCATATATTATGTATGATGGGCTTCCCTGGTGGCTCAGACAGTAAAGCATCTGCCTGCAATGCAGAAGACCTGGGTTCGATCCCTGAGTCAGGAAGATCCCCTGGAGAAGGAAATGGCAACCCAGTCCAGTACTCTTGCCTGGAAAATTCCATGGATGGAGGAGCCTGGTGGGCTACAGTCCATGGGGTCGCAAAGAGTTGGACAAGACTGAGTGACTTCACTTTCACTTTCATTATGGATGATGCCTCTGCACTGGATAGCTGAGAACTGAGTTGGTGCATAGATTGTTGTCTCTTCCCAATGTGGATACACTCCCCAGTTTATTGTGTGTCCTCCATAAAGATTTCTCAGATAAATACATGAGAGTCAAGGATGCATGGATATCCAATTAATATTAACTTAAGGGGATTTCTCTGGTGGTCCAGTGGTTAAGACTCTGGGCATCCACTGCAGGGTTGCAGGTTTGATGCCTGGTCAGGGAACTAAGACGACATGTGCCTCTCAGCATGGTCAAAAGATTTTACAAAATAATACCTTAAAAATGCCACAAATATAGGCTTTTGTGACTGGCTCCCACTTTATAAAGATGCCTCTAAAATTTACTACTAGTTTGCATAGCAAATATATGGGTTCTTAGAATCTGTATCTTTTGTTTTGTTTCATCTTGATTTTCTTCTCTCATTTAGAAGTTCTCTGTTTGTTATATTTCATTCCTATTTTTATGTTCTCATTCTACACTGCTTCCAAGACTTCATAAAATTAATATAAATAAATAAAGGCAAATAGTGTTAGTTCTATCCTAAACTCAAAATAGGTGATTAAAACTATCACTGGTTCAGTATATTATAGTAAACTTTTTGAAGAATAAAGATGTAACTTTTTTGGGAACCCTATTTTAAAAACTCAATAAAATGTAATTGTTTTATTTTTCATTGAAGTAAACTTTATTGTGAAATAGTTTACATGATAAATAAGCTTTGGATTGGGAAAGGAACATTTATTTTTAACATTTTGCATCATCAATGCTTATAGTATATTTTTCTAGTGTCACGTTATTCTTGGAAATTTTTGTTTGCTTTCATGATATAATAAAACTCTTCTTGAAAATTAATTGTTTTAAATTGATGCCTTCTTTTGCAAAGAACCCAGGGAGAGTTCTTTTCAACACTAAAGTGAATGATTACACTATCTAGTGAATAAACAGGATTTTTCTGCCTCCACACAATTCACAGTTCCTCATTCTGTATAGAATCTAAATTTGGG
The DNA here is from genome assembly GCF_029407905.1 of Bubalus kerabau. NCBI lineage: Eukaryota > Metazoa > Chordata > Mammalia > Artiodactyla > Bovidae > Bubalus > Bubalus kerabau. The sequence goes on along the minus strand of NC_073639.1, from coordinate 44,934,692 downwards.
ATCAGGATACCACATATTATAGGATCTGAAAAGATCATTTAGCAACTATGGAAAGGAGAAAGGTAGCCTAGATCTTACATCCATACTTACCCAAAAGAGCCATCAAATGATAAACAGGTATTCAGAGATCAAAATGGGAGGTAATTGGTTTTGATTCTAAGGGAAAGGATAAAATGGTATTTCTCAGTATATGTTTCACTTTATAAACTTGTCTTTTATATTCAGTGAATGGTCAAAAAAGACAATAAAATTAAAAAACATATCTATCTATACACACACACACACATATATATATCTTCTCATATTTATGTAGTTGATATACTTTACCTAGCATACGAAATAGTGTTAACTTTCACAAAATAATCACAGACTTAATACTTTTGTAGGTTTTATTTTTGATTTATTTTGCTATTGAAATAAAGTCAATTTTTTGTTCAGTCGCCAGGTCATGTCCAACTCTTTGTGATGCTATGGACTGTAGCATACCAGGCTTCCCTGTCCCTCACCATCTTCCAGAGTTTGCCCAAGTTCATGTCCATTGAATCCGTAATGCCATCAAATCATCTCATCTTCTGTCCCCCTCTTCTCCTTCTGCCTTCAATCACTGTAAATAGTTGATTTACAGTGTTTCAAGTATACAGCAAAATGAATCAGTTATACACACACATACATGTCTAGATTATTTTTTGTTATAGATTATTACAAGATACTTAAAATAGTTTCCTGTGCTATACAGTAGGTCCTTGTTGTTTATCTATTTTATATACAGTAGTGTATGCATGTTGAAGAAGCTCTATACAGTCAGCAAAAACAAGACTGTGAGCTGGCTGTGGCTCAGATCATGAACTCCTTATTGCCAAATTCAGACTTAAATTTAAGAAAGTAGGGAAAAGCACTAGACCATTCAGGTATGATCTCAATCAAATCCCTTATGGTTACACAGTGGAAGTGAGATATAGATTAGAGGGATTAGATCTGATAGATAGAGTGCCTGATGAACTATGGATGGAGGTTTGTAACATTGTACAGGAGACAGGGATCAAGACCATCTCCACAGAAAAGAAATGCAAAAAAGCAAAATGGCTGTCTGAGGAGGCCTTACAAATAGCTGTGAAAAGAAGAGAAGCGAAAAGCAAAGGAGAAAAGGAAAGATATAAGCAACTGAATGCAGAGTTCCAAAGAATAACAAGAGAGATAAGAAAGCTTTCCTCAGTGATCAGTGCAAAGAAGTGGAGAGAAACAATAGAATGGGAAAGACTAGAGATCTCTTCAAGAAAATTAGAGATACCAAGGGAACATTTCATGCAAAAAGGGGTTCGATAAAGGACAGAAACGGTATGGACCTAACAGAAGCAGAAGATATTAAGAAGAGGTGGCAAGAATACACAGAAGAACTGTACAGAAAAAATCTTCACGACCCAGATAATCGTGATGGTGTGATCACTAACCTAGAGCCAGACATCCTGGAACGCGAAGTCAAGTGGGCCTTAGGAAGCATCGCTATGAACAAAGCTAGTGTAGGTGATGGAATTTCAGTTGAGCTATTTCAAATCCTAAAAGATGATGCTGTGAAAGTGCTGCACTCAATATGCCAGCAAATTTGGAAAACTCAGCAGTGGCCACAGGACTGAAAAAGGTCAGTTTTCACTTCAATCCCAAAAAAGGTAATGCCAAAGAATGATCAAATTACCACACAATTGCACTCATTTCACACACTAGGAAAGTAATGTTCAAAATTCTCCAAGCCAGGCTTCAACAGTATGTGAACTGTGAACTTCCAGATGTTCAAGCTGGCTTTAGAAAAGGCGGAGGAACCAGAGATCAAATTGCCAACATCCGCTGGATCATCGAAAAGGCAAGAGAGTTCCAGAAAAGCATCTACTTCTGCTTTATTGACTATGCCAAAGCCTTTGACTGTGTGAATCACCACAAACTGTGGAAAATTCTGAAAGAGATGGGAATACCAGACCACATGACCTGACTCTTGAGAAATCTGTACGCAGGTCGAAAAACAACAGTTAGAACTGGACTTGGAATAACAGACTGGTTCCAAATAGGAAAGGAGTACATCAAGGCTCTATATTGTCACCCTGCTTATTTAACTTATATGCAGAGCACATCATGAGAAATGCTGGGCTGGATGAAGCACAAGCTGGAATCAAGATTAACAGGAGAAATATCAATAACCTCAGATATGCAGATGACACCACCCTTATGGCAGAAAGTGAAGAGGCACTAAAAAGCCTTTTGATGAAAGTGAAAGAGGAGAGTGAAAATTGGCTTAAATATCAACATTTGGAAAACTAAGATCATGGCATCTGATCCCATCACTTCATGGCAAATAGATGGGGAAACAGTGGAAACAGTGAGAGACTTTTTTTAGATGGACTCCAAAATCACAGAAGATGGTGACTGCATCCATGAAATTAAAAGATGCTTGCTTCTTGGAAGAAAAGTTATGACCAACCTAGACAACATATTGAAAAGCAGAGATATTACTTTGTCAACAAAAGTCCATCTAGTCAAGGCTATGGTTTTTCCAGTGGTCATGTATGGATGTGAGAGTCAATGGACATGAGTTTGAGTAAACTCCAGGAGTTGGTGATGGACAGGGAGGCCTGGTGTGCTGCAGTCCATGGGGCCGCAAAGAGTCAAACAGGACTGAGCGACTGAACTGGCTGAACTGAACTGTGCATGTTAGTCCCAAACTCCTATTTATCCTTCCCTCTACAACCTTGTTTTTAGAACAGCTCTAGATTCACAGAAAAATTTAATCATACAGGATAGAGTTCCCATATACCTCATCCCTCCTCTCTCACAGTTCCCCAGACAATAACATCTTGCATTAGTGTGGTACCTTTGATATAATTGATGAACCATTATTGAAACATTTTTATAAAATAAAATCTGTTGTTTGATTAGAGGTTAATTTTTACATTGCTCAGTTCTATGGATTCTGAGAAATGTATTCTATCAAGTACCCACCATGATTATTACATTATCATGCAGATAGCTTCACTGTCCTTAATCCTCCGCCATCACTCCCCTCCTCCCCTTGAACTTCTCACGACTACTGTTCTTTTTAGTATTAATATCTCCATAGTTTTGTTTTGTTAAGAATATCGCATAGTTAGAATCATACAGTGCGGAGCTCTTTTAGATTGGCTTCTCTGACTTTAGAATATGCATTTAAAGTTTCTTCATGTTTTTGTTGTGGTTTGATGGTTTCTTTCCTTTTATTAGTAAATAATATTCTACTATATGGATGTACCACAGTTTGCTTACCCACTCACCTATTGATAGACATCTTGGTTGCTTAACAATTTTTAGCAATTATGAATAAGGCTGCTAGAAAGATTAGATGTAAGTATCAATACTTTTGTGTGAATACCTAGAAGCATGTTTACCAAATTATATGGTAAGACTGCTTATCTTTGTAAGAAACCACCTACCTGTCTTTCAGAGTAACCACACCATTCTGCAGTCCTACTTGCAATGAATGAGAGTTCCTATTGTTCTAAGACATTTTCATAATTTGCTACTGTCAAATTTTTGGATTTGAACCATCCTAGTAGGTGTATCGGAGAAGGCAATGGCACCCCACTCCAGTACTCTTGCCTGGAAAATCCCATGGGTGGAGGAGCCTGGTGGGCTGCAGTCCATGGGGTCACAAAGAGTCGGACACGACTGAGACTTCACTTTCACTTTTCACTTTCATGCATTGGAGAAGGCAATGGCAACCCACTCCAGTGCTCTTGCCTGGAGAATTCCAGGGACAGAGGAACATGGTGGGCTGCCATCTATGGGGTCACACAGAGTTGGATATGACTGAAGCGACTTAGCAGCAGCAGCAGTAGGTGTATAGTGGTTTAAAAGTGTGAGATAACTTTCAAATATTTTAACTTGCAACTTCCTAGTTAACATATGATACTAAGCATCATTTTATATAATTATTTGCTATTTTAAAATCTTTAATGAGCTATCTGTTCGGATCTTGAGTCCACTTTTTAAATTGTGTTGATGACTTCCTTACTATTGAATTTTAAGGGTTTTGTGTATATTTTTGGATATAAGTCTTTTTTGTCTGACATGTATTTTACAGATATTTTCTCCCATATTAGGGTTGTCTTTTCATTCTCTTAACATCTTTCACAGAGCACTATTTTTAATTTTAATAAGTTCAATTATTTGTTTCTTTTATTCATTGTGGTTTTAGCATTGCATATAAAAGCTCATCACCAGACTTAGTGTCAGTTAGGTTTTCTCCTATGCTATCTTTTACAAGTTTTTAAGTTTCATATTTTATATTTAGGTATATGATTTGTCTTAAATTTTTGTAAAAATTATAAAGTCTGCAGCTAACTTAGTTTTGCACATGGATGTCTAGCTGTTCCAGCACCACTTTCTTTCAAGAAAGAAAGGACAATTCTTTCTCTATTGGCTTCTCTATAAAAAACAATCGACTCTCTACATATGGGTCTGTTTGGGGCTTGCCATTCTGTTCCATGGATCTATGTGTCTATTCTTTCACTAATACCACATTATCTTGATTATTGTACTTTCCAGTAAGCCTTGAAATTTGGTATTATCATTTTTCTTTACTGCCTTCAGTACTGTGTAGGCAATTCTGGGTCTTTTGTCTTTCTGTATAAACTTTAGAATCAATTTATCAATATTCACAGAATAAGTTTTTAGGATTTTTATTTGGATAGCTTATAATCTACAGATCCACTTGAGAAGAGTGACATCTTAACAATACTTTTTTCTGTCCATGAACATGGAATATTTCTCCATTTGTTTAGTCTTTCAATTTTGTTCAAAATTATTTTGTACTTTTCCTTATACAGGGCTTATATACATATTTTGTTATATTTATACTAAGTATTTTTTTTAGTGATAATGTAAATGGTATAGTACTTTTAACTTCAAATTATACTGTCTGTTGCTGGCATATATAAAACTATTGACATATATAATCTAATTTTGTATATGGCAAAACCTTGCTATAATTGCTTACTTGTTCCAGGAGTTCTTTATGTAATTCTTTGGGATTTTCTACGTACAAAATCAAATCATTCATGAACAAGGACAGTTGTATCTATATCTTTTTTTTTTTTTCTTGTCTTATTGTTTTAGCTAGTACTTCTATTACAGTGTTGAAAAGCAGTTGCGAGAGGAGCTATCCTTATCTTGTTACTTATCTCAGTGGAAAAGCTTCTAGTCTTTCACTATGAAGTATGATCATAACTGTAGGTTGCTAATGATGTTCTTTATTAAACTGAGAAAGTTCCCCTTCCTCAATTTCTGGTTTACTGAGTATTTTCATTAAGAATGGGTATTGGATTTTGTCAAATGGTTCTCCTGTATCTATTGATGTGATCATGCAATTTTTTAGTCTGTTAATATGATGCATTACCTTAATTGGTTTTTTAATATTGAATTATTCTTCCATACCTGCAATAAGTCTCACTTGGACATTGCATATAATTCTTTTTATAATATTCGTGGCTTCTATTTGCTAATGTTTTGCTGTGGATCTTCTCATGTATAGTCATAAGTGATACTGGTCTGTAGTTGTCTTGTGATGTGTTTACTTGGTTTTATTATTAGGGTAGTGCTAGCCTTATAGCACTTTTTTAACTTATATGCCAAGTACATCATGAGAAATGCTGGGCTGGAAGAAGCACAAGCTGGAATCAAGATTGCTGGGAGAAATATCAATAACCTCAGATATGCAGATGACACCACCCTTATGGCAGAAAGTGAAGTGGAGCTAAAGAGTCTCTTGATGAAAGTGAAAGAGAACAGTGAAAAAGTTGGCTTAAAGCTCAACATTCAGAAAACGAAGACCATGGCATCTGGTCCTATCACTTCATGGCAAATAGATGGGGAAACAATGGAAACGGTGGCTGACTTTATTTTTCTGGGCTCCAAAATCACTGCAGATGGTGACTGCAGCCATGAAATTAAAAGACGCTTACTCCTTGGAAAGAAACTTATGACCAATTTAGATAGCATATTAAAAAGCAGAGACATTACTTTGCCAACAAAGGTCCATCTAGTCAAGGCTATGGTTTTTCCAGTAGTCATGTATGGATGTGAGAGTTGGACTGTGAAGAAAGCTGAGTGCCGAAGAATTGATGCTTTTGAACTGTGGTGTTGGAGAAAACTCTTGAGAATCCCTTGGACTGCAAGGAGATCCAACCAGTCCATCCTAAAGGAGATCAGTCCTGGGTGTTCATTGGAAGGACTGATGTTGAAGCTGAAACTCCAATACTTTGGCCACCTGATGCAAAGATCTGACTCATTTGAAAAGACTCTGATGCTGGGAAAGATTGAGGGCAGGAGGAAAAGGGGACAACAGAGGATGAGATGATTGGATGGCATCACCGACTCGATGGACATGGGTTTGGGTGAATTCCGGGAGTTGGTGATGGACAGGGAGGTCTGACGTGCTGCAATTCATGGGGTCGCAAAGAGTCGGACACGACTGAGCAACTGAACTGATCTGAGCCTCATAGAATGAGTTAGGAAGTGTTTTTCTGTTTCTATTTTCTGAAAGAGTATAGTTAATAGATATACATTCTTCCTTAAATGTTGGTAGAATTCACCTGTGAACTTTTCTGGGCTTGGTGCTTTCTGTTTTGAAATGTTATTACTGGTTCTGTTTCTTTGCATAACACTTCTTATGCAAATTGTGTACTTTAGTTGAATTTTGGCAATTATGTCTTTTTACAGATTGGCCCATTTAATCTAGGTTATCAAATGTATGGCCATAGGACTGTTTATCGGAGAAGGCAATGGCAACCCACTCCAGTACTCTTGCCTGGAAAATCCCATGGACGGAGGAGCCTGGAAGGCTGCAGTCCATGGGGTCGCTAAGAGTCGGACATGACTGAGTGACCTCACTTTCACTTTTCACTTTCATACATTGGAGAAGGAAATGGCAACCCACTCCAGTGTTCTTGCCTGGAGAATCCCAGGGACAGGGGAGCCTAGTGGGCTGCCGTCTATGGGGTCGCACAGAGTTGGACACAACTGAAGCGTGGGTTAAGTAGTGATGTCCTCACTTTCATTTCTAGTATCAGTAATTTGTGTATTTTTTTCTTTAGTTAGCCTAAGCTAGAAATTTATATATTTTATCTTTTCAAATAAATAGTTGCTACTGTTATTTTCTCTAATGTTTTCCTGTTTTCAATTTCATTGATTTCTATTTTTTTTCTTCTTTTTCTTCTTCTTCTTACTTTGCACTTATTTTGCTCTTCTGTTTCTAGTTTCCTCTTATGGAAACTTAGATTGTTGATTTTAGATATTTCTTTTCTAATGTATGTATTAGGTGCTATAAAATTTCCTCTATATATATTGCTTTCACTGCATCCCATAAGCTTGATAAGCAGTATTTTCATTAAGCTTGAAATAAATTTTATTTTGAGAGCACTTCTTTGATCCATGAGTTATTTAGAAATGTGTTGTATATTTTCCATATTTATTTGTAACTTAATTTTGTTGTGCTCTGAGAGCATACTGATAACTCACGGTGAATGGTGCTGCTGGATTCATGGTCTCTGAAGGAGAAGATTTAACTCTGGGACCAAAGACAGGTCTCAGTCACTCAGAGCTTTGTGTGCAAAATTTTATTTAAAGTGACAGGACAGAGAAAGCTTCTGACATAGACACCAGAAGTGGGCAGGAGAGTACCTGCCTCACTAGTTTAAGCACGACCTTAAATACTTCTTAACTAGCTGCTGATAAAAGATAAAAAGAATACCTCAAGGTTGTAAGAGTTCCACCAGACCTTTTCCCAAGGCATACATCCTGAGCTAACTTTAGTACAAGATTAGCCAGAGAGAACGGTTCTGGGCAACGTCTCTGGGTGAGATATAATATTATGTAATCAGGGGTACACGTATGGAGAAACAGGTTCCCAGGCAAGATCTGTTACAATTATGATTATTAACGTAAAAAAGCATTTCCATGAATAATACATTGTGTTGTTGTGATCATTAGTTCCAGACCTAAAGAAAGGCCAGTTCTCAGGCAAGATGCTGCACAAGGCTTAAGGAAAGCATGAGCAAGAATGTTCACCTCCTCCTTAAAGGGCCTTAAGCTCTAACTCTCTCAATACTTTGTGTGATACTTATTCTTTTAAATGTGTTGAGATGTGCTGTGCAGCCTAGAATGCAGCCTATTCTGGTTAATGGTTTATGCGAGCTTGAAGAACTTTCTGTATAAGGTTAGTGTTTTATGCATCGTCTCCTCAGATTGGGTGAAATATACAACTGACAGTTACACCCAGATGATGATGGCGGCATTCAGTTCAACTATATCCTCATTGATTTTATGCCTGCTGAATCTGTCAATTACCAATAGAGAGTTGCTGAAGACTCCACCTATAATAGTGCATTTAAGTCTCCTTCTCCCTGCAGTTTTATCTGTCTTTGCCTCATATACTTCAATGCTGTACTGTGAGATGCAGACAGAGGATTGTCGTGTCATCTTGGTGAGATGACCCTTTATCATTATATATCCTTAAAAATTTCCTTGTTCTGAAGTCAGCTTTGTCAGAAATTAAAATGGTTAATCCAACTTTCTTCTGATCAGTGTTACCATGGTGTATCTTTATCCTTTTTCATCTGTGTCTTTATAATTAAAGTTGGTTTCTTGTAAACAATATGTGATTGAGTCCTATATTTTATTCACTCTGTCAGTCTTTATTTTTTCTTTGGTGTATTTAAACAACTCACATTTAAAGTGATGATCGATAGAAGTAGATTGATATCTACCATAAACTTTTTTCTACTTATTGCCTTTGTGCTTTGTTTTCTTTTTTCTTCCCTTCCCCTTTCTGCTTTTTTTAGTTTTAATTAAGGACTTATGTGATTCCATTTTCTCTCCTCTCTTAGAATATTAATTATACTTTCTGCACAATTATTTTAAGAATTGCCTGAGTATACAGTACAATTATAACTAATCTAAATCCACTTTCAAATGACACTATACCTCTTCACAGGTAATGCAATTTCTTTATTATAAACTATTTCCAGTTCCTCCTTCCTATCTCTTATAACACTGTCATTCATTTCACTTACCCACAAGCTATAATCACAATGTGAAATCTTTAAGAGTCAGTTCAGGAGTGCTCCAAAGAACTTCGTTACCATAGTCCTTTATGTCTCAGTGTAAAGAATTCAGTGAGAGCAAAGTGGTAGATAAGAAGTGATGTGTTAGAATAGAAAGCTTGTGAGGCTTACAAGCAGGTGGGTAAGAAATGCTATGCTCTGAGAACCTACTGGGCTACAGTTTTATAATCAAAGGAAAAGTGGAGAAGGAGAAGAAGACCTTATTTGTCTCTCTTGAGTAGGCAGTTTCTCCTCCAGGTTGAGCAGGAAGTTTCCTTGTCCCTACATGGTCAAGCTAATTCCAGAAATTATTGTTTTGTATGTGTGCAGACAGCATGTCACAGAGATCATTAACTTACTGAGCACACTGGGCAGTATGCGGTTCTCATGCACCATTGCTTTATTGTTTGGGGGCATGTCTCATGCTTCTACTGCATGGTTTTATTGCTAAGCAAATATGGTTGGTTTTGTGGTTTAGCAAACTTGTTTTCTTGAATGATCACTAACTTACAGGGGTTATATATATATATTTTTTTTTACTTACAACCCCCTAGTGGGATTAACAATATAATCACCTACTTTGTCCCTTCACTCTGTCCCTATCAAATATATTGTTACTATTATTATTTTGAAGTTATCTATTAGATCAATTAAGAATAAAAATCTTATTTTTACTTTTGTTTATTCTTTTTCTTATGTTCTACCTTTCTTCATGTAGATCAAAGTTTCCCACTATATCATTTTCTTGTCTATGAAGAACTTATTTTAACATTTCTTCCAAAGTAGATCTAGTAGTGAAAGATTTCCCTCTCCTTTTTTTTTGGTCTGAGAAAGTCTATTTCCTCTTCTCTTTTGAAGGATAATTAATTAACTGGATTCAGAATTATGCATTGGTGGATTTTTCTTTCAGCACTCTAAATGTTCCATTCCACTCATTTGCCTGGTTTCTGAAGAGAGATATCTGATGTAATTCTATTCTTGCTTTGCCATGGGTAAGGTAATTTTCTCCTCCAGCTTTTTTCAGTATTTTTTTTTCTTTGTCTGACATTCTGCAATTTGAATATGATACACTGACATGTAGATAATTTTGTATTTATCCTATTTGGTGTTTTCTGAACTTCGTGAGTCTCTGGTTTGGTATCTGCCATCAATTCTGGAAAATTTTCAGGCACTATTACTTCAAATATTCGTATCCTTTCTTTTCTGTTTGGTATTCACATTACCTATATTTAACACTTTTTTTGTAGTTTTTCATAGTTCTTGAATATTGTTCTTTTTTAAAAAAAAATCTGTTTTTATACTGAAATTTGAGATCTTTCTATTGAGATATATTCAAGTTCATGGATTATTTTTCAGCTGTGAAAAGTGTTCTTCATTTCTGTTTCAGTGCTTTGTTTTCTAGCACTTTCTTTTGATTCTTAGAGTTTTTTATTTCTCTGCATATGTTACACACCTGTTCTTTCATGATGTCTAATTTCTCCAGTAAACCTCTTAGCATATTAATTGTAAGTATTTTAAGTTCCCACTCTGATAATTTCAAAACCTCTACCAATTTCAAGTCTGCTTCTGATGCTTGCTCTATTTTTTCAGACTGCTCACCTTTCAGCAAGTGTTGCAATTTTTTACAAGCCAGGCATAATGTATCAGGTAATAGGAAATGAGATAAGCAAGTCTTTAGTGTGAGCTTTTATGTTAAAATGGCCACGAGTTAAGCTGCGTTTAATATTTGGTGAGCAGAGGTTTCACTTTCCTTTAATGACGTTTGTTTTGTCTGCTCTTTGTTTCCTTAGAAACTTCTTCCTGAACTGTGTCTGTGTCCTGCAGCTCTCAGTTATAATCCACTGCTACTGTAACTGGAAAACTTTTATTACGACCATAAGGAATTGGGGAGGGGATGCATTCTATAATCTTGTGATTAAATCTCCATTTTTAGCGGGCTGGAATCCCTGGGCTATGAATAGTTGTTCAGCTTTCCTGTGATGACAGGCATGACAACTTGCAAAATCTTCAAATATCCAAGTGGGAACCAGCAGCTCCTTTTCTCCTCATGTGAGACAGGCTGGAAGGAGCAGAAGTTGTCTAATTATTCTCCCTCGAGGTCAGATAGAGCTCTGATACAGAAATGACCCTTGAGGACTAGCTTTGTTTCAACTTCCCAAGTGGTTCAGTGGTAAAGAATCCAACTGCCACTGCAGGAGATGCAAGGGATGCTGGTTCGGTCCCTGGGTGGGGAAGATTCCCTGGAGAAGGAAATGGCAACCCACACCAGTATTCTTGCCTGGGAAATCCCATGGACAGAGGAGCCTGGCGGGCTACAGTTCATGGGGTCACAAAGAGTCGGACATGGCTGAGCAACTGAGTGTTCATCCAGCCTTTGTTTCAGGGACAGGAAGCTCTACGTGCATTTCAAAGCTATTGCTCCTCCTCCTTGCCCGACCCAAGAGGGAATTCCTCTCTTATCTTCACAGGAAAAACCGGTAGCGCTCCTCAAGGTAAAAATCATGTAAGTGTGGATGTTGACCTAAGCCTAAATCCTGCTGCCTCAGAGTTTTCCACTCTCAGTCAAGTTCACACTGGTCTCAAGCTGTCCTCCGATTACTGCCCCTATGCGTGACTGGCGACAGTGGCTTCTGCTCCTAGTCAGCTGGGATTGTCTGCGTCAGTTTCCAGAGAGGTGATCTCTACAGTGACCTCACTTCTCTGGTAGGTTTGTAAAAAGAATCACTGATTTTCAGTTGGTTCAACTTTTTTCTTATTGTGGCGGCAGTAGTGACAATTTTCAAGATCTTCATATGTCAGAGCAGAAACCAAAAGTCGTAATAATAATATTTTATATCCATTGTATCTTTTGACCACACAAAAGGCTGTTGATGGAAAATTAATCAGTCAATCAAAGAAAGAAATAAAAACTTTTATTTGAGCCAAATTTGAGGATTATAACCAGGAAGAGCATCTCAGAAGTCAAGGCACAGTTAGTGAGGAGTTAGAGAGGAGAAGCTTTTTGAGACAGAGAGCTATATATCATATGACATCTTACAGTTTACATATCCAGACTAAACATTATCATAGTAGATTACGTGACCCTTTACAAGATCGAGAAGAATGTTATCTTTTAAGAAGTTGTCTTATCAATGCTGGAAAAATGTTACTCTTTATGATTGAGCACGTATTCCAAAGAATGCTCAAACTACTGCACAACTGCACTCATCTTACACGCTAGTAAAGTAATGCTCAAAATTCTCCAAGCCAGGCTTCAGCAGTACATGAACTGTGAACTTCCAGATGTTCAAGCTGGTTTTAGAAAAGGCAGAGGAACCAGAGATCAAATTGCCAACATCCGCTGGATCATCAAAAAAGCAAGAGAGTTTCAGAAAAATATCTACTTCTGCTTTATTGACTACGCCAACGCTTTTGATTGCGTGGATCACCGCAAACTGTGGAAAATTCTGAAAGAGATGGGAATAACAGACCACCTGACGTGCCTCTTGAGAAATCTGTATGAGGGCCAGGAAGCAACAGTTAGAACTGGACATGGAATAACAGACTGGTTCCAAATCGGGAAAGGAGTACGTCAAGGCTGTATATTGTCACCCTGCTTATTTAACTTATATGCAGAGCACATCATGAGAAATGCTGGGCTGGATGAAGCACAAGCTGGAATCAAGATTGCCAGGAGAAATATCAATAACTTCAGACACTCAGATGACACCACCCTTATGGCAGAAAGTGAAGAACTAAAGAGCCTCTTGATGAAAGTGAAAGAGGAGAGTGAAAAACGTGGCTTAAAACTCAACATACAGAAAAGTAAAATCATGGCATCTGGTCCCATCACTTCATGGCAAATAGATGAGGAAACAGTGGAAACATTGAGAGACTTTATTTTGGGGGGCTCCAAAATCATAGAAGATGGTAACTGCAGCCATGAAATTAAAAGACACTTGCTTCTTTGAAGAAAAGTTAGATAGCTTATTAAAAAGCAGAGACATTACTTTGCCAACAAAAGTCTGTCTAGTCAATGCTATGGTTTTTCCAGTAGTCATGTATGGATGTGAGAGTTGGACTATAAAGAAAGCTTAGCACTGAAGAATTGATGCTTTTGAACTGTGGTGTTGGAGAAGACTCTTGAGAGTCCCTTGGACTGCAAGGAGATCCAACCAGTCAATCCTAAAGGAAATCAGTCCTTAATATTCATTGGAAGGACTGATGTTGAGGCTGAAGCTCCAATACTTTGGCCACCTGATTCAAAGAACTGACTCATTTGAAAAGACTCTGATGCTGGGAAAGACTGAAGGTGAGAGGAGAAGGGGATGACAGGGGAGGAGAAGGGGACGACAGAGGATGAGGTGGTTGGATGGCATCAGCGACTTGATGGACATGAGTTTGAGTAAATTCCAGGAGTTGGTGATGGACAGGGGGGGCCTGGCGTGCTGCAGTCCATGAGGTCGCAAAGAGGTGGACACAACTGAGTGACTGGACTGAACTGAACTGAACTGAAGTATTCTTGCTGATTTGGGAGGTCTGGTCCATGCATAATGCACATCCACAATGCAGAATGCGGAGCAGTCAATGGTCAGAGGAGAAATTTTATGTTTAAATTTTTCTTGTCTTCCCATGTACGTGTATGTGAGTGCAACTTAGTCATGTACAACTCTTTCTGACTTTATGGATTTTAGCCTGCTAGGTTCCTCAATCCATGGGACTTTCCAGGCAAGAATACTGGAGTGGGTTGCCATTTCCTTCTCCAGGGGATCTTTCTGATCCAGGTATCAAACCCAGGTCTCCTGGGTCTCCTGCAATGGCAAGAGAATGGATTCTTTACCCCTAAACTATGTGGGAATCCCTGTCTTGCCATAAAATATGAATTTTATTTCACAAGGGCAAAGTACACAGGTCTTGTTATTGGCATTTTACATACTAGAAAACTGAAGTTGAGAGAGAATGAATGACTTTGCCAAGATAAAGGGTCAGAAGGTGAAGGTAAGCCATATCTTCTAGAGGTTACCAAGACTCCTTCAACACAAAACTTCATGCTCAGGCATTAATGCACATGAAAATTTGAAAAAAGCATTTGGATTGTCCATGTTTCAGGTGTCTCTGCAGCCTGACATAAAAAGCCCTGGAGAGCGATATTCCATAATGTGTCCTCAAACCTGACTCAGTCCCTAACTCATACTCAGATTTTAGGGAATTCACAACAATGGGAGTCTGTTTCTCAGTGAATCTGGAGCAAGACCTAACCATGTGATCATCCGCTGAAGTCTTTTGTAATCACAAAAAGAAGCAATTCTAGGTTGTATTTAGGCTCTGTATTTTTGGAAGAGAGAGAGAGTTTGTATATGTGTGTGTCTGTGAGTATGGATATGTGGAAAGGGGAACTTATTTCTCCACAGTTTTTCTGAACTGTTAAATTTGTTCTTTCTCTGAAGTGAAAAGCCTTAGCTTCTTTAATTCTTTAAATGGGATGACACTTTACCTTCCCATCTGCTTAATTACAATGATAGCTTATGAATGTGATTGATATTTAAAACAAGACTTCCTTCCAGGGTTTCCTTTGTCTTTGAACTGTCCTTAGGGTTTCTCATTGTAACTCCACAACTACTACCAACCGTTGAAATGTCTCAGTGCAAAGTCACTTCCTCAGAGAGGCCTTCCTTGAACTTCCTCTTTCCGAACCTGTGTGTTCATAGCTCTGTCCCTTGCTATTCTGGAATCCTCACAAGGGTAGACTGTGCACAAGTCACGGCTGATCCCCAGGACAGACAGTCCAGGACAGTGCTGTCCATTAGACACTTCTGCAGGAATAGAAATGGTCTGTAATCCACACATGTGGCTACTTGTACTGAATTTTTTATCTTAATTTAAATTTAAATAGCTAAAATCAGCTTGTGGTCACATCTCTGACAGTGGGGGACTAGAGCCGTGTTTCTCAAAATCTAAATCAAGATGTCACTAAGATGCTTAGTGACCCATTCTCTGGGTAATTCAACAAAATTTCACAACTATTGGTCTAGAATGGGATTCTCAATCCTGGCTTCACATTAGACTGACCTGAAGGAAGTTTTAAAAGAAAATATGTCCCAATCACACTTCTAGAGATTATATTTCAGTTGGCCTGGAGCGGGGTCCAGGTATTAGTTGTTGTTATTTTTTTAATTTGGCTGCCCTGGGTCTTTGTTGCTGCGTGCAGGCTTTTTCTCTAGTTGCAGTGAGCGGGGACTTCTTGTAGTGGCTTCTCTTGTTGCAGAGTGCAAGCTGTAGGCGCAGGGCAGGCTTCAGTCGCTGCAGCTCCCAGGCTCTAGAGCACAGCTTCAGTAGTTGTGGTGCACAGAATTAGTTGCTCCATGGCACGTGGGATCTTCCCTCACCAGGGAGCAAACCCATGTCTCCTGCACTGGCAGGTGGACTCCTCTCCACTGAGCCACCAGGAAAAGCCCCAGGTATTAGTCTTTTTAAAAAATGAAACAAAACAGAAAATCTCCCCAGAGGACTGTGATGGGCAGCCAAGCTTGTGTCTAGAAGATGTGTTCTCACCTGCTCCTCAAAACAGACCCAATAGATATACAGGTAAATGGTCTGGGAGCTTTTATAAAGGGTGGTGATGTCAAGTAAAATCTTGTGATGTTACAAGAGATATTAGTGACATTGGTGGTTCAGATGAATTTCTTCACATTCTGTAAAAAAGAAAACAGCTTTAGATAATCTTTAACAGTTGTGAAATTCCTTGTCCTTTTATCCATTAACAGTACCAATCATACCATGCTCTGGGAGATTTAGTGAGGATGACACTTTGAGTTCCCTAAAACAATCACGTTTTAAAATACACAAAAGCCTTTCTAATGGGGAACACATGTATACCTGTGGCGGATTCATTTTGATATTTGGCAAAACTAATACAGTTATGTAAAGTTTAAAAATAAAATAAAATTTTAAATTTTAAAAAAATAGCAAGAAAAAAAAAATAAAATACACAAAAGCCTTTCTAGTTTGCTGGTTGATTGACAAGGGGCCAGTTGACCGCACAACAAAGTCACGTGACCAGCACTGGCCGGCAGCAGGAGGAAGGTGTTTCCCAGCCTAACGCCCCGCAGGTCCGGGATCTCCTTTGTTAAGTTCTTCTCGGTCCTCTGCGGCCGGGTGTGCAGGTCATTGCCTCCCAGGAAGGAAAGGAGTTCAGACGAGCCTGGGAACGTGGGTGCAGGAGCCCTGCCCTCCCTTTCTGCAGGTGAACAGGTAAGGAAGGTCGCGCAGGAAGTCCAGGCTGGTTGGGCGCCGGAAGAGTAAGGCGGTGCCTGTTCGGCATCTGCGCTGCGAGGCGGCTGTGCCGCTGCAGAGCGCCAGGGGATTTCAGCCCAGCCCGGAGCACCGAGCAGCGTGGGGACAGTAACTTAAGGAAACCCGGGCAGCTAGACAGGGGAGTGTCTGATGATTTTTTAGAACATGCTCCTGATTGAAATAAAACACACACACACACACAAAAGTCTCAGAGTAAGTAAATTCAACACTGCTAATGTTAGCCAAGACACCGGCGCGTGTTTGAGGAAATTAACATGAAACTAAAACCGAAATCTTAGGTGAAGTGGAGCAAGCAAAATTGATCAGAGCGTACCAAAGACTAGCCAAAAAAAGGTCTCTATAGACGTTTAAATTGTTAGGAGAAAATTAGAGGAAAAGCTTTCAATTGCTAGGAGAGATTTAGAGGAAAAAGTTTAAATTACCACGAGAGATTTAAAGAAGTACTATTCAGTAAATCAAAAGTACTAGAACAAAAATAAATATGGTTTAACAATATATCAGTAGATAGCCATTTAAAAACTACTTTAGTCGAGAGTATGTTAATTTAAATATTTTCAATTATTTAAATTAAACATTATAATTAAAAGTTTGAGCCTTGTTAACTCGGTAGGTTTGCACCAAAAAAAAAACCTGGGAGTAATGTGCTAAAGTGGTGTTTTCTTTTCCACAAAAATTTCATTGATTTATAAAGAATAGACTCTTCTTTAAAGATAATAAACATTGTCAACCCACGGTGAGATTAGATCACATGCTTTCTGCAATGTGCCAGAGGCGCATGCAGTAAACTTCGTCTGCATCTGCCCGCAATAACTAACTCCGGTTAATGTTCACCCAGCAGTCAAAATGCAGTGTATCCACTGTGATTAGCATACCAGGTTATTCTTTCAAGGAAATCTGAGCGGTTTGGGGCTTTCAATATTCTTCAATAGAATCATCTTTTTGCTCACTTTGCTATTTTTTAAGGATGGGCATTCTCTGCAATGTGCTTATCAAGGATCCCCGCCCCCCCGCCCCGCCCCCCACACCCGGCTTCCTTGAGTTTAGTTAAAATGGAAAAAAAATTGCTTTCTTAGCTGAAACTAATCATGTGTCTTTAGTCCTGTGATATCCTTCCTGGATATCTCCTGTTTCTCTGAACTATTGCCTCTCTGATATTTTAGCAACAATCCACCAGCTTGATCTTTGAACCAAACTCATGTAAGCCACTGATGGAAGCCACAGGGCTGAAACTTAGTTTGCATCTAACGATAAGATTTGTAGTATTTTTATTGAAGTTTTTTTACTCTGTCAGTGTTAAATATGTCAGCACCCCGTTCTCAACTACATCCTCATGGAGGATATTGTCTTACCGGCATTTTGTTTCATTTTAAGAAAGCACACAAAATCTCAAATAGATAGCTTTCTTACTAAAATTTATTGATCAGTATTGAAGTTATCCCTGTCTGGGGTTAAACTATCTTTAATAATACCAAAGAAGATATGTTGTAGATAGTTGTATATAAAATATTCTCTGCAAAAAGCATTGTTCTTTGACAATGAACAAAATGAAACACCTTGAAAGTAAATGTTTATTATTGTAAAATAAAATAATAAAAATGATTTTAGATGTATAAAATGCTTTATTCATTACATATTCATAGGAAGATATCACTATAATATTAAATTTGGGGGGGGAAAGAGGTGGATTGTTTTAAATTACATTCCAGAGGATTTATATACAGAAGTGAGTGAAACAAAAGGTCAGTGTGCCAAATATGATTTCAGAGTGGTATTGTGGCATGACTCTGGTTACCTCTTGTGATAAAAATGACTGTTGTATTTTTCTCATGTAGCTTTTATAGCTAAAAAAGTGAATTATATTCAATAACCTTTTCCAGATATTATCTTGTGAAAAATGTCTGGTTCTGGGCTCTTTGAGTTTTGGTCCTCTTCTTCATAGTAAACCAGAGCTTTTTAATAA
Organism: Bubalus kerabau; assembly: GCF_029407905.1. Lineage (NCBI taxonomy): Eukaryota > Metazoa > Chordata > Mammalia > Artiodactyla > Bovidae > Bubalus > Bubalus kerabau. The sequence goes on along the minus strand of NC_073639.1, from coordinate 44,916,320 downwards.
GCTTAGGAGTGTTGTCCAGTAAAACTTTCTGCAGTGATAGGAATGTTCTGCATACAATCTACACTGTCCATTGTGATAGCTACTGGTACTATGTGGCCATTGAGCACTTGAAATGTAGTTAATTTAACTAAGGAATTGAATTTTTTTCTTTTGCTGAATTTAATTGATTTTAATGAAAATGTATTTATTCTTATGTGACCCATGGCTACCCAGTTGCACAAACAGCTAGTTAGCTGCTTCCTTTTATTCTAGTGGCTGGTTATAGTATTGTGCAGGACACAACTGCTGACCTTGGATTTTCAGATAGTCCTGAAGGTATTTTTCAAGAACATTACTCTTGAAGGGATTTAAGACATTAATTTTTTTCATTCTTAATGACATTGTTTTGTTTCTCATTGTATAAGCAATATATGTTCTACTATATCGCTCAGTTGTGCCCGACTCTTTGTGACCCCATGGATTATACAGTCCATGGAATTCTCCAGGCCAGAATACTGGAGTGGGTAGCCGTTCCCTTCTCCAGGGGATCTTCCCAACCTGGGGATCTTCCCAACCCAGGGATCTAACCCAGGCCCCCTACATTGCAGGTGGATTCTTTACCAGCTCAGCCACCAGGGGAGCCCATATGTTCTACTAGAAACACATAAAAGCATCAAGTAAAAATTTACAATTCATTCATAATCCCTACCCTCCAGTGGTGACTGTCTTTGCTGTTTTGACATATTTCCTTCTGGTGGCTAATTTTTTTTTTTTTAAATAGAGGTATAGTTGACCTATCAGTTCAGTTCAGTTCAGTTGCTCAGTCATGTCTGACTCTTTGCGACCCTATGAATTGCAGCACACCAGGCCTCCCTGTCTATCACCAACTCCCAGAGTTCACTCGAACTTATGTTCATTGAGCCATCCAGCCATCTCATCCTCTGTCATCCCCTTCTCCTCCTGTTCCCAATTCCTCCCAGCATCAGACTCTTTTCCGATGAGTCAACTCTTCGCATGAGGTGGCCAAAGTATTGGAGTTTCAACTTTAGCATCATTCTTTCCAAAGAACACCCAGGACTGATCTCCTTTAGAATGGACTGGTTGGATCTCCTTGCAGTCCAAGGGACTCTCAAGAGTCTTCTCCAAAACCACAGTTCAAAAGCATCAATTCTTCGGCACTCAGCTTTCTTCACAGTCCAACTCTCACATCCATACATGACCACGGGGAAAACCATGGCCTTGACTAGACAGACCTTTGCTGGCAAAGTAATGTCTCTGCTTTTGAATATGCTATCTAGGTTGGTCATAACTTTCCTTCCAAGGAGTAAGCGTCTTTTAATTTCATGGCTGCAATCACCATCTGCAGTTATTTTGGAGCCTAAAAAATAAAGTCCAACACTGTTTCCACTGTTTCCCCATCTATTTCCCATGAAGTGATGGGATCAGATGCCATGATCTTCGTTTTCTGAATGTTGAGCTTTAAGCCAACTTTTTCACTCTCCACTTTCACTGTCATCAAGAGGCTTTTTAGTTCCTCTTCACTTTCTGCCATAAGGGTGGTGTCATCTACATATCTGAGGTTATTGATATTTCTCCTGGCAATCTTGATTCCAGCTTGTGCTTCATCCAGCCCAGCATTTCTCATGATGTACTCTGCATAGAAGTTAAATAAGCAGGGTGACAATATACAGCTTTGACGTACTCCTTTTCCTATTTGGAACCAGTCTGTTGTTCCATGTCCAGTTCTAACTGTTGCTTCCTGACCTGCATACAGGTTTCTCAAGAGGCAGATCAGGTGATCTGGTATTCCCATCTCTTTCAGAATTTTCCAGTTTGTGGTGATCCACACAGTCAAAGGCTTTGGCATAGTCAAGAAAGCAGAAATAGATGTTTTTCTGGAACTCTCTTGCTTTTTCAATGATCCAGTGGATGTTGGCAATTTGATCTCTGGTTCCTCTGCCTTTTCTAAAACCAGCTTGAACATCAGGAAGTTCACGGTTCACCTATTGCTGAAGCCTGGCTTGGAGAATTTTGAGCATTAATTTACTAGCGTGTGAGATGAGTGCAATTGTGCGGTAGTTTGAGCATTCTTTGGCATTGCCTTTCTTTGGGATTGGAATGAAAACTGACCTTTTGCAGTCCTGTGGCCACTGCTGAGTTTTCCAAATTTGCTGGCATATTGGGTGCAGCACTTTCACAGCATCATCTTTTAGGATTTGAAATAGCTCAACTGGAATTCCATCACCTCCACTGGCTTTGTTGACCTATATCACTCTATTATTTCCAGGTACACAACACAGTTATTTGATATTTCTTTTTCATGTAGCTGTCCAGTTTACCCAACACCATTTATCAAAAAGGTTTTCTTTTCCCCATTGAATATTCTTGCCTCCTTTGTTATAAATTAGTTTACTACGTGTTTTGGGGTTTATTTCTGGGCTCTCTATTCTGTTCCATTGATCTGTGTGCCAGTTTTGTGCCAGTACCTTATGGTTTTGATTACTGTAGCTTAATGGTGTGAAATCAGGGAACATAATAACTCAAACTTTGTTCTTTCTCAAGATCCTTTTGGCTATGTGGGGTCTTTTGTGTTTCCATACACATTTTAGAATTATTTGTTCCACTTCTGTGAAAAATGCCATGCTGTTTTGACAGGAATTGTATGAAATTTGTAGATTGCCCAGGGTAGTATGGTCATCTTAACAACATTAAGTCTTTTAATACATGAGCATGGTATATACTTCCGTTTGTGTCATCTTCAATTTTATCAACGTCTTATAGTTTTCCAAGTACAGATCTTTTACCTCTGTGGTTAGACGTATTCCCAGAGATTTTATTCTTTTTGATGCTATTGTAAATGGGATTGTTTAATTAATTTCTCTCTCTGATAGTTCATTACTAGTGTACAGAAACACAACAGATTTCTATATTTTAATTTTGTACCCTGCAGCTTTACTGAATTCATATACTAGTTCTCACGTGTTTGATGCATTTTTAGAGAAGGAAACGGCAACCCACTCCAGTGTTCTTGCCTAGAGTATCCCATGGACAGAGAAGCCTGGTGGGCTGCTGTCCATAGGGTCGCACAGAGTTGGACACGACTGAAGCAACTTAGCAGCAGCAGCAGCATAGATATTATCATGTAATCTGCAAACAGTGACAGTTTTACATCTTTCTTTCCAATTTGAATTACCTTTATTTCTTTTTTTGTCCATAGTGCCATGACTAGGACTTCCAATACTGCATTCGATAAAAGTGATGAGAGTGGGCATCTTTTGTCCTGCTCCTATTCTTAGAGGAAATGATTTCAGCTTTTCACCGTTGAGTGGTGTTAGCCGTAGGCTCCTCATGATGCCTGCTGCACATACCACCACCTAGTTGAGTGTGTAGATGTGCTCAGTCGTGTTCAACTCTTTGCGATCCCATGGACTATAGCCCGCCAGGCTTCTCTATCCGTGGAATTTTCCAGACAATAATACTGGAGTGGGTTGCCATTTCCTTCTCCAGGGGATCTTTGTGACCCAGGGATCGAACTCGAATCTCTTGTGTCTCCTGCAGTGGCAGGCGGATCTTTAACATTGAGCCACCAAAGAAGCCCCAGGTTCATCATATATGGCTGTTATTATGTTAAGGTTTGCTCCCTCTCTATCCACTTTCTTGAGAGTTTTTATCGTAAGTGGATATTGAATTTTGTCAAAAACTTTTTCTGCATCTATTGAGATGATCGTATGGTTTTTATGCTTCAATTTGTTAATGTCGTGTATCACGCTGATTGATTTGCAGATATTGAAATATCCTTGTATCCCTGGAATAAAGCCATCTTGGTTTCATCACTTAAAATATATCATGCCACACCCTGTGGCCTGCAAAGTTCCTGCTGAAAAGTTAGCTGACAGTCTTATGCGAGTTCTCTTGTATGTAACTAGTTGCTTTTTCCTTGCTGCTTTTAATATTCTCTCTTTATCTTTAATTTTTACTGTGTCTTAGTGTGGACCTCTCTGAATTGATCTTGTTTGGGATGTTTTTGCTTACTGGATCTGGATTTCTGTTTCTTTTCCAAGGTTATAGAAAGTTTCAGCTATTATTATTATTCTTTATTTTTTTTTACAGTAGGCCCTTGTTGGTTATCTGTTTTAAAGAGACCAATGTATACCTATCAATCTCAAACTCCCTAACTATTCCTCCTCTTCCACCTTCCTCCCTTGGTAACTATAAGTTTGTTCTCTAAGTCTGTGAGTCTCTTTCTGTTTTGTAAATAAGTTCATTTGTATCAGTTTTTTTTTTATTAGATTGAAAGCAATATCATATGATATTTGTCTTTGTCTGACTTACTTCACTTAGTATGATAATCTCCAGGTCCATCCATGTTGCTGCAAATGCATTATTTAATTCTTTTTATGGCTGAGTAATCTTCCTTTGTATATACATATCACATCTTCTTTATCCTTTCATTTGTTGGTGGTTGCTTCCATGTCTTAACTTTTGTAAATAGTGTTTTAGTGAACATTGCAGTGCATGTATACTTTTGAACCACATTTTTCTCTGCCCAGGATTGCTGGATCATATTATAGGTCTTCTGCTGGTTTTTTTATTGTTTTTTTTTGTTTTGTTTTTGTTTTTCATATGGAGCTACATGAGCTGTTTGTACATTTCAACTATTATTTTTTCAAATAACTTTTTCTACCCTTTTTCTCTCTCTTCTCATTCTGGCACTGCTTAATGTGAGTACTGGGCTTCTCTGGTAGCTCAGAGGTAAAGAATCTGCCTGCAGTGTAGGAGACATAAGAGGTGCGGGTTTGATCCCTGGGTCAGGAAGATCCCCTAGAGGATGGCATGGCAACCCCCTCCAGTATTCTTGCTTGGAGAATCCCATGGACAGAGGAGCCTGGGGGTCTACAGTCCATAACGTTGCAAAGAGTCAGACACGACTGAAGTGACTGAGCCCAGTGTGAATGTTAGATGCTTGATGTTGTCCCAGGAATCTCTTAAACTATCCTTAGTTTTCTAAATATTTTCTTTCTGTTCAGCTTGGGTGATTTCCACTACACTGTCTTCCAGTTAGCTGATCCCTTGCCTAGTATCATCTAATCATCAACTGTTATTTTTCTCTAATGTACTTTTTATATCAATTGTTGTATTCTTCACCTCTCTTTGTTCTTCAGATTTTCTAGCTCAATGTTAAAATTCCTGTTGTTTCATCCATTCTTAAGTTCCTTGAGTGTCTTTATGATCATTACCTGAACTCTTCATTGGGTAAATTTCTTTCTTCACTTCACTCAGCTTTTCTTGTTTAGTTTTATCTTGTTTTTTTATTTTGAAACTATTCCTCTGTCACCTCATTTTTCCAGTTCTTTGTTTTTGTTACTCCGTATTAGGTAGGTTGGCTATATTTTCTGATCTTGGAGAAGCAGCCATAAGTAGTAGACATCCTATGCATCCCAGCATAACACTCCTCTCTGATCACCAGAGCTCTAGTGGTGCCCCCTATGTGGACTGCATTAGCCCTTCTGTTGTGTTAGAACCAACTACTGTGGGTACACTGCTAAGTGTGGCTGGCCCTCAAATCAGTTGCTTGCCAGGCCCTGCCTAGTGCATAGACTGCTGGCCACTGGTAGGAGGGGCCAAGTCCCAGCATGGCTGGCTATGGGGCCCAGGTCATCCCAGGGCTGCTGCCCACTTGCTGGTTGGTGAGACCAGGTCCTAACGCAGCTGACTGAAGTGGACCAGGAGGTCATGGAGCTAGTGCTCTGCACTGGTGGAAATAGACTTTGCTTTTAAAAGGTGAATGCAAAATCTCACATGTTCTACTGGTGGGCTAGGACTAGCTCTAGGACCCCTTAATGCTGAGTCAAGTCCTGTGGTAGCTAGCTGCAAGCCAAGAGGTTCTGGAGCTAGTCTGGACTTGCCAATGTGCAGGGCCAGGTCCTGGTGGTCCTAGTGCTGGTGTCACTAGGCAGGGTCAAGTCCTGGGAATACTGGGGACTAAGCAGGGGCCTACCTATGGCTGCTACTGGTCTGCTAGTGGGTTAGGCTATGTCCCTGCCTTGCTGGTTGCTTGGCCTGGGTCATCACAGGAATGGTGCCAGCAGGCCTTTGGGTGAGGCCGGGTTAGTGGGAGGATTTCAAAATGATGCTTTCCAGCATCTTCCTGGCAGACTAAGGTCCCAGAAATGGCTGTTGTCAACATCTGCATTCCCCAGGGTGAGTGTTAGTTGCCTCCTTCCTCACCAGGCAACTTTTTAAGACTAGCAAGGGGTCTGACCCAGCTCCTTTCATATGACAACCTCTGCCCTGGGCCTTGGAGCATGTGAGATTTTGTGTCTGTCCTCTTAAGAGCAGAGTCTGTGTTTTCTGCAGCCCTCTGGGTTTCCCAAAAGCAAGTCTCTCTGGACTTCAAAGCTGGAAGGGTCCTCTCCAAAGCATGGGGTCCTCTTCCCCATGCAGGAGCCTCAGTCTGGGGAGCCCAATGTGGGACTTGGGCCCCTCACCTTGGCAGAATCCCAGCAATTATGATTATCATACTCTTTTTTGGTCACCTACAAACAGGTATGGGTCTCAACTCTACTGTGTCTCCACACTTCCTCCCATCCCTGTTGGGTTCTTTTTTTTTTATCGCTGCTCTTCATGGTATGTGGGATCTTAGTTCCCTAACCAAGGATCAAACCCATGTCCCCTGCAGTGGAAGCACAGAGTTTTAACCAAGGGACCACCAGGAAATCCCCTTGTGGTTCCTTCTTTATTTCTTTAGTTGTAGAAGATTGTTTCTGCTAGTATTCAGGTCACTTTCATTGATAGTTTCTCTGTAAATAATTGTGAGTTTGGTGTGTCCATGAGAGGAGGTGAGTTCAGAGTCTTCCCACTCCACCGTGTTGGCCACCTTCAAGAGATTTAGGAGATTGTTGAAGAGGTCTGTAGGAGGTTCTTCTATCTGTTCAGTTGTGTTTTTTTGTTTTTTTTTTTTTTAAGTCATAAAAGATAGTTTCATGAGCTAAACTATTGGAACTATTACACACTGAAAGGGTGCTACTGATGAAGAAAAATGACTTTACCTCTAGGGGATCCTGAGTATGTAGCAACAATACAACTTAAATATGCCCTTAAGCTTGTGTTTCAAATAGCAGAAGAGCTTGTGCTCAGAAGGTACTGATAGTACCTTCTGTCTTCACATGTGCTTTGTCACTTAATTGTCACAAGACCCAATTGAAATGAATAGAATTTTGGTCCACAAATCTTCATTATACCAGTCTATCCACACAGGAGAATTTCTCTAAGATATCATACAAATTGTGGCCAGATCTTGGAAGAAGTTAGGTTTTTCAAACTCTGAAGACAAAGTTTGCTTGTTTTTTTCTGTTTGATTTTTATTTAGGTCAGTAGTCAGAAAATATTTGTTGGCAAAATAAAAGAAGAAAATGAATTAATGTGGGGTGTGGACATAAATTCATAATGTCCTAAGTTTTTAATCTAGATGAAGGAATCTTACCATACTTTTGAAAAACTTAATAGTATCATGTATTGATCATAACTTGCTCACAGATTCACAACTTCTTAATTATTTCATTTTTATTTATTTCAGAAGTTCTTGAAAAGAAGATCAAGTCAAAAGTGAATCAGCTTGCCCTTGGGCAGCACCAGAGCCATGAGCAGTAATGCAGCAGACCTCACCACTGGTTTCATCGCTTCTATTGCAGCCATCGTTTTGTTCGGCTCAAACTTTGTACCGCTTAAAAAATATGAGACTGGCGATGGTAATTATGTTTTCTTCATTGTTAACCTTAAGTTCATTTTAGATGTGAAGTTCACTGTTTAGGTCTTCTTTAAATGATGACTTTAAAAATGAATTTTGCTGTGCCAGATGCCAAGTGAGTAGAGCTTAAAGCAGTTGATAATGCCCATGCCAGATTATCTAAGTGCTAGTCAGTATAGGATAACCTTAATATTCTGTTTCATGGTAAAGCTAGGATGAAGGAAGCTTTTTAGCCATACCTGCTATGTTTATGGGCTTCCCTGGTGGCTCAGCAGTAAAGAATCCACCTGCCAAGGCAGGAGATGCAGATTCGACCCCTGGTCCGAGAAAATTCACTGAAGAAGGAAATGGCAACCCACTGCAGTCTTCTTGCCTGGAGAATCCTGTGGACAGAGGAGCCGAACAGCTACAGCAACAAAAGTTATGTTTACAAAGGAAGTTAGTCAGTCCTGTAATAATACTTGCTTTTTAAAACCCAACACATGATATAAAAGGAAGCAATTTGCTCATAACACAAATTTTGTGCTTGCTCATACACAATTTTGACTGACAAACCTTATGTGAACATAGAAAACTGCACCCAGATGGATAAAGGTGCATAGCAATGCACAAAATGTGCTCACACCCTCTGCCCCAAACTACCACACCCATCCACATCTGGTGTTCAAACCTTCCCAACCTTTGCAGTAATTCATGGGTTACCACACTTTTCACACTCATCTGCTTAAGTAAACTTCATATCTTTTACAAGGTAAAGTGCCATATTTATTACAGAATTTGTGAATTTCTTAACCACTTAACCAGTATAAAGCTGTACTACCATTTTTGTTAGGCTTTCTTTTTAAAAAAATAATTTATCTATTTATTTTTGACAACACTGGGTCTTTGCTGCTGGGTGGGTTTTTCTATAGTTGCAGCAGCAAGAGCTACTCCTTGCTGTGGTGCAAGCGCTTCTCATTGCAGTGTTCTCCTTTTGTGGAGCACAGGCTTCAGGGTGTGCAGCCTTCAGTATTTGCAGCTTTTGGGCTCTAGAGCACGGTCTCAATAGTTGTGGCTGCTGCTGCTGCTAAGTCGCGTCAGTCGTGTCTGACTCTGTGCGACCCCATAGACGGCAGCCCAGCAGGCTCCCCATCCCTGGGATTCTCCAGGCAAGAACACTGGAGTGTGTTGCCATTTCCTTCTCCAATGCATGAAAGTGAAAAATGAAAGTGAAGTCGTTCAGTCATGTCCGACTCTTAGCGACCCCATGGACTGCAGCCTACCAGGCTCCTCCATCCATGGGATTTTCCAGGCAAGAGTACTGGAGTGGGTTGCCATTGCCTTCTCCGCAATAGCTGTGGAACACGGGCTAAATTGCTCCAAAGCATGTGGGGTCTTCCTGGACCAGGGATCAAACCTGTATCTCTTGCGTTGGCAGGCAGATTCTTTAGCACTGAACCATCAGGGAAGCCTTCCTATCTTTTTTAATACCTTTTTTAATGACGTTTTCAAGTGTTGTGTCCTTAGTCCCATTTCCCTCATGAGCTCTGTGGGTTTTATCACATTATTTTACCTAGTGCAGTGATTTTTGAAACATACACATCACATATTCATAGAATTGACTGTAATGTGAGTTGAAGAAAGGAGAAGTAATAGTTGTTTCTATCCACTTGCTTTTCCTGTTAAAGTCAGGAAAAGGAATAGAGATGTTATGGTGAAAGTCTGGTGAGAAGCATTGTGTTATCACCCCAATTTCTTATGTCTTTATACTACCTGGACAATAGAGTCGCAGATCCTTTCCTTCCATAGCCTTTCTTCTTTTTCCCAGTGGAGTCAGAACAGGAATGAAAAGTACTAAAAGAAGAACAAAAAAGATGCTAAAGGGTAGAGGACCTGGCTTTCGGGGTTTTACAAGAACCATGTGATCCTGGGAAGCCTGATCAGCTCATTTGTTCTCAGTTTCTCATTTGTAAAATGAAGGGCTTGTAAAATGAAGTTCCCTTTCATCTCTGTGTTCCTAATTTTAGAGGTTAACAGATGTTTTTCTCTCCTCCACCATGAGATTGAGTAGCAATAAGCAAAAATCTTCCAATAGAGTCTAAAGTGCTATAAATAACGTTGAATTATAACAACCTTAGTGTTTCTTCCAAGGTTGATGTTTCTTTGTCCTTTTAATCCCTGAACCTTCTTTCTGAGCCTCAGAAAGGTACGGATATACCCCATATCACCACATGGCCTTCCAGTAACTGGCAGATAGCAGCCGAGAGCATAGGAAGGGGAGTAGAAAGGCTAATTCTCAGGTCTGGAATGTCTGCCTTATCACAGACACTCAACTCCAAGTGCATGGATCCTATACGTGGCCATAAAGGACTTTATGTTTATCTCAGAGTGACTCATATGATCTCCAAAGGTTCAAATTACTACTGTGCTATTCTGAAATTCTTAATGCCATTCTCTTTGGTCAGGAATGGCACTAAGTATGACATCTGAATAAAAATATATTGACTTGGTCCTGCCCTTACTCTTTGGCAGAAAATTCTTGATCCCTGTTAAGCAGGAATGCATAATGTAGAACAAGCTTTGGAGCCAAGTAAGGAATTGTAGTTTTACAAACTGTTAGCTATTTGGACAAGTTGCTTCATCTCAGATTTGTTTTCTCTGTCTTTGAACTAGGGTTAATTATGATGCGTAGTAGTTACAGGTGTTATAATAGAGGTGTAAAGCATCTGGAATATAGGTTTTCAATAAATTGTGACTGTTATTATAACATCTCATTGATATTCCTAAGCACTAATTTTCTTATATGGGGTTGAGCCCCTGACACTGATTTTTTTTATTTCTAGGAATGTTTCTCCAGTGGGTACTTTGTGCTGCCATATGGTTGGTTGCCTTGGTGGTAAATCTGATACTACATTGCCCTAAATTTTGGCCTTTTGCAATGGTTGGGGGCTGCATTTGGGCAACAGGTAGTGTATAATATAACTTATCCTTTAATCATTTGATACTATGATCATAATAGAAGGAAATGTTGATAGATACTAGAAATTAATGATTTCATTTCTTTCATTTATATGCTCCATAAATATTTTTGGTTCGTGTTTTTGACTCAGATATTTTCCTGACTCTTTCCTTTTAATGATTTCTTTCTTGTTCCTGCTAGAAAATTATTATAGCAAAATTATTATACTTATATTATTATATAAATTATTATAGGAAAAATGTTTCACTTGCTATTTGTTCAAGTATAAGTGCTCTGCCCTTTCTCTAGCATGTTTATCAAAAAATACTTATTAAATAATCCTATCTACTAATAGCATTTTTAGGACTTGTGCTTAGAAGTAGACAAATACAAACACAGTATCATTTCAAAAGCACTGGCAGAAAAACAAAAACAAACAAAAATCTTCCTTCTGTTGCCTTACCACTATTGCCTGAAATTTTATAGCTAGAGTTTATGCCTTTGCTTGGCCTATCAGGAATATTTTTCTTCTATTAATATAACCCTGGGGGAGTTTTCTTTTCTTTAACAAAGAAAATCAAGGATCTCTAGAGGTAATTTGATTAAAAGCAAATAGATGTTTAAATGTTAAAAATTTATTGGGCACCTACTTAATTTGAATCTCTACAGAATTAAGTGATTTAGTGAAGATGATGAGTTGGAGGACAAAAGAGTTAAATTTGCACTAGAGTTGTAATTATTGTACCTCATGTATACTTTAGTATGATTGTGATCATCATTTTGAATAGGAGAGGGGAACAGAGAGACCAGTCATTCATCCTGCAGATCTTGACAACCACTGCAGTATTTATATTCACACAGCTGTTCACACTAGGAGTTGGTTGTTGTTGTTCAGTTGTGTCTGACTGTTTGCGACCCATGGACTGCAGCATGCCAGGCTTCCCTGTCCTTCACTATCTCCTGGAGTTTACACAAACTCATGTCCATTGAGTCGGTGATGCCATCCAACTATCTCATCCTCTGTTGTCCCCTTCTTCTCCTGCCTTCAATCTTTCCCAGCATCAGGGTCTTTTCTAATGAATCAGGCTCTTAGCATCAGGTGGCCAAAGTATTGGAGCTTCAGCATCAGTCCTTCCAATGGCTATTCAGAACTGATTTCCTTTAGGATGGACTGGTTTGATCTCCTTGCAGTCCAGGGAACTGTCAAGGGTCTTCTCCAATACCACAGTTCAAAAGCATCAGTCCTTTGGCCCTCAGGCTTCTTTATGGCCCAAGGAGTTGATGGGAAAAGTTTAATTTGAGAACTGCTGCAGACTGGGATGATGTGGGTCACAGTATTTTTCTTTGGTTGCTAAATTGTGTCTGACTCTTTGGGACCCCATGAACTTCAGCCCACCAGGCTCCTGTGTCTTCCACTATCTCCTGGAGTTTGCTCAGATTCATGTCAATTGATGCAGTGATGCTATCTAACCATCTCACAGTGTAGGGCACAGTAGCTGACTGGATATGGTTAGTAGAGGAAGGGGAAGAGTTAACGGTGATATAGGGATTTTATTGTAGGTGATTAGGAGAGTGACAGTATCATTGAAATGGATGAGGAGAAAAGGGAAAAGAACATGGATGAAAGGGAAAATGATGACTTCAGCTTGGAACCTTTTTAGTTTAAAGTTCCTAATATTCCCACAATGGGGGACATCTGGTCAGTAATCTCTTATTGGCAGTAAAGCTCTGGAGAAGGTCCAGGCTAGTGCTGGAAGCATGTGTCTCTAGCTGATAGCTGAAATCACGAAACTAGTCAAGTGCCCAAAGAATATAGCAAGAGGAGGAGTGCATTTTAGGGATAATTTTTAGAGGGTGCCTCTATCCAGATGGTATGATGAGAAAGAACAGCCAAAGAATGAGAGAAACAGGAGGGAAGCTGATGATGAAGGCATCTTGAAAACCAAGAGAGAAAACCTTTCAAGAGAATATTGACTGAGTCAGATAGCAGGTCAGGAACTGAAAAAAAAAAAAAAAATGACCATGAATTTGGTCTTGAGTGACCCTCAAGAGCACAAAGCACTGGGTGGGGCAATCCAAAAGACAAGTAAATGAGCATGAGAGAGCAAAGTCTGGGGCCATATTGAGCCAAGGGCATCTGCCAATGGTTGGTCTAGGTCCAGTCTAAGAGGATGGTCACCATTAATTTTATCATTGGCCAACTTCTGCAAAATAGTCATAATGGAGACCTGCACTAAAGATGAAGAACATTGGTACAGTTAGGCAAAGAGCTAATTTAACATTTGCTTTGTAGGATTTTGCCATAAACCTGGCTCTTTTAGCAATCATAATCATGAGGTTAATGCCAAACATTGGTTGTTTTATTTTTAAAATGAGGAATTAGGCTTTACTAAGTTTGTCCAAATCCCATAAGCTTCATCTGAAATTAAAACTAATTTAATTTACAAATAGATTTTCTGTATTGAAAAATAACACCTTTCTTCTGTATATTTCACCTACAGGTAACATAGCTGTTGTCCCAATTATCAAAACCATTGGTTTGGGCCTTGGAATCTTAATCTGGGGATCATTTAATGCCTTAACTGGATGGGCAAGCTCAAGGTAACACAAAACAGGGTGTTTTCAACTCAGATTCTCTTCACTCACATTCTGTGTAAGGCAAACGCTGATTCCTGCCCTCACAAAGGTCACTTCTTGTAAGACGTACACGTAACATGTGCTATGTTGAATTATTTGCCTTAATTCTAAAGAAGTGATCTAACACGCCAATCAAGATAAATAATTTTCTTTAGAGAATGAAATAAGGAGAGAGAAAGGGCATTGATATTTATTTTCCTTTTCTGAGTGTGACTGTTTTGTTTCACATGTTGTACACATAATCATTCTAATCTTATTTCCACAAACAAATGAGGTAGGTGCTGTCTTAGAAGACAACTGACACACAAAAAGATGAGTGACTTGTTGAAGGTCACGGAGCTGATGAGCCGAGTTCAAACCCAGGTCTAATAGTTCTAGAGCCTATATTCTTCCCTGTAGGGTCTGAGCCAGGGTCAGCAAATCATTGCCCAGCTTCTACTTTGTAAATAAAATATTATTGGCACACAACCAAACACATCCGTTTTAGGAACATTTACAGCATGGCTGTTTTTACCCCATAAAGGCAGGGGTGAGCAGTTACCAGAGGCCATCCAGTCCACAAAGCCTAAAATATCTACTCTCTTGCCCTTTATGGGAAAGTTAGCCAACTCCTCAGCTCTAGAGTTGAGCTGTCAGGTGGGGTTGCCACAAAACATGTGGCTGTGTATATTTAAATTCATTAAAATGTGATAAAATTAAGCATTCAGTTCCTCGGTGGTACTGGCCACATCTCAAGTGCTCCATCACTGTATCTGGTTAGAAGCTGCCCTGTGCAACCATGGAACAGCCATGGAACATTAGAGAAGTCCTGTTGGACTGTGCCACCCTCTGTCAGCATTAAGATGAATATTCCAGTTGAGTTTGGGATGATAAATGGAAGGAGGATTTTATTCTAACCTTACTTTTCCAGCTCCTCTTCCTACTCAAAGCACTACAGCAACCTCAGTTATAATGAAGCAAACTAACCTCCAAGACATTCTTTCCTGTCCTTTCTCCACCCCCAGTCTGCCTTTTACAAGTGCTGTTTTCTTCTTCTTGCCTCCATTTTTCCTCATCCTTGGATGGTTCACAGTGATTATTGGTAATGGTCACTGCAAGATCAAGGGATTAAAAACAGAATTTAAAGCGATGCCAAAGAGTAGAGATCTTTAACCAAATAGTCACTGAAGTTTATTTCAAATTCTATACAAAATTGCAGTCAATTTATCAGCATTCACTTAGCCACTTAACCTATTTTTTCTTCTTTATTTCTTAGTCTTAAAGTGAAAGGGAGTTTTCTTTTAGACAAGTACTTTTACATATACTGACTCATTAAATCTTCATAAGAAACTTGTATATTAGGTATAATTATAGATATAATTATCCCCATTTTAAACATGAGAAGTTGAGACACAGTAAAGGTAGTTAACTTATCCAAGTCACAGTTAATAAATCATGGACCTAGGGTTTGAATCAGGAATCTGATCTTGAGTCCATGGCCTTAAACAGCGTGATGCACACATATTCAAAAATATGCTTTTTTTTTACAATTTATTTATTTATTTTATTGGAATATAGTTGTTTCATTATGTTGTGTTAGTTAAGTGAATCAGTTATACATACACATATATCCACTTTTTTTAAGATCGTTTTCCCATATACGTTATTATAAAGCACTGAGTAGAGTTCCCTGTGCTGTATACAGTAGGTTCTCATTAGTTACCTGTGTTATACCTAGTAGTTATATATATGTCAGTCCCAGTCTCCCAATTCATCCCACCCCGCTTCCACCCCTTGGTGTCCATATGTTTGTTCTCTACACCTGTGTCTCTATTTCTGCTTTGCAAATAAGTTCATCTGTATTGTTTCTCTAGATTCCACATATGCATTAATATGTAAATTTTATGGTATATTACCTTCTGACTTACTTTACTCCGTATGACAGTCTCTAGGTCCATCCATGTCTCTGTGCAAACAGTGCAACATCGACTTTGATGTGACTTTCTCCATTTCCAGGTTTGGCTGGTTTGGAATGGATGCAGAAGAAGTGGCAAAACCAGTGCTCAATTATATTGGAGCTGGGCTGTCTGTAGTAAGGTACATGGCCATTTATAATCATTTAATTCTTCTTCCCAACATCAAAAACCATTTTTAAAGATCCTGATGTGTTTACATTGTTTTACATCCACATCTCATCAATCAGCATGATTTTTGCCTCAGATCCTTCATTTACATTGACAGCCATGATGACTTCAGAGGATACAAAATGCCAGCTCTGGGGTCCGGAGCCCCAGCTTCACAGCTAGAAAGCTCTGAGACCCCGGGAAACTGTTCAGCTGTTGTCAAGCTCACTTTCATTATCTGTAATATTCAGAAAGTCCTAAAACATGGCTCATAAATGAGGATCAAATGGCCGTTAAAGTATTGAGTTGGCCAAAAAGTTCATTCGAATTTTTCTGTATGCGCTTATGGGAAAACCCAAATGAACTTTTAAGCCAACCCCATATTTTGCAAACTAGAAAATCCTATACGAATCAGCGTTGTGCTGGCTTCCTGTGGTTCTGAAATAGCTACTGGCATGCTCTTCTCATTTCTTACGGATTCTTTGCCACTCGGTTTCTGCTTTCCCATGGCCTCACTCCCGTCTCCTCAGCCTGCTCAGTTAAGCACACTCTCACCTGTGACAACACACACTTCTGTAGCTGCCTCTTTGGGGATCTAGTTATAGTCACTGCATGAACGAGGGTGAAAGTGACTCTGAGTCTCTGCATGGCAGCGTTCAGTCCATAAAAGTCATTGCTGAATTAGGTCACCTTTGATTCACTCCCTTCTCCTCTCTAGACTCTGTCTATATTTCCTGTCAGCACCTCACATAATGGATAACACTGCCTGCGAAGATTTTAGTACTTTTTTATTCTTCAGGGAAAAAACACTATATTTCTCTTCCTCCTGTGGTGATGACTTTTCCCCAGTCACATTCAGGAACAATCTCTTTGTCACTGAAATGTTGCCTTCGAGAGTGGTTCCAGGCCAATCAGAGAGGAAATAATATAGATTATTCTACAATAGCAGATTCTTGACATTTTTGGTTAGAGGCAATTTTGTGCCTTGTGTACAATTCACATAGCATTCGAGCTTTGAATAGCTTTCTCAAAAACCATTTTTTACTCCCTAGAATTGGAATGTGGCATGCGATTATCTTGACTTAATGGTAATTTAAGACCAATTTACCCAGTCCATCAGACATTGTTTCTTTTCCATATTCCTTCTTCTTTAGAAAGTGTACATTCTTTGAAATGACAGATTATTCATGATTTACCACTTCCACCTGTGTGACCTTAATTTCCCTAAATCTTGGTTTCTTTGTCTGGGGATAAAGTGTGGATAATAATTGCACCAGCCTTATATGACATTTTGAGCATTAAATGAAATAAAATATGTTAGACACGTAGCTAAGACTCTATATGTTGGATAAGTTTAATTACAGTAGTCATTCTTTTGTTAGTAACTGTTCCATGCTCAGTTACTCTTTCCTCTTTGGACCTGTGGTGTCCATCCCTGCAATCAGCTAGTCAGAGTGCCTGGGGAGTCTCCCAGTTTGGCCTGAAGCTTGATCTGAGACAGGGAGATGCAATGGTCTCTGCTTGTGGTGCATCCTGGCTCTCTTTTGTTGACCTAAAATAAATACTACACGGCCAGATAGTCCCCAGCCAAAATGGGTTTATTCGGGATCAACAGAGAATTGCCATTCGGGGTCTGCGGCCATGACAAGCCAGTACCAGTCTCCCACAGCAAAGGGAGGAGAACTCTATAGAGGGGAGAAGGAAGCTGGGAAGGCTACAGTAAGCAAGGAGTGCATGGATTTTCCCTGACTGAGTCCTGGACAGGAAGGAAGAGGCACCTTTTTCTTTTTGTTGGCTCTACCATCCTCACAGGGTGTGAGAAATTTCCTTTCCCTCTGTTTAAATAAAGGTTCTGTTTATTAAAAAATTTTATGCTTTCCTAAGAGAAATTTATAAATTAGTTTATTCTGAGTGGAATTCACTGAAATACCTTGGAGTCTCATGGTCAGTAAAAGGAAACGTGACATATGGTCATCTTGGTTTAAGATGTTGCTTTCTTTTTAAAATTGCAGTGATTGCTTCAGTCCTCCTGACCATCATGTCTAAACGGTTGCTTAGGCCATGTCTAACATTACGTTTCTCCTACATGATATCTATTGTAAGGATCAGTCACTTTCCACATTAGGACCACTCCAGGCATCCTAAGCAGCAGAGGATTTAACAGAGGAAATTGTTGACCAAAGTGTTACAAGGACCAAAGGAGCAAAGGGAAGGAAAGTGGCCTCACCAGAAACCCCAGAGCCCCTGTTCCTGCTGGCTCTGGGGACAGACTCCCTGCCCTGAGCTACCGCCGCCATTGGAGCCCCCACGAAGGCAATATAGCGCCTCCCTACCTTTGCCTTATTCATGTGTCTCCTGCTGGCAAAGCCAAAATGAAGCACAGTTTGGGAAAACATAGTTTTCAGTCTTCTGGGCTCCATGGTTCAGGATAGAAGTAGAACTGATGCCAAGAAACAAAGTTCAAGACACTCTCTTAGACATGCTTTAGTGAAGATCCTGGAGTCAGAATTCATAAAAAGACAGAGTTCCTTTTCAGTTAAAAGCAGGCTCTGGATTATCCTTGAATCTGTCTCCATTCTTTACTTTCTTGTTTTCCCTGGAGAATGGCACTGTGAAGAAACCCAGGTCTTGGACTCCAGCCGTTACCTTTCTTCAGAGCCATGGTCCTTACATGGAACTGTGGAGCAGGCTAGTCATGTTAAGGTAGGTGCTCTCCAGGCACCTCCTACTCCATTTCAGGTGGGGTTACCTGTGGAAGGGAACCCTGCCAGGTCAGGAACAAGGCCAAAACTGTGCAAACCCTGGGCTGTTGGTTCCTTTCTCTTTGCCTTCAACATTTTCAATCAGAATTACTTTTCTTAGGGCTTCCCTGGTGGTCCAGTGGTTAACACTCTGTTCTTTCAATGCAGGGCACACAGGTTCAGTCCCTGGTCAGGGAGCTAAGATTCCCACATCATGTATGTCCAAATAAATTAATTAATTTAAAAAGTACTATTTTTAAAAAAATGAATACTTTTCTTACTTTAGCCTTCCCTGAAAACTGATTTCTCTTCTTGCATTTCATCTCTGCGTGGAAGATATTAGTCACAGTCATCCAAATTCAGAAACTCAGGCTTCTTATTTTTTTTTTCCTTTATAACCCCCCATATCTAATTCTGTAAAATTCTTTTTGAATGTTTCACAAGTTCCTCCCCTCCTTTGCCTTGGCCCCTGTCTATCTACTCACCTGTAAACAGTTGTAAAAATCTCACATCTCATTTCCCTAGTTCTGTTCTTTACTTTGTCAGAATGACTTGCTTGTATCTGCTCTCAAATCAGGACATCACTCGTCTATTTAAGAACCTCTGAAGGCTCACCACTGGATTCAAAATAAATCTGTCTCCTTAGTCTGGCATGTCCCTCATAGTTACAGATCTAGTGCTTCTTCCTAGCATGGTTTCTCCTGGGTTGTCACCTCATTGACCTGGAATTATTTATCACCGCGTATCTAGCACTTCCCTCAGCCCCAAAAGCCCTTTCCTCTGCTTCGAGGGCCACCCTGAAATTTCAGGTAAGATTTCCCATCTGATGATGTTTTCTTCTTCCTAAATTCCTACTGTATTTTGCACTTCCTCTATTGATATTATCCACATCCCCCAGGTCTGTTTTGTGTTATTCACACAACTATCTTTATCCTTAAACCATGGGATCCTAAAGGACAAAGTCTCCTCTTTGGATACCATGTCCCTCACCATCACTCTCAGACAGTGCTTGACTCAGAATAAACACTTGTTGAAATCAGTTGTCAGTGTAAACACACACGCACATCAGTTTTCCTAATAGAAAGTTGCAGATCTAGGGAAATTGAAAGGTGGACAATGTAGAAAAGCACCCTTGCCTGTAATATAATTAATTTTTTTTCTTTTTCTTTTTTTGCTTCCCATGCTTTTGACAAGATTTCTAGACTTTCTCATGGAACTTTGTGTTTGACAAACTGCACCAAGTTCTTTGCATCTATAACCCAGAAGACCATGTGATCTATTTACCTTTATGTTCATATTAATATATTGACATATATGATATGTCTCATTAGCTGGCCCTAACTTAGTGCCACCACATCCTCTCTTGACCTGACTTAGCTGGGATTCTTCTTTCTGACTTACCCATTTTGTGTCTAGTCACACAGGCTCAGATGACTTAGTCTTGATTTCTTTCATATGCTCAGCACCCTTCTCTTCCATCCAGTTTATAGCTAAGGTTCTCAACTGATTAACATATTTTGAGCTTTTATCATGTGCCAAAAAGTACCTTGAGAATTTTGTGATCATTTTTTTGAATTGTTTTTCATTATTAAAGACTATAATTGTACACTATGAGAAGTATAGACCAAAACATAATTATCGGAGGACAGTTGCTCATCACAGCTCTCTAAAGCGGGTCTCTCCCCATTTTTTAGATGAAAACAGTTGAAGGTCAGCGAGGTTAACTGATTTGTTGGAAAGTCGTACAGGTGTTTGAAGAAGCGTTCAAGGACTTTTCTCTGGATCCTTCAAGTATTTTTTTTAATGTTAGCTCATATCTTTATTAACCAATATACAATTACTTGTTTTCTGGTTTGTTGAAACAATAGGTCAGACAACATTTGCCACAATAATGTCTGCCAAAATGACTAGCCATAAAAATTCCAGCACCACATTCATCTGAGGGACACTCCCAGTGAAGGCGATTGATTTTGCCATTCTCATCTACCTTATAGTATTTCAGAACAGCCAGCTTAACCTTCTTTCTCTTATGCTTGTTCTTCTTGGGAGCGGTGTAAGACTTCTTCCTTTTCTTAGCACCACCACAAAGTCTCAACACAAGATGAAGAGTGGACTCCTTTTGAATGTTGTAGTCAGACAGAGTACATCCATCTTTCAGTTGCTTGCCAGCAAAGATCAGTCTTTGCTGGTCAGGAGGAATTCCTTCCTTATCCTGGACCTTGACCTTTACATTTTCTATGGTATGTGAGGGCTCGACCTGAGAGTGATGGTCTTCCCCATCAGGGTCTCCACGAAAATCTGCACCTTGGCGGTGGTTCCACCACAGATGGCGGATCCGAAGCTCCTTCAAGTATTTCTAAAATATCATTCTCTGTTGTTATTAGAAAACAGACTGGTCTATACAAAGTAGAAAGTTTTCATGGTAATTTTGAGGAGAAAATGCAAAGGTAGTGTCTAACATTAGCTTTGCGAATTAATGTATATATGAGCACACACATTTACATATTTAACAATTAAGATAGGCAAGTACTTTGAGGACCTTGAAAGAGATAGAAAATGTGGTTCCTATTCAATTTTCTAAAATTGGAACATCTTTAGAGAAAAAAGATTGCATGGAAAATGGTCTGGATTGTGTGATGACGGTTCTCAGTGTTGCAGGAATTCAGAAAAGAGGAGGATTTGGGGAGGATTGGCCTGGGGAGAGCTCCCATCTCACAGTCAGTAGTCACCTCTTCTGTAGTTTGAATAAGAGGTGAAAATATGGTATGCCCAGCTAAGGAAGGCTGGCAAGCAAGACATGAAAGCTTGGAGCAGAGGCTGGTCAGAGAAAGAAGTCCATGGGGGAGTTATGTTCAGGAAGGTTGAGTGTGGCATGAATTAGAGAGCAGTAAAAGGAGGACTTCCCAGGCAGTTCATTGGTTAAGAATCTGCTTGCCAGTGCAAGGGACAAGATTCCATCTATGCTCTGGGAAGATCCTACATGCCAGAGGGCAAATAAGCCTATGCGTCAAAACTACTGAAGCCCATGTACCTAGAGCCTGTGCTCTGCAACAAGAGAAGCCACTGCGATGAGAAACCCACGCAGCACAACTAGCGAGAGTATCTCTCACTTGCCACAATAAGAGAAAGCCCACACACAACAAAGACCCAGCACAGCCAAAGATAAATAAATAAATATATTTTTAAAAAATCAAAAGGAAACTTGAATTTCCTATGGGATGGAGTATGGAGCCGGTTAAGTGTATAAAGCAAACAAGAGACTGAAGTAAGGAAACCACTAGACATTTTTAATTTTTATACAAATGATAGCATGTCTGGGTGCCCACGTCTGCCCCCAGCTGTCTATACTATTTTAGTCTCATGTGTGCATTGAAAACTTCTTATATTGCTTTCACTTTTGAGCCATGCAAATGTTTTAAAAAAAGAAAGCAAAAGAATACTAGAGTTGTAACTTTCCTTCAGTTAATTAAGTAACACATTTTAACATTTCTGGATAGTTTTTAAAAGTCAAAGTCATTGAGGTATTTATTACAAAGATGCTGGACATGAATAGTTAGTAAATTAGGAGAGAGAGTTTCAAGGGCAAAAGAAATCATTAGGTTTACATGTGTCTTTATCTCTTAAATAGTCTGGAGGTCTTTCCATATCAGAACATAGAGGGTATCCTCGTTCCTTTTTTATGGCTGTGTTTTATTCCATCACATGACCATGAAGATCAGCTCACCTGAGTGTGGCTGTGCCTGTGTGATAGGGCCTGGAGCAGCATTGGTAAGGGCAGGAGTGGACGCACCTGTGCCCTTGGTTCATGGCCCCAGAGTCTGCTCCCTAGGGGTCACACAGTCTGCATTCATATCAGTGGTGCTTTTCTCCTCCAGGTTGTTCAAGCATGTTAAGCTTTTGGGGCTTTGTCAATAGAATAGGTGAGACATACATTTCAATGTAGTTTTCATTTGTATTTTTCTTACCATGTAATTCCAGCACTAAGCAGGAATAAAAAGAAGGATGGGGTCATTGACTGAAACAAGAAAACTGGGAGAAAGAGCTGATTTTGGAGGGAAGCTTATGAATTCAGCTTTTAAACTGTTGACATTAAGGTTGAGGAGAGACATCAAAGAGAATGTCAGTGCTGGAGAAATGGCAGGATCTCTGCAAAGGCAGTTTGGAAGCAATACCATTAGGTCTTCATTTTAGCTCTGTTTTCCCTTAAAATGCAGGCATCTTAATGTGAACCAGGGTTATGATAAATGTCACTAAAATTTGTTTTCTTTACAGTGCTTTCATATTTTTGTTCATCAAAAGTGAAATACCAAATAACACATATTCTGTGGACACCACACCACTGATATCAGAGCATGTGAGTACAGAATGAGAACCACCTTGATCTGAAACATGAAATTAGGATAAAAGGAAACTGCACAGATTTGAACTCAGATGAGAGGATGGTGGGGCATGTTGTTAAATCAAGGCTATCTGAAATATCTTAGCGCATTTATCATGGGTAGGTTTATGTAGCAGTCAATCTGTATTTCCACAGTAAAATTTCTCAACGAATACAGAGGTCTAGTTGTTTTTATTAATGGTAGATTCCTAGTAGATGTTCATACAAGCCCATATTTTGTAATAACTTAAGGATGTCTTGGTACAGCAATTCTAAATACTACAGAGGAGGATGAAAATTACCTGGAAAGGAGGAGGGAGGAGGTTTTAATAACTCTAGGGAGGGCAGCAGGTAACCGATCAGAGGAAGTTAATGAAAAGGTAAATCAGGTCATATGAATATAGGAATTAGACTTGGATTTCTTTTCATTTTTCTGCCCTATCTCTTCCACTCAAAGGTGAAGACAGGAACTATGTAAGGAGTCTGTGTTTTAACCTTAAAGAAGCTAAATGAGTCTGAACATAGCAAACTTAGATTAAGCAGGGACAGTCTTTCCGAGACAGCCCACACAGTACCAGTCCCAGTGGTTCCACCCTACAGAAGCGATTTCGGGGCAAACCCCCATGGCCATGAGCACACACTCCTGTCCTCCTATGGCACGTATCTTGTCCACCTCCCAGGGCCCAGTGCTAGCAAGCTGGCCTCAATCCCACATCCCACCCCCACATTCAGGCAATGCCCCCCTGGAAGGCACAGCCTCTACACCTTACTTCAAAATTAATCTTTCTCCCCCCTTTTATCTTTCCCATATCAAAACTCTTCTCAGCTAAGGTGACGGAAACCTTAGTTAAATTGACATTAAGTATGTTAGTCATTCAGTCGTGTCTGACTCTTTGTGACCACATGGACTGTGGCCCCCACCAGGCTCTTCTGTCCATGGGATTCTCCAGGCAAGAATACTGGAGTGGGTTGCCATTTCCTTCTCCAGGGGATCTTCCCAACCCAGGGATCGAACCTGGGTCTCCTGCATTACAGGCAGATTCTTTACCATCTGAGTCACCAGGGGAGTCAAGTTAAATAGTAAGTAGCTTAGGTGTAAGAGGAAAGAGATGTATTCATCCACGGGCATCTCTAATCAGGGAACTCTTTAGAGAGGATGGAGAAGTGAGATGGGGAGAAGGTGTCTGGTGTCCCTGTCTAGTGTTCCAGATACCTCCTAACCAACCTCCCTTCAAACAATGGAGGAGGGGAAGAAATAAATGCAACCTGGGGAAAGCTACATAGGAGTCTAATTGCCTTAGAGTTTTCCATCAAGCTGGCAGTAGGTAAGCCAACTAAGATTAAAGTTGCATAAAGTGTTGATTATGATGCAGCCATACATCCAGAGGTCCTCATGGGGGAAAAAAGCATCATTGTCAGAAGAAAGCTTGACCTAGCACATAACAAAGAATTCAATTCTAATTTCTCATCTCTTACTATTAGGAGTATAGCATCAAGGAAACCTCAGCTAAGAAACAAAGATGATTACTTTGATAGAAATATTATGAGCTTGGGCAAAATTTTTCCTAAGTTAGAATATGAGCTAATCTTAAAACAAGGCTGGAAATGTTTAAGCAACCAATTTAGTTTTTAAAAATCTGGATAAAAATATGCCTGTTGATCTTAAGTACTCCATAGTAGAAGACTCTTAAGTTCTAATTTCTTGACAGATTATTCAGTTCAGTTCAGTTCAGTTGAGTTGCTCAGTTGTGTCCGACTCTTTGCGACCCCATGAATTGCAGCACGCCAGGTCTCCCTGTCCATCACCAACTCCCAGAGTTTACCCAAACTCATGTCCATCGAGTCGGTGATGCCATCCAGCCATCTCATCCTCTGACAGATTATTAAAGTTTGCAAATAAAATGCAAGCACTAATAACCTCATTAGTTTTGATAGGTGTATCAAAGTAGCCATTTATTAAACTGTGAAAAACATTTTAAAAGAGACCAGACCATTCTGAGTAAAACAGAAACAGAATTGGAAACATGTGAGTCTAGTGATGACCACAGAATCAGAATGCAGGGTGGCATGGTTTTATTTTTTTTTAAAGTGTATCTGAGACAGAAGAGAAAAACACTGAAAATCTTGTCACCAGTGTGGCTATTAATTGAATGCTGTTTTTCTTTTGGTTTTTGCCAATGTTTTCACTAGGTGATTAACAAAACTCAAGATCCTGATCCTGACTGTTCCTGGGTGGATAAACTTTCTACAGCACAAAGCCGCTTAGTGTAAGAAGAGGTTCTGTTATTCTGTTTCATATATGGTTACAGCAAGGATAAGCAGAGTAGAGTTGTATCCATTTGAGCTCAAGATAAAAATGGTAACACAAGCTTTGACTTCTTAACTTCATGGTAGAGAGACTAAAATTCAGTCCCTTGCTGAATTTTACAGCACAGACGGCCTTGGTCTCAGTGTTTCAAGGAATTCCTAAGCCCCTGCAGTGTTTCTAGTCAATAAGTTGCTCACGGAAGCAATCTCATTTTGCAGGACTTTCATGCCTAAAGTAAAAGGAAAGATTAAAAAAAAAGCAAAGTAAAGGAAAAGTACAGGCCACAGAGTGTGACAACCAATATGCTCCCAGCAATCACTGTCGAATTAGGCAATCCACATCTCTAGCCAAGATGACCACTGTGCCCTAGGAATCCCTCCACTCATGCATCAGAGAGTTTTATAATCCTGAGGTATTTATTGTCAAGTATGGCAGAATATTTTGTGTCCATGTAGGTCCTAGTCCCCACCCCTGTGCTGTCTCTGTAAAGAGTGAGAGACTTAGGCTCAACAATAGCTTCTATATTTAGGGGTTTAGGGGGCTAGCAAAGAAATATGAGAATGATATGTTTTACGTATGAACCTTTATATGTTTATATAAGAAATATGAATACGTAGTAGTATGTAGCTTGCATTTTTCAATTGAGGGCTGTTTTAGACTTTATGTGGTGATACTTTAAGAACAGAAAGCATGTCCTCTGTTAGTATATACACTGTCTTCACAGTGGAAAGAAGCAGTGCTGGGCACATAATAGGTGCTCAAAAAATATTTGAATCAATTAAATGAATGAAAGAATGAACTAACCTATAGGCTTTGGAAGAAAGAAATATGTTATTTTTGCTTTGAAATAAAATAGATCTCTCCAACAAAACGTTCTTCATGAAGCATCACCTTCATTCAGGGAATATTTGTTAAGCGCTCTTTCAGTTGTCTCATTGGAGAGCCTAGTCCATTAGTCTGATCTGTTTGGGACCCTCCTCCAGGATTCGTGGTCTTTACCATGATGTAGAGGTTTCCATCATGAACAGAGTTTATTGGTCTTATGAGTACTTACAGTCTCATATTCCTCAAAGCACCACTAAAATGGACTTTAAGAATTTATTTTTAAGCTTAGAAAGGAATGGTTTTTGCCTAAAACTCTTTCCTGTTTCTTGCCATTCTCCTTTATGTTAAGCTAAAGGGACTGTTCTAAAATATTAATCATCTCCCACCAAAGTCAATGAAGACTGTTGCTTCATGCAGATATAGCCCAAGTATGAAGGTCCAACATGACTACTGCTTAAGGCAAAACATTTTCTTTTTACAAAAGTAATATTTTATCTGAAATATTCAAATTATTTTATTAAGGAATTTCCTGGCAGTCCATTGGTTAAGACTTGGAGCTTTTGCTGCTGTGGACCCAGGTTCAATTCCTGGTCTGGGGAACTAAGATTCTACAAGTCACCCAGGATGGTCCAACTTTTTGGGACCCCATGGACTGTAACCCTCCAGGTTCCTCTGTCCATGGGATTTCCCTGGCAAGAATATTGGAGTGGGTTGCCATTTCCTACTACAGGGGATCTTCCTGACTCAGGGATCGAACCCGAGTCTCCTGCACTGCAGGCAGATTCTTTACCTCCAAGCTACCAGTGAAGTCCTAATTTAGTTAGAGAGCCATGTTTTTTCATGTCACTTGTAGACGATGATGGCAATATTCTCACCTATGTAATGACAATTTATAATAATAATCCTTTACAGTGTCTGTAAATCATGTCCTTCCACCGTTAGATAGTGAAGGGCTGAAGCTGTGTCCCAGCAAGGTCCCTGGATGCTGCAGGGCATTCCTGGGACTTTTGCTCATCACCCCGATTGAGATAGATGGGTAATTGCTATGTGATGCCTTGTGATTTACATTTTGAAGCATGCTTTAGATATGATTCCATTTATGTGTGGCAGAAATATTGCTTTGGGCCAAGATGAATAGAAATGTATTTGTTTTTTAAGGGGCTGCAGTCTCGCAGTGATATCTGGAATTCTCTATGGATCTACATTTGTGCCCATCATTTACATCAAGGACCACAGCAAAAGAAATGATAGTATATATGCAGGGGCAAGCCAGAATGGTGAGAGGAAAAAGTCATTTTACTTCATAAGTGAACTCAATACCTGTGTTTCTACTTTAGACTATAAAAAGAAACAGACTGTGGTAGATATTGGTACATAGATTGGTTGATGGAAATACAATGAAAAATCAAGTTAAGAAGGGAAAAAAGGAAATTTTATCTCAGCCAAACTGAGCATTATAACCCGGGAGACCCACTCTCTGAAGCTCTGAGAACAATTCCACCTGTTAAAAGTTGAAGGCACTTTTGAGACAAAGGATGTACATCAAAATGACATACTGACATTTCACATAAAGTTCACCAAGGATACATAGTCTAGGGAAGCATAGTACAAAGTGAACAGCGAGTCACCATGACCCCCTGCAGAGCTGGGAAAGAATGTTACTCTTTTAAGAAGTTATTAATACATCACTAGCATGAGAAGAAAGAAAGAAATTGATCTTTATGGTCAAGCAAGTGCCCTCATCTTTGAGAAGCTCTGATTAAAGTAAAAGGCAGGTGCACACTTTGTGTTAGAGAGGGAGAAAGCCCAGACAGACACAGACAATTTTATGCTTAAGCTTTCTCATCCCGTCTTAAAGTATAAATTTCCTTTCATCAGATTTGATCTTACTTTGTCATTGTGAGTGGTGAATTAGAAGGGCGCTGGAAACTAAAAGAAATAAAGGACTATTTCAGTATTTTCATATGATCTTCAGCATACTAATGGAATCGATTTTAGTCAAGATTCATTTCAGCTACTTGTATCTTAACATATGGTTTCTGGATTTGCTGCAGGATTTGGAGGTTATTTTCCATTTTGATGATCTCTGGGAAAATGTGTGTTCGTCTCCTCTTTAAAAAAGAAGCTGAAGTGTAGCATACAGTGCTTTCAAATCAAGTAAAGGTCAAAATATAGCCTGCTTAGGATATTATTTTTCAAGCACAAAGTAGTACATTGAAAGACCCAATATAATGCTTGCAAATTGTCTCGGGTTCTAGTGATAGAATTCCTCTCTCAGACGTCACCTCCACACTGCGTGCAACAGCCTTCTACAGGCTCAGAAGGAGATGAGAGGGTCTAGTTCAGGATCCTGTGATTATATTGAAATGTGGCTCACATCTATGATGATAAAAGGAGATCATGGTTAAGTCAGTTCTACCTCAGTGGCATGGGAAATGAATGTCATCTGTGTTCAGATAAGGGAGAAGTTTGGAGGGCAAGTCATGAGGGGCAGATGGATGGAAAAACTGGGATCTGAACTCTAATTGAATGGATTGACTTTGAATAGACACCATGGTTTGTTTTTTCCCTTATATGTTCAGCCCCACAAACAGTTCCCAAAGTACTTTTATTACCTTCTGTGTTTTTTAAGATTTTATGCAAATATTTTTTGTATTTTTATTCTTTTTGTTTTAAAGGATAAATACTAATAAAAATAGAATCACTTAGGAAAAATTAAGAGGGAAGGGAAAATGAATGACCAAGTAAAATGGAACCATGAACGAGTCTTAAAAACTGCACCACACTCGTACACTTGCTAGTAATGAGTCATAAATTTGGCTCCAGGATTCTTACAGCCACAAAGGAAATCAGATCAGTCCCAGAATTCAGCAAACACAAGATAAAAACAACTGATTGTTCAGAAGCACAGTTGTTCTTGGTCCTGGAGCATAATGGACAATGTCCTTAACAATCTCTTCACATAAATAGTACTATCAGGTCTAAGGGATCTTTTTATGGCAACTCAAATGTAGTCTAATAGAAACATACTTTATTTTGATTCATTCAAAACTCATTCAAGGGGGCATAGTTTTTATTTCATTTATTTAATGATCATATAAACAGTATATGCTGTATCTTGGGCACTCTTCTAATTACAATAATAACTTGATTGGCCCTCATAGCAGCTTTACTGTTTGGGTACCATTATTATCCTGGTTTTACAATAAGATGAAACAGAGAGATATAAGTTAATTTACTCAAGTCTCCAAGTTAGCAAATGGTGGATTCAGGAGTCTCACCAGGTGGTCTGTGTTTCTGATCGCTAGGTTAAGCTGCCTTTTGTGATGGTCTTGGGACAGATGAGTTATGATATGACTCAGAAGAATAGACAAGCCCTTTGACTTTCAAGCTCTCCTCTCTAAGCATGGCTGCTCATCCTCTAGATTAAGTTTAAACACTGGGCCCAAAGTGACCTTCCCGGCCAAGAACCTGCTATACCCATCTCTATGGAAAAGGACCATCTGCTTTCCTCAGTGGAGTTGGGTTTCTCAGAATTTGGGCCACCATCTGTGTATTAACTTCACCATGTAATTAGTTTTATAACAAATACTTAAATCCCCTGGAATAACTTCCTGAATATCCTTCTGTATAGCTGCAACCTGGACACTGGTTTCCAGATTGATCAATGCAACCTATAAAATCAGCTCTGCCAAAGTTCTTTACATACTACCCCCTAAATACCATCTACTTGGAGATTTGCTAGTTTCTATAGCCATCAGTAGTATTAAGTCTGAATACCTGTTCTTAAAAAATGAGATATTAATGTTATATTCACATAATGTTTGTCATTTCTTACTTAGCTTTCCAAGACAATATAAAAGCCAGCCTTTTAGATTTCATTATAGTAACCAACTTCTTAATATTTTAAATATGTTAATTAAAATTCTCTATAAATAGCATGCAGAAAAATAGTATGATAAAATATAATGAATGCTTCCTTTACAGTTGAGGTTAATTTTGGTGAGCTTGTTTTATTCTTAGAACTCTAAATACATTTGAAATGACTAACATGATATGCTTGAGATTTTTATTATCTGTACTTCCAGATTTAGACTACGTTTTTGCGCACTTCAGTGGCATCTTCCTCACAAGTACAGTCTACTTTCTGGCCTACTGTGTAGCCATGAAAAATAATCCTAAACTACATCCTGAAGCAGTCTTGCCAGGTAAGAATCTTTACTACAGAAAAATCTTCCTACGCTTTGAATGCATCATTCCCTATTAATTTAGCTTGAATACTCGTCTTCTGGAAATGAAGCCATTCTGTGTGTGTGTGTGTGTGTGTGTGTGTGTTCCTTCCCTCAATTGCTCTGGTTCAGTTCACCACCAAATATGGAGGATTTAAAAACTATGAAACTGGATTTGAAATGCCAAGTCATCAATACTAAACCTAGAACTGGACCAGTGAATCTGAGATTGTTTCCTCCACTGAAATACCGTGTGTGATGAGCATGAGACTTTAGTATTTTTTCTTCAGTAAGGATACACATTAAAAGTCAGAGTGCTAGGGCTCTTTTATTCTTAAAGGTATCCACATATACAAATCTGCAGTCACTTGGGAAAATAAGCATTTTCTCCAAAAATTTAGGAGAAATTATTTCAGAGTTTAAAAAAGGTATGTCAAATGAACATGCTATTGGATTTAATCAGTTAGGCATTGTTGGTTTTATATGTATATATATATACACACATATATATATATACACACACACATATATATGATGAAGAATTATAATTTCTCATTTAGGTGTTTACTATAATTCAATTTGGAATATAGATCCACAAGTAAAATTTTTTAAAGAACAAAATAAAGCATATGCCAGAGATTCACTTTGAGTGCCTGATTCATTTAAGCCAAAGTACACCACTACACCATTGTACCATTTTATAGTACAGAATGTTTACTATACTTCAGACATTATAGTAATGGTATAATGTGTACTAGTAGATGTAAAAATGGTAGAATTCTTACTGAATGTCTAGCTAAAATACCCTGAAAATTTTAGCTAGTATCTTTATTCAAATTCCAGACTTTTTTCCCCCTAAGCTAAGTATCATTCTGAATTTCACATATTTTTATATTATCACTAGGGAAAACAAGTATTTTTTTCAAAAAAGTTAGGAGAAATTATTTCAGAGTGTAAAAAAAGTTATGTCAAATATACATGCTTTTGAATTTAATCTATTAGGCATTGATGGTAATGTATGTGTATATATATATATATATATATATATATATAGAACATGGATCTTCTGCATTTCAGGCAGATTCTTTACCATCTAAGCCACCAGGGAAGCCCATATATGCTCATATATGTACATATATACACACATACATATATATATACACACATATATAATGAGAAATTATATATAAGAATTATAAATAATATATAAATTATAAAAAGAAAGCTATATATAATTGTATATATATTGAACCCATGTCTCTTGCATTACAGGCAGATTCTTTACCATCTGAGCCACCAGAGAAGCCCATATAAGCCCATATATATGTATATATACTCAAACATATACAGTGAGAAATTATATATAGTAAGAATTATAAATACATAAATTATAAAAATTATATATAAATTCAATTTAAATTTGTTAAATATATTAAAAAATTCAATTTAAATATGTATTATGCATTAAAAGATTAAAATTAATATATTTTAAGTTAATTATAAAAATACATTGTATATAATTATAATTTCTCACTTAAGAATTCACTATAATTCAATATGGAATGTAGGTCCACAAGTAAAAATTTTTTAAAGAACAAAACAAAGCATGTATCAGAGATTCACTTTTGAGTGCTTGATTCATTTAAGCCAAAGAGTGCCACTACTCCACTATACAGTTTTAGAAGAATGGTAGAATATTTACTGAATGTCTAGCTAAAGTACCCTGAACATTTTAAGCTGGTATTTTTATTCAGATTCCAAGTTACACCCCACCCCTTATTTAAGCATCATTCTGAATTGCACATAGTTTTATGTACATGGCTTAGAGTAAATGGTGTTTTCAGAAAATGTTCAGACCCAGTACCTTCCCTGGGTCCCGCTCCATTATCCAATCTTTACTACACCTATTACTTTGGGTACTTGATTTAATGTCAGTAAGGTAAAAGGTGATCCTTACACCTAGTGCAGTCACAAAAAGAGAAAATATTTGTTTTCCAAATGGTCATAAACATGACTCAAAAACCCATGTTGGCTGTCGGTGCTGATAGGAGTGTGTGATGTGTTCGCTTTAGTAGTCGTTCCACCTGGAGTGTGGACTTTTCTGGAGAGGTATGTGGTTGGCCAACGCGTGCTGTCTGTGTGTTTCAGGGTTCCTGTCCGGAGTCCTCTGGGCAATCGCCACCTGCTGTTGGTTCATAGCAAACCGCTCTCTCAGTGCTGTGGTCAGTTTTCCAATCATCACTGCCGTAAGTAGCTGTATTGCATTTCCAAATTTTTGTTTTCCAAATGTAAATCACACTTTTCTGAAGCTTTCTTAGTGAATCACAGAAGTCTGTCATGGAGTTTGATTTTTCAGGAGTACAGTCAATGTAACAGATTCATGTGGATAAACTGACACCTTTAGTCTCGTGTCCTTGATTGCTAAGGGAATGTCACTAACTTCATTTTAATAAGTCTGTTCATCTTTGATACCTTTGCAGTTTTTGTTTGGTCATTTTGCCTAATTTCTTTTGGGATACATTGTAATTTGCTATTAATAGCAATGTGTGTGCTCAGTTACTCAGTTGTATCGGACTCTGCGACCCCATGGACTGTAGCCCACCAGGCTCCTCTGTCCCTGGGATTTTCCCAGCAAGAATACTGGAATGGTTTGCATTTCCTCCTCCAAGGGATCTTCTTGACCCAGGGACCAAACCCACTTCTCTTGTGTCTCATGCATTGGCAGGCAGATTCTTTACCACTGAGTCACCTGGGAATCTGACTGATAACAATATTTATCTCTATGTAATAGTTTATAGATATAAAATGCTTTTGTGTATATTGTCACACTTGAATCTCATGGCATCCTTGTAAGACAGAGAGTACTTTAGCCCCTCTTCATAGTGTATGTCAGTGTTTTAAAGAAGGTTTTCAGAAAGTGCTGAAGCAAAGTACTGTCTCTTGATGGTGCCATTTATCATGCATTCATAATGTAATTTGCTTCATCTGATATTTTTGAGTGCCAGACATGTAGCACATAGTCAGGTAACAGAAAAACAAAAATGTTTATTTTGATGTAGATAGGACTAGTATTGATAGGATTGTCCCCGATTTGAAGACGAGAAAATTGAGACAGTAGCTAAGAGCATCATCTGAAGGGACACAGCCACATGGACATCTCAAAGCTTCTTAGTATAAAGTTTACTGTACGCAGGACTGCTTTCTGCCTTCAGTATAAAATCCAGTTTAGAATGTTTCAGGTTCCTTATGGTGCCAGGACTGACATGCCTACACACGAATTAATTGCTCTTATTTCTACTCTTGGTATCTTAGATTGTTCAGTTGTTTACCTGCCTCCCCTGCTTCCTAAATCATAATCATAAATAAAATTTGCCTGAAACATTTTAGCCACACACCTGTGCAAGCATACAAAACTGAATTTTTAAAATACATTGTCTGATCTAAAGTACAACTACATAAAAATTTGAAACATCCTTCAATTTTAATAGGAATCTGGGTTTCAAATAGCATATTTTTGACAGTTCTACTGTGTTCATAAAATAGTTAGCTTTAGTATACAATTAAATTCACATAATAAAGGTTTGGGGTTTTTTTAACTTAAAGGACTCACATTTTGACATTCTTAATCTGTACTGAGGGAAAATGTTATCAAAATTGAGCAGATTATAAGGAATAGTTTAAGTCCTCATCATTGGAGTGGTAAAAACCTGAATTTTTCCCCAAAAAGTGTTTGTTTTTCATTTTTTCAAAGATATGTAGTGCAAGAATTGACCAATATAACAGGAAAAATAGTAATGGGCAATGGGATATAAAACTTATCAGTGAAATACTTAAAACTAAATGAAATTAAACAAATTTAAACTAAATTTGTAGAGCAAAGTATACAGTGTGATATGCACCTCGACTAGGGATGCAAATGCTGCATGACAGTCATATCCCACTATATAAGGAAGAATGACACGTATTGAAATAGGTAAGTCATTAATCACATCAAACTTAAACTTGGGCATATGACAGTGATTTTGTCATTCAATCAAGCTATCTTCTTGAACAAATGTGGATTCTTCAAAATGAGTTTGAGGCAACTTTCTGTAAAACACACAGATACAATTAAGTCACACAAGTCACACAGAGGGTAAACAGTCATGTGATTAAGCATTTTTTTTTTTACACATTGTTTTGCTTTGTGCTTGCAGAAGCGGGTGAGACAGTGAGATAGTTAATTCTTTTTGACTGGTAACATTATTTCCTCAGAAAAGACTAATTATTTTCTAACACTAATTTTTTTTGGTTCTTTTAAAAATATGAATTCTTAATAGAATTTATCCTGTGGGTCCTTATACAAGAGACGTGGAACAATAATAAATAATATTCTTCACAAAAATTTTATAGTAGATAGATATGATTTTCCTACTATTCTTTCTTGTATTAAATGACAGTGAAGACTTAGGGCAAGACATGACAGCCAAATGCAGTGCAAATACATTGCTGAGGCAGGTGGGCGTGGGTGCAGGGCCAGTGGGAGTGGTCTCTGTGGCATCTGGAGACTGACCTGTCAGAAGGATGCCTCTTGACCACTGTGATGGAAGCAGGCATCTCACCCCCCTGGTGTGGCTTCCTCTGGTGCCTGAGGATTGTCTCCTGGGAGGGACAGGTATCTCTGGGAGGTGAGGGCCTAGGTCTTTACTGCTACTGGAGTCTTGCTCGGTTTCATTGTCATTATTCAATTCAAAGATGGCCTTATCCACATGCAGAAAAAGTTCAGCCATAACCTCCAGGATCTTACTTTCTTCTTTATTTTCCTCATAGAGCTAGATTTGCTTTAACTTTTTGATGGAAAATTTCAACCATACCCACCACCCAGCTTTAAGAAGTATGGATCTGGCTAATCTTGTTTCATCAAGAGTGCATTTTTCACATCCCAGCAGCATACTTTTCCTCCCAAGGACATGTATTTCCATTGTTAGAATCCATTGGTGACTAAACTGGGAGTTCCTTGAAAGCATTTTCTATATAGTTCCTTGGCAAATATTCAATTAAAAAGCAAAAAGGTGAAGAAAGAAGAAAAGCCCATGTAGCAGGACAAAGGGCTCTCTTTCCAGTCTTCTCAAGGAGCTTAACAGCCAAATCAGCTTCTCCAGAAGGGTCAGCCTCTCCAGATGGCTCCAGCTCACCTTCTTTTCAAAGGTCAATTTATAAATGTATAATTTGTGTTAATTTACAGCAGAAAAATGCATGATCCCAATGCCAAAACAGTTGTCTCTTTTGTTTAAGATGCCCTCCCTACTCGCAAAGATTCGGATGTGACTTAGGGACTGAACAACAGCCTTACTCGGATCTCCTTTGCCTGAACTGAGCCAGGCACATTGACTTCTGCTTGGATTACTTCTAGCAAAGCACTACATTGCTCCTTGCAATAACCCTTAGGC
Organism: Bubalus kerabau; assembly: GCF_029407905.1. Classification (NCBI taxonomy): domain Eukaryota; kingdom Metazoa; phylum Chordata; class Mammalia; order Artiodactyla; family Bovidae; genus Bubalus; species Bubalus kerabau. Next base: position 44,881,007 of record NC_073639.1, on the reverse strand, counting down.
CATGTCCAAACTCATATTTAAAAAATCATCAGCCAAAACCCTGCAGAGGTCAACGGTACCTCTTGGTATAGTCTTCGCCCACGTACTCGGAAAGGGAAATGAGTTTCCAGATTGAAGAGGATAAAGTGTGATTGGCATGATAACATTAATATTTTGTGCCCTGTGCTATTGTTTCCTCCCATCCTGCCCAAAGTCAGTGTGGAATTGCCAAAGGGCCCAGGTGTTTCTTGTTTGGTTTGGATTTTTGAGGCTTAAGCCCATACATCATTGGTGGAAGACAGTTCCTTTGACCTATTTCTCTGGCTCTTTGAATCTTGACTTTTCTGGAACCTGATAAACAGAAAGTAATGTGTTCCCATTGCTTGGCTTACCTGTCAGGAATGCAGTCCAGCTTTGCTGATCCAGTCATGTACAACTGGGAAACAGTGGGAAACAGGTCGGGATTGTTTATTTGGAACTCTTCCAGAGTTTGTGCAGGACTTGAAAATGAATCATCAGAATGCTGATACTATACATCTTTTTCACAAAGACAGCAATTGATCTAAGTTACAATGTTTTCCTTTCTCAGCAAAAAATAAATAAATAATAATAATAATATGCTTTAAGAGCTTAAAATTTTCAAATTGCAAATCTTTTTTCCATCTCGTTTCTTCTCTTTTGTCCTATATTATTTCATTCCTGTCTTTGTCTCCTGCTCACTAACCCACTGTTTATTTTTCCATCATGCCATAATACTACCTTTAGCATTCATTAGAGTGAAATGTGAGATATAGCTGATTACTGTCCAGTAATATCAGTTGAAGTGTTAATTGCTGAGTCGTGTCCTACTCTTTTGCAAACCCATGGACTGTACCCGCCCAGGCTCCTGTGTCCATGGAATTTTCCAGGCAAGAATACTGGAATGGATTGCCATTTCCTTCTCCAGTTAAGGAAAACTTTAAAGTACGTGCTATATTTCAGGTCCAAAATAACATATTAGAATTTCTTTAGTTTTGAAATTATCTCATGCTAAAGGAAGTTATGTTTATTCATACACTTGTTCCTATTAAGCCCGTTTCTAGTATCTTGAGGAACTAGTGAAAAAGATTATCTATTTGCTTATGAAAATATTTTGTTATAAATCACATTGAAGAAAAACATTCTATGGCACACAATATTCTATCATCATCAAAAAAATAAAAATGAAAACCATAAAGAAAAAAAGGAAAAAAGTCTTCATTTTTCTCCTAATGCTGCTTAGTTTAACTTAATATTGAGTTTGAATTGAGATTATGAATAGTTTTTCCTGACAATGTTATTATATTGATTTACAATCAAAATTTATTTGATAAAAGTGTCAGGTCAGCTCTCCAACTTACTGTATTTGTGTAGAGTACAGTCACAGAAAAATAGCCAATTTAATTAATTTTTTTTTAATTTAAGGGTCCAGGATTTATAGCTACAATGTGGGGTGTCTTCATGTTTAAGGAAATACAGGTATGTACACAAAAGTTGTAGATCCAGTCAAGAAACATATTTAATACTATGTATTATTTCTGAAAACTGCAACACCAAAGCCCAGGGCAGAAAACAGGTGAATGAATTTGACAGGTCAGATATTCAAAGTGTTATCGTCTCTAATTAGAAAAGAAAATACTAACCATATAATAATTATTATGGGTATGTTTTTCTCCACCCCAACCTTAGAGGAAAAATGCTTTAGTTGACTTTATTTTCCCTTAAAAGATTTTGGTTAAATCATCCAATAAAATAGGATAGGTAGAAATTTTGTCTAGTGAAAAATGTTAGATAAACAAGATGAAAATTTTTACCCCCAAATTAAAACATCCTTGAGGCAGATGGAATTTGAGAATAGATTTTTTTGTTGTTGTTGAATCTCATGCCTTCCAAAGTCCTCCACATCCAACCAGCATCTTTATAGGAGAACACCCTCTCAAGCATAAAATGATGGTGACTTAAAATGCTTTTACCAAGTAGTTCTAGGATGCGTATGTGTGTGTTTTCATTAAAAATTGTTTTTAAGATTTTTCCCCTTTACCTTTATTTGTGGAAAAAGCCTTCAGTTGAGGCTATGTGAATGGTATTTTGTAGTAGTTTTTACTGAAAACAATATAAGTTAGAGACACTGTCAAGGCATTATGGATATATTTTGCCTTAACAAGAAGCAAATAATTCCTCTCTCTAAGAAGATCTGATGTTGCTAATCTCTGGGAGCCATAAAGTGAACATGTCCCTGGAAAATTCTTAAAGTGATTACTCAATTTTAGATTTAAAACGTCATATCATTCATTTCAAATGAAATGTGTTGACTTAGAAAGTCATAAGATGTTAATACAAGTAAGATTTTCAGGTTAAAGAAGTAATAAATTTGTTTAGAAGATATTTGGATCACAATCTTGATTGCTGTGTTTTTACATTTACAAGACAACTTAAAACATTTATAGACATTTATTCTTTTGAATGGGAGAAGGCATTGGCACCCCACTCCAGTACTGTTGCCCGGAAAATCCCATGAATGGAGGAGCCTGGTAGGCTGCAGTCCATGGGGTCGCTAAGAGTCGGACATGACTGAACGACTTCACTTTCACTTTCCACTTTCATGCATTGGAGAAGGAAATGGTAACCCACTCCAGTGTTCTTGCCTGGAGAATCCCATGGACGGAGAAGCCTGGTAGGCTGCAGTCCGTGGGGTCGCACAAAGTCGGACACGACTGAAGTGACTTGGCAGCAGCAGCATTCTTTTGAATATATTTTTTACTTATTTTAGTTAGGATTGCTTTCCACAAAAAAAAAAAATAATTTTATGCCAAAGCACACTCTAAATCTCTTCACAAATATTTCATCTGCTTCATGAAGGATAATGATTCCTATTTAAGAACTGGGTATTATTCAGCACAACATGCTGAAACCTTAGAAAATCACAAGCCTATTTACAACTATAGGTATAAATAAGCATAAACTAAGAATAGCTTTATTATGAAGCATATAAAAATTATTTTACAGTATAACAATACTGAATTAAAAATCTTCTTCCCTAGATAGAGGAACTTACTTGAGCAAGAGAATACCCAACTATTGGGCCTACTGTTAATTCTTGAGAGTCTTTTAAAGAGACACATAAAAGACAAAATGACTTTTTAAGATACCTGGAAAAAAAGCTCAGATCAATTAGAGGAGGGGCTTTTAAAAATGATAAAACACGACCAAGTAGGGTTTAATTCAGGAATGCAATGATGGATCATATTATGTATAATGTAATTTATTGTACTGTTTTCAGATAGAAAAGAAACTGTGTAATAGTATATATTCAAAAAGTATTTACTAAAATTAAAAACCAGTTTTTAATTGAGAGAACAACAGTTAACAATAGGAGGAATAGGAAATAAGAGGAAGCTTAGTTGATATGTCTATCAAAAACTATGTAAATACATAACTAAAGTGAAACATAAGCATTCTCTGTCAATTATATCTCAATAGAACTGAAAAAATATGAGTTCTCTATAAGTCAAAGATCTTTCCATCATTGCTGTTACTCAGTATTTTCTGGAGATCATAGCCAGTAGGCTAGGATAAAATTAAGAAGATATAAGAGAAAAATAAGAAAAAATATTGTTTGCATATAATATTCTTCTGTAAATTTAAAAGAATTGGCTGAAAATCTGGAGAACCAATAAGATCACTTTGTAAGGCACTGAAATATAAATATTAAATTAGTAACTTTCCAATATGCCATCAAGAACCAATTTAAAAAAAATAAATGCTATTAATACCAACAAAAATGATAAAAAATGTAAGAAAATAGCAAGAAATGTGCTGGATTTATGAAATAATTTCCTATACTGCAGAAGCTTACTACAGAACATCAAAGATTGTCATAACAAATGAGCAACTCACCATATCCCTGATGGAACGGCTCCCTGTTGTTACTGGGCAGCATCTCCATTCACCAACAGTGTAATTCCAATAAAATCCCAGCGTGTTCCATCTATAGATGTGCAAGTGAGTGCTTGAGTTTGGCCAAGTATGTATGCAAATAGAGAGAGGGAAGGCAAAGCTGAAAGCACAGCAAATTTTGTTGACCCTCTGGGCTTCCCTGATAGCTCAGTCCTAAAGAATCTGCCTGCCAAGCAGGAGACATGGGTTCAATCTCTGTGTTGGGAAGATCCCCTGGAGAAGGAAATGGCAACCCACTCCAGTATTCTTGCCTGAGAAATCCCATGGACAGAGGAGCCTGGAGGGCTACAGCTGAAAGCTCAATGAGTTTTGTTGACCTTTTAACTCTAGTTAAAACACCTTACAAATCTGTCTACAAGCAGAACTTAAGGAGTGTCCATTGTACTTACCATTCAAAGCAGATGCCTAACTGCCTCTTGACAGATGACCTAAAGGACAGTTTTAAACGCTTTATATGCCAATGAGTTTAAGAGTTTAACTAGACACTGAAACCAAAATCCTATTTGAATTTTTTAAATTATTTTTCTTAAAAACAAAACCCTAGAGGAAAAAAAAGCAATATTTTTTAAAGTTTTTATTAAGGTATAGTTGATTTACGACGTTCTATTAGTTTCTGCTGTGCAGCAAATTAAATCAGTTCTACATCTACATGTATCAACCCTCTTTTAGATTCTTTTCCCATATAGGTCATTGCGTATTGAGCAGAGTTCCCCATGCTGTACAGAAGGTCCTTATTAGCAAAACGTTTTATGTTTGTGACTTGTAGGTCCTGTCAGCTATGTCTTGAAGCAGTCCTCGAAGGTACATATTTAAAAGTCCACAACCTACAGCAGTGAGGACTTAATCGGAGATCCGAGCACTGTGTGGAAGAGTTTAAAGATTTTATTTCATTTCAATGCCATTAGTGCTTTGGTTGGACGCTTTGCCCTTCTGACATTCTTTTATATCTAATATCTGTTCCTCTTTGGAAAGTTTCTTTTAGAATCTCATATTTAGCTATTTTAAGCTAGACCGCCAGTATATTTTTAGCAACACACTTTAGTCAGAATGTCCACAGTAATCCCAATGCAGGGAATTGTTACCACAATTTACAAGTCAATAGTGACTCCCAGATAAAGAGTGAGATGATTTGTCATCTTACCACCTGTCTCAGAAATCCACATTAAACACTTTTTGCTTTGGGGAGATTGTTAGCGTGCTCTTTCTAAGAGTTAGCATTCACCTTTGACAAAGTAAAACTATTGCTTTTGCCCAAATATAATTGGTCTTTATCTCTAGGAGACTAGGAAGTTTGCTCAGATTCTTAATCTTAAAAGGGAAAAAATTTTAGTCCCTGAGAACATTGTTCTACTGCCTCCAAAGACAATAAAACATAGAGCTTACAACATATTCACATAATTGGTTGTAAAGTGCTGATAATTGAGACCCCATATATTGTTTTTCCTTATGTCAATGATCTCATCAGTTGTTTAATTCACACAGCACATTTGGAAATTGAGTGTATTGACTCTTTGAACAAATATTTATTGAGTGCCTGCTCTGCACCAATACTGGTATCTAGGCAAAGGCTGCAGCCTTTAAGAAAAAGTTGTCAGGAAACCTTAAAGCCTTCAGGAGTGTGTGTGTGTGTTTATGTGTCTGTGTGTGCTGTATGTGAGTGTGAGTAAATTAGCTGCCCTGGGCTTGGCAAGGTTTTATGCTGTCTTTCACTTGTGGAACTTATACCAGAGTGACTTTTGCAGAGTTTGTGCTGGTAGTGAATCAATTAAGCCAGCCAAATCCAACTTATAAAGACCACTCTGGTCATCAGATGGATGCAGAATCACCTACTCTAACCCAATTCTTTATTCAGATGAAAAATGGGGATATACATTTTTGACATTTTGGTTATATATTAATTGTCATTAGTTTTACTAAAAGCTGATAATAGTATCATATGATTTGACTACAAGGAGATCTCAGTGTAATTGAGATCCTGTTCCACTTGCCTCAGAGTATTGGGTCTACATTTAACCCCAGTCATATAGACTGTTTAGCCTGGCAATCATTCAGAGGAGAACAGCCAGGACTATGTGGGAGCTTCAAATTGTTCCCTATGAAAGATGGTCAGAGGAGCTAAAATATTGACCAAGGAAAAAAGTGCTTCAGGGATACAGCACACTTATTTTCCAGTGTCTGAGGGTTTATCTTGTGGGAGAGAGATTAGAATCGATCTATCTAAACTCTTAGAGATGGAACTTGTGAGAAATCCAGTATTCTACTGAACACAGAGTGGTATATGTTTGTTCATATAATGATTGGCTGGCATCCTCCGTGGTTCCATCTTTAAGACCAGTGCACCCACATGTAGCTGGGGGAGTCATCTTTGTTTCTGTTTCTCCCTTGCCCTTTAGCTTGGTCTCTGTCTCTCCATCTGCACTTCATCCTCTCTTCCCAGGAGGACTGCGGTCACCTCCTCACTGGTCCCCTTTGCATCCATTCTGGCCCCCTCCAATCTGTTCATCATCTGCAAAAGTGTGGGCTTTACGAAATGCAAGCCTGTCTTTTCAATATACTTGGCTCTGCCTGTTCTTCTCATGTCTTTCCATTGCTTGAAAAGTAAATCCAAAGTATAACATGGCCTCTAAGATACCTTCTGCTCAGGCACATGCATAGCCTCCACCCTCATCGAGCCACACTTAATTCACTGCTGCACCCTCTCAGACCTTCTTTCAGTCCCTGGAAAGTACCATGTTTCTCTTACAACAGAGCTTTGCACACACATTCCTTCTACTCAAAATCTGTATTTGAGATTTTGCTGCCCTCCTCTTCCCCCAGTTCACTGATACTTAGGAGCTCCACTCAACTCTAGATCTGCCTCCTTAAGATTTCTTTGTGATGCACTCAAAACAGCCACCGCTGTTTGCATGTTACTCATTCCCATCTCCCACATTACATGAGTCACTGAATAGGGGCACGTTTTGCTTACCATTTTAATCCCAGAACATGTGGATGGATAGTAGGAGTGCACATGTATTTATTGAATGGGTAATGACAGAGGACCTGAGAACCTGGAAGATTCATACAGAGGGATAATGGAAAAGCATACAGGAGGTAGACCAGATGGTTAGTAAGGTCCACAGAAATCTTGAGAGTTTGTGCTTTTTACATATTTGATTCAGGTCTTCTTAATGTTAGTTATTCTTTTTATTACTCAGGGTCGAAAAAACTACCTGCTGATGATGCTTGCATTTTGCATCATCTTGACTGGAGCCTTATGCACAGCTTTTTCTAAAATTTGACAACCACAAGGCCAGCAGATGGCAGCAGCACTTGAGAACACTTCTCTCCTGGACACAAGAGATTGTGCTGAGAACAGAGTTCATGCTCACACAGCAAGTGGATCTTCATCCGTCCTGGATTAGGGTAAATGATTTTCTTTCCCACAAATGTGACACTGAAGGAAAACCAGCTGTCAGTCAAGTGTAAAAATGAGAAGTTCTTCTAATGAACTGTTTATGAAGGTAGGACTTGACCTCATTGTATCTGAAGATGCTGCTTTGACCACAATATGTGTTTACTGGTGTATAATCTAGCAAAGTGTGGCATTCATATGTAAAGAATTTTGTATGTGTCCACATTTCCAAAATATGAGCCTCATTCATGAAGACAGGCATAAAAACGTGGGGGATGGAGCAGGAAGAAGACTTATATTATGATGGAATTAGGATCCAAAGATATCTGGAGCCTTTGTGAGAAAAAATAAATGTCAGAGTTGGCAAGTGAATGTTAAAAAAGCCATTTCATTATTTTCAGCCCAGACTTATTTTTACTTCAAATTAATGTTGCCCGATTCTCAATCACCCACCCAGTTAGCTCAAAATGCCTTTGATATCTCCAGATAAAATCCATCCTTAGAGAACAAAAACTTCCCACTGTTGAGAATATGTGTGTAACACATATACGTATGTTTACAAGTATACACCCGTAAATACACATGCATATATGAATGTTCTACTATAAATTGGGGGTAAAATCTAGAATTGCTGAAGCAAGATTCTAGCTTATTACATACCCATGAATATACACCCATATATGTATGAACTCTAACTTGTGGAGAAATTCTAGAATTGCTGAAGCAGGGTTGTAGCTTATCACAGTGAGAATTTTAAGGAACCAATACACTCCATTAGATGTACAATTTAATTTTTTTATGAAATATATTTTTTCTAAAACCTCTCTTGTAACCAGTGGTTTTCTTCAATTTTTAAATGGTAGTTTACACTAGGTCAAAGAAAATCACAGAACATGATAGTCGTCTTTAAGAAAACTGAAATGGAATGGCTATTACAATGTTTATTACAATGGTTCCCAAACTCTTAAAATAATAGTATAAAAAAACTGGAATAGTGCAGTGTAAGTTTCGTCCACTCCCACTTGATGATATCACATTACTTTGCTACTTGGAGGGGCAAAATGTATGTGACTCCCTAGCTGATCTGTGTGGGTTTAAATCTCACCTCTGCTTCACCTTAATTGTGTGGCTTTGGATAAATGTTCTAGTCAGATTCCTCATCTGTAAACTGGGGCTATTGCTAGTGTCCATCTCACATGGTTACCAGGAAGTTCAAATTAGTGAAAATCTGTATTTTCATGATTGTCTGGCACTTGGAAAACATTGTATAATTCTCAGCTATTATTATTACATCTTGTTTGAGGGAAAAAGCCTGTGTCTGTAGATCAGAGATTACATTGTAAGAACTGCTTCCCTTACCACTCCCCCACAACCCAAACAACTACTTATACCTGTCTATGAGTACAACTTAAAAATGACACTGCTTAATTGTTGAATTGTGAATATAAATAAATATTTGATTAACATCTTCCAAAATCTCATTTAATTTTAACCTGAAATGTCACTAATTATACTGATAGCTTTGAATAAATTGATATGAAGCAAAACTATTTTTCTCATTTAAATATATTTAATTTTTTTATATTAATGGCATTGAATTACTTTTTAGTTGAGGTTGCAAATTTGTATGCAAAATTTTAAATGTGAAATAAAGCAGTTGCAGAGGAAAAATGAAGAAAAAAAAAAAAAATCCCATTACCACTGTATAGTCTGCTACCAGGCAGTGCCTATAGCCTTAGTGAGAGTAGTGTTAGTAAAAGTTAGAGAAAAGAAGCTTTTTCAAAATGCTTACCAAACCAGCACCTTTTTAGGTAGAGACTAGTCTAAATGGGCAATTGTAGATCTCCACTTTCTTTGCTTGCCTTAGGAAGTTAACGCCCATGTCTTTTGAAGTCTGGGGCTTAGTGTGGTCAGATTCTTGTGTTTGCATTAACTTTGTCTTTGCTTTCTGTCTCTTTGTGCAGAGAGGCAGCACTTATTCCCAGTGAGACTGGCATCCAGAGTAAGAACTTTCTACTGTCACAACAAAAATGCCTGATTACTAAAATTCCCTAACAAGTGTTAAAGAATGAATAATATAGCATTTCCTCTGAACTACCAAATCTTCTTTTAGTCCTGTTATACCGATTTATTTGTGCTGATAGAGTTGCTACCTCTTAGCCTTGTGTATATCAGTATTGGGAGAGCTTCTGAAAAACACACTCAGTAAAAAGATGAGTTGTAGAACCATGTACACGGTATTGTGATACCATTTTTAAAAAATAAATGACCCAATCAAAAAATGGGCCAAAGAACTAAATAGACATTTCTCCAAAGAAGACATACAGATGGCTAACAAACACATGAAAAGATGCTCAACATCACTCATTATCAGAGAAATGCAAATCAAAACCACTATGAGGTACCATTTCACACCAGTCAGAATGGCTGCGATCCAAAAGTCTACAAGTAATAAATGCTGGAGAGGGTGTGGAGAAAAGGGAACCCTCTTACACTGTTGGCGGGAATGCAAACTAGTACAGCCACTATGGACAACAGTGTGGAGATTCCTTAAAAAACTGGAAATAGAACTGCCTTATGATCCAACAATCCCACTGCTGGGCACACACACTGAGGAAACCAGAAGGGAAAGAGACACATGTACCCCAATGTTCATCGCAGCACTCTTTATAATAGCCAGGACATGGAAGCAACCTAGATGTCCAACAGCAGATGAATGGATAAGAAAGCAGTGGTACATATACACAATGGAGTATTACTCAGCCATTAAAAAGAACACATTTGAATCAGTTCTAATGAGGTGGATGAAACTGGAGCCTATTATACAGAGTAAAGTAAGCCAGAAAGAAAAACACCAATGCAGTATACTAACGCATATATATGGAATTTAGAAAGATGGTAACAATAACCCTGTGTACGAGACAGCAAAAGAGACACCGATGTATAGAACAGTCTTATGGACTCTGTGAGAGAGGGAGAGGGTGGGAAGAATTGGGAGAATGGCATTGAAACATGTAAAATATCATGTATGAAACGAGTTGCCAGTCCAGGTTCGATGCACGATACTGGATGCTTGGAGCTGGTGCACTGGGACGACCCAGAGGGATGGTATGGGGAGGGAGGAGGGAGGCGGGTTCAGGATGGGGAACACATGTATACCTGTGGCAGATTCATTTTGATATTTGGCAAAACTAATACAGTTATGTAAAGTTTAAAAATAAAATAAAATAAAAAAAAAAAAGATGTCTGATGGTAGGTGGGGCAAGGAAGTATTGGGAGTTTGGGATTTGCAAATGCAAACTCTTATATATAGGATGGATAAACAGCAAGGCCCTACTGTATAGCACAGGTAACTATATTCAGTATCTTGTGATAAACCATAATGAAAAGAATTATGAAAAAGAATGTGTATATATATATATGTGTGTGTGTATGTGTGTATTACTGAATCATTTTGATAAAAAATAATCATCTCTAGAAAAAAAGAAGCTGGATATTAATAAAATGGTTTCCATTGGAAAAAAAATAAAAAATAAAAAACTGTAAAAATCAAAGTAATATGTATATTTTCTATAAATTCATATGTATGCAACATGTTAGAAAAACATGTACACCAAACTCATAAGGTTTGCTTTTAATGAGGATAAATAAGATTAAAATGGCAACACTGGGTCAAGGTAACCTCGAGCATTACCTGTAATACTCGACTTTTTATGGCAATGAATTATCTATGTGTTCGTTAATATGTGTTAAAGAATCAACAGCAAAATAGTTCAGAAGCGTATGTCTAAATGTTGAAGTAATTAAAACTAGGCAAAGAGAGTGTGAAGGAATGTTATTTTCCTCTTTATCCTTTTTGGTACTGGTTAAAATTTCAAAATAAGAATGCATACACATAAGTACACACAAATAAAAGAAGCAAAAATCAAGACAGTTGGGAAAATTTCCAGCTTGGGAATCCCACCTCCTAAAGGTGGATGCCAGAAACTCACTTTCATGGCCTCCGTGCAGTAGGATCTAAGCCTGGTTCCATGGTGCTGCTTGAGATCCTGTGAGCTACTGAACATACTTGTTTCAGAAATTTGGCCTCGTTAAAACACACACACACACACACACACACACACACACACACACACAAATATCTTACAGTCTATTTATTAACTTTAATAAGGTATAATTTGCATCCAATAAAATTCTCCCATTTTAAGTGACCGGTGCTATATGAGCTTTAGCAAATACACACTCATATAAGCACCACTACACACAGAACATTTCCAGCAACCCCAAAAGTTCCCTTCTGCCTCTGTGAAGCTAACTTTATGCTCCAGGCCACGAATGATCTGTTTTCTGTCATTCTAGATTGCTTTTTGCCTATTCTAAAATTTCATATAAATGGGATCATATATAATGTACCCTTCGAATCTGATTTCTTTCATGTTCTAGCCATTTTTGAACAATTTTTCTTGATCTTAAACAATTATAATTCATTCTCAATTATTTTCCCTAGTGGAAGAAAGCATATGTGTGTATTCAAAATAACAACAAAAGCAAAAATGACTAACATTTGGAATTATTATATTTAAGTGTGTGATGTATCCTGCTCCAGAAATTCACTGTTTTAAATTAATAGTGTAATTAAAAAGACTTCTTAGCTACTCTTTGAGTCCATTCCCATTCTTTAATGTTCTCTTTTGAGGAGCTGCAAAACATTAAGCTGCTTAAACCAGATCACTTCCATTTTCTGCATGTTGAAAAAAAATGCATACTCTTGGGTTTCCTACAATGGCCTAATGGATTACTATCTCTGGGGCTGAAAAGTATGAATTTGCACTTTTTACAAGTGCTCTTGGTGATTCTTATCACACCTGAACTCTAAATTCTTTTGAATCTGTGACTTATACCTTGATATTTAAAGGATTTCAAAGTACTAAGTTCTTACAAAATAAAGAATATTGTCTTCTACCTCTAGTGGAAGAGAGAAAAGTTATTTTAAAAAAAACAGGTATTCATTTAATTTTATGAAGGTTTGGGGGAGAAAAAAACAAAATGCTTAAAACCATTCCATTTAAGTGGTATTTTTAGCAAAAAAATAACGATAATAAAAACTGGGCATTGTATTATTATTTTTGGCTCAAACACTTAATTTCCATATGTTGAATCATCTCCAGGTAGTGGCCATATCTATTTTCAGTCATATATTCATTTTTTTTGGCTTCTTTTCCCATACAGGTCATTACAGAGTATTGACTAGAGTCTCCTGTGCTATACAATAGGTTCTTATTAATTATCTAGTTTATTTTAGTGGCCAATCTGAAGTAGCCATTTCAGATTCTGCAAACTGACTCTTTCTTTCTTTAATAATAAAATCTCTAACACAATTCATATTGACAAGATCTCATGAAACAAAACAAAAATCCCAACTTCCAAATGGATATTTTGCAGCAAGATCCAGTGAAACAAATCACTGGAAATGAACTGGAGAGAAAGGTGAAAATTGTTTCATGTGTGGAGACAGCAGGCTGCAAGCCTGACCCCAACTTACTACTTATTACAGGTAAAAGTCACAAATACAGCACTCCCCATGGTTTTCTGGAGAACCTCATAGGGTCTTCCAAGACACTGGCTATTTTTTCTTTTTTATATGCCTTTCTTCTTTAAAAAAATTATATTGGAGTATAGTTGATTTACAACATTGTGTTTCAGGTGTACAGCAAAGTGAATCAGTCATATATTCATTCTTTTTTGCTTCTTTTCCCATACAGGTCATTACAGAGTATTGACTAGAGTTGCCTGTGCTATACAATAGGTTCTTATTAATTATCTAGTTTATGTATGCTGCTGCTGCTGCTGGGTCGCTTTAATCGTGTCCGCCTCTGTGCAACCCCATAGACGGCAGCCCACCAGGCTTCCCGTCCCTGGGATTCTCCAGGCAAGAGCACTGGAGTGGGTTGCTATTTCCTTCTCCAATGCATGAAAGTGAAAAGTGAAAATGAAGTCGCTCAGTCGTGTCTGACTCTAGCGACCCCATGGACTGCAGCCTACCAGGCTCCTCCGTCCATGGGATTTTCTAGGCAAAAGTACTGGAGTGGGGTGCCATTGCCTTCTCCAAGTTTATGTATAGTCGTATGTATATATCGAGTTTATCCCTTCCCCACCTTTGATAACCATAGCCATAGTTTGTTTTCTATGTCTGTGAGTCTGTTTTTGTTTTGTAAAGTTCATCTGTATCATTTTTTAGATACACATATAAGTGATATTATATATTTGTTTTTCTGTGTCTGACTTACTTCACTTAATTTGATAATCTCTGTGTCCATCTAGTTCAGTTCAGTTGCTTGGTCATGTGACTCTGCAGCCCCATGGACTGCAGCATGCTAGGCTTCCCTGTCCATCACCAACCCCCAGAGCTTGCTCAAACTCATGTCCATCAAGTCGGTGATGCTATCCAACCATCTCATCCTCTGTTGTTGCCTTCTACTGCCTTCAATCTTTCCCAGCATCAAGGTCTTTTCCAGTGAGTCAGTTCTTCACATCAGGTGGTCCAAGTATCAGAGTTTCAGCTTCAGCATCAGTCCTTCCAATGAATATTCAAGACTGATTTCCCCAGTCAGAATGGCTGCAATCCAAAAGTCTACAAGTAATAAATGCTGGAGAGGGTGTGGAGAAAAGGGAACCCTCTTACACTGTTGGTGGGAATGCAAACTAGTACAGCCACTATGGACAACAGTGTGGAGATTCCTTAAAAAACTGGAAATAGAACTGCCTTATGATCCAGCAATCCCACTGCTGGGCATACACACTGAGGAAACCAGAAGGGAAAGAGACACGTGTACCCCAATGTTCATCGCAGCACTCTTTATAATAGCCAGGACATGGAAGCAGTCTAGATGTCCATCAGCAGATGAATGGATAAGAAAGCTATGGTACATATACACAATGGAGTATTACTCAGCCATTAAAAAGAATACGTTTGAATCAGTTCTAATGAGGTGGATGAAACTGGAGCCTATTATACAGAGTGAAGTAAGCCAGAAAGAGAAACACCAATACAGTATACTAACGCATATATGTGGAATTTAGAAAGATGGTAACAATAACCCTGTGTACAAGACAGCAAAAGAGACACTGATGTATAGAACAGTCTTATGGACTCTGTGGGAGAGGGAGAGGGTGGGAAGATTTGAAAGAATGGCATTGAAACATGTAAAATATCATGTATGAAATGAGTTGCCAGTCCAGGTTCGATGCACGATACTGGATGCTTGGGGCTGGTGCACTGGGACGACCCAGAGGGATGGTATGGGGAGGGAGGAGGGAGGAGGGTTCAGGATGGGGAACACATGTATACCTGTGGCGGATTCATTTTGATATTTGGCAAAACTAATACAATTATGTAAAGTTTAAAAATAAAATAAAATTTAAAAAATAAATAAATAAATAAATAAAAAAGAGAAAGAAAAAAAAAAGACTGATTTCCCTTAGGATTGACTATGTCCATCCATGTTGCTGCAAATGGCATTATCTCATTCTTTTTAATGGCTGAGTAATATTCCATTGTATACATGTGCCACATCTTCTTTATCCATTCCTCTGTTGATAGATGTTTAGGTTGCTTCCATGCCTTGGCTATTGTGAACAGTACTGCTATAAACATTGAGCTGTGTATATATTTTTAAATTAGAGTTTTCATCTTTTCTGGAAATATGCTCAGCAGTGGAATTGCTGGATCATATGGTAGCTCTGTTTTCACTTTTTTAAGGTATCTCCATACTGTTCTCCATAGTGGGTACACCAATTTGCATTTCTCCCAAAAGTATCAGAAGGCTCCTTTCTCTCCACACCCTCTCCAGTATTTATTATTTGTAGATATTTTGATGGTGGCCATTCTGACCAGTGTGAGGTGACACAGCTAAGAAAGAGATCTATTTTTCCTTTTTCTCTTACCAACAAGGTACTTGTAAATACTCTTAACTCATTCATACCTTCCATAATTAAAGGGTTTATGAGTTTGTCTTTCATGTATACCATAAAGTTCTGAATTATGAAACTCACCTCTAAATTTTTCTGACATAGAAAGCTGTTTTGTCTCCCTTTATTTGAGAATTATATGAGCTTTATAGGCAATTGATAGTTTAAATTATTATGAAATGTGAATGTTGTTTGATTAATCTTTATATCTCAAGAACATAGCACAGTGTAGACACATAGAGGGGAAAAAGTGATTTTTTTTTTTACCATATACTCTGAAGAATATCTTTAAGTTATAGTTCAGAACTTATTACCCTTCTATGTACTCTGATACTCAGATCCTTTTATACTATAAGAATTTTAGTGGTTTTGCTATTTGATTTTTTTTTGTTCTTTGTTAGGTTTTTTGTATTGGGGGAGGTTGGTTTTTTTGTTTTGTCTGGCAGTGGTGAACCTGAAATCTCCCAAACTCTAGGTCATTTGGGGGATTTTTTTCCCCACCTGTTTTTTACCTTTTCTCTGGTTCTTTGCCCAGTCTCCAACACTTTAGTGACCTGAAGACTTGAGAAACTCCCTGGATATTGCTGGGTCTCTCGATCTCACTCTCTCCCTTCCCCAACTTTAGTACTTAATCCTCCTTACTGTACCTACCTTGACATTCCCAAATTCTTATCTCTGTCTACTCAACTCAGGAAGATTGCTGGGGTCTGTTTGTTTTCCCCCTTGCTGCACTAAAGCCTGCAAACTCTCTCCAGGAAGTAAAATTGGAAAATTGTAGGACTCAACTTGTTTCCCTGTATAACAGGTATCACAGTCTTGTCCTGCCTATGGCCCAATATTTTATATATTTTACTCATGTTAAACTTCTTTATTGTGTGAAGATTACTGTGCCTTCAGTTATTTCATCTTTGCCAGAAGCAGAACCCCTCTGGTGAGCATTCTGTTACTAAATTGTAGCAGGTTAAATTACTGAAACTTCTCTTCTGTCACACTTTCACAAACAGCAACATCAGATAATAGTTAGGCATTATACCAGGTTGAGTGTGACTACCCAAAAAGTATGTCCAAGTCCTAATTTTCAGTACCCATGAATGTGACCTTATTTGGCAATAAGGCCTTTGCAGATTTAATTAAATTATGGCTCTCACAGTGAGGTCATCCTGGGTTTAATATGGACTCTAACTCTTATAAGAGGAGGAGAGGGTTATTTGGCATTCTCAGGAACACAAGAAAGGATATTTTAAAAGGGAGGAGAGACAAGAGAGACATAAGCAATATAAGCCAAGAGATGACTGGGATTGCTGGAAGGCACTGGAAACCAAGAGACAGACATAGAAAGAACTTCTTCCCCACACCCTCCAGGACACAGCCCTACCAAGATCTTAATTTCAGACTTGATAGCCACCAGGGGTGTGTGTAAGAGAGCACACACCCCTAAGCAACTAACTCAGGTATCTCTAACCCAGCGAGCATACAAGATATTGCACAAAATAAGATGCACAAATGCAAACTATGAACTTTAGTCCTGGCAATACTACTACTAAGATAAAGATGTTGGCTAAACTGCAAGGCAAACAGAATAAGTAGAAAATTACATTTCGTGAAGGTCTGAAAAAGTGGCTGTTTTTGCCTCGACAGAGTTGTGCATTTCATCTTAGTGTGAGAGGGGGCATACCTCTCTTCCTCTATGAAAAGGAAATGTGTCAAGCAATTTTTCATTTGTTTGGTTTTCATTTTTAAAAAGGAAATAAGCCTGATGATCTGGGATGTTATGTAAAGCATCTTAGGCAGACAAATCCATATAGAAAACAGGAATTAGATAAGAAAAATAACAGAACTTCCTTTTAGTAGAAGTTTATGTTCTATTAAAAATAATAAAACTTTGTCTAAAATTTCTTGATATTGACAGTAAGATCCTTCTAGCAAACAGGACATCGATGTGAAGTCAATCGTTTTTTAGCTACTGATGTACTCATGTGGGAACTATGTCATTTTCTTTTTCCTATTGAAGACAAACTGTCTCTCTGGAAAATAATTATACTCCTATCTTTTTAAGGATTCTGAGTAAAGTGAAAAATAAAATATAACACAGAATTTTAATTATGTGAGCTATGACTCACTCATCATTGTTTATACTGGTGCTCGAGTTACGTGTACATAACTATGTAAAAGAGATTCGTTAGAAGTAATTGGTTCACACGATTATGAGGCTAAGTCCCTAGTCTGCAGTTGGTGACCTAGAGACCCTGAGGGCTGTGTAATTCCAGTCTGAGTCCAAAAGCCTGGAAAAGAAAGGAGTTAATGGTGTCAAGCCCAGCCTGAGTTTGAAGGCCAGAGAACCAGGAAAACCAACGCTCTAATAAGTTCTGGTCTGAGTCCAGGTCTGCCCAAGGCAGGAGAAGACCCCTGCCCCAACCTAGAGACAGGCAGAGAGAGTGTGGCTTCTCTCTTGTGCGTGTTAGGTCGCTTCTGTCGTATCTGACCCTGTGTGACACTATGGACTATAGCCTGTCAGGCTCCTCTGTCAGTGGGATTCCCCAGGCAAGAATACTGGAGTGGGTTGTCACGCCCTCCTCTAGGGGATCTTCCCAACCCAGGGATCAAACCCACATCTGTCAAATCTCCTGCATTGGCAGGTATGTTCTTTACCACTAGCACCACCTGGGAAGCCCAGCTTCTCTCTTAGCCTTTTATTCCATTTAGGCCTTCAGTGGATGGAATAAGGCCCACCCAATCTGCCTCACTCATTCTGCCATTCAAATGCCAATCTAATCCAGAAACACCCTCACAAGACACACCCAGAGTCATGTTCAACCAAATATCGGAGCGCCCTGTGGCCCTGCCAAGTTGGTACATAGTATTAACCATCACACATATGGGAGAATATTTTCTCGTACTCAATCATATTTTACCCCTCAATCATAAAAAGAACTTGAGTTTAAGTACTTGAATACACTGTTTGGTAATACTGATAGGTAGAGATTGCTTATGATATGTCCGAGACTATAGTTAAAATATGATTATAAACACACAAAAGAATATGCAATTCTTAGGAAGTTTTCCTCTGGATCTTACCTGGTCTGATATTATTTCAAATTTCACTCACTTATATTAAAGTCAAATTCAACTCTGCAGAATTAAACATGAAACCATGTAAAAAATGTGGTTCAGCCTTTTAAGAAATTTGTGTAATCTGAAAAAGGAAACTATTTTCTCTGTGTATAATTTATCTTTCAGCTGAAACCTGACATAAAGCTGTTGAAATATAAAGGGGCAGAGTAAGTTGTCATTTATGTGAGTGGTCACAGCATTGAGAGGTTGGTGGTCAACTCATTCATGATAAATGTTTAAATACATAAAATGTTTTAGTATGTGATAAAATTCCATAAATTTTGAGGGAGAAATTGTATTAAACCTATGTTCAAAATAGTTTTTGTCTATTTGGTTCAAAATATGATATATTAAGAGAAAGAGGCTTTGGGGCAACTTTGAGGACTACTCTTATTGAGGCAAATTATGTAATTTGCAGGGTGATAGGACATGGCTAAGAAAAGTCAGATGCTTCTTCACTGAGGCATCAGCACAGCCCACACAGACTGACTTGTCTCTTATCCACGTCCTAACAAAGTCTGTGGTGTGAGGAAGGGAGGTGGGCAGAGAGCAAGAGGGTAGTTGCCCTGGTCTGACCTTGCAGATAGTTCTCCACTGGTTTTCGGTGTATACACGTGTACAGAGAAGCTTCTTCATCTGTCCTACATCCTCCATTAAGAGTGGACACTCACTAGTGACCCCCGAGACATGCTGGGAAGTGCAACCAGGAACAACTCTTGAGAAACTCTGAGGCTTGGGGCCTGAAGTCCCATACCTGAGCACTCACCCCAAAGCAATTAGCATCTGAGATGTGACTGAAAGCAAATTGCAAGAGCACATTTTAATGAAAAGCAAAAACCTGCTTTCATTTTTGTTAGCAACAGAGAATATATCAGAATTTGAAGACTATACAGAAAACCACTGGATGATATCAGGACACCTACATACAACCAGCAGTGAAACTGTGGACATATCAACTGATTCCTCTTGATTTAACATTTTTCCTTTTAAAAAAATATTTTTTGGTACTTCCATGGTGGTCCAGTAGCTAAGACTCTGCCTCCCAATGCAAGGGGCCCGGGTTCAGTCCCTGGTCTGGGAACTAGATTCCACATGCTGCAACCAAGACCTGGTGCAGCCTAGTGAATAAATAAATAAAGAAAAGTATTTTTTATTTTTTTTATTTTTTTTTGAAAAGTATTTTTAAAATATTTTAAGAATATTTTTATTGTGCAAGTAGTAAAGTTCAAATTAGAAAAAATTTAAAACTGTCAATCAAAAAAATTAACAGAGAATATTAGGTTTGATTGCTGGATTAAGTCTATGATCTGATATACCATAATAATTGTGTGTCTGTAGTCCTAAAATATTCATTTTAATATGCATGATAAAATTAAGGCATTAAATAATTCATCATCTACTCTTTAAATAGTGTAACAAATTGAGGAAAACATTTTTCTTATTTCAGCATAACTTGTCACATGTATAAATACCTAAATCCCAAGTATGTAAGTAGCATTACTCAATACAATTTACGACATAAAGCTTCTGTAATGAAGTTTAAAAATGAAAAATTGGGACGTCTTCATAAAGAAGCCATTCAATCTTGATAATTAGGGGAAATCGGGTCAAGTGAGTTGTTGAAAATGCAAAATGAGGCACCTGGTTGCCGTACCTTTAGTTGTTTTGGTATGTGTGAAATAATCATTCATTTAATTCAACTGTATAAATGTTTTCATATTTGAGCACCAGAGGGCAGTGTAGGTTTAGTTGTGATCGTCTATTTTTTTTTTTTTAATTTTATTTTATTTTTAAACTTTACATAATTGTATTAGTATTTGGCAAAACGTCTATATTTTAAAAACGTAATTTTTTTTGGCTTCCCTGGTGGCTCAGTGGTAAAGAATCTGCCTGCCAATACAGGAGATGCGGGTTCATCCTCTGAGTCAGGAAGATCCCCTGGAGAAGCAAATGGCAACCCACTCCAGTATTCTTGCCTGGGAAATCCCTTGGACAGAGGAGCCTGGCAGGCTACAGTCCATTGGGTCACAAAAGGCATGGCTTAGCGACTAAAGAGCAACAATCCTATATCTTATATGTATCAATCAAATCCTCACTGTAACTAACATCTGCTTTCTTAATGTTTTCACACCTTTATAACATTATTTGCATTCTGTCATTTGGTATCCTAGAAGTTTGAACACATCGCAGAATAAATCCACCCCTAGAATTATTCAAACAGAAGAACGTGTTACCTAAGAATATTAAGGACATAGAAGAATTCTCACAGCCAGTGCTGCCAACACTATGAGTGATGCTAAGCAAATATTGAGCTGGAAGTCTCAACATTCTCTGCCCCAATGACAGAAACATCATTATCAAATCATCAGGCTGAGTGGCCTCAGGGTTCTGTAAGTTCTAATAATTCCTGAGCTTCGTTATTAGGTCAAAGAGACCTGGGACTACTTGCCCTGCCATTTTTGAAGAAACTTTTGCAACCAAGAGAGAGAAATGTTTTCCAAATAGGCTATTAAGTAATCATATGCTGATGTGGATGGATTCCAAATATGGATTCTGAAGGGTTTTGCCATCACTGGCTTCAGGAAGGCATGTCCTCAGCTTCTATTTCCAGGGAGCAGAACAATGTCTTACTAAAGTGAATTATTTGATGGAAAGTGGGTAGCAAATGAACATAATGTCTGCTCCAACTCCAAAATGCCTAGTGGAAAATTACTGCATAATATATTCCACTGAGATAGGGAAGTTGGACATGCCTCAAATGCTCAAATCAGAAACTGAGACATTTTCCACCATCTTGGGGCTTCCCTGGTAACTCAGATGGTAAAGTATCTGCCTGCAATGCAGGAGACCTGGGTTCAATCCCTGGTTTTGGAAGGTCCCCTGGAGGAGGGCATGGCAACCCATTCCAGTATTCTTGCCTGGAGAATCCCCTTGGACAGAGAGCCTGGCGGGCTATGGTCCAAGGAGTCGCAAAGAGTTAGACACAAATGAGCAACTATGCACCAGCATCTTAATTTCTCTTCATTTATGCAATAAATGTCATTCAGAATCCTGTCTCTTCATTTACATCATCTTGTGTTGCTTCCTATAGAAGACCTCAAGTCTGAAATTCCAAAGTCACATATAAGTGTTGTCTTAGTAATAAGGCCTTCAAATTTAACATGAAACTATGATCCTTTACTCTTGACTGGAAAATCCCATGGATGGAGGAGCCTAGGCTGCAGTCCATGGGGTTGCTAAGAGTCAAGACATGACTGAGCAACTTCACTTTCACTTTTCACTTTCATGCATTGGAGAAGGAAATGGCAACCCACTCCAATGTTCTTGCCTGGAGAATCCCAGGGACGGGGGAGCCTGGTGGGCTGCCGTCTATGCTGTGGTTGCTTCAGTCATGTCTGACTCTGCAACCCCAGAGACAGCAGCCCACCAGGCTCCCTGGTCCCTGAGATTCTCCAGGCAAGAACACTGGAGTGGGTTGCCATTTCCTTCTCCAATGCATGAAAGTGAAAAGTGAAAGTGAAATTGTTCAGTCGTGTCCGACTCTTCGAGACCCCAAGGACTGTAGCCTACCAGGCTCCTCCGTCCATGGGATTTTCCAGACGAGTACTGGAGTGGGGTGCCATTGCCTTCTCTGCTGTCTATGGGGTTGCACAGAGTCGGACACAACTGAAGTGACTTAGCAGCTTAGCAGCATGATATATTTCTTATGTGGTTAGAAAAAATACATATAATTAACTCTCTCAATATATTCTAATAGGTTTTCGTGCATTTTATTGACAACTTGGTATTGGACACTTTTGCATAGGAAAGATTTTCTGCAGAAACAAGGCTGTCTCCACATGCTGTGCTGTTTTATGTGGGTGTCTTTTACATGACTGCTGCAAAAATTCTAAGTGCCCAATCACTGCTTAATGTCAATGCTGTGTGGGATTGATTTCTCCTCCTGAGAAGATGTTTCAAGTTCATGAATGAAAGGGGCAAAATGTAATTATCCTCATGTGTTGTGTGTTTTTGGGGTTCTACAGCCTCAGCTGCTTGATTCAGGCAAACTTTTCAGAAAAGTCTCTGAAAACTCCAGCAGAGCCAAAACAGTCCAGTCTGATTGCAACTGACCTGTCCAAGAGAGAGAAGCACATCAACATAAATTGCTATTCATATTGGCTGGAGTTTAAAATTATATTTTTAAAATTTATTTATAGAACAAGATTCTGATTCTTCTTTTTTTTTTTCATGTAGCTTATGCTGTCCATCTAAATTCTCTCCAAAATGGACATAGATATTGTTTAAGTAGGTTTGTTTGTTTATCAGTAAAACAACTTTGTTTTTAAAATAGTGAAAGATCAAAAGTACAAAACTGTGAGTTAAATAGCACCTTTATTCATGCTTTCATTGTCTCCCAATCTGTCAATTTCTTTCTTACACACACTGTGTCCCAGCATTTCCTGTTTGTTACTAAATGAAATGCTGCCATTAATATCTTTCCATATATATTGTATATTGTGATACACTTACATTTGTTTACAAGGCATATTCCCAGTAGAATTACTGTATCATGAGATAGTTACACACTTAAAATTTCTGTATATATTTTCACAATACTTTGCAAAAAGTTGTAACTATATTTTAACACTGTTAAGATTCTCCATACACTTGCTAAAAGGATTTTCTTTCTTATTTCCCAATGCGATGTGGTTAAAATGGCATTTAAACCACTAAATGTGTCTAAGTGATCATTAATATGTGGACAGAACTGATCAATCCTTTCTATGTGTATTGGCTCCTTGTATTGCCTTTCTTGTGATTTCTTCTTGCTCCTGTTGTTGATTTTTTTCCTAGGGAGTTTTGGGGTCTAAACATAATTTGTAGGATACCTTTGTTTAGTAAAAGAATTCATCTCTTTGGTGTAATTGTTGTCAAAATCATAGCCCCCTGTCCCTCAAATAAAAAAAATATATATATATATATATGGAGACAGTTTGGAGGAAATAGAAAAATGGCTTTATCTTTGCCTGGCAAAGGGGAGTATGTAGCAGGCTAGCGCCTCAAGAAGGTAAAGAATCTGCCTGCAGTGCAGGAGACCCGGGTTCGATCCGTGGGTCGGGAAGATCCCCTGGAGGAGGAAATGGCAACCCACTCCAGTATTCTTGCCTGCAGAATCCCATGGACAGATGAGCCTGGCAGGCTACAGTCCGTGGACTGGCAAAGAGTCTGACACGACAGAACAATTAACACAGTGCCTCACGAACTGTGCCCTGCTCCCCAAGGGAATAGGAAGAGGTTTTATATCCTCATGAAGGTCTTGTGTGTGTGTATGTGTATATATATATATATTTCCCCCCCCCTACAAGTTTAGAGCCAAAAACTGGCATTAGGTGGCTCAGCAACTCTGTCTGGTGTCCCTGAAGTTATTGGACATGAGTTTGAGTAAACTCCGGGAGTTAGTGATGGACAGGGAGGCCTGGCGTGCTGTAATTCATGGGGTCGCAAAGAGTCGGACACGACTGAGCGACTGAACTAAACTGAACTGACCATACATTTAATTCTTATATGGTAAAGGTATCAAGGGAGAAGGCAATGGTACCCCACTCCAGTACTCTTGCCTGGAAAATCCCATGGATGGAGGAGCCTGGTAGGCTACAGTCCATGGGGTCGCTAGGAGTTGGACACGACCGAGCGACTTCACTTTCACTTTTCACTTTCATGCATTGGAGAAGGAAATAGCAACCCACTCCAGTGTTCTTGCCTGGAGAATCCCAGGGACGGGGGAGCCTGTGGGCTGCCGTCTATGGGGTTGCACAGAGTCGGACACGACTGACGCGACTTAGCAGCAGCAGCAGCAGCAGCAAAAGTATCAATGTCTCCATTTAACGGATTTTGGTCTCACTCTCAGGATAATTTTTTTTTTAATCTCTGTGATTTTTTTTTTCTTACACTTTCATTTTGATGTTTCATATTTAAAATTGTAATCTACACATAGTCAATTTTAGAGTGAGGGGTGAAGACTTACCTATATTATTTTTCCAAACACCTCAGGAGTTATTTCAGCACTGATTGCCAAATAATTCTTCTTTTATCCTGTGTTCAGAAATGTTTTTAGAAATGCTAGATTCCTATAGGAACTTGAATCAACCTCTGGATCATGTAATCATTTTTTGTGCTAGGACCACAGAATTGTAATTACTGTATTAACAATATTGACTAAAATTGTTTAGCTTGTCCATTATCTTTGTTATTCTCTTTCACGTTATTCCAGGCTATTCTTGCATCTTTATTTTTATGGATGAATTTAGAATAAGTCTATAAAGTTTCAAGCAAACACATACAACAGCAATGAGATGTCAGCTGGTATATTTATTGGATAGTATCTGAATTTTCAGATTTAATTTTAATGTTAAATCTGAAAAATTCAATACATAAACTTCAAATAGTCTTTCTATTCAAGAGCATTTAATATCTTTGCACATTTAAAAAACATTTTGGTTGTGCTATTGCATGATCTTGTATTTTATTATTGTTTTAAAGTATAATATCAGATATTGGCTTTATTAATGAATTCTACTTATCTTTTATACTTGTTTTAATCATTTTAATTCTCTTCAATATTTTGAATGCCTCCAATTCAGTATTTTGCTCTATCTTTTTTAGTAAGTATAAGTTCCTAGGTCTACTAATATTTTTAGTAACATGATTTTAGACAAGTCATATAATTTTTGATATCTAGAGTTTTATTTTCATTCTAGAAATTGTGTACCATGAATTTCAGTATCCTGCTTTACACAACAATAATTAAGGTAGCATTTAAAATTTTCCAGGTGTTTAAAGCTTTCAATTTTTATAATTTCTATTTTTCAAAAAATTAAGATAATCTATATCTTATATTTATTAAAATATATTTAAGAATTTTTGTGTGCTAAGATAGGATATTATTTCTATAAGTACTTAACAAAGTTTGAAAACCAGATGTCATAACTGTTCTAAAGCTATTAAATTCAGCATATACCTATTAAATCAACCTTATTTATTATCTTTTTCATCACCTTTAAACAAGTCTGTTTTCTTTATTTAATCTATCAGTTAATGTTCCCTGAAATAATTATTTTTCTATTAACTTTCTTTTGTATTCCATGTAGGTTTGCTTCTTGAATTCTGATGTTATATTACTTAGTTCAAAGAGATTTACTAGTTAACTAGATCTTCATTACAGAAGATAAAAGATCTTTTTATCTTTGAATATACTTTTTCATTTAACTTTAGATGAATTGCATGTAAGCAGCATATAGTTGAGTCTTGCTTTTTGATCCAGTAAAAGAGTTTTTTTTTTTTTTTACTTAAGAAATGAGTTTTATCCATTTATAGTTATCCTTTTAAACCCAAGGTTTTATTTCAATTCTTTCATCTTCTGTCTTTCATTTTTTGTAACTTCCTTTTTTTTCCCAATCTTTTCCTACGTAATCTGTATTCTCTGACCCTCTGTCCTCCTTGTAATTTAGAAAATATATGCACCTCTCTTAGTTCTGTATAGGGTAGTGTTTCTGAAAGTGTGGACCATGGAATCACAGAGTCACCTTAGTGCATATTACTCAGGCTGATCTCAGACCTACTGAACCCCAGATCTCAAAGATGGAGGAGAGGTGTGCTTGGTCAAGCTTGCCATGGGCTCTTTTTAATTCCTCCAAGTTTTACACTGCAAAATTTCAAACCTACTGACAACATGTACAACAAACTCAAGTTTGAAATTTTGCAAAAATAGTAGTATAAACAGCTGTATGCCCCTCATTTAAGGTTAATCAGTTCAGTTCAGTTCAGTTCAGTCGATCAGTTGTGTCCAACTCTTTGCGACCCCATGAATCTCAGCACTCCAGGCCTCCCTGTCCATCACCAACTCCCAGAGTCCACCC
The DNA here is from genome assembly GCF_029407905.1 of Bubalus kerabau. Classification (NCBI taxonomy): domain Eukaryota; kingdom Metazoa; phylum Chordata; class Mammalia; order Artiodactyla; family Bovidae; genus Bubalus; species Bubalus kerabau. The sequence continues at coordinate 44,854,682 of NC_073639.1, read as the reverse complement.
AAACTCATGTCCATCGAGTCGGTGATGCCATCCAGCCATCTCATCCTTTGTCGTCGTCCCCTTCTCCTCTGCCCCCAACCCCTCCCAGCGTCAGAGTCTTTCCCAATGAGTCAGTTCTTCGCATGAGGTGACCAAAGTGTTGGAGTTTCACCTTTAGCATCAGTCCTTCCAATGAACACCCAGGACTGATCTCCTTTAGGATGGACTGGTTGGATCTCCTTGCAGTCCAAGGGACTCTCAAGAGTCTTCTCCAACACCACAGTTCAAAAGCATCAATTCTTCAACGCTCAGCTTTCTTCACAGTCCAACTCTCACATCCATACATGACCAATGGAAAAACCATAGCCTTGACTAGACGGACCTTTGTTGGCAAAGTAATGTCTCTGCTTCTGAATATGCTATCTAGGTTGGTCATAACTTTCCTTCCAAGGAGTAAGCATCTTTTAATTTCATGGCTACAGTCACCATCTGCAGTGATTTTGGAGCCCCCAAAAATAAAGTCTGACACTGTTTCCACTGTTTCCCCATCTATTTCCCATGAAGTGATGGGACCAGATGCCATGATCTTCATTTTCTGAATGTTGAGCTTTAAGCCAACTTTTTCACTCTCCTCTTTCACTTTCATCAAAAGGCTTTTTAGTGCCTCTTCACTTTCTGCCATAAGGGTGGTGTCATCTGCATATCTGAGGTGATTGATATTTCTCCCGGCAATCTTGATTCCAGCTTGTGCCTCTTCCAGCTCAGCGTTTCTCATGATGTACTCTGCATATACGTTAAATAAGCAGGTTGACAATATGCAGCCTTGACGTACTCCTTTTCCTGTTTGGAACTAGTCTGTTGTTCCATGTCCAGTTCTAACTGTTGCTTCCTAACCTGCACAGTTGCCAACATTTTGCTCTCTCACTCTCTCGCTCTCTCTCTCTCTCCATCTTTCTTTATACTCCTCTCCCCACCTACCACTTCCCTCCCTCCCTTCTTCCCTAAAATAACTGAAAGTAAATTCCACCAGTCATGACACAAATCATGTCACACTACCTTTAACTAATCCAGTTTTTTTTTGCTTAAGACTAGGAAGGCTGCTGGAGCCACAGAGTCTGGTCCACCCTGCTTGAGGATAAAGGGCTTGCGGACAGAGGAGTCCATGACCCAGTGGTCCCTCCAGATTCCTGCATGAGTGCAGACAATGCCAACAGAGGAAATTCCCAACCCATCCACAGAAACTTGACAAATTACTTTCTAAGTTTCTTAGCTTGGATTGGTTGCACAGCAATAAATATATGATACTGTTACTGAGCCTCAACTCATATGCTCCTGCCAATAAACTGAGAAATGAAGGGCTAGGGTAAGGAATAGGGAATTTATAAGGAAAGCCCACAGAATAGACTGAGATGGTGGAGTTAAGTCCCAAAGAATCACCTGAGTTAGAATTCACTCTTCTTTTATACTTAAAGGGAAGGTGATTGGCTGGTGCAAACTTCTTGATGCTGGAATCCTTAGCTCTTGCAGCTGTCCTCATGGGTTAGGTCGTGAGGTTTCTGTAAACCTCCAACAAGACAAATGTTATTCTGTGTTCTGAAACTTTTTATCTCTATGTTATTGGAAGAGTATAATACCTCTAAAGGTCAGAGCCTTGAGAATGGGCTTCCTGTATATCTCAGGCTGTAGGACACATGTTTAACTTATAGCAAAAATAAAAGGTTAAAGTAAAAGACAGATCCAATATGGAGTCAGAGTTGGTCTTCCCTATTACAATTACTGAGTCTGAATTTAAGCTACCTGACTGTTAAAATAAGATCCTTTATGCTGCTTTCATGTTTTTGATCCAGGATTGATTCAAGACTCACACATTTACCGCGGTCCAGCCCCGGCTGATCCAGGGAGTTCGAAGCAGGGACGGTGTCGGCGAGGATCAGGATACAATAGCTTCAATTAGATATTAATTAGAGATGTAAAGAGTAATAGAATGAGGATAGCTCAGCAGGAAAATTCAGTGGAGAAAAGAGGCTGAGTAGCTTGGTTTACGCGGGAAACCAGTAAAACTTTAAGACAAGAAGTTTGCACCACTTACGTAGGCCGCAGACATCCTTCCATTCTCCCAAAGGAGAGGAGACACTGAGGCCTCCCCGATAGGATCTTAGAAGCCCAGGCATAATTAGTAAGCATGGCGGGCTCCGCGCTCCAGATGGAGACTCAGCCAGAGTTTGAGAGAGAGAGACATGGGGAGACCAGTATTTCGAGGAACTGATCCCAATTCTTTATTTTCCATGATCTACTTTTATACACTGAGATGTTATGCAAAAATCACGCGGGGTCAGCAGTCCTGACTTTTATCAAAGTCAGGTGCTTCATAAAAATGTATACAGAGGTCTTAGGGGTGTTACATCATCTTCTGGCCAGGGGGCCTGCTGACAATTTATGACCCTCTCCTTGTGACAGTGGTCAGTCAACCAGGACACTTATTTCTCCAGGGGTGATTATTCTTAAAACAGACGCCACCCAAATAAAGTTACATTTCTATAGGGTGAGGGTGTAGTGGGTTTTAGTTAAGGAAAGAATTTACTTAGCCTAAGGTCTAACGTGATTAATATCAAAGGTTAATACTTATTTCTTCTATATATTCATTAATGTGTATAAGGGCAGGGGATGTGGAGACTTAGCAGTGAACATTTGGCTCAACAAATGAAAAACCCTTCACCAATACAATTTCTAATCAGCCCACTATACTTATACTAATAGTTTTCTAACTTCTCTAAAGAACCTGTTTTTAGAAGGTTTAAAGCATCTCGTGCCTCTCACGGTTGGGAGGCTGTGAGCAATCACATGTGGCCGGACAAGCCTGTCAGGCAGGCTAGAGAACCTTCAGAGGAGTTTGTAGGTTAATACACTCTTGTCACACCCAGGAGTTTTTATTAACTGGAGCTCTAAGTTAACTCCTTCTCCAAAAGAGGTGGTGGGGGACAGCCCCCCGTAAAGTCAGATGTGTAGGTGAAAGCACAAAGTAGTAAAGTAGGCAGGTTCTGGTTATGGGGGTAGATGCTCGAGGATTTCCAGGGGGACTCCTGAGGCTCGATCCCACCTTTGCGTATGTCGAGCCTCCTTCCTCATGACCTTTGCCATGGGCGGAGTACCTCACGCTGGCCCCCAACACACACTGAATTTAGTAATCATGTTTCTTTACTGACTTCATTTATTGCATCTCCATCCCTAATTTGTTTTTCAGTCTTTAATGACATTGACAGAGATGCTTCCTGCTTTCTCTGTGGCTGTGCTCACTCTGTTATTCACTCTTCCTACTACAGGATTGTTGAAGCTGTAAAGACAATAACAAGAGGCCTCATCTGAGAAAGGAAAATGCAAAATCAGAAACAACATCCTGTTCAAAAGGGAATTAGCTAATAGTTGGAAAAAAAAAAAAAAACTATGATGAATAGCATTGGAAGTTTGAAGTGGATACTATATGGGGCTTGTCCCTCTGATCCATCTCACCTAGTCACATGCTTGAACCAAAAGGAGAACAAGGGCCAAGTAAGAACAAAACGTCTGTCCATTAAAATCCCAGTCAGACACTGGACTAGCAGCCATTCTCTGTAACTGGTGTTACACAGTATTGAGGGGAGCAGGATGGCCCCCAGCTTCCAAAAAGATGAATCACAGGCTCTGTTGTGTTTGTGGAGTGGATGGTATCAGCAGGTGTGCACAACAGGGGAACTTCTGCAGGGCTCCCCCTTTCACACCTGTGTAGTAGTGAGGTGTCTCTGATTTCAAGGGACAAAAACCCAACACAAACCAGCTTGAGACAAATAGAAGCTTTTCAGTTTATATCAATAGGGAGACAGTAGGGAGTGGCATTAGGCATCACTCAGTTCAGAATGATGGGTGTTCTGTTTTTCTCTCTCCCCATCTCCTGCCAGCTTAGTCCTTACTACCTCTGCTCCCCCATATTTTCTGTCATTTACTCTCAGCTGTACTCTGCTTTGACTGGTTTCATTCCCTGCCCTCATCTAGGCTATCTCCACAAGGTGGTGAAACTTCACAAGCAGCTCCAACCACCTCCCACATATCTTAAGCATCTTCCACGTTAGCTAGAAACAAGAGTCCCAGAGAAGACTTTCATCACATACTCTCTCTTGGACTCACCACTGATCCCACTGGGGATGGAATACCGAATATCTTGTATGGGGGGCCCAGAAAGCTATTAGGGGCACCCCCAGCAGAACAAAATGATTGAAGAGAGACAAAAACAATGTCACAAAGAAAGGAGGCGCCTCACAAAAATAGCACTAAACCATGCCCACTCGGCCCAGAAGATGTGCAGCAAGACATTCGGGTGTGATTACAGGCAATCCAAATGTAGCAGCCCCAGCTGATTCAGGGTATCAGTGACTTTTCAAAACCATATGCAACTTTCACGACATCAGAGACTGACCAAGATGGAGCACTGGCATGGAAGAGAACAAATGAAAAATACAACTGCATCAATCCAGTTTCCACTAAGTGAGGCTGCGTTGCCAGCTAACCCTAGAATGATACTGAAAATGAAAGTGAAGTCACTCAGTCGTGTCCAGCTCTTTGCGACCCCATGGACCACCAGTCTCCTCCATCTATGGGGATTTTCCAGGCAAGAATACTGGAGTGGGTTGCCATTTCCTTCTCCAGAGGATCTTTTCCAACCCAGGGATCGAACCTGGGTCTCCCAAATTGTAGGCAGACGCTTTACCGTCTGAGCCAGCAGGGAATGATAGTGGCTTACTCAAGAAGACCCCTGTCTTGTTTGAAGTTTGGTGTGGCTTTGGTGCACATCCTCTTGTTTCCAGACCAAGGCTGAATCCAGGAGCATCTTCTATCTGGAACATTCTGTGCCTGCAGCAGAGAGAACAGTGAGAAAGCAGGACTGCATGATGGTTCTAAAGTGGCACTCGGACTTCCACTCACGCTCACTCATGCAAGTGTCACAGCGAGTCTTCCATCAGTAGGGTGACACGTGCGTCTGCTCCACAGGTGGGTGGAGAGGCACCTGATAGCAAGTGTTTCTGTAGACATGGGCGGCAATCATTTTTCCCAATGATACAGCGTATCACAATAATGAAAAAGACACAGAAAGCTGTCTTTCTGAGCAAATGTGAACTATCCCTAGAGACTCCTAGAAATGGTTTGTCAGTGAACCATGAGGGTCTCTCAGGACTAGAGTTTCTGTGACATGCCATCCATCAGAGTCAGTAAGATATGGTTTATAGGATTGGCTTGGGGAAGGTTGACTATACTGGGCTAAGCCCACGTGAAAGAAAGTAGGAGAAACTATTTAATAAAGTTTAATTTATTTATTTATATATTATTTAATTTATTTATTAATTTATTAAAACCGTTTAATAAAGTTCCCTGATTTAATAAAGAATGAATTATTCTTAGGGTGGCCATACTATTTATCATGTAAACTGGGATACTTTTGTGAAGAAAGGGGGAAGTCTTGATAATTACATTGGTCCACCTAGCAAGCCTCAGCCAATAAAAACCTGTAATTACTCTTATTTCTAGACTGCTGCCGATTGTAATAACTTTTTAAAATATTTATTTATGTTTGGTCATGCTGGGTCTTCACTGCTGCATGGGCGTTCTCTAGTTGCAGGGGTGAGGGCCACTCTCTAGTTGTGGTGCACGGGCTTCTCATTGCGGTGGCCTCTCATTGTGGAGCAGGGTCTCTGTGGCATGCAAACTTCAGTAGTGGCAGCCTCAGGGCACGGGCTCAGCAGTTGTGGCACTCAGGCTTAGTTGCCCTGTGGCATGTGAGATCTTTCTAGACCTGGGATCAAACCAGTGTCCCCTGCATTGCCAGGCAGATTCTTAAACACTGGATCACCAAGGAAGCCCTGTAATAATTTTTATACTCTAATTATTTATTCCTAAACCTGGATCCCTTCATTGAACTTATAAAAATTCTGAAGACCACTGTTCAAAGTTCAACTTCCTGAGACTTATCTGTAGAATTAAAATCTCCACTACTGAGTGTAATGAATGTGTCAACTTCAAAGTGGTTCAGGCTTCTCCACATCAGTTGCTTCCATCTCTGGCCTCTCCTGCAGAAATATTGTACCCCTCACCCCACTGACATGAAGCTTACCTCTGTAACTTGCCCTGACCAATGAAACATAAAGGGTGTGAAGCTCTGTCATAGCAGAAGCTACATCATTATGGGCTCCATCTTCCCTTTTTTCCCTATGCTGTGTTTAGGTCAGCAATGTTCCAGTTAGGGGCTGCTCTGTTAGCCTTGGTCTCCCCAGTGAAGAGGACATGGATCCCAGCCACCCCTGAAGGGACAAGTAACATCAACAAAAATAAATCTGTGCTGTGTGTGTTTACAGTGCCAGGTGCATTTGTTTCTACAGCATAACCTAGTAGGATATGCCAATATTGTAGACAAAAACCTTAATCAGATTACTTATTCATGCTAATGTAATTTTACTTAATGCCCAGTTCTATTTTTTAAACTAAGCATCTCAAGCAGGATATAGTACAGAGGATGTGTCCAATAAACAGTTATTGACTATTTTAAACTTTCATCTGATTGATTGTATTTATAGTACTATTAGATTCACTGTCAACTATCTGCATTAAACAGTTTCCAAGTGTTATTGTAGTTTCATTCCCTGATGACAAAAGCACCACATGTACACTGTAGACAACTTAAAAGTACAAAAGAATATAAAAAAATAAATCACACGCCATCCCTTAAAACTTTATCACTATCAATATTTTATTACTATTAAAATTTTATCACTATTAATGTTTTAGTTTATTTTCAAGCATTTCCTAAAGATATTTTATTTAAATGTGCTATGCAGTATTAAATATTATTCTTCATTTATATCTACATGAGTATGTCCTATGTTTTAAAACAAGAACATTTTCATTAACATTAGCATTTCAATGGATATATAGCATCCCAATATATCCAAGTCATAACTGACCTAACTCTATTCCTATTATAAGACACCTGGGTTGTTTCCAACTGCTGTTATAATTAATGTTGTTGTGAGAACCTCTGTGTTGAATCTTGCAACTATGTCTATCTTCTTATATTAAAGTCCTAGGAAGTGCAATTATAGGGCCAGATAATATAGACAATTTTAAGCCTTTTAATATGCACTGATAAATTACATGACAGATAAAAAATATACACCCACAAATTCTTGCTTCACTGAACATTTATAAGCATTGAACCTGACCACTATTTTAATCTTTCTAGTTGGATAATCAAAAGTAAGTCCATTGTCTTAATTTCTGTTTCTAATAAACTTGAATATTTTCATACGTTTGTTAGTGACTGATCTTTTCATAGAATTTATGTTGCCATAATCTTGATATAATGGGTCCATAGGGACTGATTCAAAGTTCCAACCAATTTTCAAATGAGCTTTCAGTGTGCATCTTATTTGTAAGTAGAAGCTATTTATATTAGCTGCAGGCTGGGATGGAGCAAGAGAGCTGGTACACTTCCAAACTCTATCAGAACTACCCAATAGAACTTTCTGCAAAGTTGGAAATGCTCAATATTTGTACTATCCACCATGGTATCCACTAACCACATCAGGGCATTGAGCTCTGGAAATGTGGCTAATTGACTGAGGAACTCAATTTTACTTTATTCCATTTCCATTAATATAAATTTTAATTTTAGTTAATAGCCACATATGGCTAGTGGTGATTACATTTGACATCACAGCTCTCAGCAATTTGCCCATCTTAGAGAATGGGTCAGTCTAGGCTCTATACTTGGCCTACTAAATCTGTAAGCAAGAGGGAAAAAAAAAGAACAAGTGACAAACTCCAGACTATGAGTCAAAATCAGTAAATATAGAATAGGTTCACTATGTTTTCATTGGTTTTGTTGACCATGTTAACCTAGCACAGTCATCTATAATGGTAATTAACATTTCTTGAGTGCTCACCCAAGCACCGATCTGTGTCCCAAATGCTTTTCACATATCTTCACAATGAGTCTAAAGCTGCTATCCGTTTCTCCATTTTACAGATTAAACAACTGAGGCATAAAGATGCAGCTTGCCTAGGAACATACAGCTAGTAAGTGCCAGATCCAGGATTTAAGCTCAGCTGGTCTGACTCCAGAATGCATGCTTTTAACTGCTGCTTTATTTGCCTGTTGGTACCTAATCACTATGGGTACATGATGCCTATTGCACTTTGCTGAATGTCTTTCTTAATAATGTCTGTAATAAGGGACAAACCTTTTATTTCATGATTTAGATTCAGCAGGCATACAGTCAAGTCCCTGGCTAAAAACAAGAATTGTTTGTGAATGAGAAAGAATTGATGCGAGAAAATATGGTGAAGCAGTCAACACATACGTGAAAAGAACTGACTATCAAATCATTCCCCAAAGTAGTACCTTCACAGAAAACAAATCTAAAAGACTTCACAGCTTGGTCAAAGAATGGCTCTGTTTAACATTTTCTGGGTGAAGCAAATAGAAGCAAGTGTTCATGTTATCACACCGCTCAGGAATTACAATGTGTGCGTGCTCAGTTGCTCAGTAGTATCCAACTCTTTGCAACCCCACAGACTCTAGACAGCCAGACCCCTCTGTCCATGGGATTTCCCAGGCAATGGAAATGAGTTGCCATTTCCTCTTCCTGCGAATCTTCCCAATCCATCCCTCATCTCCTGCATTGGCAAGCAGATCCTTTACCATTGTACCACCTGGAAGTTTATGAAAGTGGTATTTGTTAAATGTTTAAAAGCTGTGCTTCCAGAGGATTATTTCATTAATGTCTTTTCTCATTTGTGTTTAGTGATAAAAAATAATGTATTGACTGACTTGTTTAATCTATAGTGTTCCAAAGCACAACATTAATCTCCAATAAACTGGCTCAATACTCACCCAGTCACATATTCCTTCAGTAGTAAGGCTGCCTATGCTAAATACTCTGCATACAACTGTATTAGACAAAACTTTAAGGTAACCCATGATGTGATGATGTTCTAACTCCTAGTTGATGGAACAACTAGTGGGTAAGGGACAATTAGCAAGAATACAGATGATCCTTGAACCTGACTGAGAAGGTCACTTTGACAATTTGCTAAACCCACTGCTCTTTGCCTTTGACACAGAAAAGTTAACTCAAGTTGCCTGAGCTCCAGAAACACCATTATTAGAATTAATACAAAGCACTGTTTAGTCATAGTCAAGACTATAATTTGCAGTGTAGCTAATAAGATAAATAGCATACAGTTTGATAGTATTAAGCTATCAAAGCTATCAAGCTCAGGTCTGGCTGATGGCTGCTCAAAAATCAATACTCCGGAGAGGCAACTGTTGGTAGAGAGGAAAGTTGTTTTTAATCAAAATGTTAGCAATCTGGGGAGATGATGGACTTAGTGTCTGGGAAAAAAAAAAAAAAAAAAAAACCTGAATATTCCACTTGGCCATGAACATTTTTAAAGGGAAACGATGAAGTAATCTCAGTTATTGATGGAGATGAGAGGTCAGAGCCATCGTCACCCACCACTGTGTGTATACTTGTCATTCTTGTGATCTTTCTGTGTGTGCTGTCTTATTTACATAGTTTGTTCACAAGATTACTGAAGGGAAAGCTGGGGAAGAGATCTGATCATCTGTAAATTACTTACTTTTCATTTTCACTTCTTTGATCTATGGAAAGAACCAACAAGTTAGGCAAGGTATTGTGTGATCCAAAGATTTGAAAGATGTGCTTGGGCCAAAGATGAGAAGAGCATTGGGCGGGGGGGTGGGGGGGGGTGGGGGGGGAGGGGACGGGGGTTGGTGTCTCTGGTTTAAGATTAGTGACAAGACAAAGGAACTTCCTGCAGGGAGCTCTTTCCTGCCAAAAGCTGCTTACAATATCAGAAAAGCAAAAGTTAAAATCCTCAGCCTGTCACCTATTCGTAGTGTGAATGTGATAGTTGCTCAGTCATGTCCAACTCTTTGTGACTCCATAGAGTGTAAACCACCAGGCTCCTCTCTCCATGGGATACTTCAGGTAAGAATACGGGAGTGGCTTGCCATTCCCTTCTCCAGGGGGTCTACCCAATCCAAGGATCCAACCCAAGTCTCCTCATTGCAAGTGGATTCTTTCCCGTTCAAACCACCAGGGAAGCCCGCTAGTAGTGTAGTACTGGGTAATTCAGTTAAGCTCCCTGAGCCTTGGTTTCTTCATCTGTCATGAAAACACACTATTGACCTGAGTGCTGAGGACAGCAGAAATGAGATGGCAAAATTTCTGAGGCTGGTCACACAATCAGGAGACGAATCCGAGACAAAGTGGCATCAGCAGCCATTAGCACAAGAATGAACTCAGAAAAAGACGAAATTCCAAATTGAGTTAACCAGGTTGCAGAGACAAAGCAGAAAGCAACAACTGGTAGGATAATGAAGTAATATCTGATGCATGCCAAAGTCATAATCATACTAAGTAAGACAGAGAGAAAGACAAATATGATATGGCATTGCTTATATGCAGAATCTAAAAAATGATACAAATCAATTTATTTACAGAACAGAAATAGACTCAAAGATTTAGAGAACAAACCTATGGTTATGAGGGGAGTGAGGAAGAGAGATAAATTGAGAGTTTGGGATTAACACATACACATATGTATATGTACATATCAAATAGAAAAACAAGGACCTAATGTATAGCACAGGGAACTCTACTTAATATTCTGTAATATCCTAAATGGGAAAAGAATTTGAAAAAGAATAGACAGGTGTATATGTATAACTGAATCTCTTTGCTGTACATCTGAAACTAAGAAAACTTTGTTAACCAACTGTACTCCAATATTAAATAAATATTTTTAAAGTCACAATAGAAGAAAGATAATGTTACCTGTCAGACTGAAAACAATTTTTTCTGACTGCCTTGTAACAAATTCCATATCTGGGGTTGTTTAAACGGTGTGAGAACCATTTCTGACAATGTAAGACTCAGTTTTCACAGTCACCATCAGTGATTTTGGAGCCCAAAAAATAAAGTCTTTCACTGTTTCCATTGTTTCTCCATATATTTGCCATGAGCTGATAGGACCAGATACCATGATCTTCGTTTTCTGAATGTTGAGCTTTAAGCCAACTTTTTCACTCTCCTCTTTCACTTTCATCAAGAGGCTCTTTAGTTCTTCTTCACTTTCTGCCATAAGGGTGGTGTCATCTGCATATCTGAGGTTATTGATATTTCTCCCGGCAATCTTGACTCCAGCTTGTTGTTCTTCCAGCCCAGCGTTTCACATGATGTACTCTGCATATAAGTTAAACAATCAGGGTGACAATATACAGCCTTATATACTCCTTTCCTGATTTGGGATCAGTCTGTTGTTCCATGTCCAGTTCTAATTGTTGCTTCTTGGCCTCCATACTTCTCAGGAAGCAGGTCAGGTGGTCTGGTATTTCCATCTCTTTAAGAATTTCCCAGTTTGTGATGATCCACACAGTCAAAGGTTTTAGTGTAATCAATAGCAGAAGTAGATGTTTTTCTGGAACTGTCTCACTTTTTCAATGATCCAATAGATGTTGGCAATTTGATCTCTGGTTCCTCTGCCTTTTCTAAATCCAGCTTGAACATCTGGAAGTTTATGGTTCATGTACTATTGAAGCCCAGCCTGGAGAATTTTGAGCATTACTTTGCTAACATGTGAGATGGGTGCAATTGTGCAATAGTTTGAGCATTATTTGGCATTGCCTTTCTTTGGGATCGGAATGAAAACTGATCTTTTCCAGTCCTGTGGCCACTGCTGAGTTTTCCAAATTTGCTGGCATATTGAGTGCAGCACTTTCACAGCATCATCTTTTAGTGCACTAATTATGTATATTAGTAGAAAAGTTTTACTGACTTCATTATCCTAAGAAATATAAATGTAAGTAGTAATCAAATTAATAGTCATTCTAAGAGGCTCCTTTCTCTATGTAAGTTAAATAGGATTAATACATGAAATCTTAGCACTTGCTTATTATTTATGATTTTTATATATTTTTTCTCTGATGGATACTTACTTTGTCAGGAAAGGGAAGATTTTCCCTGGCCCCTCTTGAGCTTTTGTGGCAGGACTAGTAAGAAAATGGACACAGGACAGATTAACAGGAAAAAAATAAACAAATTTTAATTTGTATGCATGAAAAGTGTTAGGCAGTCAGTTGTGTCTGACTCTTTGTGACCCCATGGACTGTAGCTCACCAGGGTCCTCTGTCTGTGGGATTTCCCAGGGAAGAATACTGGGGTGGGTAGCCATTCCCTCTTCTAGGGGATCTTCCTGGCCCAGGGATTGAACCCAGGTCTTCTGCATTACAGGCAGGTTCTTTACTGCCTGAAACATCAGGGAAGCCCAAGGTCTCACAGAAATGGGACAAAAGAAGTGGCCAAAACAGACACATTTTATCTCTTTTAGACAAATAATACATTTGTGAGGAATTGACAGGACAAAGAACTGTAGGCTTTGGGTGCTCAATTAGTGAAGAATCTAAATAAACTTTGGGCTTGTAGTAGTAAATTTATAAAGAATTACAGTTTGTTTACACAGGCTTCTCGGCTCAAATTCTCTGTCTCCAACAGTAAGGGTGTCCTTTGACCTCCAGATGCAAGGGGTGCACATTTCTCAGGGGAAATTTATTTCCTGTGCTTCTTGGAGACAAGGAAGGGTTAGTTTTCCTCTTGCATCAACTGCTTCTCCAGAAACTTCTACTCAAAATAGTGAAGTGAAAGTCACTCAGTCGTGTCCAACTCTTTGCATCCCCATGGACTATCCAGGCCAAAATACTGGAGTGGGTAGCCTTTCCCTTCTCCAGGGGATCTTCCCAAACCAGGGATCAAACCCAGGTCTCCCACACTGCAGGCAGATTCTTTACAAGCTGAGTCACAAGGGAAGCCCCTACGCAAAGTAATCTGTATGCAATTGGGCCATATTTGGGGGCATCCCAGCACAAGCCCCAGTACTTTGTTTTTTAATATATAGCAATCTAGTTGATTTTATACTAGCAATCATTTATGACAAATTTGGCCACAGAGAATAATGATTTATTGTGGCTTTGGGCTGTTTACTGCTTCCAGATACATCAACACCACTTATGAAAGGATGTGCAATGCAGTGACTGATAAGAACAGACTGGCAGTTTATTGACCTGAGTTAACCTCTAGCTTCACTTGTTATCTAGGTAAACTCTGGCATATTATGCCTTCTCAGGTTCAATTTCTTCTTCATTTGTAAAATGGAGAAATAAATGCCTACGGAAGTTCGAAGAGTGAATGAAATAAAAGAAGCTCTCACTAGGTCAGTACTCGCTAGCTTCATCCCCTAATGGGATGAAGTACTCTTGATCTCAGTTAGTTGGGACCTGGACTTGGTCCTGAAAACTCAAAAACTGAAAATGATAGGGACCCAGAGTACACTGGTCCCAGCTATTCTGAGTCAAGCTATCAAAACACAGAAGAGACAAGTATAAATTTTTGTACATTAGTCCATTGGTTTTAATGAGGGAGCACTCTCGGCCATGTGGACCTCTGTGTTGCATCCTGAAAGGTGATCTGCATGTAAAAGGAAGTTCTTGCTGTGGGAGGAATCAGAACAAGAAAACTGATGATTGGATTTCGGTGTATAACATAACTGCAGGGATCTTTCTCCATCATCTGGTGATGAAAAGGATCAGAACATACCACCCACTTTGGCATATTTATTTTGAGCCTAAGGCAATTGAGAAAAAGTGAATGTAGGAAGGGATCTCTGACCTTACATAAATTATGATCAGGGCATACATTTCCCACAAGAAGGGTGCCCTCGCTGTACCAAGAAGACAAAAACATTCTCATCACTGGAGATGTGGAGTTGCTCCAAGATGAATCTCTAGAAACAAACCTCAAAAATGAGCTCATTGTTATGGAGTCCAAGCTTATCATGCTCACCACAAGACAGGACAATAAATCAGAGATGAAATGTTGAAGCAAGGGATTTGATTTTATTTGGAAAGCTGGAAGACCAAGAGGATGGCAGACTAATGTCTCAAAATTACTATCTTATCGGGCTCTGGATGCTAGGTTCTTTTATAGAGCAGAGGGGGAGGAGGTGAGGAAGTAAAGTAAAAAGGCAATTAATCTTGCAAATATCTCCTGGAATGGCCAACCTGGGGGAGAGGATGTATTAATTTCTTCCTTTCTGAAGCCATCCACAGGTAGGAAGAGTCCTGAACAAAGGCATTTTGGTTTAACATTCAAGCAGAGAGGCGGGGTTCCCCGAGGCAGACCATTATGTATAAACAGAATCCTGTTAGTGAGCAAAAGCAATTGGAAGCAAAGGTTAAAGTAAAAGAAACAGATCCAATATGGAATCATATTTTGTTCTTCCCTGTAACAATATCTTCCATTAATTTTCTCCTTAAATTTCCTGTTTTCCCACAATTTACTACCCTTAATCCAAATCCCTTTTATCTTTGTCTTGTCACATCTGCACAAGTCATCACTCTTTGCTAGAATAATATATAAACCTTCAGGACTATTTGCCTCTTTGGGTCTTCACTTCTCATATATGAAAATCTCTGTGAACAAGGAAAATATTAACATCAAATTCATAGTGTTTTCTTTTCTCCTGGTAACTTGTCTTCTGTCATTTTAATTCTCAGGCTCAGCCACAGAATTTTAGAGGGTAGAGGAAGTCTTTCCTCAGCTATATCTGTCATGTTGACATGCTGCTGCTGCTGCTGCTGCTAAGTCGCTTCAGTCGTGTCCAACTCTGTGCGACCCCGTAGACGGAAGCCCACCAGGCTCCCCCGTCCCTGGGATTCTCCAGGCAAGAACACTGGAGTGGGTTGCCATTTCCTTCTCCAATGCATGAAAGTGAAAAGTGAAAGGGAGGTTGCTCAGTCGTGTCCGACTCTTAGCGACCCCATGGACTACAGCCTACCAGGCTCCTCCATCCATGGGATATTCCAGGCAAGAGTACTGGAGTGGGGTGCCATTGCCTTCTCCATACCATTCTCTAATTCTGCAGCCACTCTAGTGGGCTCCTGCTGCATACCTACATTGAGGGAGTGTGTAATTTCCTCAGTTCTGTCTCATCACAACAAAAATTTGAAGCGATGGACCAGTGTTAAAGCCCTCAGACAGACCATGTCACAGCCCTCGGACAGACCGTGTCACAGCTCTCAGTGACAGATCAGTGTCACAACTCTCCGACAGATCAGTGTTACAGCTCCACACAGATCAGTTTTATTTAGATAATAAAGGGAAATACATCCTCGAGACATGAGGGCATGCCAACCCAAAAGACACGAAGAGAAGAGAGACCCCTGGCCCTTTGGCTCCTCTTTTTATGTTTTTCCTCCTCCCCCTGGGCCTGACCTATGTAAATTGGGCTAGCCAGGAGTGCTGTTTGTTCTACCTGAGGTCCTCACTCCGGTCTTCTGACTTTCCTTTGTTCTATTTCCCCAGGCTTTTCCCTTCCTTGTCTTTTAGCCACCACCATTCTGGACTCCTTTTTCCTATTCTAACTACCTAACACTTAGATGGACACCCCCAATATTTATCCTTTTGACTTGGTCTTTTTGTTGTTGTTGTTAGTTCAGTCACTAAGTCATGTCCAATTCTTTGCGACCCCACAGACTGCAACATGTCAGGCTTCCCTGTCCATCACCACCTCTTGTATTTCACTCAAACTCATGTCCATTGAGTCGGTGATGCCATCTAACCATCTCATCCTCTGTCATCCCCTTCTCCTCCTGCTTTCAATCTTTCCCAGCATCAGGACCTTTTCCAATGAGTTGGCTCTTCACATCAGGTGGCCAAAGTATTGGAACTTCAGCTTCAGCATCAGTCCTTCCAAAGAATATTTAGAGTTGATTTCCTTTGAGATTGACGGTTGGATCTCCTTGCAGTCCAAGGGTCTCTCAAGAGTCTTCTCCAGCATCCCAGTTTGAAAGCATCAATTGTTTGATGCTCAGCTTTCTTTATGATCCAACTGTCACATCTGTACATGACTACTGGAAAAATCATAGCTTTGACTACATGGATTTTGTCAGCAAAGTGATGTCTCCACTTTTTAATATGCTGTCTAGATTTGTCATAGCTTTTCTTCCAAGGGGCAAGCATCTTTTAATTTCATGGCTGCAGTCACCATCTGCAGTGATTTTGGTCTAAGCCTCTGTTTCTAATTGGCTTCTCTTTTAATTGACAGAATACAAAGAAAAGCATGTGTACCTTAACTATTTCATAATCAAATCTTGTAGGGCTAAGACAAATTTTCTGATTTGCAGCTTAACTCTCAAAAGACAGTCTTATTTCCTTCCCTTGATAGGTTTCGGTGCATTCCTTAGTGAAATGATCAAGCATTGGCTAACATACTTGCTCATACTACCTGGCAATTAGTATTTGATAAAATTTAGTTTATTGTTTTAGTTCCCCACCAAGCCTCCAGATGAGTATTCATCAATGAGTTTATCTTCATCTTTATCCCTACTCTATACCAGAGAAATGAAAGTCCAGTTTTGTCTAGTCTCATTGTAGTCTCTTAACTGAGTTTAGTTGCCACTAAATCTACCCTCAGCCTTCTTTATGGTCCACTCTCACATCAGTACATGACTACTGGAAAAAACAGATTGCCTTGTAGCTGCTTCTCAGTCAGTTGAACAGACAAACTTCCTTAATGTTGAGAGCATATTGAAATAGTCCCAGTGATTATAGAATTAGGGATGTGGAGAAGAGTATTTTCTTTACTTTTTATCAAAGTATAGTTGATATACAATGTTGTATTAATTTTAGTGTACAGAACAGTGATCTAGTTGTATATATATATATATGTATATAATATATATTCTTTTTATAGATTCTTTCCCCTTATAGGTTATTACAAGATATTGAATACAGCTTCATGAGAAGAATATTGTCAAAAGAGGTTTATTTTGGAGGGTGCAGGGAAGAATTCAGGAGCAGTTAGACTTGTCATATTCATTAATAGTGATTTCTTTTTCTCCACTGCTTATATTGAAAAAGAGAAAACAAGAGTAGGGTATGGACAGATTGAGATACAAATAAAAAGGCATTTTTAAAATTTCAAAGTCATAGGTAAAAAATATGTATCTTTTCCCTCTGCAAACAGTCTCCCAACTCTAATAAGGGTCTCTGCCACCATCCCCGCCCACCTCCGCAGCTGCTGTAACACCTTTGCCACCTGTGCCTACACACAAATTGTGCCTTTTAACTTTTTCAGTCTTCAAAGTGAGAACATGTTCTTTTTTCAGCCTTCAATATATTAATTAATTAATGAGAAATCCTGAGGCTGGTATAGAGGCAAGGAACTCTGTGAACAGAACAGATATATCAACAGAGGGATAAGCCTGAAAACAGGGGAGCTGCCAGGTAAGTGGGCATCTGACTCCCACTGCAAATACTCTGCCTGAGAATGCCTCAGGCAAAGGACTGAGCACACTAGGCTAGGGCTCAAAGACAAACTAATTATGACCAAATCTGTAGTCTGAAGCACTGACACTAGTGATGAGTGGCAAACAGGTGATCTCACTGGAGTGAAACAAACAACAATCAGCAGAGAAGACCCACGCATGCCTATAGAAGTATGAAATCCTTCTTCATGCAAGGTCACTGGAGAGTACTCATGAGAAAACCTGATGAGGCAGTGCTCTCCCTACTGGGCAAACTTTGAGCCTCTTTGCAAGAAAAAGCAATTTCTGATAGCTAATAAGCACATACTGTGTAGGAACTCTACTCAATACTCTGTAATGACTTATATGGGAAAAGAATCTAAAAAGAGTGGATATATGTAGATGTATAACTGATTCATTTTGCCATACAGCAGAAGCTAACATAACATTGTAAATCAACTGTCAGCTCAGTTCAGTCACTCAATCATGTCCGACTCTTTGCGATCCCATGGCACAACAGGCTTCCCTGTACATCACCAACCCCCTGAGCTTGCTCAGACTCATGTCCATTGAGTCAGTGATGCCATCCAACCATCTCACCCTCTGTCATCCCCTTCTCCTCCTGCCTTCAATCTTTCCCCACAGCAGTGTCTTTTCCAATGAGTCAGTTCTTTGCATCAGGTGGCCAGAGTACTGGAGCTTCAGCTTCAGCATCAGTCCTTTCAATGAATATTCAGGACTGATTTCCTTTATGACTGACTGGTCTGATATCCTTGTAGTACAAGGGATTCTCAAGAGTCTTCTCCAATACCACAGTTCAAAAGCATCAGTTCTTCAGTGCTCAGCTTTCTTTATAGTCCAACTCTCACATTCATACATGACTACTGGAAAAAGCATAGCTTTGACCAGATGGACCTTTGTTGGCAAAGTAATGTCTCTTCTTTTTAATATGCTGTCTAGGTTGGTCACAGCTTTTCTTCCAAGGCTTTCATGGCTGCAGTCACCATCTTCAGTGATTTTGAAACCCAAGAAAATCAACTATAAACCAATGAAAATTAATTCAACAAAAGAAAAGAAAGGACATTTTCTAAAAAGATATAGAGGCTTAACCTTTCGCAGTTCTTTGAGGGAAAATACGAAATATTCATTCTATCCTGGATTATAAATTCCTGGAATATATTCCTGGAATATAAATTCCTGGATTATAAACTATATATGCTTATTGTATTATAAACTATAAATGCTTATTATATTTCCCCTGTGGGGGTATTTATGTAGATTCCAGTGGACAAGAACCCAGAGACTTTCTTCTTTTACTTTCAAATGGAATTTGTTTCCATTAGAAAGATTGGGTTTGTCTTTGTCTCTCCAGATGGGTTTTCTCAAAGTGTTTTCTTAATTGGAAGGCAGCAGTGAGTAGAAAGATAAAAATGTTTCCATCACCTTCAAGACATTTCCAAATAAACTGATCATTTCACAATGTTGCATTACAGACCGTACTTCAACGGTCTTCTTGAAACAAAACTTTGTTGTTTTTCTTTGGATTTATGTCCAGGAGTGGGATGGCAGGGTCATATGGTAGCTCTATTTTTAGTTTCTTTAAGGAACATCCATACTGTTCTCCATAGTGGCTGTACCAATTTACATTCCCACCAACAGTGTAGGAGGATTCCCTTCTCTCCATACCCTCTCCAGCATTTATTGTTTGTGAATTTTTTAATGATAGCCATTCTGGCTGGTATGAGGTTATATCTCATGGTAGTTTGATTTGCGTTTCTTTAATTATTAGCAAGGTTGAGCATCTTTTTACATGCCTATTGGCTATCTATCTGTATGTCTTTTTTGTAGAAATGTCTGTAGATCTTGTGCCCATTGGTTGATTGTGCTATTTGGTTTTTTATTATTGAGCTAATTGAACTGTTTTTATATTTTTGAAAGTAAGCCCTTGTTGGTCACATCATTTATAAATATTTTTCCCAGTTCATAGGTTGTTTTTTTATTTTGTTGATGGTTTCCTTTGCTGTAAGAAAACATAATTTTGATTGGGTCTTTTTCTTTTCAGTTTTGTTTTTATTTCTATTTCCTTGGGAGATTCATTTATAAGCAGATAATAGTTACTAGAATTTTGTGCTTAACTCAGTTTAGTTTTTTTTTTTTTTTTTTTTTTTTAGGTTGGGTATATTGTGTTCAGAGCTTTTATATGTTGACTTGAAATTACTCTAATTTAATTTTTTAAATTATACTATAAATTACTTCAGTTGCAATCAATCAAGGAAGCAAGAAAACAAAGTTTAAACTAAGTCCTCTGTATAACACTTCCTAGGTTTCAAAAAGTTTAAAACATTGAAGTAAAATAAAGACAAACATTAACAAATGATTCCAAAATGCAGAAAGAGACCAATAGTATTGGGAAACAAGACTAATACAAATGTCATTGAAATTAATTAGCTACTGCTTAGAAGAGAAGTAAACAGAGAAGAGCAATCATAGATAAAAGGTGAAATTGGTAAGAAATATATAGGCCACCAATTTTAGCAGAGGCAGCATCATGCCTTGACTTTGAACTTGGAGGTTACTTTACACTTCATTCAAAAGAAATTAAGAGTTGATGAGTTGTTTAATAAAGCATCATCTCCACTTTGTCTGCAAAAAAATACCTCCAGCCAAAACATACCATTGCTTCCTTATATAAGGATTTTCCTTATATAATCTTTCCTATATAAGAATTTTCTTCCTTATATATATAACCAAACAGTCCAGGACTTGAGACCCACATTGCTGTATTAATTATTCTGAACTGAAGGCATTTGAAAACAGCAAATTTAGGAAGAGGCTTTCTCTGAATGCCCCTTATGTACTTAAAGACAGAAAGGGAATTCAACTGTCATTAATTCACTCTTAAAAGTTTCATGAACCAATGAAGATTGATTCATCACAGGAGAGACTAGAAGTCACCACATTCAGACAAACCTCACTACAAGCCAACATACCTCCCAAGTCTTCTTCTAAACGACCATTAATTATCCTAGAAATAATTTACTCTCCCCATAATGACCTAGACCCCCCCTATCATCTATTAATATGGTATTGTTGTTGCTTCGTTGCTAAGTCATGTCTGACTCTTTGTGACCCCACAGAGGAGCATGCCAGGCCTCTGTCCTCCACTATTTCCCGAAGTTTGCTCACATTCATGTTCACTGAGTTGGTGATACTATCTAACCATCTCATCCTCTGCCACTGTCTCCTTTTGCCTTCTAACTTTTCCAGCATCAAGGTCTTTTCCAATGAGCTGGCTCTTCCCATCATGTGGCCAAAGTATTGGAGTCAGCTTCAGCAACGGTCTTTCCAATGAATATTCAGGGTTGATTTCCTTTAGGATTGACTGGTTTGATCTCCCTGCAGTCCAACGGACTCTCAAGAGTCTTCTCCAGCACCACAATTTGAAAGCATCACTTCTTTGGCACCCAGTCTTCTTTATGGATCAGCTCTCATGTCCATACATGACTACTGGAAAAACTATAGCTTTAACTGTACAGACCTTTGCCAGCAAAGTGATGTCTCTGTTTTTTGATACACTGTCTAGGTTTGTCATAACTTTCTTTCCAATGAGCAAGCATCTTTTAATTAATAAGAGTATACACAAGCTTCCAAATCACACTGTCTTTTGGATATTCAGTTTGTTCTGTGATTCTCTGTGTATGTAATATTAAACATTGATAAATCTGTATACTTCTTCTCCTGTTAATCTGCCTTTTGTCAGTTTATTTCATCAACACTTCTATCAAACCTAGGATGGTAGAGGAGAGTTTTTGCTTCTCCACACATGAAAGCTTTCATCTTTGCCCAAGAATTCAGAACTATTAAATAAAATATGCCAAAATATTTTTAAACGTGGTTTAGTCTAAGTTTATTGAAATTTATACTGGTTATATTTAGCACTAGAGGAAAGAAATGTATCAAGTTAATAGACCTGGCAGATTCCTAGTCTTAAGGACTAAATCCAGTTATAAGCGTGCTGGTCAGACCTGAATCAGCCAGAAGGCAGATGAGATGAGGAGTCACTGAGACCCTGGCCAGAACTCATAAAGTGCCTGGTCATCCTAGCATCTTGGGCTGAGTTGAAATCAGGCAGAACCAAGCACTAAATTAAGAGGGTCACACAAGCACAGGATAAAGAAGATTTTCATGTATTCTCTCTATTCCATAAATAAAGTCAGCAGTTAGCTCATGGAATTTAAAACCTATTTTGAGAAAATCTGAGATTTACCTTTGCCAAAAATACTTACACACACAAAATTAATCTCTTCTTTTATATGTCTAAACAGACATCAAAGATGCTTTGAACCACATCATTTTTTTGAAAAGTAATTATACTTTTCAAAAAGCTCAAAGTATTAGTCTTCCATAGAAATACACTTGTGAAATTACATCTTCCATCAACATATATAAATGGAGTGAGCAAATTTCAACTGTCAGTTTTATTTATCACAGGTTTATTGTTATCACATTGGTAGATTATTTTACACATATTAATGTAGAATAAATTGGAACTGGTAACTACTTTAGAAGCAAAAAGATGTATTAAGATATTAAAATAAATGTATTTTAACTTAAATTTTTGTAACTTTAACTTATTTTCTAAATATAGAATTACATTGTTTTTCAGTGATGAAAAAACAGTAAGCTCTTCCATTTCTACCCTTGCTAAGTTAGTTATGAAACACACACACAAAAAATGCATATTATTAAGGTAACCAGGGATTAGCAATCAGATTTTTAAATGTAAAGTATTCTTATTTTGTGGATTATCTTAAATAATGCAATCCCTATCAAGCTACCAATGGTATTTTTCACAGAGCTAGAACAAATAATTTCACAGTTTGTATGGAAATACCAAAAATTCAAATAGTGAGAAAGAAGAATGGAACTGGAGGAATCAACCTGCCTGACTTCAGGCTCTACTACAAAGTCATCAAGACAGTATGGTACTGGCACAAAGACAGAAATATTGATCAATGGAACAAAATAGAAAGCCCAGAGATAAACCCACGCACCTATGGACACCTTATCTTTGACAAAGGAGGCAAGAATATACAATGGATTAAAGACAATCTCTTTAACAAGTGGTGCTGGGAAAACTGGTCAAACACTTGTAAAAGAATGAAACTAGAACACTCTCTAACACCATACAAAAAAATAAAATGGATTAAAGATCTAAACGTAAGACCAGAAACTATAAAACTCCTAGAGGAGAACATAGGCAAAATACTCTCCAACATAAATCACAGCAAGATCCTCCATGACCCATCTCCCAGAATATTGGAAATAGAAGCAAAAATAAGCAAATGGGGCCTAATTAAAACTAAAAGCTTCTGCATAACAAAGGAAGCTATAAACAAGGTAAAAAGACAGCCTTCAGAATGGGAGAAAATAATAGCAAATAAAGCAACTGACAAAGAACTAATCTCAAAAATATACAAGCAACTCCTGAAGCTCAATTCCAGAAAAATAAACGACCCAATCAAAAAACAGGCCAAAGAACTAAACAGCCATTTCTAAGAACTAAACAGCCACATTTCTCCAAAGAAGACATACAGATGGCTAACAAACACATGAAAAGATGCTCAACATCACTCATTATCAGAGAAATGCAAATCAAAACCACAGTGAGGTACCATTTCACGCCAGTCAGATGGCTGCTATCCAAAAGTCTACAAGCAATAAATGCTGGAGAGGGTGTGGAGAAAAGGGAACCCTCTTACACTGTTGGTGGGAATGCAAACTAGTACAGCTGCTACGGAGAACAGTGTGGAAATTCCTTAAAAAACTGGAAATAGAACTGCCTTGCTGCTGCTACTGCTGCTGCTAAGTCACTTCAGTCGTGTCCGACTCTGTGAAACCCCATAGACGGCAGCTGACCAGGCTCCCCCGTCCCTGGGATTCTCCAGACAAGAACACTGGAGTGGGTTGCCATTTCCTTCTCCAATGCATGAAAATGAAAAGTGAAAGTGAAGTCACTCAGTCGTGTCCGACTCGTAGCCACCCCATGGACTGCAGCCTACCAGGCTCCTCCGTCCATGGGATTTTCCAGGCAAGAGTACTGGAGTGGGGTGCCATTGCCTTCTCCAAGAACTGCCTTATGACCCAGCAATCCCACTGCTGGGCATACACACCGAGGAAACCAGAATTGAAAGAGACACATGTACCCCAATGTTCATCGCAGCACTCTTTATAATAGCCAGGACATGGAAGCAACCTAGATGTCCATCAGCAGATGAATGAATAAGAAAGCTGTGGTTCATATACACAATGGAGTATTACTCAGCCATTAAAAAGAATACATTTGAATCAGTTCTAATGAGGTGGATGAAACTGGAGCAGATTATACAGAGTGAAGTAAGCCAGAAGGAAAAACACCAATATAGTATACTAACACATATATATGGAATTTAGAAAGATGGTAATGATAACCCTGTATGCGAGAAAGCAAAAGAGACATAGATGTATAGAACAGTCTTTTGGACTCTGTGGGAGAGGGAGAGAGTGGGATGATTTGGGAGAATGGAATTGAAACATGTATAATATCATACATGAAAAGAATCACCAGTCCAGGTTCAATGCATGGTACAGGATGCTTGGGGCTGATGCACTAGGATGACCCAGAGGGACGATAAGGGGAGGGAGGTGGGAGGGGGGTTCAAGATGGGGAACACGTGTATACCTGTGGTGGATTCATGTTGATGTATGGCAATACCAATACAATATTGTAAAGGGATTAGACTCCAATTAAAATAAATAAATTTATAATAAAAAATAAAATTAAAAAATAAATAAATATTACTGATTATATGTAATGTTTTAAAGATTTCACTTAGAGCTTATCTCACATAGAAAATGTACAGGAGGACAAATGAGAGATCAATTGTATACAATAATTCTAAAATAAAATTAACAACTTTTAACTGACCAATGATAAGTAAAAGACCAATTTCTAAATACCCTTATCCAGTAAAAAAAAAAAAAAAAACTAGATATTCTTAAAAAAATAGTTGTTCCAGGAGCTTGGAAGGGAAAGTACTAGACCATCTTGTGCCAGAAAATAAGAAAATTCCCAAGAATTATGGTAAAATATCAAAACCCCTCCAAGAGATAATCTAATGAGGCTTTAACAGTCTAAAGTTGCAAAATTCAAGAATCAAATTAAAGATATACATGAATTAGACTCATTATATAAAATAAAAATTCATACTGATATATATATTAGGTAAACAAATAAAAAGAAAAAACTCTACCTTAGAGCTTTACTAATAAATGTTGAAGAGATGATGGAATTAGAAAATTACTGAAAAACGAAGCTGGAAGATGATGGAGTAGGAAGACCCTAAGCTCACATGCTCCTATAGTATATTTACCAAGAAACTAGCTCTGAGAGCCACAAGAAGATTATCAGAAAAGATCTTCTGCAGCTAAAGATATAAAGGAGAAACCACAATAGGCCAAACAGGAGGAGTAGAGATGTAGTTTAATCAAGACCCATATCCCTAAAGAAGTGATCCACAAATGAAAGGATAATTATAATTGTAGAGGTTCTCCCCATGGTGTGAGAGGCCTGAACCATAGATTGAGCTCCCCAGCACTGGAAAAAGAGCCCCCAGAATGTTTGACTTTGAAGGCCAGTAAGGCTTACTTCCAGGAGAGCCAGAGGGCTACGGGAAAGAGACTCCATTCTTAAAGGGTGTCCCCCAAAATCTCACACATGCTAAGACCCAGGGAAGAAGAAGTAATTTGAAAGGAACCTGGGTCAGACCCACTGGCTGATTGTGGAGAGCTTCCAAGAAGCAGGAGTCAATTGAAATTTACCCTGGCCACATAGACAAGCCACTTTTGAGAGTCCATTCCAACAAGAGGATACTGATTCTGGCAAGCACCATTTTGGAATCCTCCCTCTAGCTCACTAGTGCCAAGACCAGCCCTGCCTCCTTGCCAGCTGGCACAAGTACTGGGAAGCCCAGGCCAGGCAAGCAGCTGGAAGGGGACATATCCCATCCAACAGTGAACCAGCTGCTATCAGATCTCCTGAGCCCCCAGTCACCCAGGGACCTGACCCCACCCACCAGAGAGACAGTAGTAGCTACAGGACCCAGCCTTATCCAGCAGGAGAGAGGCACAAGCCCTGGAATCCCCAAGCCCTGACCCTGTCTACCTGTAGGCTGACACCAGCTCTGGACCAGGGCCCTGCAGGCAGAGACTTCAGGATTAACTTCACTCATCACTGGACCGGCACTAGTACCAATGACCAGTGTGCTGACACCAGCTCCAGAGCTGCCAGGCCTCCAGTCAGAGACTCCAGAACTTTACTCCACCTACCAAGGGAACAGACCTACTCCTGCCTCAACAACGAGTGGGCCTACACCAGCCATGGGACAACTATAGTTGTGCCAAGGCTCACCCACTAGTCTAGTCATCACCAAAGGACACTCTGGGCCATTGCCGTACCCAACAGCAGGCCAGCCCTGGGTTCAGGATATCATGGGTCCCTCAACCAGCTATGTCAGGATCTGGCTCCACTTACCAGTGGACAGTCTCCAGCTCTGGGTCATTACAGACCTGACAGCCAGCAATATCAAGAATCAGCCTCACCTACCAGCAGGTCTACAGCAGTCCCAGGACCTCTCTAGGCTATGACCCTGCTGATCATTAGACAAACACATACTCCAGCACCTCCTGGGGCTCTGTAGCCAGTCACATCACAACTCAGCCCTACAGAACTTGAGCTGGCACCAAAATTGAATCTCCCTTGGCTGCGTAGCCACCTATACCAGGACCTGTCCCAAACTACTGGCAGCAGCATGCTCTACACAAGCAGGGCCTGGAAACAAATCAATCAGATCAGGTGCCAGCCACAACTCCCAGTGCTCCCACAGTAGTCAGCTCACCACACAGAAGGAAGCGTATACATCTAGTGGCCAAACAGGAGTACACTGCTGGGCCCCATAAGATATTGGTCACATGAGGCTGCATCTCTAGATTGGGAAAAACAAAACAAAACCTATTGAATACATAGGAATAAAAGCAGCAAGTTAGACAAAATGAGGTGACAGAAAAATATGTTTCAAAAGAAGGAACAAGATAAAACCCATGAAAAAGAACTAGGTGAGATGGAGATTAGCAATCTACCAGATAAAAAGTTTAAGGTAATAATCATAAAGATGCTCAATGAACTCAGAAGACTGAATAAAAAGAATAAGATAGATTTTTTTAACAAAGAGCTAGAAAATATAAAGAAGAATCAAAAAGAGCTGAAAAAATAACTGAAATGTTAAAATTCACTAGGAGGAATCAACAGTAGATGATATGGAAAAATGGGTCCATTAACTGGAAGACGAAGTAGTGGAAATTATTATATCTATGACAAAGCCTTTGACTGTGTGGATGACAATAAACTGTGGAAAATTCTGAAAGAGATGGGAATACCAGACCACCTGACCTGCTTCTTGAGAAACCTATATGCAGGTCAGGAAGCAACAGTTAGAATTGGACATGGAACAACAGACTGGTTCCAAATAGGAAAAGGAGTACATCAAGGCTGTATATTGTCACCCTGCTTCTTTAACTTCTATGCAGAGTACATCATGAGAAATGCTAGGCTGGAAGAGGCACAAGCTGGAATGAAGATTGCCAGGAGAAATATCAATCACCTCAGATATGCAGATGACACCACCCTTATGGCAGAAAGTGAAGAAGAACTAAAAAGCCTCTTGATGAAAATGAAAGTGGAGAGTGAAAAAGTTGGCTTAAAGCTCAACATTCAGAAAACGAAAATCATGGCATCTGGTCCCATCACTTCATGGCAAATAAATGGGGAAACAGTGGAAACAGGGTCAGACTTTGTTTTGGGGAGCTCCAAAATCACTGCAGATGGTGATTGCAGCCATGAAATTAAAAGACACTTACTCCTTGGAAGGAAAGTTATGACCAACCTAGATAGCATAGTCAAAAGCAGAGACATTACTTTGCCAACAAAGGTCTGTCTAGTCAAGGCTATTGTTTTTCCAGTGGTCATGTATGGATGTGAGAGTTGGACTATAAAGAAAGTATTGATGCTTTTGAACTGTGGTGTTGGAGAAGACTCTTGAGAGTCCCTAGGACTGCAAGGAGATCCAACCAGTCCATTCTAAAGGAGATCAGCCCTGGGATTTCTTTGGAAGGAATGATGCTAAAGCTGAAACTCCAGTACTTTGGCCACCTCATGCGAAGAGTTGACTCATTGGGAAAGACTCTGATGCTGGGAGGGATTGAGGGCAGGAGGAGCAGGGGACGACAGAGGATGAGATGGCTCGATGGCATCACCGACTCGATGGATGTGAGTTTGAGTGAACTCCGGGAGTTGGTGATGGACAGGGAGGCCTGGCATGCTGCAATTCGTGGGGCCACAGAGTCGGACACAACTGAGAGACTGAACTGAACTGAACCAAAAGAAGAAAGAATTTTAAACATGAGCAGAGTTTAAGAGACCTCTGGGACAATATTAAGCAGATACTAATGTTCACACTATAAGGAAGGAAGAAAGAGAAGATATTTGAAGATATAATAGCTAAAAATTTCACCAACCAGAGAAAAGAAACAGGCCTCCATGTCCAGGAAGCACAGAGAGCCCCAAACAGGATCAATACAAAGAGGAACACATCAAAATATATTGTAATTAAAATGACAAAAATACAAAAATAAAGACAATATTTTTTAAAGAAAAAGACCTGGTTATGTACAAGGGAACTCAAATAGGGTTATCAGCTGATATTTCAGCAGACACACTGCAGGCCAGAAAAGAATAGCATGAAATATTTAATGTGATGAAAAAGAAAAACTTACAACATACTCCAATCAAATTTGAGAAGTCAAAAGTTTTACCCACAAGCAAAAGCTGAAAGAGTTCAGCACCATCAAACTAGCTTCTAAGAAATGTTAAAGGGATTTCTCTTAGTGGAAAAGAAAAGGTCATATCTAGAAAAAAGACAAGTAGAAAAGGAAAAATCTCATAGGTAGACACAAATATAGAGTAAATGTAGTAAATCAACCACTTATAAAGCTAGTAGAAAGGTTAAAAGACAAAAGCAGTAAAATTTTCCACAAGTATTAGTTAAGTGATACACACCAAAACAAAAGGATATAAAACATGATTTTTGCAAGCAATAAAAGTAGAGGCTGGGGAGTAAAAATACAAGGTTCCTAAAATGTATTTGACCTTAAAAGATTAGCAACTTTATAGATATATATATAGGGCTTCACAGGTGGTGCTAGTGGAAAAGAAACTTCCCTGTCGATGCAGGAGATGTAGGAGACTTCTTTCAATCCCTGGGTCAGGAAGATCCCCTGGAGGAGGGCATGGAAACCACTCCAATATTCTTGTCTGGAGAATCCCATGGGTAGAGGAGCCTAGCAGGTTTCATTCCCTAGGGTCACATAGAGTCAGACATGACTGAAGTGCCTTAGCACACACACGTATATATATGTATGTAAACACCATGGTAACCACAAACAAAAACCTACAAACACAAAAAAGGATCCAAACATAACATTAAAGATAATTATCAAATCTCAAGGGAAGAAGTAAAAAGAAAAAAGGAAAAAAAATCCATTTGAGTGACAATAAATACATATCTATCGATAATTAAATGTAAGTGGACTAAATTCTCCAATTAAAATACATGGCAGAGTGGCTGAATAGATACAAAGATAAGACTCACATGAATGCTGCATACAATAGGCTCATTTCAATACTAAAGTCACACACAGATTGAAAGAAAGTGTATGGAAAATGTATTCCATGATAACAAAAATGAAAAGAAGGCTGGGTGGCAATATTTATATCAGACAAAATAGACTTTAAAACAAAGAATGTAACAAGAGACAAGGAAGGACATTACATAATAATCAAGGAATCAACCCAACAAGATGTAACAACTGTAAATATATTCCAACACAAGAGTGAGGGGGGCATGGCAACCCGCCCCAGTATTCTTACCTGGAGAATCCCATGAGCAGAGGACCCTGGCAGGTTACAGTCTTTAGGGTTGCAAAGAGTCGAATATGACTGAGACAACTTAGCATGTATGCACGCAACATAGGAGCATCTAAATACATACAAACGAAGGGAGAAATTGACAGTAACACAATAATAGTAGGAGATTTTAACACCCAACTTATACAAACAGACACATCGTATAGGTAGAAAAACAATAAGGAAGCACTGGTCTTAAATGACTCATTAAAAAATGATTTAATACGTATACATTGAACCATTACATCCAAAAGCAGTAAAATACATATTCTTTTCATGTGCACACTAAATATTCTCTAAGAGAGCCACAAAATAAGCTTCAGTAAACTTTAAAGAGTGAAATCATATCAAACATATTTTCTGAGCACAACATGATGAAACTAGAAGTTAAACACAAGGGGAAAACTGCAAAAACAAAAACACATGGAAGCTAAGCACATGCTACTATGAAACCAATGGATCACTGAAGAAATCAAAGAGGAACTAAAAAACCTGGGAACAAATGTAAATGGAAACAAAATAATTCAAAATCTATGGAAAGTTTTAAGAAGGAATTTTATACTAATACAAATCTAGTTTAGGAAACAAGAACAATCTCAAATTTAAACAAACAACTAACTTTAGAACAAAGAAGAACAAACAAAATGCAAAGTTACTAGAAGAAAAAAAAAAATGAACAAAGATCAGAGCAGAAATAAATGAAGCAGAGACTGAAAATAAAAACAATAGAAAAAATCAATAAATCCAAGAACTGATTGCTTAAAAAGAGAAAACTGATAAAAACCTTTAGCCAGACTCAGCAACAAAAAAAGAGAGATGGCCCTAATCAATAAATTCAAAAATGAAAAAGAATAAGTTACAACTGATACCAGAAAAATACAGAGGCTCATAATAGATAACTACAAAAAATTATATGTCAATAAAATGGATAGCCTAGAAGAAATTGACTAATTTCTATAAATTTATAATCTCCCATTGCTGAATTTAGAAGAAAGAGAAAATATGAACTGACAAATTAACAGAAATGAAATTGAAATACTAATCAAAAAACTCCCAATAAGCAAAAGTCTAGGACCAGATGGCTTCACAGGTGAATTCTACAAAACATTTAGAATTAACACCTATCCTTCTGAAAGTATTTCTAAAAATTGAAGATAAAGGAATGCTTCTAAACTTATTCTGAGGCCAACATAATCTTGATTAACAAACAAACAACAACAACAACAACAACAAAACAGGAAAAGATGTCACAAAAAAGAAAAGTACAGGCCAACATCACAAAACATAGATACAAAATTTTCAACAAAATATTAGCAAAACCAGTTTCAACAATATATTAAAAGGATTATACACTATGATAAAGTGGGATTTACTCTAAGGAAATAAGAATATTTCAATATCTGCAAATCAATCAATGTGATACATCATATTGACAAATATAAGAATAAAAATTATCATCTCAGTGATGCAGAAAAAACTTTTGATAAAATTTAACATCCATTTCTGAACACTGAAGAATTGATGCTTTTGAACTATGGTGTTTGAGAAGACTCTTGAGAGTTCCCTGGACTGCAAGGAAATCCAACCAGTCCATCCTAAAGGAAATCAGTCCTGAATATTCTTTGGTAGGATTGATGTTGAAGCTGAAACTCCAATACTTTGGCCTCTTTATGCGAAGAACTGACTCATTAGAAAAGACCCTGATGCCGGGAAAAATTAAAGGCAGGAGAAGGGGACCACAGAGGATGAGATAGTTGGATGTCATCACCAACTCGATGGATGTTAGTTTGAGTAGCCTCTGGGAGTTGGTGATGGACAGGGAAGCCTGGCGTGCTGCAGTCCATGGAATCACAAAGAATTGGACACGACTGAGCAACTGAACTGAACACCCATTTCTGTTAATAATCCTCATCAAAATAGGTACAGAGAACATAACTTAACCTAACAAATGCCATATATGACAAGCTCACAGCTAACATCAAACTCAATGGTAAAAAGCTAATAGCATTTCCTGTCAGATCAGGAACAAGACAAGGCTATCCACTGTCAAGACTTTTATTCAAAATAGAATTGGAAGTCCTAGCCACAGCAATCAGAAAAGAAATAAAA
Organism: Bubalus kerabau; assembly: GCF_029407905.1. NCBI lineage: Eukaryota > Metazoa > Chordata > Mammalia > Artiodactyla > Bovidae > Bubalus > Bubalus kerabau. The sequence continues at coordinate 44,823,129 of NC_073639.1, read as the reverse complement.
GAAATTCAAATTGGAAAGGAAGAAGTAAAATTGTCACTGCAGATGATATGATACCATACCTAGAGAATCCTAAAAACTACTAGAACTTTTTTTCATTGTAGGATACAAAATTAGTATACAAAAATCTGTTGGGTTTCTACACAGTAACAACAAACTAGCAGAAAGAGAAATTAAACAATCCCATGCAAAAGCACATAAAAAGGTATAAAATAGGTAAAATAAATCTGAGGAAGCAAAAGACCTGTATTCAGAAATCTCTAAGACACTAAAAAGGGGAGAGCGGGTGGAGGAAGGAAAGAAATATGTGAGTGAATTTAAGAGGTACAAAGTTTTCACTTACAAAATAAATAATAAACAAGTATGAAATGTACAGTATGGGGAATATATTAATAATTATGCAATTTTTTATGGTGAAAGACATCTAGTAATATGGTGATCATTTTGAAAGGTATAGAAATATTGACTCACTACATATTATACCAGGAACTAACATAGCATTGTGGGCTTCCCTGGTGGCCCAGATGATAAAGAATCTGCCTGTGATACAGGAGACCTGGGTTCAATCCCTGGGCCAGAAAGATCCCCTGGAGAGGGGAATGGCTACCCACTACAGTATTCTTGCCCAGAGAATTCCATGGACAAAGGAGCCTGGCAGACTGCAGTCCATGAGGTCACAAAGAGTCGGACATGACTAAATAACTAACACACACACACACACACACACATACACACACACACACCATAGTATTGTAGGTCAGTTACACCACAAAAACAAATAAGCAAAATCATAGAAAAAGAGATCAGGCTTGTGGTTACCAGAGGTGGAAGGTGGAAGAAGGGAACTGGGTGAAGGTAGTCAAAATATAAAAAGTTCCAGTTTTAAGATAAATGAGTACTAGGGATATAATGTATGGCATGATGATTAAGGCTGATGTACATTATAATTGAGAGTTGTTCAGAGAGCAAGTCCTATGAGTTCTCATTACAGGAAAAAATATTTGGTTTCCATATCTTTAAAGTTTTATTTATATGATATGATATGATATGATATATGACAGTTGTTCATCAAGTTGCTCATCCAATGTGGTAATGAGTTCATGATGCATGTAATCAAATCATTATGCTGTACACCCTAAACTATGTGCCTATCATATTTCAATAAAATAGAGGAATAAAAAGAAAATCACTATTTGGCAGGCATCATAGTAATAGTAATAATTGATTCAAGAGGTGAAATTTTAAGGAGGAATAGTGTATATATTCGGAGAAGGCAATGACACCCCACTCCAGTACTCTTGCCTGGAAAATCCCATGGATGGAGGAGCCTGGAAGGCTGCAGTCCATGGGGTTGCTGAGGGTTGAACACGACTGAGCGATTTCACTTTCACTTTTCACTCTCATGCATTGGAGGAGGAAATGGCAACCCACTCCAGTGTTCTTGCCTGGAGAATCCCAGGGACGAGGGAGCCTGGTGGGCAGCTGTCTGTGGGGTCGCACAGAGTCCGACACGACTGAAGCGACTTAGCAACAGCAGTGTATATATTTATACACTATTTGTGCGCACACACACACACACACACACATGCTCATACAGAAAGAGATAGAGAGAAAGAATGTCATGGAAAACATAATAGAATATTAACAAGTTTCTGGGTAATAGGGGGTGCCCCTTCTGCCACTTTAACCTACCAACCCTTTGTAGGACACCTTTAGTGGGCAAAGCCTTTTCTCAGGTTCTGTGTAAAAAACAACACAAATGATACAAAGATTACCTTCCCAGAAATCAAATTTAGAGAGAGGAGATGAAATTATTATATATACATAATTCATGCTAAGCATGGAGACCCAAGACATGGAATTTTGGAAGAAAAGACACAAGGAAGAAAATACTAATTCTCATTGGGAGATTTGTTGTAGTTTCCAGGAGAAGAGGAGGTAACTGGTTGCTTTAAGGATGCTTCTTCTATTTATGGCTATAAAGATGCAGTAGGTTGATATAGACAGAAGGGAAAGCTTTTAAAAAAAAAAAAAAAAGCCTGGAAAATACATATAACATTTTGAGAAAAGAGAGTAAAACCATAGGGCCATATCATAAACAAAAACCAGTCAACCATTCTCCCTGCTTTGCCAGTCTTTGGAATCCAACAACCTGTGAATTCTTAAGAGACTCCTTCAGTCTCTGAAAGGATATAAGTCAGCCTATCTCTATAAATTAATATGAAATCATTTTCTTTGCTTTTTCCTCATTATTTCATGTTAAGAGTAAGAGTAAGATGCAATCATGAAGCCATAAAGTTTGAGCCTTTGTGATCATACTCATAATGAAAAGTGATTCTATTAGACATAAACCTGGAAATAACATCTGGCATAAAAATAATTATCAGAAAAAGTTAAAGTAATGACATTTTGGCATATTAACCTGTATTAATATATAAAAACTGCAAGAATAATGTTTTATAAGATTTTTTTTTCCTTTGCTTACTGAAGTGTAAAATGACTTCTGGTTTTGGTAGTTGCTATTAATAATAATCTATTTTAAGAAGCATTTATTGTGTTAAACTTTAAAATATCTAAGCATAGACAATGTGATATAAATATGTGAGTATCTGTATCTTAATATAGACTCAGGATAGTTAGTTGATATTTGAAAAACTCTAATCAAAGCCCACACTCGGGAGATAGCTGCTGAAAATGTTTCAGCTCTCTTTTTCTCCAGTACTAAATAATTTGTTATGTAACATAAGGAATATAAGATATTTTTCCCTGAGGGTGAAATAAGCTGTGGTCAAGATGTGAATCAACTAGAAATACTACACAGGTACCTCAACTCTTTCAAGAAGGGAGTATATTTAGCAAGGCCAAGAGACTGCAAGGAGATCCAACCAGTCCATCCTAAAGGAGATCAGTCCTGGGTGTTCACTGGAAGGACTGATGTTGAAGCTGAAACTCCAATACTTTGGCCACCTGATGCGAAGAGCTGACTCATTTGAAAAGACCCTGATGCTGGGAAAGATTGAGGGCAGGAGGAGAAGGGGATGACAGAGGATGAGATGGTTGGATGGCATCACCGACTCAATGGACATGGGTTTGGGTGGACTCCAGGAGTTGGTGATGGACAGGGAGGCCTAGCATTCTGCAGTTCATGGGGTCGCAAAGGGTCGGACATGACTGAGTGACTGAACTGAACTGAACTGAACTGAAGAGCTAGTATCTTCAAGAGTCATTCCCTAGGCCTAAGGAATCTTCTTTGGAGAACGAAATGGCAACCCACTTCAGTGTTCTTGCCTGGAGAATCCCAGGGAGGGGGGAGCCTCATGGCCTGCCATCTATCAGGTCGCACAGAGTTGGACACAATTGAAGTGACTTAGAGCAAGGAATCTTCTAAGTCTGTTACTGAATTACACGGAGGTCCCCCATTTTGGGGCCCTAGCTGAACCCACCCACCCTGGTCAGTTGAGGAGTTCTTTCTGGCTCAGGGGCCTGCTAACAATAAGGAAACTGAGTTTGGTGCAAGCAAGATAGACATTTGTTCAATGGCTGGAGGATGGAGAAGGAGCTTATGCTGTAAAGGTACCTTCTCCCTGATGACAAACAGGGATGAGCTTTGCACAGAAAAGGGTGAAGAGGTCATAGAAAGCAGGGGTCTTTGGTCATCCTGATTGATGGACATGGATGGTGATCTTCCAGAATGCCTCCTTCTGCCGTGGTGTGGCCCTTTAGTGTCTAGGTCTGAGGCAAGTGGAACCAATATGGCGTGGTGAGCAGAGATCTTATCGCAATGAGATGATGATGCACTGTAGACTGACCTTTGTCTCAATTTTGAAGTTCAGTCAGTTTATACTGGTGACTTGTGGTTAAACCCTTTGTTCCTGTCTTGTAAACACAGCTAGAAGGTACAACTTTGTTTTCTGCAAGTTTGCCTAGAGCAAGGTTTTTACTGGAAATGGCGGGGGTTGGGGGGGTGCTTCCTTGCCGCCTTGTGACTCGTTTTACAGAGATAGGTGAGGCAATATGTTAGGGACCCTTAGCTAGAGCTTGGTGACAAATCTTTTGAATACTTATCCTTGAAAAACTAGGTCTCCCAATGCAATTTGAGGTTTAGCTGAATGAAGCTGTCAGCATATTGTTCCCACTGCCTTAAATGAACCTTTCATTTGTGATACTGGCAGAATGCCCAGAATGACAGTAAGCTGGGCTTCATCCATCTTGCAGACTCTTTGCCCCTTTTTTGGCTTCTTTGGTAATAAATTATTACATATGTGACAAAACTTTGCCTGAGACAACAGAGGTTGTCATACTCCACCTGAAAGCAAGATCATGGACAACTGTAGCTCTCAATGACCATTAAATCCTGGAGGTCACCAATAACCTGCCAAAATAATGTCATAATTTTCAGTGACCAAACCAAAATATCTCTTGCTAAAATATTTCAGTAGCCCTATAAACAATATAATATTTGGAGACAAGGGAACATTTCATGCAAAGATGGGCACAATAAAGCACAGAAATGGTATGCACCTAACAAAAGCAGAAGATATTAAAAAGAAGTGGCAAGAATACACAGAAGAACTATACAAAAAAGATCTTCATGACCCAAATAACTATGATGGTGTAATCACTCACCTAGAGCCAGACATCCTGGAACGTGAAGTCAAGTGGGCCTTAGGAAGCATCACTACGAACAAAGCTAGTGGAGGTAATGGAATTGCAGTTGAGCTATTTCATGTCCTAATAGATGATGGTGTGAAAGTACTGCACTCAATATGCGGGCATTTTGGAAAATTCAGCAATGGCCACAGGACTGGAAAAGGTCAGTTTTCATTCCAATCCCAAAGAAAGGCAATGCCAAAGAATGTTCAAACTACCGCACAATTGCACTCATCTCACATGCTAGCAAAATAGTACTCAAAATTCTCCAAGCCAGGCTTCAACAGTACATTAACCATGGAAAGTCCAGATGTTCAAGCTGGATTTAGAAAAGGCAGAGGAACCAGAGATCAAATTGCCAACATCCGTTGGATAATCGAAAAAGCAAGAGAGTTCCAGAAAAACATCTACTTCTGCCTTATTGACTATGCCAAAGGCTTTGACTGTGTGAATTACAACAAACTGTGAAAAATTCTGAAAGAGATGGGAATACCAGACCACCTGACCTGCCTCCTGAGAAATTTGTATGCAGGTCAAGAAGCAACAGTTAAAACTGAACATGGAACAACAGGTTCCAAATGAGGAAAGGAGTATATCAAGGCTATATATTTTCACCCTGATTGTTTAACTTATATGCAGAGTACATCATGTGAAATGCTGGACTAGATGAAGCACAAGCTGGAATCAAGATTGCTGGGAGAAATATCAACAACCTCAGATATGCAGATGACACCACCCTTATGGCAGAAAATGAAGAAGAACTAAAGAGTCTCTTGATGAAGGTGAAAGAGGAGAGTGAAAAAGTTGGCTTAAGACTCAACATTCAGAAAATGAAGATCATGGCATCCATTCCCATCCCTTCGTGGCAAATAGATGGGAAAACAATGGAAACAGTGATAGACTATGTTTGGGGGCTCCAAAATCACTGCAGATGGTAACTGTAATCATGAAATTAAAAGACGTTTGCTCCTTGGAAGAAAAGTTTTGACTAACCTAGACTGCATATTAAAAAGCAGAGACATTTCTTTGCCAACAAAGTTCTATCTAGTCAAAGCTTTGGTTTTTCCAGTGGTCATGTATGGATGTGAGAGTTGGACCATAAAGAAGCCTGAGAGCCTAAGAATTGATGCTTTTGAGCTGTGGTATTGGAAAAGACTCTTGAAAGTCTCTTGGAGTGCAAGAAGATCCAACCAGTCCATCCTAAAGGAAAACTATCCTAAATATTCATTGGAAGGACTGATGTTGAAGCTGAAACTCCAATCCTTTGGCTTCCTAATGCAAAGAACTGACTCATTGGAAAAGACCTTGATGCTGGGAATGATTGAAGGCAGGAGAAGAAGGGGACAACAGAGGAAGAGATGGTTGGATGACATCACCGACTCAGTGGACATGAGTTTGAGTAAGCTCTGGGAGTTGGTGATGGACAGGGAAGCCTGGTGTGCTGCAGTCCACTGGGTCACAGAGTCAGACAAGACTGAGTGACTGCAAGAGTTGTATTCTGTTATGTTAGCAGTGGTGGCAATGGTGGTGGTGTGGTTTTCCGAGTGAAGATGGGGAGTCTTGTTGATTTACAATGCAGTATTTATTGTGAAGTGATAGTAAATGTTTTGCTAAAATTTCTCATATTCTATCACAAAACCCAGATTGCTTAATTATTATATTTTAAGATAAATTATGGGGCTTCCCTGGTGGTTCAGATGATAAAGAATCTGCCTGCAATGAAGGAAACCTGAGTAGGATCCATGGGTTGGGAAGATCCCCCAGAAATTATTGAATGATGAAGAATATTGTAATCAAGACCTATGAAGCCAAACTTGCTACTTCCATTCCCCCAGGGTTTTGGGGGGGATTAGTAGAAAATAATTTCGGAGAAGGCAATGGCACCCCACTCCAGTACTCTTGCCTGGAAAATCCCATGGATGGAGGAGCCTAGTAGGCTGTAGTCCATGGGGTCGCAAAGAGTCGGCCATGACTGAGAAACTTCCCTTTCACTTTTCACCTTCATGCATTGGAGAAGGAAATGACAACCCACTCCAGTATTCTTGCCAGAAGAATCCCAGGGATGGGGGAGCCTGGTGGGCTGCCATCTATGGGGTCACACAAAGTTGGACACTACTGAAGCGACTTAGCAGCAGCAGCAGCAGCAGAAAATAATTTTAATTCAATCAAAGGGAAGAAAGATGTCAAAACACTGTACCAATTTAAACATGTATTTAGTTAGGTTTCACAAATGTGTTGAAGATTATTTCTATATGTTGACATTTTTAAGGCCTAAAATTATGCTCAACATTTGGAGAAATCTGTGCATGGCAAACTCTGAAACCTCTTCCACATAGAGAAAAGGTAATGGCTTTAAAACTTGTTTAAAATACACAGGTCAAACCAGATGTCATTAAAAAAAAAAAAAAAAAAAGCACTGCTTCCTTTTTACCATGTTACTGCAAGCTTGGCTTCAAATGAAGTAAATTTCCAAACACAAATCACCCAGAGATCAATGCTATTCCCGGACTTTTCCCTGTGTCAGACAAAGAGCACACCAGTGGGCTGCTTCCATTGTAAAGAGCACTGAATGGTTGTTGTGGAATACAGCCACCCCACCCCGTACTTACAAGAGAAGTCACAGTGTGTCTCAGAAACTAAGAATTTAATAGTAATTTGAGCCCCAGCAGTCTGGCTGCTGCTCTCATGCTGATGTACCAGGTCAAATCACTTCACTTACTTGTGTCATTATCTTTAAAAAAGAATTGTAGCAGCAAGAGGCCCCCACATAGAACTCTAATTTCCTGAGAAGGTACAAGTTCTTCTAATATTGGTTCACTAACAGAATTCTCCTAGCCTAGTATCATGAAAGGTAATTTATTTATAGATTCCTAGGATGATGCCTGAGGAGTATTGAGGGTTTATTTGAAAATTTAAGGCACTTAACATATACTTTTTAAAAACAGGATGCTCTATAGATGACCAGTGCAAATTCAATGCATAAAGCAGGACACCCAATTTTGGTGCTCTGGGACAACCCAGAGGGATAGGGTAGGAAGGGAGGTGGTGGGGGAGGGGGGTCAGGATCATGAGGGACACATGTATACCTGTGGCTGACTCATGTTGATGTATGGCAGAAACCATCACAATATTTTAAATTATCCTCCAATTAAAGCCAATTTTAAAGATAAATAAATAAAAATATGATACTCCATAGTATAGTTGAAAAACCAATAGGTCAACTGAGGTGATATCTTAAGCTTGAGACCATCTATGAAATTTTGTTAAGAATTAAGTGACTTATTTATTTTGAGATATGAAGCCAAATATCTAAACTAAAGACTATTCAGTTATATTTTTATTATGCAATAAATTAGAATAAACAATAGCACAAACAATTACCATTGTGATTTCCTAAAATAATAAAGATACAACAATTTTTTGAGGAAAATTTTAATTTCTTTGAAAGAAGTTTAAATAGTCCTGGAAAGTAGAAACTTTGTCAATTTCAACATTACTTTCAAGAAATCTTTCCTTCCCAGTTAATTGACCAGTCTAAACTGTAATAAAAATCATGAGAGTAACTGATCCAGCTAAGATATTGTATATTGAAAATTATATCTATGTATTAAGAGGCATACGTGTACACTGGAGACTCAGTGACTTCTCTTGTAAGCCGTTCCCTTCTACAGGGGATCTTCCCAAGCGAGGAATTGAACCCAGGTCTCCTATTTTGCAGGCAGAATTATTACCAACTGAGCCACTAGGAAAGCCCAATGTCCAGTGATGTACAAAAGTCTTCTTTGCAAGCTTGATCCTGGGCTTCCCTAAAACGAAGAGAGTTCCCACTTATATTAGTCATCCTTAATCTGAAGATGAAGCACACTGTACAGCTGAGAAGGGGCCCTGAGGTTGTGTGGGGGAGCTTTCAGACCCCCTATGGTTTCCAGTACTTCCTCCTCCTGTTGGACCAGTGCTTGACTCACCCTCGCCTGTCGCTGGTATCTTAGTCTTAGTGTTAGTTGCTCAGTTGTGTCCAGCTCTTTGTGACCCCATATAATGTAACCCACCAGACTTCACCCAGGAAATACTCCAGGCAAGAATACTGGAAGGGGTAGCCAATCCCATCTCCAGGGAATCTTCCTGACCCAGGAATCAAACCTGGGTCTCCTGTATTGCAGGTGGATTCTTTACTGTCTGAGCCATATAGAGATGCAATTGCTTCTGGTGCATTTATTTTATATTCAGAGAAACTAAATCAATTTTCATTAGTTCTAAACACAGATATAAATTACCTTGTGTATAAATACACAGTCATCTGTAAATAATAGTGATTTTTATTCTGTCTTTCCAATCCTTATTCCTTTCATTATTATTTTCTTAACTGCACAGGGTAGGAATTCTAGTGCAATGCTGAATACTGTTGACGGCAAAGTATTTCATGACAGCAGGTACTTTGACAACTATTCAAAGATGTTTTCAATAAGCCACCATTATTTATGACATTTTCTATAAGATTTCTGGTAGCTATTCTAATCAAATGAAGGAATTTTATTTTATGCCTAATTTGTTTAAGGTTTTCTTTTTTCTTTTCATTCATGAGATTTTGTATTTTATCAATTTTTTATCAGAAATGATGACATGATTTTACTTCTTCTATTTTTTAGTATAGTAACATGTTGATTTTTCTATTGGTACTCTTTTGTTTTTTGAAAAAACTCAGTTTGGTTGTGAATATATGTACCCCCCCCACACACACACATACACATACTAATTTCACAAACATCATTAGATCCAGTTTAGTGATATTTTAAGATTTTTGTTTCTTTTATAAAATTTATTTTATTGAAGTATAGTTAATTTACATTGTTGTGTTAATTTCTGCTGTAAAGCCCAGTGATTCATATATACATGTATATATATTCCTTTTCATATTCTTTTCCATTTTGGTTTATCCCAAGATATTCACATATTGACTACAGTTTCCTGTGCTATACGGTAGGACATTGTTGTTTATCCATTCTCTGTCTAATGGTTTCCATCTACTAATCCCAGTAGAGACTTTGTTATTTTGGACTCCAAAATCACTGCAGATGGTGACTGCAACCATGAAATTAAAAAACACTTACTCCTTGGAAGAAAAGTTATGACCAACCTAGACAGCATATTAAAAAGCAGAGACATTACTTTGTCAACAAAGGTCCGTCTAGTCAAAGCTTTGGTTTTTTCAGTGGTCATGTATGAATGTGAGAGTTGGGCTATAAAGAAAGCTGAGCACCAAAGAATTGACACTTTTGAACTATGGTGTTGGAGAGGACTCTTGAGAGTCCCTTAGACTGTAAGGAGATCCAACCAGTCCATCCTAAAGGAAATCAGTTCTGAATTATTCATTGGAAAGACTGATGCTGAAGCTGAAACTCCAATACTTTGGCCACCTGATATGAAGAACTGAATCATTGGAAAAGACCCTGATGCTGAGAAAGATGGAAGGCAGGAGAAAAAGGGGACGACAGAGGATGAGATGGTTGGATGGCATCACTGACTCAATGGACATGAGATTGAACAAGCTCCAGGAGTTGGTGATGGAAAGGGAAGCCTGGTGTGCTGAAGCCCATGGGGTCGCAAAGAGTCAGATACGACTGAGCAACTGAACCGGACTGAACTGAATCCCTCCCACCTTGACAACCACAAGTCTATTCTTTATGTTTGCGAATCTGCTTCTGTTTCATAGATTTGTTCACTTGTATCACATTTTAGATTCCACATATAAGTGATATCATATGGTATTATCTTTCTGTGTTGGACATACTTCACTTTGTATGATAATCTCCAGGTCCATCCACGTTGCTGCAAATGGCATTATTTAATTTTTTTATGGTTGAGTAATATTCCATTCTATATAAATACCACATCTTCTCTTTTAAGATTTTGGTTTCTTAGCTGGTAGGCAAGTTTGGCTTGTGATTTTCCTTTTTGGTACTTCAGCTGGCAGTTGTCAAGGGGATGATGAGATACTGCTCAGGAGCTTCAGGTTGCATCTGATGGCTGAAAACTGTTGCCTAACCTCTGCTCTCTGGATTTTGCCATTCCCATGGGAACTAAGGAGCCCTGTCTGTAGCAAGCCCCACTGTCAGCTCTAACACAAAGAAAGCCATCACCATGGATCTCCCATAAAGCTCTTTCCACTCATCCACGGCTTCCTTATTGACTTGGTGAACAGTGCCCTCCAGGTCTTCAAAGAAGGATATTACCTTTTCTCATGCTCTGAATTCCCCTACTGAATTCCTCTCTGAATGACTTCCTCCTCATTCTTCCTCTTTATTTCTTTAGTGCAGGTCATAACTTTCCAGTCTTCTAGGGGATAATCTAAAAGGTATTGCAACTGCTCTGCAACTGCCAGAGAGTCAAAGTCAGTGTCACAGAAGAATACCCTGCACTGACAAAATCCCCTGCATCTATCAGGGACCCCCAAGGCACATTCTTAGCCATATCGTCCTGCTTCCCAGCAGTCCTCAGGTTGTGCAGTTCATCAGGCCTATAATCGCTCCTTCTTTGGAAGGTTCATCACTTCACTCATTCAAGTTATGCTAATATTGACTTTATTTATGGTTTGGTTGTCGAGGTGGAAATGAAGACAGATGTTAAGCACAGCATTTTTTTTCTGCAGCTTTTGTCCTCAAACTGAGGAAATGCGCCATTTCTGCAGAGGATGCAAGGGGATCTGTGGGTTAGTTTCTCAAGTGCATCTACTCTGATAGACCTGTTTCACATTCCATGACTCCCTTCTCCATGAAAAGAGCCCTGACTTCAGCATGGAGACTTACCTCAGCTGAAAACTCAGCCTCCTGAAGTCTTCTCCAATTGTACAATTAAGTCCTGTGCCTAAGTAATGGTTTGCCAGGACTATTAGTTGCAAAGGAAAGTCTCTTAAAATCTTGACAAAAAGTTTCTTTGAATGTCACACTGAACTTGAATTTGCTAATTAATACATTCAAGAATGCCATTTCTTCTTGGCAATAAATCATTGACAGTTAGCAGCAGACATCCAATTCTTCTGTTCTTATAGGTACTATTCCACTGAGACTTTCAAATGCCTGTAAAATTTCAATATCTAATACATCCTCTTTCACCTGTAGCCTATCCCTATCCACCACAGGTAAAAGTCTTTGCAAATCTTATCGATAAACAGGCTAGGACACTTCCTGGTGGTCCAGTGGTTAAGAATCCACCTGCCAATGCAGGGGACATGGGTTTGATCCCTGGTCTGAGAAGATTCCACATGCCATGGGGCAACTAAGCCAGTGTACCACAACTACTGAGACAGTGCACCCTGGAGCCTGGGCTCCACAGCGTGAGATGCCACTGCAATAAGAAGCCCACACACCTGCTCACTGCAACTAGAGAAAGTCCACAGGCAACAATATAGATCCAGAGAAGCCAAAAATTAAAAGAAAATAAAGTCTTTTAAAAAAAAAAAAAGCAGCTGAGGGACCATCAGTATTTCCTCCATTACCAATAATGGGATTTCTTTCTGCAATCCAACTGAAATTAACCATATCCTATCTTTATGGTCTGTTTCATAGGCCCAGAATAGCACCAACCATCTCAGATGTGATTCCCAAGAAGCAGAGCCTGGTTGAAAAGTTCCTCATCAAGATTCATTGAATGAATATTATCAGGAGGAAAGGAAAGAAGACAGCATGAGGAAGGGGAGAAAAAACTAAGAGGAACATGGTTTCAGCCTGATCCCACTGGAAAGCTTGAGAACATATATCACCCTATGGGGCTTATTACCCTCAAGGTAAGAAGACTGGCTTTTTGCATCCTCTTGTCATGAGACATTGCCTGAGGACTTCCCCTGGAGAGGGCAGATAGCTTTCTAGGTGACCTAGGCATTTCTTCAGCAAAGAGGGGCAGCTCTGATCTGTCAGAGGCCAACACTCATAGCAGCTAAGTCATGGGTGTGTTAGTCAAATAAAGAAGATTCAGTCATTGCAGAAAACACCATGGCTACCCTCAGGAACCTAGACAGCATATTAAAAAGAAGAGACATTACTTTGCCAGCAAAGGTCCATCTAGTCAAAGCAATGGTTTTTCCAGTAGTCATGTTTGGATGTGAGAGTTGGGCCAACTCTAAGGAATTGATACTTTTGAACTGTGGTATTGGAGAAGACTCTTGAGAGTCCCTTGGACTGAAAGGAGATCCAACCAGTCCATCCTAAAGAAGACCAGTCCTGAGTGTTCACTGGAAAGACTGATGTTGAGGCTGAAACTCCAATACTTTGGGCACCTGATGTGAAGAGCTGACTCATTTGAAAAGACACTAATGCTGGGAAAGATTGTGGGCAGGAGGAGAAGGGGACAACAGAGGATGAGATGGTTGGATGGCATCACTGACTCAATGGACATGAGTTTGGGTAAACTCCAGGAGTTGGTGATGGACAGGGAGGCCTGGCATGCTGCAGTCCGTGGAGTTGCAAAGAGTCGGACATGACTGAGTGACTGAACTGAACTGAACTGAACCTTCAGGACTGGGTTACTGGGTTGCCATCTCTTCTGCAAACAGGAGATCACTTGTTTCAGAACTATCCTTTCACAGCAACCAGGTGTCACCACAGTGAGAAAAAGACAACCCACAAGAAGCCACCACAAACAGAAAGTCCCTGTAAGTCTGTTACTACTCTTATTTCAAGGTTCAAGCCAAACAACTACAACCTGCATTTAAAAAACACATTGCTTCTCAACATGGACAAAAAGTATCTCATGGTATCTGGGACTCCATTAACACTCCAGCAAGGGAAAGAATGTCCCACAACTCAGCTTGCCACCAAAAGCAGCGAAAACAGCTAATCCAGATCCTGAATGGACAGGGTGATTGACTAAGTGAGAGGGGAGCCTGAGAAACATCATTTGGCTTCTTCAGCCTCTTGGTTCTGGAGGGTTCACCAAAAGGTGGGAACAGTGATTGTCAGCATCAGTTCACCAAACCCATCTTCATCCACTCTTATTATTCAGAACCTACCTCCAATTTTTAAAGTTCCAAATAAGGGATTTCCCTGGTGGTCCAATGGCTAAGACTTCACACTCCCAATGAGTGTGAAGCTTCTGGATTTGATCTGTGGTCAGGGAACTAGGGAGAAGGCAATGGCAACCCACTCCAGTACTCTTGCCTGGAAAATCCCAGGGACAGAGGAGCCTGGTAGGCTGCAGTCCATGGGGTCACTAAGAGTCAGGCACGACTGAGTGACTTCACTTTCACTTTTCACTTTCATGCATTGGAGAAGGAAACTGCAACCCACTCCAGTATTCTTGCCTGGAGAATCACAGGGACAGAGGAGCCAAGTGGGGTGCCCTCTATGGGGTCACACAGAGTCAGACATGACTGAAGCAACTTAGCAGCAGCAGCAGCAGGGAAATAGATCCCACATGCTACAACAAAGTACTCATAATCTGCAACTATTTGACCTGACACAGTCAAATACATTTTAAAAATTTAAAATATAGAAATTAAAAAATAATAGTTATAAAGTTTCAAATAAAAAATGTCAGTACCAAAAACAGGATACCAAAAATCAACTTATCCCAAGGAATATATCTCAATCTTTCTTTTTTTTCCTAGTTTAAAATTTTAAACTAACACGCAAAAAAGATGTCCTTTTCATTATAGGGGACTGTAGTGCAAGAGCAGGAAGTCAAGAAATACCTCGAGTAGCAGGCAAATTTGGCCTTGGGATAGAGAATGAAGCTGAACAAAGGCTAATAGAGTTTTGCCAAGAGAACACACTGGTCATAGCAAACACCCTCTTCCAGCAACACAAGGGAAGACTCTACACATGGACATCACCAGATGGTCAATACCGAAATCAAATTGATTATATTCTTTGCAGCCAAAGATGGAAAAGCTCTATACAGTCAGCAAAAACAAGACCAGGAGCTGCCTGTGGCTCAGATTGTGAACTCCTTATTGCCAAATTCAGACTTCAATTGAAGAAAGTGGGAAAACCACTAGACCATTCAGGTATGACTAAATCAAATCCCTTACGTTTATACAGTGGAAGTGAGAAATAGATTCAAAGGATTAGATCTGATAGAGTGCCTAAAGAACTATGGACTGAGGTTTGTGACATTGTACAGGAGGCAGCGATCAAGACCATCCCCAACAAAAAGTAATGGAAAAAGGTAAAATGGTTGTCTGAGGAGGCCTTACAAATAGCTGTGAAAAGAAGAGACATGAAGGGCAAAGGAGAAAAGGAAAGATGTACCCATTTGAATGAAGAGTTCCAAAGAATAGCAAGGAGAGATAAGAAAGCCTTCCTCAGCGATCAGTGAAAAGAAATAGAGGAAAACAACAAAATGGGGAAGACTAGAGATCTCTTCAAAAAATCAGAGATACCAAGGGAACATTTCATGCAAAGATGGGCACAATAAAGGACAGAAATGGTATGGACCTAACAGAAGCAGAAAATATTAAGAAAAGGTAACAAGAATACACAGAAGAACTATACAAAAAATATCTTCATGATTCAGATAACCATGATGATGTGATCACTCACCTAGAGCCAGACATCCTGGAATGTGAAGTCAAGTGGGCCTTAGGAAGCATCACTACAAACAAGGCTAGTGGAGGTGATGGAATTCCAGTTGAGCTATTTCAAATCCTAAAAGATGATGCTGTAAAAGTGCTGCATTCAACATACCCAGCAAATTTGGAAAATTCAGCAGTGGCCACAGGACTGGAAAAGGTCAGTTTTCACTCCAATCTCAAAGAAAGGTAATGCCAAAGAATCCTCAAACTACCACACAGTTGCACTCATCTCACACGCTAGTAAAGTAATGCTCAAAATTCTCCAAGCCAGACTTCAACAGTACATGAACCATGAACTTCCAGATGTTCAAACTGGATTTAGAATAGGCAGAGGAACCAGAGATCAAATTGCCAACATCTGGACCCATCAAAAAAGCAAGAAAATTCCAGAAAAACATCTACTTCTGCTTTATTGACTATGCCAAAGCTTTTGACTGTGTGGATCACAACAAACTGAAAAATTCTTCAAGAGATGGGAATACCAGACCACTTGACCTGCCTCTTGAGAAATCTGTATGCAGGTCAAGAAACAGCAGTTAGAACTGGAGATGGTACAACAGACTGGTTCCAAATAGGAAAAGGAGCTCGTCAAGGCTGTATATTGTCACCCTGCTTATTTAACTTCTATGCAGAGTACATCATGAGAAGTGCTGAGCTGGATGAAGCACAAGCTGGAATCAAGATTCTCAGGAGAAATATCAATAATCTCAGTTATACAGATGATACCACCCTTGTGGCAGAAGTGAAGAAGAACTAAAGAGCCTCTTGATGAAAGTGAAAGAGGAGAGTTAAAAAGTTGGCTTAAAGCTCAACATTCAGAAAACTAAGATCATGGCATCCAGTCCCATCACTTCATAGAAAATAGACGGGGAAACAATGGAAACAATGACAAACTTTATTTTTTTGGGCTCCAAAATCACTGCAGATGGTGACTGCAGCCATGAAATTAAAAGATGCTTGCTCCTTGGAAGAAAAGTTATGACCAACCTAGACAGCACATTAAAAAACAGAGACTTTTTTGCCACTAAAGGTCGATCTAGTCAAAGCTTTGATTTTCCCAGTAGTCATGTATGGATGTGAGAGTTGGACTATAAAGAAAGCCGAGTGCTGAAGAATTGATGCTTTTGAACTTTGGCGTAGGAGAAGACTCTTGAGAGTCCCTTGGACAGCAATGAGATTCAACTAGTGCATCCTAAAAGAAATCAGTCCTGAATATTCATTGGAAGGACTGATGCTGAAGCTGAAACGCCAAACCTTCGGCCACCTGATGCAAAGAACTGACTCATTGGAAAAGACCCTGACGCTGGGAAAGTTGAAGGCGGGAGGAGAAGGGGACGACAGAAGGTGAGATAATTGGATGGCATCACCAACTCGATGGACATGAGTTTGAGTAAGCCCTGGGAGTTGGCGATGAACAGGGAAGCCTGGTGTGTTGCTGTCCATGAGGTCGCAAAGAGTTGGACACAACTGATTGACTAAACTGAAGTTTTGTTTTGTTTTGTTTTTTTAATTAACATAGAACGTGACTTCAAAATATAAACAAGAAACAGTACAACACACTGTGCTCTTATATACATGTTTCAGTTTAGTTCAGTTCAGTCGCTCAGTCGTGTCCGACTCTTTGTGATCCCATGAATTGCAGCACACCAGGCTTCCCTGTCCATCACCAACTCCCAGAGTTCACTCAAACTCATGTCCATCAAGTTGATGATGCCATCCAGCCATCTCATCCTCTGTCATCCCCTTCTCCTCCTGCCGCTAATCCCTCCCAGCATCAGAGTCTTTTCCAATGAGTCAACTCTTCGAATGAGGTGGCCAAAGTACTGGAGTTTCAGCTTTAGCATCATTCCTTCCAAAGAAATCCCAGGGCTGATCTCCTTCAGAATGGACTGGTTGGATCTCCTTGCAGCCCAAGGGACTCTCAAGAGTCTTCTCCAACACCACAGTTCAAAAGCATCAATTCTTCGGTACTCAGCTTTCTTCACAGTCCAACTCTCACATCCATATATGACACAGGAAAAACCATAGCCTTGACTAGACGGACCTTTGTTGGCAAAGTAATGTCTCTGCTTTTGAATATGCTATCTAGGTTGGTGATAACTTTTCTTCCAAGGAGTAAGCATCTTTTAATTTCATGGCTGCAGACACCATCTGCAGTGATTTTGGAACCCAAAAAGATAAAGTCTGACACTGTTTCCACTGTTTCCCCATCTATTTCCCATGAAGTGATGGGACCGGATGCCATGATCGTTTTCTGAATGTTAAGCTTTAAGCCAACTTTTTCACTCTTCTCTTTCACTTTCATCAAGAGGCTTTTTAGTTCCTCTTCACCTTCTTCCGTAAGGGTGGTGTCATCTGCATATCTGAGGTTATTGATATTTCTCCCAGCAATCTTGATTCCAGCTTGTGCTTCTGGAAGAAGTTTCTCATGATGTGCTCTACAATATACATGTTTAAATCTAGATAAACATGCTCTGTCCAATTAATAGAGTACAGAAGAGAAGGAGAAAAGGCGTCTCAATCTTCACATGGCAAAAAAAGTGTGTTAATTTTCCCTTTACTCTCAGGTTAAAGTTTGGGTGTATAAAATTCTAGGTCAACAGTGATTTTCACATCAGAACTTTGAAATTATAATTTCACTGATTTGTAGCATTGATTGCCGCCCCTGAGAAATCTGTTATCTGTCTAATCAGCCTCCCTTTATAAATTACCTTGTTTTTCTCTCTGACAGATGAAGTTTTTCTCTTCTTATTTGGTTCTGCAATTTCCCTGTGGCTTTTCTAGATATAGTTTATTGTGCTCTTTCATATTAGATCTCAGTGTACCCCTTCAGCCCGAGAACCATCTTCAGTTCTAGGAAGTCCTCAGCCATCATCTCTTCTAATGTCCTTTGTCCTACCCCCCAGTTTTGTTCTGTTTTCCTGAAATTTTATCAGCATATGTTGATGGATGCTTTTATTTTCTCTTCTCCGAATCTTAGCATCTCTTTCATATTTTTCATCTCTTTATCTCTATGTTTAATGCTTCTCTGGAGTTTTTTAATTAACCTTTCAATGATTATGCTGTTCACACTTTTAGTTGCATTGTTAAAACTTTAGTTTCAGTAAATGTAACTATTCTTAACATTGGGCAGGTGAGCGGGTGTGTGTTCCAAAGTTACCTGTTCTCTCTGTGACCAGCTGTGACCCCATAGTTGCTCAAATGCTTTATGCCTACAGTATTTATGCATATAAATGTTCCCATTTTTTGCATTTCTGAGTGTTGTTAAAGTCACTTATTCCTGCTTACTATTTGCCATTTTTATTATATATGGGGGAGGTGCTTACTTTCCAAAGTAGTTCGGAGTTAAATCTGCTTTGAGGCAACTTAAAACTAATACTTCTGCTTACTATATGCTTATAAACATTTCCATTGTCATGAAAGGAAAAAACAAAACAAAAATGAAAAACTTCAAACTGCAGAGATAAAGGAGTATACAGCGGAAATTAACACATCATTATATAAATCAACTATTCTTCAATAAAAACACTTTTTAAAAGAGAAAAAAAAAGTTATTTTTAGTTGGAAAAAAAAGTAACTCAGTATTTCCTGGGTCCAGAGAACAGCTACAAAGTAATTTTGAGTTTCTTCTTCCAAGAGCCCTGTGGATTTCACAAGTCCAGGACCAACTCTGTGCAGTTTTACCTTGGTGCCTGCATAGGGTGGGGAGTTCAGCTCCAGCTCTCTGCACAGAGCCACTTCTAGACCCAATTCCCTTGGCAAGCCCTCATATCTCAGCTAATTCACTGACCTGGATGGGAATTCCCTCTTCCTTATTTTACCTGATGGTTCTCCTTGCTTTGAAGTAAGTGTATATATATATACATATATATATATATATACCCATATATAAACCCATATATATATATATGGGTTTCAGGGGGATTGTTGTTCTATTTATTTATTTTAATTGGAGGATAATTACTTTATAATATAATATTTTGCCATACATCAATATGAATCAACCACCAGTATACATGTGTCCCCTCCATCCTGAACACCCTCTCCCAAATTCTTCCCTCCTGCATCCTTCCTGGTTGTCACAAAGCACTGGCTTTGAGTGCCCTGCTTGGTGTATTGAACTCGCTCTGGTTATCTATTTTATTTATGGTAATGTATGTGCTCTGCTTAGTCGCTTAGTCGTGTCCGACTCTTTGCAAACTCATGGACTGTAGCCTGCCAGTCTTCTCTGTCTATGGGGATTCTCCAGGCAAGAATACTAGAGTGGGTTGCCATGCCCTCCTCCATGGGATCTTCCCAACCCAGGGATCGAACCCCTCAGTCTCCTGCATTGCAGGCAGATCCTTTACCAGCTGAGCTACCAGGGAAACCCCATGATAAGGTATATATTCTATTCATTTTTTATAATTTTTATATATGGAAACTTCCAAAGGGTTTCCCATACAGTCTGTCCTAGCAATCAAATGTATTCTTAGTGATTGGTTGTCTTCCACGCAGGCATTGTGTAGGTTTTCTGAAACTGAGAGTGCAGCCAGCCCAGCTGGGCACACACATTTCTGTGATGTAGAAACTCTTGGAAGAGGGCCTGTGGCAGTTCTCCCCACCACATGACTAGAGTGAGTCCTTTTAAAAAGAAGGAATAATCCATCCTTTCTACCGTTTATCCACGTGTCTGCAGCAAGTTACATATTAAGGTTTTAAATTACAGATTTTTTTTTCTTCATTTTCTATTCTGATTTTGTTTTGTTGTTCTTCTTTTCATTCTTTGTAGACATTAGCTCACTCTTTCTTCTTTGGTCTTCTAAAAATGCTAGGATCAAGTAAAACAGGATGTTCAGGGAAACTGGAGAATTTTTTTCCCTAAAATTAGTTTTTTTGTTTTGACATTAACCAGCTACAGGTCCATTGACAGGTGTGCTGACCGTCTAAAAAATCTTGGCAGATATACTTTAGCCACCTTTATATAAAGCTAAATTAAGGAATGCATCACTAACACAAATGCTTTCAAAGTTAAAATAGCATTTGTTCTTGCTGCTGTTCTTAATACCAGCCAATATATAAAGAACTAAGTAATTTTGGGGGGCAGAAATTAGCATGTCCTGCTGTAGAGCAAACTCTAGGAATTTTTCATATGAAGTTTTTTTCTATATTTTAAGATTAAGCTCAGAATGTAATTCCCTTGCTCAGTTTTAGGAATTCAGACTAGAACTTGAAATGAGATGCTTTGGAGTGTTCTTTTTGAAAGTGCAATTTTTTTTTTTTTTTTTTTTTTTATTATTTTTTTTTTTTAATTTTATTTTATTTTTAAACTTTACATAACTGTATTAGATTTGCCAAATATCAAAATGAATCCGCCACAGGTATACATGTGTTCCCCATCCTGAACCCTCCTCCCTCCTCCCTCCCCATACCATCCCTCTGGGTCGTCCCAGTGCACCAGCCCCAAGCATCCAGTATCGTGCATCGAACCTGGACTGGCAACTCATTTCATACATGATATTTACATGTTTCAATGCCATTCTCCCAAATCTTCCCACCCTCTCCCTCTCCCACAGAGTCCATAAGACTGTTCTATACATCAGTGTCTCTTTTGCTGTCTCGTACACAGGGTTATTGTTACCATCTTTCTAAATTCCATATATATGCGTTAGTATACTGTATTGGTGTTTTTCTTTCTGGCTTACTTCACTCTGTATAATAGGCTCCAGTTTCATCCACCTCATTAGAACTGATTCAAATGTATTCTTTTTAATGGCTGAATAATACTCCATTGTGTATATGTACCACAGCTTTCTTATCCATTCATCTGCTGATGGACATCTAGGTTGCTTCCATGTCCTGGCTATTATAAACAGTGCTGCGATGAACATTGGGGTACTCGTGTCTCTTTCCCTTCTGGTTTTCTCAGTGTGTATGCCCAGCAGTGGGATTGCTGGATCATAAGGCATGTCTATTTCCAGTTTTTTAAGGAATCTCCACACTGTTCTCCATAGTGGCTGCACTAGTTTGCATTCCCACCAACAGTGTAAGAGGGTTCCCTTTTCTCCACACCCTCTCCAGCATTTATTGCTTGTAGACTTTTGGATCGCAGCCATTCTGACTGGCGTGAAATGGTACCTCATAGTGGTTTTGATTTGCATTTCTCTGATAATGAGTGATGTTGAGCATCTTTTCATGTGTTTGTTAGCCATCTTTATGTCTTCTTTGGAGAAATGTCTATTTAGTTCTTTGGCCCATTTTTTGATTGGGTCATTTATTTTTCTGGAGTTGAGCTGTAGGAGTTGCTTGTATATTCTCGAGATTAGTTGTTTGTCAGTTGCTTCATTTGCTATTATCTTCTCCCATTCTGAAGGCTGTCTTTTCACCTTGCTAATAGTTTCCTTTGATGTGCAGAAGCTTTTAAGGTTAATTAGGTCCCATTTGTTTATTTTTGCTTTTATTTCCAATATTCTGGGAGGTGGGTCATAGAGGATCCTGCTGTGATGTATGTCAGAGAGTGTTTTGCCTATGTTCTCCTCTAGGAATTTTATAGTTTCTGGTCTTATGTTTAGATCTTTAATCCATTTTGAGTTTATTTTTGTGTATGGTGTTAGAAAGTGTTCTAGTTTCATTTTTTTACAAGTGGTTGACCAGAGTTCCCAGCACCACTTGTTAAAGAGATTGTCTTTAATCCATTGTATATTCTTGCCTCCTTTGTCAAAGATAAGGTGTCCATATGTGCGTGGATTTATCTCTGGGCTTTCTATTTTGTTCCATTGATCTATATTTCTGTCTTTGTGCCAGTACCATACTGTCTTGATAACTGTGGCTTTGTAGTAGAGCCTGAAGTCAGGTAGGTTGATTCCTCCAGTTCCATTCTTCTTTCTCAAGATCGCTTTGGCTATTCGAGGTTTTTTGTTTTTCCATACAAATTGTGAAATTATTTGTTCTAGCTCTGTGAAGAATGCTGTTGGTAGCTTGATAGGGATTGCATTGAATCTATAGATTGCTTTGGGTAGTATACTCATTTTCACTACATTGATTCTTCCAATCCATGAACATGGTATATTTCTCCATCTGTTAGTGTCCTCTTTGATTTCTTTCACCAGTGTTTTATAGTTTTCTATATATAGGTCTTTAGATTCTTTAGGTAGATATATTCCTAAGTATTTTATTCTTTCCATTGCAATGGTGAATGGAATTGTTTCCTTAATTTCTCTTTCTGTTTTCTCATTATTAGTGTATAGGAATGCAAGGGATTTCTGTGTGTTGATTTTATATCCTGCAACTTTACTATAGTCATTGATTAGTTCTAGTAATTTTCTGGTGGAGTCTTTAGGGTTTTCTATGTAGAGGATCATGTCATCTGCAAACAGTGAGAGCTTTACTTCTTCTTTTCCAATTTGGATTCCTTTTATTTCTTTTTCTGCTCTGATTGCTGTGGCCAAAACTTCCAAAACTATGTTGAATAGTAATGGTGAAAGTGGGCACCCTTGTCTTGTTCCTGACTTTAGAGGAAATGCTTTCAATTTTTCACCATTGAGGATAATGTTTGCTGTGGGTTTGTCATATATAGCTTTGATTATGTTGAGGTAGGTTCCTTCTATTCCTGCTTTCTGGAGAGTTTTGATCATAAATGGATGTTGAATTTTGTCAAAGGCTTTCTCTGCATCTATTGAGATAATCATATGGTTTTTGTTTTTCAATTTGTTAATGTGGTGTATTACATTGATTGATTTGCGGATATTGAAGAATCCTTGCATCCCTGGGATAAAGCCCACTTGGTCATGGTGTATGATCTTTTTAATGTGTTGTTGGATTCTGATTGCTAGAATTTTGTTAAGGATTTTTGCATCTATGTTCATCAGTGATATTGGCCTGTAGTTTTCTTTTTTTGTGGGATCTTTGTCAGGTTTTGGTATTAGGGTGATGGTGGCCTCATAGAATGAGTTTGGAAGTTTACCATCCTCTGCAATTTTCTGGAAGAGTTTGAGCAGGATAGGTGTTAGCTCTTCTCTAAATTTTTGGTAGAATTCAGCTGTGAAGCCGTCTGGACCTGGGCTTTTGTTTGCTGGAAGATTTTTGATTACAGTTTCAATTTCCGTGCTTGTGATGGGTCTGTTAAGATTTTCTATTTCTTCCTGATCGAGTTTTGGAAAGTTGTACTTTTCTAAGAATTTGTCCATTTCTTCCACGTTGTCCATTTTATTGGCGTATAATTGTTGATAGTAGTCTCTTATGATCCTTTGTATTTCTGTGTTGTCTGTTGTGATCTCTCCATTTTCATTTCTAATTTTATTGATTTGATTTTTCTCCCTTTGTTTCTTGATGAGTCTGGCTAATGGTTTGTCAATTTTATTTATCCTTTCATAGAACCAGCTTTTGGTTTTGTTGATTTTTGCTATGGTCTCTTTTGTTTCTTTTGCATTTATTTCTGCTCTAATTTTTAAGATTTCTTTCCTTCTACTAACCCTGGGGTTCTTCATTTCTTCCTTTTCTAGTTGCTTTAGGTGTAGAGTTAGGTTATTTATTTGACTTTTTTCTTGTTTCTTGAGGTGTGCCTGTATTGCTATGAACTTTCCCCTTAGGACTGCTTTTACCGTGTCCCACAGGTTTTGGGTTGTTGTGTTTTCATTTTCATTCGTTTCTATGCAAATTTTGATTTCTTTTTTGATTTCTTCTGTGATTTGTTGGTTATTCAGCAGCGTGTTGTTCAGCCTCCATATGTTGGATTTTTTAATAGTTTTTCTCCTGTAATTGAGATCTAATCTTACTGCATTGTGGTCAGAAAAGATGCTTGGAATGATTTCTATTTTTTTGAATTTACCAAGGCTAGCTTTATGGCCCAGGATGTGATCTATCCTGGAGAAGGTTCCATGTGCACTTGAGAAGAAGGTGAAATTCATTGTTTTGGGATGAAATGTCCTATAGATATCAATTAGGTCTAACTGGTCTATTGTATCGTTTAAAGTTTGTGTTTCCTTGTTAATTTTCTGTTTAGTTGATCTATCCATAGGTGTGAGTGGGGTATTAAAGTCTCCCACTATTATTGTGTTATTGTTAATTTCTTCTTTCATACTTGTTAGCATTTGTCTTACATACTGCGGTGCTCCTGTGTTGGGTGCATATATATTTATAATTGTTATATCTTCTTCTTGGATTGATCCTTTGATCATTATGTAGTGACCATCTTTGTCTCTTTTCACAGTCTTTGTTTTAAAGTCTATTTTATCTGATATGAGTATTGCTACTCCTGCTTTCTTTTGGTCCCTATTTGCATGGAAAATCTTTTTCCAGCCCTTCACTTTCAGTCTGTATGTGTCC
Organism: Bubalus kerabau; assembly: GCF_029407905.1. NCBI lineage: Eukaryota > Metazoa > Chordata > Mammalia > Artiodactyla > Bovidae > Bubalus > Bubalus kerabau. The sequence continues at coordinate 44,798,615 of NC_073639.1, read as the reverse complement.
CCTGTTTTGAGGTGGGTCTCTTGTAGACAACATATGCAGGGGTCTTGTTTTTGTATCCATTCAGCCAGTCTTTGTCTTTTGGTTGGGGCATTCAACCCATTTACGTTTAAGGTAATTACTGATAAGTATGACCCCGTTGCCATTTACTTTATTGTTTTGGGTTCGAATTTATACACCATTTTTGTGTTTCCTGTCTAGAGAATATCCTTTAGTATTTGTTGGAGAGCTGGTTTGGTGGTGCAGAATTCTCTCAGCTTTTGCTTGTCTGAAAAGCTTTTGATTTCTCCTTCATACTTGAATGAGATCCTTGCTGGGTACAATAATCTGGGCTGTAGATTATTTTCTTTCATCATTTTAAGTATGTCTTGCCATTCCCTCCTGGCTTGAAGAGTTTCTATTGAAAGATCAGCTGTTATCCTTATGGGAATTCCCTTGTGTGTTATTTGTTGTTTTTCCCTTGCTGCTTTTAATATTTGTTCTTTGTGTTTGATCTTTGTTAATTTGATTACTATGTGTCTTGGGGTGTTTCGCCTTGGGTTTATCCTGTTTGGGACTCTCTGGGTTTCTTGGACTTGGGTGATTATTTCCTTCCCCATTTTAGGGAAGTTTTCAACTATTATCTCCTCAAGTATTTTCTCATGGTCTTTCTTTTTGTCTTCTTCTTCTGGGACCCCTATGATTCGAATGTTGTAGCGTTTAATATTGTCCTGGAGGTCTCTGAGATTGTCCTCATTTCTTTTAATTCGTTTTTCTTTTGTCCTCTCTGATTCATTTATTTCTACCATTCTATCTTCTAATTCACTAATCCTATCTTCTGCCTCTGTTATTCTACTATTTGTTGCCTCCAGAGTGTTTTTAATTTCACTTATTGCATTATTCATTATATATTGACTCTTTTTTATTTCTTCTAAGTCCTTGTTAAACCTTTCTTGCATCTTCTCAATCCTTGCCTCCAGGCTATTTATCTGTGATTCCATTTTAATTTCAAGATTTTGGATCAATTTCACTATCATTATTCGGAATTCTTTATCAGGTAGATTCCCTATCTCTTCCTCTTTGGTTTGGTTTGGTGGGCATTTATCCTGTTCCTTTATCTGCTGGCTATTCCTCTGTCTCTTCATCTTGTTTAAATTGCTGAGTTTGGGGTGTCCTTTCTGTATTCTGGCAGTTTGTGGAGTTCTCTTTATTGTGGCGTTTCCTCGCTGTGTGTGGGTTTGTACAGGTGGCTTGTCAAGGTTTCCTGGTTAGGGAAGCTTGTGTCGATGTTCTGGTGGATGGGGCTGTATTTCTTCTCTCTGGAGTGTAATGAAATGTCCAGTAATGAGTTATGAGATGTCTATGGTTTTGGGGTGACTTTGGGCAGCCTGTATCTTGAAGCTCAGGGCTGTGTTCCTTTGTTGCTGGAGAATTTGCTTGTTATGTCTTTCCCTGGAACTTGTTGGCCCTTGTGTGGTGCTTGGTTTCAGTGTCGGTATGGAGGCGTTTGATGAGCTCCTGTCAATTAATGTTCCTTGGAGTCAGGAGTTCCCTGGAGTCAGGGATTGGACTTAAGCCTCCTACTTCCAGTTATCGGTCTTAATTTTACAGTAGTTTCAAAACTTCTCCTTCTATACAGCACCACTGATAAAACATCTACGTTAAAGATGAAAAGTTTCTCTACTGTGAGGGTCACTCAGAGAGGTTCACAGCGTTACATGGAGAAGAGAAGAGGGAGGAGGGAGTTAGAGGTGACCCAAATGAGATGAGGTGGAATCAATAGTGGAGAGAGTGGGCTAGCCAGTAGTCACTTCCTTATGTGCACTCCACAACTGGACCGCTCAGAGATGTTCACGGAGTTATACAGGGAAGAGAAGAAGGAGGCAGGAGACAGAGGTGGCCAGAAGGATAAAAGGGGGAAATGAAAAGGCGGGAGACAGATCCAGCCAGTAATCAGTTCCTTAAGTGTTCTCCACCGTCTGGAACACACAGAAATTCACAGAGTTGGGTAGAGTAGAGAGGGGTTAGGGAGGAGATACAGGTGACCTGGTGGAGAAAATGGAGAGTCCAAAGGGAGAGAGAGCAGTCAAGCCAGTAATCTCGTACACTAGTGAAAAATGGGTCCTGAAGATTGGGTTCTTAAAGGTACAAAATTGGTAAGAAATACATAAAAACAAAAATTAGAAATTAGAGTAGAGTTTGGAATTTCCAAAATGCGATGTTAATGAAAAGGAGAAGGAAAAGAAAGAGAGAAAAAACGAACAAAGAAAAACAAACAAGGTCGTGAAAGTAATAAAGAAACTACAGGTACAAAATTGATAACTAATACCAAACAGCAAAAATTAAAAATCCAGAGTAGAGTTTGGAATTTCAAAAATACAACGTTAAAAAAAAAAAAAAAAGAAGAAGAAGAAGAAAAATAAAGAGAGAAAACAAACAAACCAACAAAAACAATGTCGCAAAAATTATAAAGAAAATACAGGTACAAAATTGATATCAAATACCAAAAAGCATAAATTAAAAATCTTGAGTAGAGTTTGGAATTGCAGATATACGATGTTATATAAAAGAAGAAGAGAAAGAAACAGAGGAAAAAAAAAAAAGTCACAGCAATTATGAAAAAAACTATAGGTACAAAATTGATAACATATATCAAAAGGCTAAAATTAAAAATCTAGAGTAGAGTTTGGAATTTCAAAAATGCAATGTTAAAGAAAAGAAGAAAAAGAAAAAAGAAAAAAAAAAAAAAAAAAACCACGGTCAAAAAATTATAAAATATATATATGAAGTTTGCTGAAGAAGAAAAAAAAAAAATAGGGTCTTTTTTTTTTTTTTTTGCAAAGTAATAGTTATAAAAGTGAAAATTAAAGGACAATAGAGGACTTAAAAAAAATTTTTTTTTAATTAAAAAAAAAAAGAAAGAAAGAAAGATTGATCGTAAAAATAGTAAAAATATATCTAGGTCTTTCTCTGGTTTTGTTGTGAGTATTGTGGGTTCAGTTCATTTTTGGCAGTTCCTTAGTCCGACTTATATTTCTCAAGATCTATAGGCCCCTTCCTATGTAATCCGTAGTAACCACAGGGTTTTAATCTATGGCCTGTAGCTTCCAAGGAGTTTCCCTCTGTTAGAGCTTCTTCTGTTTGCTGGTCTCTTCAGTGTCTGGTTCCCGCCCTGACACAAAGGGGACGGTGGAGGACCCTATTTTTTTTTTTTTTTTTTTAATTTAGGCTCACTTGTTCAGCCGCGCTGTGGGGAGGGAGGGAGGGATGCTGCAAACAGATAACACTGGCGTGCGCTCGAAGTGCCTCGGCCACACTGGGTCTGCCCCCGCTCACGGCGCGTGTAGCCTCCCTGCCCACACTGCTTGGGCTCTAGGTTGTTCCGCCGGGAACAATCAGAGGCCGGCCCTGGACTGAGCTCCCAGGTCCAAGCCGCTCAGGTTCAGGCACTCGGGTAGTCCTCAGAGGCGCAGACTCGGTTGGGCCTGCGTTTTGTGTTCTTCCCAGGTCGAGCAGCTCAGGCGATGAGGTGCTTGGCGGGCGCCAATGCTGCGACTTATCGCCTCCCCGCCACTCGGTTATCTGGGTGTAAAACCGGCGCACCTTCTCAGGCAGATGTTGACCGTCCAGACCCCCAAGAAGTTTTAGTTAGCAAAGAAGCCTGCTTACAGTTTTATAGATAGTGTCTCTCTGGGGCTGCGATTGCCCCCTTCCGGCTCTGGTTGCCTGTCACCGGAGGGGGAGGTCTGCAGCCGGCTATCTCTGTTCAGTCCTTTGTTCTGTGCGCGGGCCTGGCGGTGTCTTAGGTTAGGGCTGGCTTTTCGCGTGGTAGATATCCCACAGTCTGGTTTGCTAGCCCAAATTATTTCGCTCAGATAGCGCTCAGGACATTCGGCCCGATTCTTACTCTAAGGGACACAGCCCGCGCCGCACTTCCCTGCCCAGCCCCCGCTTGCTAATGCCGTGTGCAGGCGTCTGCGCTGCTTCTCCGCTGGGGGAGTTCCCGTAGGGCTCACAATCCGCGATTTTTAATTGTTTATTTTTTTTTTCCCCCTCCCTTTTATGTTGCCCTCTGTGCTTCCAAAGCTCGGCACAGATTCGGCAGTGAGAGGGTTTCCTGGTGTTTGGAAACTTCTCTCTTTTTAAGACTCCCTTCCCGGGACGGAACTCCGTCCCTCCCTCTTTTGTCTCTTTTTTTGTCTTTTATATTTTTTCCTACCTCCTTTCGAAGAGTTGGGCTGCTTTTCTGGGTGCCTGATGTCCTCTGCCGGCATTCGGAAGTTGTTTTGTGGAATTTACTCGATGTTTAAATGCTCTTTTGATGAATTTGTGGGGGAGAAAGTGTTCTCCCGTCCTACTCCTCCGCCATCTTGGCTCCTCCCCCTGAAAGTGCAATTTTAATGTATGTCTTAACCACATTATAACTCTGCTGCTTGTTCTGGAGATTGGTTTTCCTGTGTGGATTTAGCACTACTGGGATTCTACACTAAATTTCATCTCCTAGAAATGTGATTATGTGACTGGCCAAGAAGATATCAACTGATATCAATCAGAAGCTGAATCTCCTGCTTGATTATTGATTCAAGCTGGATGGTAAACTCTGAGAAAGCATTGGCCAAGTTTGGCTATACCTAGCATATGTGGCTCAGAGAGAGTTCTAGATAAGAGTCATAAAAATGTTCACATACCAAATGATATTCTAGGTTCTTGGTTAAATGTTGTGGTCTCATACTTATTCTCATGAAACCTACCTTCCAGGAACAGAGACAGAAACAAAAAAACAAAGGAGTGTGCGTGCACGCACACACACACACACACACACACATACACAAGAATGTCAAATAGTTCCAAGATCAATGGAGAAGATGAAACAGGTAATGTGATGGTGGAAAGGCAGGTGGAAATAAAGGGCAATTTAAGCTGGGTAACTAGGGGAGGACTTTATGCAGAGGTGCTACTGTGCAGAGGCCTGCTATCAAGAAGCATCCAGCCATGAAAAAAACTGGAAAAGCATCCAAGCAGAGAGAACCACAGGAGCAAAGGCTCTAACAGAATAAAGGCAAGAGAAGTGAGAGATGCAAAGATGACCCGTATGGATAAAGTATATGACCCAGGGAGGAGGTGCTTATAAGCAGAGACTGGACAGGTGAGCTGCAACAGAGTCATGCAGAGCCTTGCAGCTGTCCATAAGCACTTTGCACTTGAGTTTTAATGTGACAGCACAGACAGCATGTGGAAAAAAGGGAACCCTCCCACATTGTCGGTGGGAATGTAAGTTGATGCAGCCACTAAGGAAAATGGTATGATGGTTCCTCAAAAAACCAAAAATAGAGATATCATAAGATCCAGGAATTCCACTTTTAGGGATATACCCAGATAAAATATAATTCAAAAAGATACATGCAGCCCAATGTGCAGCCCTGTTTGTAATAGACAGGACATGGAAGCAACCTAAATTTCTGTCAACAGATGAATGGATTAAGAAGACATGGTACATATATACTGTGGAATATTACTCAGCCATAAAAATGAATGAAATAATGCCATTTGCAGCATCATGGATGTGAGTAGAGATTATCATATTAAGTGAAGTAAGTCAAAAACAGAAAGATAATTATCGTATTATATCACTTATATGTGAAATCTAAAATATGACAGAAATTAATCTATGAAACAAACAGAATCAGGGACATAGAAAAAAGAATGATGGTTAGCAAGAGGGTGGGGGTGGGGTAGGGAAAGGATGGAGTGGGTAGTTTGAGTTAGCAGATATAAGCTTGTATATATTGAGTGGATACACAACAAGGTCCTTTGTATAACACAGAGAACTATATTCAGTATCCTATGATAAGCCATAATGGAACAGAATATTTTAACAAAAAGAATGTATATGTATGTATAACTGATTTACTTTGTTGTATAGCTACAATTAACACAACACTGCAAATCGACTATATGTCAGTTAAATAAACAAGCAAATGTGACAGCATATCATTCGGAGGTTTTAAGGAAGAAGTTTCCATGACTGTACTTACCAGATCCCAATATATTTGAGAATCAACTCTAATATTTTTATATTTGTATCTTCTTCATTTATTGTTGTTGTCTAGTCTCTCAGTTGTGTCTGACTCTTTGTGGCCCCATGGACTGCAGCACGACAGGCTTCCATGTTTTTTACCATCTCCTGGAGCTTGCTCAAATTCATGCCCATTGAGTTGGTGATGCCATCCAATCATCTCTTCCTCTGTCATCCCCTTTTCCTGCTGCCTTCAATCTTTCCCAGGGTCAAGGTCTTTTCTAATGCTCTTCACATAAGGTGGCCAAAGTATTGGAGCTTCAGCTTCAGCATCAGTCCTTCCAATGAATGTTCAGAATTTATTTCCTTTAGGATAGACTGATTTGATCTCCTCGCAGTCCAAGGGACTCTCAAGAATCTTAAGCATCAATTCTTTGGTGCTCAGCCTTTTTATGGTCCAACTATCACATCCATACATGACTACTGGAAAAACCATAGCTTTGACTAGACGGACTTTTGACTATACGGATCTTCTTCATAGTATTTATTATACACTTTATTATATACTTTATCTGCCAGTGGGGTCTTTTTTATATCTGCCTTTTCCCTGGATGCCCATGAGGGTAAAAAAGAGACTATTTTATCTACCACTGAATATCTGGAAGTTATGCAAGATCTACACACACATCATGAGTGCTCAGCCAATATATGCTGGTGGATGAATGACTAGATGTTTTTAGATGTCTATTTCCAGTTCTTCCTAAGGTCACAGGACACTGAAATCACCCTCTTCAAGATAAACAAGACAGCTGCACCAGTGAATCGATTTCAGGCACCATTGCAATGTTCTCAGCAAGACTGCACCTGCTGAGCCCAGAAAGTACAGACTTTTATGTACTTTCAATTTTTGAAATCAATGTATGTGTTTCTGATAAAACACAGAAAGCTCAAAGAATAAACAATATTGCCAACACAGAAAGAAAATAGGAGCTCAACAGGTCAAATTTTAATAGCTATTGTTTTATACGATGGAAGCTGTATAATGGTTTCTGTCATAAACTGCAGTTCAGTGAATTGAACAGACCAAAACTGCATCACTAAATAAAAGCACTGAAAATGATTTTACAGCCATTTCCTTCCAGAAATTCAGCCCTAGGTGGAACCATTACAGTCTAAAATGTTGAAACAATAAACCCACAGTAGTTTTGTTCAAGGAGAGACTGAATTGTTCTGCTCTAAAAATATTTAGAATCATTTCAGCAAATCAAACCTGTGTACATCTTCCTAAAAAGAGATAATTATAGTAACTTATAATAACGATTTTTATGACCACCGCCAGCCTCTCTCCTTCAGTGGCTACATGTTGACTCCACCCAAGCCTCCAATTCTCATGTGTATGTCTATGCATTTCAGTGTTGAGATGGAGTAGGCTTTTTTAGTTCTTTAATTTTTTAGGTGCCACCAGCCACCAACTCAAGGCACTTAGCAGCAGCAGCAGCCACCAACTCATATTCAAAATTGCCAAGAGCAACCACTAAAATCAAATAGCAGGCAGGTCCTAAGCATGTGTGTGTCAGCATTTATCTTATGTAATTTCAGGAGGGTAGGGAGAATTTTTATCAAAATTCACATCCCATTCATTGGTTGAAAGTATCTTAGAATCACAGCTTTCCATCTGTCCACTAGAACAAAGACAAGTTCAGTGAAAGAGGTGACATACTTTAATATACTCACAAATTCTCACTGAGGTGTGAATAACCAGCTGGTATAAAAATGTCAGAGTTTTCTCTAAAAGCAAATCTAGCTATGGAGGAAGGGGTATACTGGTCTCTAAAAGACAGCTTGCCTGGGATAGAGGGGTATTTGAAGATGTGCAAGATAGAATTTGTTCCTTCATGGTTTTCCTGAGACCATCTCTGCTTAGAAGTTCTACTTCTTCCTAGAAATAGCAGCATGATGCATGAATTACTCTGGACAGGAGATAAAGTAATATAAATGCAAAGAAAGACAGGAAAATATCATGTAGAGATTGATTTAGGGTAAGCAATCATTGAAATATTTTATTACTTTCATGTTAAAAGGAAATCTTTGAAACAAGGATTTTGAAACAAAGCCTATCCTTTGACATTTACTACACTTCAACTTCTTTGGAAACTAGTTCAAGGTTATTCATTAAGGATTCATAAACAGCTGTTCAGTTCCTGCCATGGACCAGACAAAAAATACAAGGATAATTGAGACAGGGTCCTGCTCTCAGATCGTACATTGCCAGAGAGAAGACAGAGGGCAAATAATCATTGCAAGTATACTTCAGCTCCTCAAGGTCAGGAACTTCTGCTATGTTTTACTTAATTCTCTATCCCCTGTGTCTGAAATACTGTCAGGCATACAGTATATGCTCAATAAACATATGAGGACTGTCAAATGACGAGGTCAAACTGCCGCAGGGATTCCCTACCACTGCACACCGAAGATGGTATTTGGATGCATAGCTATAGTTCTCCTGTCCCACACTCTATTCCTAGGGTGAGCCTCTGTGCACTAAGTCACTTCAGTCCTATCTGACTCTTTGTGACTCTATGGAATGTAGCCTGCCAGGCTCCTCTGTCCATGTGATTCTCCAGGCAAGAATACCAGAGTGAGTGGCCATGCCCTCTTCCAGGGGATCTTCTCGAACTCAATTCTCTTGTGTGTCCTGCATTGCAAGCAGATTCTTTATCCACTGAGCCACCTGGGAAGGTCGGCTGCTTCTCAGCAAACCTTATTTTTGTCTCTTATGCTCATTAAAATCACTAACTGATCACGCAGAATGTGGTCCTGGGGGTGGCAGGGTCCATCCCACCGTTGCTTTTCCTCCACTTAGCTCTAACTGCAGAGGGCAGCAGTTCAGTAGGAACTGGGTGTGCTTTCACCAAGGCTGCCATCACTGTGTGGGGTGACTTCAGTTCAGTTCAGTTCAGTTCAGTCGCTCAGTCGTGTCCAACTCTTTGCGACCCCATGAATCGCAGCACGCCAGGCCTCCCTGTCCATCACCAACTCCCGGAGTTCACTCAAACTCATGTCCATCGAGTTGGTGATGCCATCCAGCCATCTCATCCTCTGTCATCCCCTTCTCCTCCTGCCCCCAATCCCTCCCAGCATCAGAGTCTTTTCCAGTGAGTCAACTCTTCGCATGAGGTGGCCAAAGTACTGGAGTTTCAGCTTTAGCATCATTCCTTCCAAAGAAATCCCAGGGCTGATCTCCTTCAGAATGGACTGGTTGGATCTCCTTGCAGTCCAAGGGACTCTCAAGAGTCTTCTCCAAAACCACAGTTCAAAAGCATCAATTCTTCAGTGCTCAGCTTTCTTCACAGTCCAACTCTCACATCCACACATGACCACTGGAAAAACCATAGCCTTGACTAGACGGACTTTTGTTGGCAAAGTAATGTCTCTGCTTTTCAATATGCTATCTAGGTTGGTCATAACTTTCCTTCCAAGAGTAAGCATCTTTTAATTTCATGGCTGCAGTGCCTTTTTTGAGTCTAATTCATAGACTTAATCCCAAGTGACCCAGTTAGCCTTTGTTTTGCTCGCTGATCTCAAACCCCACCAGCTTTCTTTCCTGCACAGACACCTGAAGAAGCAAGCAAGAATAGGTGAAGGAAGGTTGGAAAAGTCATGCCTATTGCTCCTTCTTGTTTTTGTTAAGCCACCAAATTGTGTCCGACTCTGCGATGCCATGGACTGCAGCATGCCAGGTCTCCCTGTCCCTCACCATTTCCCGGAGTTTACCCAAGTTCATGTCCATTGTGCCCATCAAACAGCACCATCCTCCAAAAGGAAGATGGATGGTGTTTCATGGTTCATTTGAAGAGTATTAAAAAGAAAAAGCAAGTATTATTTCTTCCTTGGGTCTTCCATTACTATTTAAATGTAAACTAAAGGAAGAAGATTATTATTGCTTTTTTTCTTCCTGTTAAATATGCCTCAGGATGCCCACTACTGTGGGACCTGCTATTTAATCATAGCTCCTTAGAGGTCTATGGGTTTGTCCTGCCAGAGATGTCATTCCAGATGGCTTTATTAACTTTTACATTTCTTGATGATGTCATTACTGAATAACCCTTTTCACATTACATAAACATTTTAGTTAAAAAATCCCTAAGCAACTTGATCCACTTTTTCAAGACCAACCAATCTGGAATGCCTTTAATGTATCATTAGTTTTGCTTTCTTGTGATTTTTTTAAAACTGGTAAGTAATTCCTGGCCTTTTGCTTCAGTCTGGTTCTAATAAGGACTTGTACTTAACATATGTGTATGCTTAGATTGCACAAAACAAAGCAGCCACTCCGGATTTTATTGCTGGAAGACATGGGAATTACTGGGCTAACCCCACTTCCGTTTGTTTTCATAAATCACAACACAGATGAATGTGCCTGGACTGGTCACAGTGTCACTAACAGGCCCCGGCCTAGAATGATTTATGTTAGCTGTCAAACCAAGCAAAGTGGGGCAATGCTTTCACCTAAAAGTACGTAAACTTCTCTGATGCAAATACTTTGGCCAATGCTGTCCCAGACTAAAAGCAAAAGACCTTAATTCCCTGGTTAATTTCACAAAATCAGAACACCTGGTCCAAAAAAAGTGACCTCAAAAGACCTAATGTTACACAAAAATTACAGAATTAATACAATACAGGTGAAGCTTTGCTGCCAAATTGTTGTTGTTGTTCTGTTCTAATGAATCTTTTAAAATATTTATTTTATTTACTTATTTTTGGTTGCTTTGCTGTGTGCAAGCTTTCTCTCGTTGCAGTGAGCAAGTCTACTCTCTGTTGCGGTGTACGGGCTTCTCATTGCAGTGGCTTGTCTTGTTGTGGAGCACAGACTTTAGGCACTCGGACTCCAGTAGTCGCAGCATGCGGGCTCAGCAGCTGCGGCACACAGGCTCAGTTGTTCTGTGGCATGTAATCTTCCTTTGACCAGGGATCAAATTCATGTCCCCTGCATTGGCAGGCAGATTCTTATCCACTGTGCCACCACAGAAGTCCCCTAATGAATCTTTGAGTCATAACCCTGCTTTGATCCTGAACACAATACTCTTATATAACAGAAGTCAGTTACCCCATTTAGCACACAAGCTCATCAAGTTAGTCTAGGGCATCCTTGAGAAGATGCCTGCGGAGGTCCACAATGGCTTTGTTACCCACCTTATGAATCAAGGTGCACACTTCAAAGTTTGTTTTACATAGTTAATAATTTGCTTCATTGGTGGCAGAATTCTAAGTATTTTCAAGTGCAATGTGACCAAGAGATATCTTTGACTTAGCCATTGACTGCCTCAATAAAGTTAAAAGACTGAAAAACACAGAGGGTATTCACAGAGAAGGAAGAATTTAAATGATGAATTATCAAAATGAGAAATTAATATTAAAGGTACTTTAAAAATCCCATGTATTTGGATATAAAATCTCTACTTTTAAATAATTGGTGTATCTGAGAAGCCATAACAAAGAAAATTATAAAATATTTGTGACATAGTAAAAATGAAAAGAATTTATCATAATTTATTACATGCAGCTGAAGCTGCGCAATGCAACAAAATACAATGTGGAATCTTAAATAAGGTATGAAGATAAATAATGGACACTAGCATAAAATCTTGTGAGATTTGAACAAAATCTGTACTTTACTTAATATTACTGTGGGTGCATGCTAAGTTGCTTCAGTTGTGTCTGATTCTATGCAACCCCATGGACTATAGCCCGCTAGGTTCCTCTGTCCTTGGGATTCTCCAAGCAAAGATACTGTAGTGGGTTGTCATTTCTTCCTCCAGAGGATCTTCCCAACCCAGGGATTAAACCTGTAACTCTTGTGTCTCCTGCATTGGCAGGTGCATTCTTTACTACTAGCAGTACCATATGTATCACATGCTAATTTCCTGAGGTTTTTTTCAACATAGTATTTCTTTATTCTCAGAATTGGATAGACATTTCAAGTTTCATTCCATTTTTTTTAAATCACTAAGACAATAAGCTCTCTAGACTTATAGCAGTAATACTAGATGTCAGAATAAATGGAACTATATCAAAGTTTTGAGTGCATGTAAATTTAAAATCTAGCATTCTATTCATAAAAAGGTACAGGAAGCAGAGATCAACTTGCCAACATTCACTGGATGCTAAAGAAAGCAAGAAAATTCCAGAAAAACTCTGCTTCACTGACTACGCTAAAGCCTTTGACCATTGTGGATCACAACAAACTGTGGAAATTTCTTAGAGATGACAATACCAGACCACCTTACCTGTCCTTGAAAAACCTGTGTGCAGGTCAATAAACAACAGTTAGAATCAAATATGGAGCAAGTGACTGGTTCAAAATTGGGAAAAGAGTATATCAAGGCTGTATATTGTCACCCTGCTTATTTACTTGTAAGCAGAGTACCTTATGTGAAATGCCAGGCTGGATGAATCACAGGCTGGAATCAAGATTGCCAGGAGAAATATCAACAACCTCAGATATGCAGATAATATCATTCTAATGGCAGAAAGTGAACAGAAAGTAGGAGCCTCTTGATGAGGGTGAAAGAGGAGAGTCAAAAACCTGTCTTAAAACTCAGTATTTCAAAAAACAAAGATCATGGCATCTGGTCCCATCACTTCATAGCAAATAGATGGGGAAACAATAGAAACAGTGACAGACTTTATCTTCTTGGGCTCCGAAATCACTGTGAATGGTGCTGCAGCCATGAAATTAGGAGCAGAGACTTCACTTTCAAAACAAAGGTCCATATAGTCAAAGCTATGGTCTTTCCAGTAGTCATGTACAAGTGTGAGAGTTAGACCATAAAGAATGATGAGCAGTGAAGAACTGATGCTTTCAAATTGTAGTGCTGGAGGAGACTTTTGAGAATCCCTTGGACTTCAAGGAAATCAAACTAGTCAATCCTAAAGGAAATCAACCCTGAATATTAATTGGAAGGACTGATGCTAAAGTTGAAGCTCCAATAATTTGGCCACCTGATGAGAAGAGCCCACTCATTAGAAAAGACCCTGATGCTAGGAAACATGGAAGGCAAAAGGAGAAGAGGGCAGCAGAGGATGAGATGGTTGGATAGCATCACTGACTCAGTGGACATGAACTTGGGCAAAGTCCAGGAGATACTGAGGGACAGGGAAGCCTGGCATGCTGTAGACCATAGGGGTCACAAAGAGGTAAACTTGACTTAGTTGAACAACAACATGAACCAAAGTCCATTCATTTACACCCAGGTGTCCAATTGTTCCAACACCCTTTGTTGAAAAGACTATTTTTTTCTCCATTGAAACTGTCTTGACACTTTTGTAAACACTCAAATAACCATATGTGAGTCTAGTTCTGTACTCTTTATTGTGGTCTATGTTTAAAAGTGAAGAGGAACTCAAAAGCTTCTTGATGAAAGTGCAAGTGGAGAGTGAAAAAGTTGGCTTAAAGCTCAACATTCAGAAAACGAAGATCATGGCATCCGGTCCCACCACTTCATGGGAAATAGATGGGGAAACAGTGGAAACAGTGTCAGACTTTATTTTTCTGGGCTCCAAAATCACTGCAGATGGTGACTGCAGCCATGAAATTAAAAGACGCTTACTCCTTGGAAGGAAAGTTATGACCAACCTAGATAGCATATTCAAAAGCAGAGACATTACTTTGCCAACAAAGGTCCGTCTAGTCAAGGCTATGGTTTTTCCTGTGTCATGTATGGATGTGAGAGCTGGACTGTGAAGAAGGCTGAGCGTTGAAGAATTGATGCTTTTGAACTGTGGTGTTGGAGAAGACTCTTGAGAGTCCCTTGGACTGCAAGGAGATCCAACCTGTCCATTCTGAAGGAGATCAGCCCTGGGATTTCTTTGGAAGGAATGATGCTAAAGCTGAAAGTCCAATACTTTGGCCACCTCATGCGAAGAGTTGACTCATTGGGAAAGACTCTGATGCTGGGAGGGATAGTGGGCAGGAGGAGAAGGGGACGACAGAGGATGAGATGGCTGGATGGCATCACTGACTCGATGGATGTGAGTCTGGGTGAACTCCGGGAGTTGGTGATGGACAGGGAGGCCTGGCGTGCTGCAATTCATGGGGTCGCAAAGAGTCGGACACGACTGAGTGACTTATCTGATCTGATCTGATAGTGTCTTGATTACTATAGACATAATATTTTTAAAGTCAGGTAGTATGTCTTCCAATTTTATCATTATTTCCAACATGATTTGACCTATTCTAGTTCTTTGCATTTCAGTATGTTTCAGAATCAGTTTGTCAGTTTCTACAAAAATGTCTCTCAAAGTTTTGATCAAAATTGCCTTGAATCTAAAGATCATTTGGGGGATGGGGGAAATTAGAATAAATTAACAATATTAACAACAAATTAACAATATTGAATCTCTAATCCATGAACATGGCAAATCTCTTCATTTATTCAAGTCTGCCTTAATTTTCTTCAGCAATGTTTTGTATTTCTAATGGCACTGCAGTGTCTGGAACTCAATGGTGATTCTGTCTCATTTTTTATTAAACTGAACTGAAATAAACCTATTATGAGAAAAATCAAGCCTTGTATTCAACTTTTAACAAAAGAATACAAAGTGCAAAAAGCTGTGCAAAAGTTATCCTAATTATTAATACATATTAGTAAGAATGCCATTTAGAATGTTACACAACTTTGTACTACTGAGTAGATAACATTTGATTACACAGTCTTGGTAAATTCCCAACTCAAAATCCATTGATCTTTGGCATAGTTGCTAAACAGATGAATATTTTAAGCTTCCCTTTGAATTTATTCCATTTTCCTTCTCTTTCCCTTAAGGGGCTGGTATGGAGTAAGCCTTTCTGCATATGAATGTTATTGTTAATTTTATTTTTGTGTATTCTGATAATCAATACCCATACTCTGCCCCATTCTTTGTCCTCTGTCCCAGCTTCATGAATAAATGACTCTGTAACTATAACCAAGGGCTTCTCTGGTGGTTCAGTGGTAAAGAATCCACCTGCCAACGCAGGAGATGAGGGTTTGACCCCTGGGTCAGGAAGATTCCCTGGAGGAGAGCATGGCAATCCACTCCAGTATTCTTGTCCGGGAAATCCAATGGACAGAGGAGCCTGGCAGGCTACAGTCTATGGGGTCGCAAAGAGTTGGACATAACTTAGCAGTTAAACAACTATGACCAGACTGTCTTACTCAGCATACCCCATACTCATGAAGCATAGAACTGAATCTATTTTTGCCATGCTGCAATTAATATCCAGTCCCTGAAATAAGCATCACAGATCTTTTTTCCCGATCTCTCACTCCAGGATTATATATGAAGCAGGTTTATACATATTTTAACTGGTTCAGACCCTTGTGTTTTTCTTTCCTTAAGTAAATTCCATCTTGAAATCATTAATTTCTTTCTTTCATCTGAATAGAAGTTATACCATATATCTTTACTTTTTAATTTTTAAATGCCTTAGTTAGGGACAAAAATCTAACCTATAGGACCATATAATAAGAGAAATGGAAAAAAGCAAATCTTAAATCATTAAGTTATGGTGCTACTATCTACTAAAAGGGAACAGAGAAATTTGAAAAAAAATTATATCAAAAATGTTTTAATTTGCTATAAAAACCTTAACCTCTGAACTTAAGCTCTGAATTAAGGATCACAAAGAAAAAAGGCTACATGGTGCTTGTATGCCTCTTGCTGATAGAAACATTTAAAGTTAGAATTGAAGTATATAGATGGCCCTGAAGAACAGGTCATCTGAAATCATTATTTTAAAGAAATATGCTGTAGTATATTTTAGCCAAGTTTTCATAATGGAAAGAAAAAATAAACAGACCAGAAGCTATTAAGCACATATTGAAGGTTCAAATTGAGTCTGTTAGGTGGAAAATTAGCCTGATTTTATAGTTTCCAGTTTTTTTTGCATTTTAAAGATTTTGCCCTTCCATTTTGCTATTTTCCTTCAGCTAGTTTGAGATCTTCTGCTGAAGAGCTATTTTTATGAAATAAAATCTTAGATCTACAAGACAGGCATCATCTTGGGTCAGGTCAGAAGAATTTACTGCCATCCAGGACTGGAACACTTGTCATATAGAGATAATGTGACATAGTATAAGAAAGAAAGAAGAAATATTTCAACACATCTGTTGAAAGCTATTTGATAGTGGATAGAGTTAACTCTAAAATAGCATCATCTTCTATAATCCAAAGAGGCATCTAATTTATCTGGAAACCAATGATTTTCACTTTTGATCAGCAGCATCTCTGTGATTCCAAAACCACGTGAGAATCAAGGCTTAGTTATTCACCAATAGAGGTCAAGATTGGGCTATATCAACTAATCAACCAACTCAGAGAAGATGAGAAGATGATGTAATATTTTATTTATCCTAAAAAGAATGAATAAATTATAGCTTTATGTGTTAAAAACACTAAAACAGTATTTCTCCTTCCTCAAGTGCCTTCAATAGAAGTACCTGAGGAGACTCTAGAAGCTGTATCTTTGTCAAGCTCCCCAAGTAACTGTCATGCACCTTAAAATTTGAGGATCTCATTTAAATGATTAGCAGATAGGAAAAGTACCAGATGTTTCTTGTAAGTATACAGAGTGCACAATAAATAAGAAGTAAGTTGAGAGAGGACAAATCTGTACAGGCTGATATCACAAGCTGTCAATGAAAATAGAGAACTTAAGCTGAAACTTCAGACAGAAGAGAATGCTCCTTTCAGATTTTAGAAGCAAAATGATAGAAGACAAAAGGAAGAAGGTACAAGCCTGCAATGTGAAAAGTCTGGAAAGAGAATGGCCAGAATCTTGTAGGGACATAGACTGGGTGATAAGTGAGGTAAAATCATATAGATCAAGGAGGGTTTGATGTAGTGTTTATCTTCTTTAATTTGATAATAATAAGATTTTAAAAAGCAGGTAAGGAATTAGATCTAGCAATGGTACAGATACTTTTATACACACACACACATACACACACACACACACACACACACAGCCCACCAGGCTCCTCTGTCCATGAAAATCTCCAGGCAAGAATACTAAAGTGGGTTGCCATTCTCTTCTCCAGGGGATCTTCCTGACCCAGGAATCAAACCCAGGTCTCCTGCATTGCAGCAGATTCTTTACCATCTGAGCCACCAGGGAAGCCTCATTTATGTGAATAGTAATGGAAAACAACAGAAGCAAGGGGTTTGGCTAAGTAACAGCTTCAGTGATGATGCACCATAGGGAAAAGAGGAATCCAGGCTTCACATGTGTCCTGCTTCAGAGAATGGAATAAATGTGACAGAATGTATATTGACTGTCTCCCCTGGTCATTTCTTATACCACAGAGTATAGCCAAGAACGGAGTTTGTTTTTCAGTTCATGGAAAAGAACGTAAAAACAGAACAAAGTCTAAAGGATCAATTTGTTTTATTACCCATAATAAATAACTCCAAATATTTAGTAGCCAAAAGATTTCACAAGCATTATTTTTCCAGTATACAAATCAGATTCAACAAGAGCCTTTGCTGATAAAGAGGGTACCGAATTAAGACAGTAAAGATGCCAACTTTCCATTCATTGTCATCTTCTACTCTTTCTTAGCCATGCACATTTTGAGTCATTAAATTGCATGTTTGTTGTTGTTTAGTCACTAAGTCATGTCCAACTCTTTTGTGAACCCATGGACCATAGCCAGCCAGGCTCCTCTGTTCATGGGATTTTCAAGGCAAGAATACTGGAGTGGGTTACCATTTCCTTCTCTAGGGGATCTTCCCGATCCAGGGACTGAACCCATGTCTCTTGAGTTGGCAGGTGTATTCTTTACTAATGAGCCATCAGGAAACCCCTTGAATTGCATATAACACATAAAAGAAAGATTAAGTCAATCTTTAGTAATCTAGATGTTAAAGATAAACACATTCTGAGAGATTTCCTTTTATGTATTGCATGCCTGTCTAATGGGGTTGTTGACTTCATAAAACTGGGTCTGTCATCCATCTTTCCCTTTAAAGACCCTTTACAAATTCACTCTATTGTCAATGCAGTAAAAAAAAAACTTCTATTTTATGTTTTTAGGACTTAATGTTGCATAATATGCCTGCTGCTGCTGCTGCTGCTAAGTCGCTTCAGTCGTGTCTGACTCTGTGCGACCCCATAGACAGCAGCCCACCAGGCTCCCTGGTCCCTGGGATTCTCCAGGCAAGAACACTGGAGTGGGTTGCCATTTCCTTCTCCTATGCATGAAAGTGAAAAGTGAAAGTGAAGTCGCTCAGTCGTGTCCGACTCCTAGTGACCCCATGGACTGCAGCGCACCAGGCTCCTCTGTCCATGGGATTTTCCAGGCAAGAGTACTGGAGTGGGGTGCCATTGCCTTCTCCACCTAACATATAACAATTATGAGGAATTCTTCACAGGACTTCATCACTTCTAACTTCCTTCCCAAAGTTACTGATTGTAAAGCTTGTTTTTCATCACTAACGAGTATCACCACTTAAACAGTATTTGGATGCCTTTTGTGTAATCTAAACATATTTTGATTTGTGGTAACAGTGAATGGTAAAATAACAGCAAAGCAGTCACCACAGTCCCTCAAAAAGTCCCCATTCCATGAACAACAGTTGGGCTCCCAGAAGCCCACCTAACGGGCATTTCTGTTTATCAGCTGAACTGGTGCCACTATGTGGCAGAAGTGAAAACATCGTTTGCAAGTCACTTGAGAACAGCCTTAAAATTATTCTTTGTTTTCAAGTGCTACACATAATACACATTATTTCACGTTTTTCATTAAGAAAGATTTCATTAATATTTTATGCTATTTGGTTGACAGTTCCCATAAAATAATATAGACACCGTTGAAATGAAATTTTCAGAAAAATTTTAAATTACAAAATTGTCAAGGTTCAAGATTGATGGTAAATAAAAAGTTGGTCTCTAGTAAGAAGACAATCTAAAATCTTTTGAGTCTTATGACAACTAAGCATGAATTCTGACCTGCTATATCAACATCATAAAAACATGTAAGAAACAAATGAGAAGCTAAAAAAAATAAGTCTTCTGGATAATCTGCATGTAGATAGAGTTAGAATTCTGTTTCTGCTAGCTTTGTCAGGAAGTTGTTTGTTTCAGATATTGGTACTCACCAAAAAAAAAGGAAAAAAAGTAAGTAAATATGGAAAATAAGGAAAAGTGTTTGCTTAATCTCTCATAGGCATAATGAGGTATAAAAATATGTGAGTATTGTTATAATTATAGCTTTAATCTTAACTTTAGCTAAACAAAAAAAAAATATTTTACTAGTACTAAAATTTCTTCCAACTCAATAAATTTTGTTTATTTTAGATGTAAGCTATAATTTTTTAAAGAGAAATCAAATTCATTTTCACATTTGTTTAGCCCAGCATGGTCTTTGAAATTTTTATAAATAATTTGGTAAAGTTAACAGTAAATTGGGCTTACTTTGTAGTTGCATCTATTTTCTGAATAAAAAAAAATGCAGGGCACACTGTAACTCTAAAAAGGATACATTGCTCTATAATTTTATTTCCTTACCTTGCTTGGCTTAACAAGGGTGAAAAAGAAACTGCTCTGCATGCATGAGATAAACTAAACACACAGAAAATGAGAAGATATGCTAGATATTAATAGAAAAGCTGGATGTGAAGAACTATGCTCCATTTAGTTGACTATCCTGTGAAATAACAAAATGATTACAAACTAGAGAAATGGACTTCACTGGCATCTTTGGTTTTGCATATTTAAAAAGCAACACTTACTCTTTTTCTGTTTAGTTTTTAAGTGAAATGAACTAAGATTAGAAATTTGTGAATTTTGAAAATCAACCTGGGTGGGTAAACACCCAGTTACCTGAGATATCCATCACAAACCAGGTGTTATATAACTCACTGAGCCATCAGACTGGGTGTGGGGTCCATCACCAAGAGGACATTGCACATATTCAATGGAGTTCAGACAGGTACTAAAGGCAAAGGCAGGTGCTGTGAGCAACGTCGTCAATCCTATGGCACAACTGTCTCATCACAAGCACCTGGGTTGCCCTTGACATTGTGCC
This sequence comes from Bubalus kerabau, assembly GCF_029407905.1. Lineage (NCBI taxonomy): Eukaryota > Metazoa > Chordata > Mammalia > Artiodactyla > Bovidae > Bubalus > Bubalus kerabau. The sequence goes on along the minus strand of NC_073639.1, from coordinate 44,778,554 downwards.
AGATACAGGTAGGAAGAAGGCAAAGAGAAGCAGCAAAAAAATTCACCAACGGAGTGACTGGAAATATGATTTACAGCAGCAGCAGCAGTGGCAACCAAGTATACTAGAGAGCTTTCATCTCCAGAGCACGTCCATAGCACACCAGCTCTGTGGTTGCCAGCAGATGTTACACATGTGCACATAGGATGAGTTCTGGACTCAGTTAAGTTTGAGAAACTCTTGGGTTCACCAAACTAAAGTTTGTTTTTGGGTCCTCGCATTTTCACATGCAGTTTTCCCTCACCTCTGAGCCTTTCATTCTAGTTCTGATCATGTCACCAATTAGTTTCCCTCTCAAAGAGTAATCAGCTCCTCCCAGAATGGTGCTTGTCACCTCTCCAACCTAATCACCATGTGGCTGGTGGGACAGTATTATAGTCCCTACTGATTTTTGTTTGACATTTGGCACAAAATAAATAGGTGAAATTAAAAGACGCTTGCTCCTTGGAAGGAAAGTTATGACCAACCTAGATAGCATATTCAAAAGCAGAGACATTACTTTGCCAACAAAGGTCCGTCTAGTCAAGGCTATGGTTTTTCCAGTGGTCATGTATGGATGTGAGCATTGGACTATAAAGAAAGCTGAGCGCTGAAGAATTGACACTTTTGAACTGTGGTGTTGGAGAAGACTCTTGAGGTCCAACCAGTCCATTCTAAAGATCAGTCCTGGGTGTTCATTGGAAGGACTGATGTTGAAGCTGAAACTCCAATACTTTGGCCACCTCATGCGAAGAATTGACTCATTGGGAAAGACCCTGATGCTGGGAGTGATTGGGGGCTGGAGGAGAAGGGGATGACAGAGGATGAGATGGCTGGATGGCATCGCCGATTCGATGGACATGAGTTTGGGTAAACTCCAGGAGTTGGTGAGGGATAGGGAGGCCTGGCATGCTGTGGTTCATAGGGTTGCAAAGAGTTTGACACGACTGAGCAACTGAATTGAACTGAATTGAAACAGGTGTAACTCAGCCAAGGGCATGTGCTCTCCTCACCCTGGGTGTAGATGCTTTTGCATCCCAAGCCCATCTCTGGTGATGTTGAGCCCAAGGGGCTATTTCTCATGTAGGAGCAGTGGTAAGATCAGATGTCAACAATTTGTGCTGCATTGGATGAAAGCTGCAGTGTCCAATGCAATACCCATTTTTCACATGTGGCTATCAAAAAGTTAAAACTTTAGTTCTTCACTCACACAAGCCATATGTCAAGTGTTCACTAGCCACATATAGCCCACAGCTAATGCACTGGACAGTAAATTTCCATCATCACAGAAATTTCTATTGAATAGTACTGGACTAGTGTCATACTATAAGAGATGTGGCTTCAGTTCCTGGGTAGGGAAGATCCCCTGGAAAAGGGTATGGCAATCCACTCCAGTGTTCTTGCCTGCAGAATACCATGGATAGAGGAGCCTGGTAGGGTACAGCCCATAGGATTGCAAAGAGTTGGACATGACTGAAGCCACTGAACACACATGCACAATGTCATACCACACACACGTGCACGCACACACACATGAGCATGCAGACAGTCAACTTCCTTCTAGAGGAAGGAAGCCCACAGAATTTCACAAGGAAATCCTGACTTGACAGCATCCTTGCTTCTAATATACTTCAATAAAGTGACTGTTAGCACCAAACAAACAGGTGAAAGAAAATATCCACCAAAACAAACTCTTATAAACCACAAGGAGGACACACAATCCCTTTTCTACAAACAGAAGACTGTGTCCTTTTTTTACAAACCAAAGGACTCATGATGGTTAGAACCATCCTGCTTCCTGGGTCTTCATTGTTCCAAGAATTTTGGCTCTCCCAAAACTTCTTTAGTTTCCTTTCATTCTAACGTTGTATATATTTTATGAGCGAGTAAGATGAGCCTTTGGAAAACTGACCCACAGAAATTCTACCCTGAGACAATAGGGAACAGCTGGACAGACCCCAAACCACTAGGACTCAGTCCATTTTCATAATTTATCTCTTTGTTGATAATACATATTATTTACAACTTATGCTCATCTTAAAAGCTCATGGTTTTGGGTGCTTCATACTGTTTCTAATGTCTTTTTTGCAACTTGTCTGCCTAACATGATTTATATTTGGCTAACATTCCCTAAGGGAGTCAGGGTCACAAACAAGGCAAGGATCAGAGATTCCAGTGAATCCAGTCAAAGAAACACCAGCGCTAGAAATCAGACGGTTAGCCAACATTTCAAGCCAGTAATTCCCAAGCCTGGAGGCATATCACAAATAATTTGGAGCTTTAAAATCCTGGATGCCTGGGCCCTACCATCAGAGATACCAATTAAATTGATCTGGGGAAATCAAGATTATTTAAAATCTCATTGGGTGATTTTACCATAGTGCATCTGAGGTTCAGAACCACTGTCTGAGAAGATGCCTGGGTCCCAGGCCCTGAGCAGGAGCTGGCAAACCATGGCTTCCAGCCAAATTCATCCCAGCAATGGGGACTCATCTATTTACAAGGCATCCGGGCTGTTCCCATACCTCCACCCTACAATGGCAGAGTTGGAGAGCTGTAACAAAACCAAGGGACCCACAAAGCCTAAAATACTTGCCATCTTGCTATTGCAGAGATATCTGACCCTCACCCTAGAGCATCAGCTGGGCACTTGTCAAGTACATAAATCCTCAGGTCCACCCCAAACTACTCATTCAGAAACTCTGGAGGCAGCGCCCAGCAATCTGTATTTTGATTCACTCTCCAGACAATGATCATATGATGCATGCTAGAAGAGTGGTTTGGTTCTCAAACTTTAACTTGTATCAGAATCACTTTCAGGCATGGTTGGTGGGAATGGAAATTGGTGCAGCCACTGTGGAAAACTATGAAGTTTTCTCAAAAAACTAAAAGTAGCACTACCATATATTCTAGTAATTCCACTTCTGTGTATTTTTCCAAAGAAAATGAAAACATTAATTTAAAAAGATATATGCACTCCTCTGTTCATTGCAGCATGATTTGCAATAGCCAGACATGGAAACAACCTAAATATCCATCAACAGATGAATGAATAAAGATGATATATATCATATATTTTCTATTGTGTGTATATACACAAGAATGTTAGTCAGTCATGGGACAAGAATGAAATTTTGCCATTTGGGGCAGCATGGAAGGACCAAGAGGTTATTATGCTAATGCAATGTCAGACAGAGATAAGAGAAATATGATTTCACTTATCTATGGAATTTTTTGAAAATATGGCAAAAGAACAAGCATGACAAAACAGTAACAGATTCATAGAAACAGAGAACTAACTGATGGTTGCGAGAGGGAAAGTTTGTGGAGGGGTGAGTGACATAAATGAAGAATATTAAGAGGTACCAACTTCTAGATATAAATTAGATAAATAATCAGATGAATGTACAGCACAGGAAATATAATCAATACTGTAATAACTTTGTATGGTGACAAATGGTAATTAGGCTTCTGCCGGGGTCCAGCCCCAGTGGATCCAGGGAAATTTGAAGGAGAGACAGCTTCAGCGAACTGGATACAATAGCTTTAATTAAATATTAATTAGAGATATAAAGAGTAATAGAATAAGGATAGCTCAGGAGGAAAATTCAGGGAGAAAAGAGGCTAAATAACTTGGTTTACGTAGAAAGCTAATAAAATTCCAAGGCAAGGAATTTACATCACCTATGTAGGCTGCAGGCATCCTCCCATTCTCCGGAAGGAGAGGAGACACTAAGGCCTCCCTGGTCAGATCTTAGAAGCCCAGGCATCATTAGTAGGCTTGACGAGCCTCCACATTCCAGATGGGAACTCAGCCAGAGGTTGAGAGAAAGAATGACATGGGGAAACCAGTCTTTAGAGGAACTGATCCCATTTTTTATTTTTCCAGGGTCTGTTTTTATACATTGAGATGTTATACAAAAGTCACACGGGGTCAGCAGTCCTGACTTTTATTAAAGTCAGGTGCTTCATACAGATGTATACAGAGGTCTTAGGGGTGTTACATCATCTTCTGGCCAGGGGGCCTGCTGACAATTTATGACCCTCTCCTTGTGACAGCGGTCAGTCAACCAGGACACTTATTTCTCCAGGGGTGATTATTCTTAAAACAGACACCACCTTCCGAAGGTACCGGATAAAGTTACATTCCTATAGGGTGTGGGTGTAGTGGGTTTTAATTAAGGAAAGAATTTGCTTAGCCTAAGGTCTAATGTGATTAATATCAAAGGTTAATACTTATTTCTTCTATATATTCATTAATGTGTATAAGGGTAGGGGATGTGGAGACTTAGCAGCAAACATTGGCTCAACAAATGAAAAAACCCTTCACCAATACAATTTCTAATCAGCCCACTATACTACACTAATAGTTTTCTAACTTCTCTAAAGAACCTGTTTTTAGAAGGTTTAAAGCATCTAGTGCCTCTCACAGTTGGGAAGCTGTGAGCGATCACATGTGGCTGGACAAGCCTGTCAGGCAGGCTAGAGAACCTTCAGAGGAGTTTGTAGGTTGAAACACTCCTATCACGCCCAGGAATTATTATTAACTGGAGCTCTAAGTTAACTCCTTCTCCGAAAGAGGTGGTGGGGGACAGCCCCCCGTAAAGTCAGAGGTGTAGGTGAGAGCACAAAGTAGTAAAGTAGGCAGGCTCTGGTTTTGGGGGTAGATGCTCGAGAATTTCCAGGGGGATGCCTGAGGCTCGATCCCGCCTTTGCGTATGTCGAGCCTCCTTCCTCATGACTTTTGCCACAGGCGGAGTTCCTCACACTGACTCCTGGCAGGCTTCCTATGGTGATCACTGTGTAGTGCATGGAAATACCCAGTGACTATGTTGTACACCTGAAACGAATGGACTGTAGCCTGCCAGGCTCCTCTGTCCATGGGGATTCTCCAGGCAAGAATACTGGAGTGGATTGCCATGCTCTCCTTCAGGGGATCTTCCCAACCCAGGGATCGAATCCAGGTCTTCTGCATTGCAGGCAGATTCTTAACCATCTGAGCCACCAGAGAAGCAATACTATATTGTAAGTCATTTATATCTTTCAAAAGAAGAGGTTGTGACTAGAGTGATAGGCAAGGGTCAGGGGATGCAGGGCCCTGACACAGTGGAAAGGAGTTAAAATATAAATAGTCTCTTATGTGATTCTATTATACTAAAACAATGAGTCAGTGCATTCAATGTCACTGGTATAGTCTGGAAGAAAAGCCCATAGCTATTTAAGTAAAATAAGATGGTGCCACTGTAAGGAAACTCTGATGAACAGACTGGAAACAAGATAACTATAGAATTGCATTCAGTGCTGATTTTATGTGGAATTACTTGTTATTTTATGTGAGAGAACAAAGGACCCATCTTCTTTATTTGTCCTCAGAGCTTCCTCCTTTGATTTTACATCTTAAAATAAATGGGGGCTTTGATATTTAGCTATCTAAAGGTGTCTGCAACAGATCACTACAAACTTAGCGGCTTAAAACCACACAAAGGTGTTATCTTACAATTCTGTTGGCTCAGTGCCCACCCCAGGTGTGATCAGGCTAAAGTCAGGATGTCAGCAGGGCTGCTTCCTTTCTGGCAGTTCCAAAGAAGAACCCATTTCCCTGCCTTCTCCAGATCCTCTCTCTGCTCTCTAATCCATGGTTCCTTCCTTCATCTTTAAAGACAGAAAGGTATCAGCAGCTTATCTCTCACACTTCTTCCATCCTCATCCTCTTTCTGACCACTGCCAGGAAGTTTCTTTACTTTTAAGGACCATGATTAGACAGGACCACCCAAATAAGCCAGGAACATCTTTCCACTTCAGGGTCAGCAGCCTTAATCACATCCACAAAGTCATTTTCACCATATTAGGTAAAATATTCAAAGGCTCCAGGGATTCAGGTGAAGACATGTTTTTGGAGGAAGAGAGCATTGTTCTAACTACCTCCAGCTGGTAGGGAAGAAGGAACAGAGCAGACTTTAAAAAAAAAAGCAACAGGAAGAAAGGAACCTCAGAGCAAGTCTTAAAGGTGGTGGGTGGGAACTAAACAGCTGGAGAAGGTGAAGGGATATTTTTTGATAAAGTGTTAACACTGATTCATCAACAAATATTCACAGTGTCCCTACCATGTCCAGGCACTATGTAATAGCAAGCGCAGGATGTATTCAAGAGACTGCAAGGGTAATATATTAAAGGATAATTGCTTTACAGAATTTTGCTGTTTTCTGTCAAACTGAAGAATCTATTTCCAGGGCAACAATGCAAGGGTAATATATTAAAATTACAATACAGGGGGACCTAGGGGTGATTGGAAGATCAAAGAAGGGAGGTAGGCAAGTGTCAGGTCATTAGAGCTTTGAATCCTGTTCAGAAGTTTGGAATTTTATGCCGAAAATGATGGGGAGCTGCTGAAGTATTTTAAGCAGGAATTGATGTTATCTGATATCTTTCAAAAAGATCATTCAACAATGAAAATTATAGGTAGATAAAACAGGAACCAGCATAGTAGTAAGATATCATTGGTAATGAAGGAGGGGAGATGATTAATTCAAGAGATACTAAGAAAGTAAAACTCACAGAGATGTTTCTGAGGTGAAGGGTGGGCAGAAAGAGTTGAAGACAGCTGACAAGATTCTAGCTTGAGTGACTGGGAGGTGGAGGCTCCATCAGGACAGACTGAAGGAGGAGGAGCAGGTTGACGGGGGACGTGAGTTCTGCTTTGCCCCCATTCAGTCTGAGGTGAAGTTCTTCTTAGAATATTTTCTAGGTATTTAGTTATAACCAACCAGAACTCTGATGAGGTACCAGGGCATGGTTAAATATTTTTGAGTCTTCAATCAATAGTTGGTAACTAAAACCACAGAGGTGGATCAAAGCAAATGATGAGAGGATACCAAGTGACACAGAAGAAGGATGCCAACATCAAGGACTGACAGAGGAAAGAGAGTCTGTGGGTATGCTGGGAAAAAGATGCCGAAGTAAAAACATCCACCACAGGGTCGTCGTGTCAGGCAGAGGAGAGAGTTGTCGAAATGATTCGTCAATCTGATAGAATGAAGCAGAAAGGCCAAGTCAGGAAATATTGCAAAGGACCATTGGATTTGACAGCTCAGGAGAAAACATCATTGTTAAGCTTTGTCAGCTGTCAGAGTGATTTCAGTGGTGTGTAGGGCCTGCTCCACCTTACACCCATCATCTCAGGAAGTAAGGAAAGGAAGTAACCTGGAGAGAGAAGCACACCTCCAAAAAGACAGGCTGGTTCTCAGTGCCAGAGGCATGATCTGTGAAAGAAAGAATTGACAAACAGGACTTCATTAAAACTTAAATTTTCTGCTTGGCAAAAGATTCTGTCAGGAGAATGAAAAGACTAGACACAGACTGGATGAAAATATCTGATAAAGATGACAGTTATCCAAAATATACAAAGAAGTCTTAAAAGTATACAATCAGGGGCTTCCCTGGTGGCTCAGTGGTAAAGAATCTGCCTGCCAATGCAGGAGACACGGGTTCGATCCCTGGTCTGGGAATATCCCACATACTGACAAGCAACTAAGCTGGTACATCACAACTACTGAGCCTATACTCTAGAGCCCATGAACCCCAACTACAGAAAGCCTGCACAGCAACAAAGATCCAGGACAGCCAATAAATAAATGAATTACTTTTAAAGTACACAATAAGAGAACAACTCAACTTGCCAAAGGAGAAAATATCTTAAGACCCAAGAAGATATATACAAGGCAAATAAGCATACAAAAAGATGTTCCACATGCTATATCTTCAGGGAAATTCAAATTTAACAAGCAGTGAGATCCCACTACACATCTATTTGAATGGCGAAAATCTGGGACACTAAGAACACCAAATGCTGACAAGGACATGGAGCAACAGCAGTGAGCTCTCCTTCATTGCTGGTGGGAATGCAAAATAGCACAGCCACTTTGGAAAGCAGTCTGACAGTTTCTTATAAAACTAAACATTTTATCATACAATTCAGCAATAATGCTCCTTGGCATTTTCCCAAAAGAGTTCAAAATCTCTGTCCATACAAAAAATTGTACATGGATGTTTATAGTAGCTCTAGAATAATTGCCAAAACTTGGAAGCCACCAAGAAGACCTTCAGTAGGAGAATGGGTCAATAAGCTGTGGTCCACCCAGGCAGGGCAATATTATTCAGCACCAAAAAGAAATGAGCTTTCAAGCCATGAAAAGACATGGAGCAATCTTACAGGTGTATTACTGGCCAAAAGAAGTCAATCTGAAAAGGCTATACACTGTATGATTCCAATTATATGACATTCTGGAAAAAGCAAAACCACAGAGACAATGAAAAGATCATTAGTTGTCAAGGGTTCAGAGGGAGAAAGGTGATGAACAGGCAGGTCACAGAGGATTTTTAGGGCAGTGAAAATATTCTGTATAATACGGTAGTGGTGGCTACCTGTCAGGATACATTTTTTGGTGGCTCAGATGGTAAAGCGTCTGTCTACAATGCAGGAGACCCGGGTTCGATCCCTGGGTTGGGAAGATCCGCTGGAGAAGGAAATGGCAATCCACTCCAGTACTATTGCCTGGAAAATCCCATGGACAGAGGAGCCTGGTAGGCTACAGTCCATGTGGTCGCAAAGAGTTGGACACGACTGAGCAACTTCACTTACTTACTTATATAATATACAGAGTGAGCCCGATGTGAACTATGGACCCTGGGTGAAGATGATGTGTCCAAGTAGGTTCACCAATTTTAACAAATGTACCATCTGGTGAAGGTGTGACAATCAGGGAGACTGTTCACGTGTGGGGGGATGGGTTTATGGGAAATCTCTATACTTTTCCCTCAATTTTGCTGTAAACCAAAAACTGCTCTAAGATATGAAGTCTATTTTTTAAATTTGGGCTGGGAAATGCAGAGCAGTAACTAAGGACACTTGTGAGCAAGATGGTCCAAGAAAACAGCATCTGGGGGCTTGAGGATGGAACTGAGTCTGTGTGTTTATGCAGAAGGAAACAGAACAAAGAGCATTTTCAGAGAGAGAAAAGATCCCTGTAAAAGCAAAAGGCAGCAGGAGGGCCAGAGCCCAGGCACTGGCTGAATTTTAGTCTGAGCAAGAAGATTTCTGACTCTTCTCCTGAGAGGGAAGGAAAAGAAGAGTAGGTTTAGTTGCACTGATTATATTTTATAAGTTTGAGGAAGTTTCCAAATGAAAGATGGTATTCTCTGTAAAGTTGTGCTAGGCTTTTAAGTGTAGGAGGCTCCAAGAGGGTGGAGATCACCCTCTTGAACACCCTATGAGGAGCTGGGGGAAGAAAACTTGATAGTTAGACTTATCGGGGTCCAGCTTAGGCTGACGGTCATGAATTCGCACACATGGCCTTCTGCACAGCCTTCTGGCCCCTTGAGCTTCCAACTGGCCATCCAGCACACAGCGCTGGTTTTAACCTCAAGACTTTGGCAACAGATGTTTCCTCTCCCTGCAGTGTCTTCCTTGACCTTCTCCTGACTGATAGCATCCTGAAATTCTGGTCCCAGCTCCAAATGTCACTTCCTTAGACAGCCCTTCCCCGATCAACCTAAAATAGCCTCTGGAATCACTCTCTATCAACGTGCTCTCTGCAGAATTTCTCTCTCTCTCTCTCTCTCTCTCTCTCTCTCTCTCTCTCTCTCTTAATACCTCCTTGCTTGCTTGTTAGTCACAATTAGGGAAGCAGTTTTCATTTTAGTATGACAATGGTATTTAAATCTTTTAGAGACATATCAAAACATTTACAGGTAAAATGTTTCCTGTCCACTTTGTTCCCACCAGAATCTACCTCCATGGGAGCAGGAACCTTCCCAGTCTCGTTTACAGTCCACCTCCTGCCCAGAATATTGTAGGTAACCAAAAAATAGTTGCTATTGAGTATTGTGTGATTTTGCTCCAATGGCTGCAGAGTCTAAGAGAGGAAAAAAGTGACATGTGGTGACAGTAAAAGGGGACTGACAGGTGAGAAGAAAGAGGCAGGTAAAGGGAGCCGCAACAAATAGGTCCAATGAGAAAAATCATAGGAAGATGTTGAAATACCTTAAAAACATTTTATACAAAAATTTTATAATGGAAAACTCCAAATGCATTAAAAAAATAGGAGAACTAGTATAAGTCCTTGTCCTCATCAGTACAAGAACAATTATTAACTATTTGCCAACCTTTTACTCTAATATTTTACACAACTAATACTTCCCTACACTCCAGTATTCTGGCCTGGAGAATTCCATGGACAGAGGAGCCTGGTGGGCTACAGTCCATGGGGTGGCAAACAGTTGGACACAACTGAGCGACTAACACACAACACACACACAGAGCTATCTTAAAGTAAATACTTGGTAGGATATCATTAAACTTGTAAATGTTTGCTATGTCTCTAAAAGATTGAAAAAGTGTTGACATACTGAAATTAAAACTGCTTGCCTAATTAATATTTTTTAATAATTTTTTCAATTTTATTGAAAATAAAAATAAAGACCAAGACCAAAATTACTCTCCAAATCACTTAAGATATAGAGATGCTATACAGTAGGTCCTTGTTGGTTATCCATTTTGAATACTGTAGTATGTACCTGTCTATCTCTAACTCCCTAACTACACCTTCCTCCATCCTTTCCCCCAGCAATGACAAGTTTGTTCTCTTATTTTAGAGTCCAGGAGGTATGGAAATTTCAGCTAAGTCCTAGGACAAACTCATGGGTGTGGGAAACTGAAGGTGATTAGATATGGGTTTGCATGGCATTAATGATTTCCTGAATCTGAGTTTGGCTGCAAAAGTTAGCACTGATACCTTCCAGGATGATGGTAGAATTTGTGAAATAAAGAGGAGTCAGTCACTCAGCGAATTGAGGGGAAGGGAGGTGAGGAAGGAAGTCATAAGATTCTACAGCTGTGCAGCTCTGAAAGGAATAAAGACTACTTTTTATTGAAGTTATCATTGATTTATCAATATTGTACACATATAGGTATGTATACATATATATTCTTTCCTATTATAGGTTATTACAAAATATTGAGTGTAGGTCCTTGTTGTCTCTCCATTTTATATATGGTAGCTTGGGAAAGGGACAGGGATAAATTAGGAGTTTAGGATTAGCAGATATAATACAAATTACTATATATAAGACTCCATTACTTTTAATTCTACAGTAAGCTCTTCCCAACTGCAACGTCTTATGTGGCATTCTAGCATACATGCACATCCTTTTAAATGTGGTTCCTTCCATCCTATATGAGAACTTGGGTTCTAATTTATACTCACTGTGGCTGTACAAATTGTCAGACATTCTCTGGGCAGATAATTAGCAAAAGCAACAACATACTAACAGTCCTGGACACTGAGGCTGGATCCCAGGCATGCCCACACCAGTGCGTTTGGAGGGCAGGGCAACCTTGTAAAGAGCAAGTGACAGTGTGACCTTGGCTTGAAGCACAAAGGACGAGAACAAGGCTGTGCATGTGTACTGTCTGTAGGACTCGGAAGTCACCACTGTGCTGGCTCAATAGAAATGACTCAAAGCACCTGAGACCCCAATTTACTCTGTTGCTGGGTTCACAATGAAACCAGGAAAGCAAGAAGAAGGAAAAAAATCCATGTCCCTAAAATCATCATGGTATTAAATATTTGCAAGGATGACCAAACACTAAAATAGCATCTTTCATCATTGATATTATCTATAAAAAGCTGAAATAAATTTATAACAATCTCATTAATAGGGAATGGAGATCCTAAAAATCTTCTGAGAAGAATCAAAAAAGAGGGGCTATATGTACATATATATCTGATTCACTTTGCTGTGTAGCAGAAACTAACATAACATTGTAAAGCAACTATATCCAATAAATTAAAAAAAAAAAATCATGTTGGAAGCCTTAATTGAACAGTACCATGATTACTGATTTATATGTACAAAATGCTGTTGTGGCTTCCTTTAATATACTTTGTATCATTTCATTTTTATGAACTTAAAGATATCTGGAAGTCTTTTCAAACTATCCATCTTAATTTGACCCTCCAAATCCTGTTTGCTTTCTCTCTGTTCCTCAACTCTCTCCAGAAGCGTTTTCAGGGAACTTATCTTCTAGGTTACAGAGGGACCACCATTGTACTTAATTCGTTAATGCGTTATATATTTGAAGCCTGGTTTAATCTCTTTTCAGTTTGAGGCTGAAGATGTGTATGATTGACTTAAGCTAATTTCACAGTTCTGTTATTTTCATGCAGTGACGTTCAGTGCTTCCAAGATTATGTGTAACATTTTAGGAATCTTAATAGAGTAATTCATCTGTTTCACTTCTACTGCTCAGTCGCTCAGTCATGTCTAAATCTTTGCAGTCCCATGGACTGTAGCCCTCCAGGCTCCTCTGTCCATGGGATTTCCCAGGCAAGAATACTGGAGCAGGTTGCCATTTCCTCCTCTAGGGGATCTTCCGGACCCAGGGATCGAATGCATCCTTGCATCTCCTGCAATGATAGGCACATTTTTACCACTAGCACCACCTGGGAAGAGCTATTACTGTTCAATTCTATTAAGTGGTACAAAAAACATTGCCAATGAGTCATCTGACAGAAAGAATCTACTAGAAGAGTGTCTAACCAAAACCAAGAAAGCGCCTGCCTCAAACGCTGCTCAGAATAATGAAGCTTTGTTGCGTTTTCTGCTTCAGCTGTGAGAGAATTTAACCCAGGATGTCTTTATTTTCCCCCTTATTTTCTCTTAGAAAGAAATCATTGATGAGTTCCTAAGTCATTTTTTAACTCACTTTTCTTTAGTCTGTTTACTTTTTGTCAAGAGATAGGGTTTCCATAGCTCATGTTTGCTGAATTTCATCAACCTTAAGCATTGTACATTTTATAGCTCAATACCACAAAAACAATCCAATAAAAAAAAAATGGGCAGAAGACCTAAACAGACATTTCTCCAAAGACATACAAATGGCTAATAAACACATGAAAAGATGCTCAACATCACTTGTTAGTAGAGAAATGTAAATTAAAGCTACAATGAGGTGTAACTTCCCACCAGTCAGAACAGCCATCTTCAAAACGTCTACAAACAATAAATACTGGAGAGGGTGTAGAGAAAAGGGAACCTTCTTGCACTGTTGGTGGAAATGTAAATTGATACAGCCACTATGGAGAATAGTATGGAGATTCTTTAAAAGACTAGGAATAAAACTACCATATGACTCAACAATCCCACTACTGGCCATATACCCTGAGGAGACCATAACTGAAAAGAACAGATATACCCCAGTGTTCATCACAGCACTATTTATAATAGAGCATGGAAGTAATCTAGATGTCCATCTACAGAAGAATGGATAAAGATGTGGTACATATATACAATGCAATATTACTCTGCTATAAAAAGGAATGCATTTGAGTCAGTTCAAATGAGGTGGATGACCATAGAGCCTATTATACAGTGAGGACGTGTCACCTCTGTGGTAGATGGATGTGGTGGGGCTAAATGGCCCACAAAACACATCGTACATTTTACCTCCATGACGCGGCTCTGGCTATTTCTTTGTTTGGAATTCTCCTCCCCCAGAGGTTGTGGTTTAGTGCTAAGTCGTGTCCAACATTGGTGTGTAGAGGATTCTCCTCATTCCTTTATGTCTACCTAGATTCCATAGTGAGGCACACCACACACTGGATTGTGTTTGTTTCTTTTTTATTATTACTATATATATATATATGTAATTGTATTTGTATGTATTTACTTGTATATGTATATGTAATTATTTACTGTATTACACATACATAACACATATTATATACACAAATAACACAGTGAATAACCTTTTGTTGGCACCAGTTCTATTTATATCAATATATTCTTGGATTATATTCCTAGAAATTGGGACACTGGATCAAAGAATACATAAATGTTTAATTTGGAAAAATATTGCCAGGGGAATACAAGAATTTTGCATTCCACCAGCTCTGTATGAGAGTGTCTAGTTCATCAAAACTTTGCCAACAGAACGTGCTGCCAAATATTTGGATTGTTGTCAACCTGATAAATGGAAACTAGTATCTCAATATACTTTTAATTTGCACTTCTTCTATTGTAAGTGAGTTTGAGGATCTTTAAAGACCATTAAACTCAATTTTTACATCTGAAATGTCATATTTCTTGCCCCTTTTCATATCTGTTGGTATTTCTCTTTCCTGTTTTTAGTAACCCCTTTAAAAATTAAAAATACAAGATAGAAATATTTCCTTTCCAATGTGTTTTTTCTTTTATTTCTTTATTTGCCATGCAATTGTTTTTAAGTAGTCAGATATGTCAAGCCTTCATTAAATGAGCAAGCCATGAAGTTTTAGCTGTTTTTCCACAATAGTAATAAATTTTGGATAATTCATTCTCTTACCCAGACACTTTTGTAAACAATGAGTAATGTTTAAAAAAAAGAATATAATTTAAAAAGTGACAATAACAATATCACTATTCTACCTAATTGAGTGCCCAATTTTGCCTTTATTAGTACTTTCTATAGGAAATGGCAACCCACTCCAGTGTTCTTGCCTGGAAAATCCCAGGGACAGGGGAGCCTGGTGGGCTGCCATCTATGGGGCTGCAGAGATGGACACGACTGAAGAGACTTAGCAACAGCAACAGCAGCATATAGCCACACTATATGCTTCTGCATGAAATCCTTCATTTTACTAAGGATGTAACTGAGGCTGGTTTATCAGCACTCACTAACTGAGTTAGCGGAGGTGGTTCTTGTGCAGAAGTCAACGTTCCTAATTCTTCCCATACTGACTTACCTTAGGGCTAGTTGGTTTCTGCATTCATAAATCACTATGATAATGATAAAGAACTGTATTCTTTATACCCTGCTTCTTAATGAACAGATTCTTCTTTCCAAACCTTGTCTCTTTGGAAATCTAACCAGGAGTTATTTGGAGTTTTTCTTGCTGGATGGAAAAAAGGCACAGGTGGAAACATGATGGTGGTGTTTACAGTCTCTTTATTATACATTCTTTTTTCTGCATGAAATAAAGAAAACTTGCCAGGTAGATATCATTTTCCAGGTTTCTTACTCCAACCTTTCCAAATATAATGGACTGCATTTTCCTGCAGTTTCTCTCTCTCTAAATAGGTATTTAAATGAGAGAGCTTTCTTCTTTTCTAATGAAGTTGAATCTTACCACATTGTTTAACCATATTATTATAACTTTTAGTTCAGTCTAATCAGAGAAGGCAACGACACCCCACTCCAGTACTCTTGCCTGGAAAATCCCATGGATGGAGGAGCCTGGAAGGCTGCAGTCCACGGGGTTGCTGAGGGTCGGACACTACTGAGTGACTTCACTTTCACTTTTCACTTTCATGCATTGGAGAAGGAAATGGCAACCCACTCCAGTGTTCTTGCCTGGAGAATCCCAGGGACGGAAGAGCCTGGTGGGCTGCCGTCTGTGGGGTCACACAGAGTCGGACACGACTGAAGTGACTTAGCAGCAGCTTAGCAATCACATAAATATTGCTTTTAATAATTAATATGAACACTTTAGAATATATTTTAAAAACTGGACAAGAGAAAAAAAATAAGAAGAAGGAAAGACATTTATACTTCTATCTTTATCCAAAAATCAATAGTAAATGCAATGATCCATTTCACAACACACACATATACACACATCCCTACATCTTACTGATGACTGTTATACTCACTCAAATGAATCTACTTTCTTTACTACATTTGTCATTTGCTCCAACTCCACTGTCTCTGATTTAATTTATTCTCATATTTTCTAATCTAAAATTGACCAGATGGATTAAGAAACCCAAGAAACCAAGTGCTCCACGGATTTCTTTAAAAAGCAGTAGACGTGCCTTGTGTTATAGTAATAAAAAGAACCAAAACTGCTTACCATGATTATTTTTACTGCTTGGGTCACTAATATTTTAAAGGATTTCTTATTCACTACTTTAATAAAATTATTCACACAATGACTCATTATTATACAATTTCCTTAACCAATGATTACACTTTATTCTTTTTAATCATAAGAACTCAACTATGTATTTTGTTTAAAACATTGTTTTATTTCATAACCAAGCAAAGCATGTTTTAGAAGAATTCATCGTTACCCACTGTTTGCAATAAGTATTATAAATTAGAGTCCTATGTTTATTTTCTTTTGCTTATTTTTTTTTTTACTTTACAATATTGTATTGGTTTTGCCATACATCAACGTGAATCCACCACAGGTGTACACGTGTTCCCAATCCTGAACCCCCCTCCCACATCCCTCCCCATACCATCCCTTTGGGTCATCCCAGTGCACCATCCCCAAGCTTCCTGTATCCTGCACCAAAACTGGACTGGCGATTCATTTCTTATATGATATTATACATGTTTTAATGCCATTCTCCCAAATCATTCCCCCCCTACAGAGTCCAAAAGACTGTTCTATACATCTGTGTCTCTTTTGCTGTCTCGCATACAGGGCTGTCATTACCATCTTTCTACATTCCATATATATGTGTTAGTATACTGTATTGGTGTTTTTCTTTCTGGCTTACTTCATTCTGTAGAATAGGCTCCAGTTTCATCCACCTCATTAGAACTGATTCAAATGTATTTTTTTAATGGCTGAGTAATACTCCATTGTGTATATGTACCACAGCTTTCTTATCCATTCATCTGCTGATAGACATCTAGGTTGCTTCCATGTCCTGGCTATTATAAACAGTGCTACGATGAACATTGGGGTACACATGTCTCTTTCAGAATGCTATGTTTAAAAAAATGTAAATACAATTCTCCATTGCAAATGAAAATTTACTAAAGAGTTATACATCACAAGCCAAATAAATTAATAAGAGGAACTGAGACTAAAGCAATCAAAATCTTACTTAATCATAAGCACCACTGACCAGTGGAAGCTAGTAAGAAGAGCAAACTACATCTGCTTCTCAGAATTGAACATCTAGAGTTCAATAACTGTTAACTAAACAGCCCACTCCAATTAATATCTTAAGTTGAAGAATTATAGATCAAAGTACAAATTCTAGACTATGAGAAATGAGAAAAAACAAACAAAACCACACATCCATTGTCAAGTAATCTTACATCACAAGTCATTGTCACAAGTTACCAGAACTTTAGAATGTTTCTGAGCCTAAAAAGCCTTGTCCCTCTCTGCTCTATAATAAGAGCTATTGTCCTAGCCATTAGACAATGGCCAAGCTATTGTCTTTTTCTCAACTCCATATCTTTTTTTTTTGTCAGTTTTTTTTTTAAATTTTATTTTATTTTTAAACTTTACATAATTGTATTAGTTTTGCCAAACATCAAAATGAATCCGCCACAGGTATACGTGTGTTCCCCATCCTGAACCCTCCTCCCTCCTCCCTCCCCGCACCATCCCTCTGGGTCGTCCCAGTGCACCAGCCCCAAGCATCCAGTATCGTGCATCGAACCTGGACTGGCAACTCGTTTCATACATGATATTTTACACATTTCAATACCATTCTCCCACATCTTCCCACCCTCTCCCTCTCCCACAGAGTCCATAAGACTGTTCTATACATCAGTGTCTCTTTTGCTGTCTTGTACACAGGGTTATTGTTACCATCTTTCTAAATTCCATATATATGCGTTAGTATACTGTATTGGTGTTTTTCTTTCTGGCTTACTTCACTCTGTATAATAGGCAACTCCATATCTTATAAGACTAGGATAATCTGCCCAAAGCATCTTTCAAAATTTCAAAGTACATTTGGCTTAAAATACTCAACTACATGAATCAAAATTGACAACGTTCCAGAATTATCCCAGACGTATATCTCAACTTTTCACTTTACTTCGCTTCTGTAATCATGCCTGTAATGTGTACAAAATCTAACACGTGTTTTACATATGTATGCATACATCAGTTCAGTTCAGTCACTCAGTCATGTCTGACTCTTTGCGACTCCATGGACTGCAGCACGGCAGGCCTCTCTGTCCATCAACAACTCCCAGAGCTTGCTCAACTCATATCCACCAAGTTGGTGATGCCATCCAACCATCTTATCCTCTGTCATCCCCTTCTCTTCTTGCCTTCAATCTTTACCAGTATCAGGGTCTTTTCAAATGAGTCAGTTCTTCACATCAGGTGCCCAAAGTATTTGGAGCTTCAGCTTCAAGATCAGTTCTTCCAATGGATATTCAGGACTGATTTCCTTTAGGATGGACTGGCTTGATCTCCTTGCTGTCCAAGGGACTTTCAAGAGTCTTCTCCAACACCACAATTCAAAGGCATCAATTCTTCGGTGCTCAGCTTTCTTTATGGTCCAACTCTCACATCCATACATGACTACTGGAAAAACCATAGCCTTGACTAGACGGACCTTTGTTGCCAAAGCAGTATCTCTACTTTTTAATATGCTGTCTAGGCTTGCCATAGCTTTTCTTCCAAGGAGCAAGCGTCTTTTAATTTCATGGCTGCAGTCACCATCTGCAGTGATTTTGTAGCCAAAAAAACAAAGTCTCTCACTGTTTCCATTGTTTCCCTATCTATTTGCCATGAAGTGATGGGACTGGAGGCCATGATCTAAGTTTTATGAATGTTGAGTTTTAAGCCAACTTTTTCACTCTCCTCTTTCACTTTCATAAAAAGGCTCTTTAGTTCTTCTACACACGGACATAACCAGATGGTCAATACCAAAATCAGATTGATTTTATTCTTTGCAGTCAAATATGGAGAAGCTCTATACAGGCAACAAAAACAAGACTAGAAGCTGACTATGGCTCAGATCATGAACTCCGTACTGCAAAATGCAGACGTAAATTGAAGAAAGTAGGGAAAGCCACTAGACCATTCAGGTATGACCTAAATCAAATCCCTTATGACTATACAGTGGAAGTGACAAATAGATTCAAGGGATTAGATCTGATAGACAGAGTGCCTGAAGAACTATGAATAGAGGTTAGTGACATTGTACAGGAGACAGGGATCAAGACCATCCCCAACAAAATGTAATGGAAAAAGGCAAAATGGTTGTCTGAGGAGGCCTTACAAATAGCTGTGAAAAGAAGAGAAATGAAAGGCAAAAGAGAAAAGAAAAGATATACCCATCTGAATGCAGAGTTCCAAATCATAGTAAGTAGAGATAAGAAAGCCTTCCTCAGTGATCATTGCAAAGAAATAGAGGAACACAATAGAATGGGAAAGACTAGAGATCTCGTCAAGAATATTAGAGATACCAAGGGAACATTTCATGCAAAGATGGGCTCAATAAAAGATAGAAATGGTATGGACCTAACAGAAGCAGAAGATATTAAGAAGCAGTGGCAAAAATACACAGAACAACTATACAAAAAAAGATCACGAACCAAATAACCATGATGGTGTGGTCATGGACCTAGAGCCAGACATCTTGGAATGTGAAGTCAAGTGGACCTTAAGAAGCATTACTATGGACAAAGCTAGTGGAGGTGATGGAATTCCAGTTGAACTAGTTCAAACCCTAAAAGATGATGCTGTCAAAGTGCTGCACTCAATATGCTAGCAAATTTGGAAAACTCAGCAGTTGCCACAGGGCTGGAAAAGGTCAGTTTTCATTCCAATCCCAAAGAAAAGCAATGCCAAAGAATGTTCAATCTACCACACAATTGCACTCATCTCACATACTAGCAAAGTAATGCTCAAAATTCTCCAAGCCAGGCTAAAACATATGTGAACCAAGAACTTCCGGATGTTCAAGCTAGATTTAGAAAAGACAGTAGAACCAGAGATCAAATTGCCAAAAACCACTGAATCATAGAATAAGCAAGTGAGTTCCAGAAAAATATCTACTTGTGTTTCATTGACAACACCAAAGCCTTTGACACTGTGGATCACAACAAACTGTGGAACATTCTTAAAGAGATGGGAATACCAGACCACCTTACCTGCCTCCTGAGACATTTTTAAGCAGGTCAGGAAGCAACAGTTAGAACCAGACGTGGAACAATGGATTGGTTCCAAATTGGGAAAGGAGTATGTCAAGGCTGTATATTGTCACCCTGTTTATTTAACTTATATGTTGAGTACATCATGCAAAATGTCAGCCTGGATGAAGCACAAGCTAAAATCAAGGTTGCAGGGAGAAATACCAATAACCTCAGGTACACATCTATATATATATATATATATATATATATATATATATATATATATATATATATAATGCAGACACCTTTAAAAGCCATAGCTGGTAGAATGGATTGAATTGTATCCCCCCAAAAGACATGGCCAGGTTCTAAGCCTGGTATTTGTAAATGTAACATTATTTAGAAATGGATTCGTCACGAGTTTAATGAAGTTAAGGACCTTGAGACGAGCTGAGTGGGACCTTGAGTGGGCTGAGATTACAGCCTACTGTAAATTCAATAATTGGTATCCTTATAAGAAAAAGGATAGGAAGGTTTGAGACACAGGCACACAGAGGAGAAGGTAGTGAGAAGATGGAACAGAGATGGGTGTAATGAGCCACAGCATAGGGAAGGTTGTCAGTAGTTTCCAGAAGCTAGGTGAGAAGCAAAGAACACCTCCGTGAGGGAATATATATTTTTGTTTCTTTAAGCCACCGAATTTGTTATAATTTGTTAGCACAGCCTTAGGAAATGAACATGAATGTTTCAATATAAGACAAATAGTAGTTGCAAAGGATCTCAAAACTAGTCATTCATATGCAGAAGGTATATAAGGTACCTCAGTTACTACCTGCACTTTTACTTGTATGAATTTAGCAAATTAATATTTCCAACTCTATTTACAGTTTTGAAACTGGATGACTGACATAATCCTCCAAATTTTAGAGACTATTTGGAAAATATCCTGTTTGGTTTTTGTTTGTTTGTTTTTTAATAACTTGCCTTATCTATCAGATTGCTTCCTTTTGTTCTGTCTTAAAAAAAAAAATTCATTCAGTTAGTTGCCAAAAGAAATTTGGAGAAGATATTTCTCCCAGTTCTCTGATAAATGTCATTGGCAATACAAAGAAAGGGACATTTCTGATGCTGCCTGGAGAAAAAGAGGAACAGATACCTAAACAATTACTCCTTTCTCTCAGTTATAGAAGAAAGACCCACAGTCCTTGGAAGAACAATATTCCTCAGAAATACACCTGGCCACCCTTGGTTGAGTTCTCTGATGGTCTGTGGCTATTTTGGGTCAGATAGTTATTCTCTCCCTCAGTGTATTATAAGCTGGGCACTATGTTCTCATGAAGGAATAGTATAAATCACAAAATGTTCCAATGTGTCCATCTTAGAATTCATTCATTCAATTTGTTCAGTAAACAGTTACTGAGCCTCTGCTTTGACTCAGACATTGAGTAAGGTATGATGAACACAAAATCATTTAATAAATAACCCCTTCTTGACCAGCAGACACATGAAATAAATGCTGATCATCACGAATCATCAGAGAAATGAAAATCAAAGCCATACTGAGATGCCACCTCATACATGTCAGAATCGTTTCTTCAAAATATCTACAAATAACAAATGTTTCATTGAGGTAAATAGGGCTGTAATCTTAGTGATCAGTTTGGTTAGTTTTCCATAATGGGCTTTCCATTCTGTCTGCCCTCTGATGGATAAGGATAAGAGACTTGTGGAAGCTTCCTGCTGGGAGGGACTGGTTGTGGGGGAATCTGGGTCTTGTTCTGATGGGTGGGGCTATGCTCAGTAAATCTTTAATTCAATTTTCTGCTGATCGGTGGGGCTGTGTTCCCTCCCTGTAGTTTGGCCTGGCCAAACTATGGCAGTGGTAATGGCAGTAAAGACAACCTCCTTCCAAAGGACTTATGCCAAGACTGTTTTGTTCAGTGCCCCTGACCCAATGGCAAGCCACTGTCAACCCACATCTCCGCCAGAGATTCTGGTACACTCACAGAAAAGTTTGGCTCAGTATCTTATGGGGTCACTCCTCCTTTCTCCTGGGTCCTGGTGCTCACAGGTTTTGTTTGTGCCCTCCAAGATTCTGTGCCTCCAGTCCTGTGGAAGTTCTGTAATCAAATCCCACTGGCCTTCAAAGTCAAATTCCCTGGGAGTTCTCAGTCCCTTTGCTGGACCCTCAGGTTGGAAAATCTGCTGTGGACTCTAAAACTTTCATAACAGTGCGAGACCTTCTTTGGTAAAATTGTTCTCCAGTATGTGGATTGTCTGCTCGGTGGTTCCATGGTGGGGCTTACGTGCTGTGCCTCCCAGGTCTGCTGCAGCCAGAGGCCCTGTCCCCATGGCAAGCCACTGCTGACCTATGCCTCTGCAGGAGACACTCAAACACTCAAAGGCAAGTCTGGCTCAGTCTCTTGTGGGGTCCCTGGCTCCTGGTGCACACAGGTTTTGTTTGAGTCTGCTGAGTGTCTCTGGTGAGTATGGGGTTTTATTCTAAACATAACTTAGCCCCTCCTATCATCTTGCTGGTCTTTTCCTTTGCCCTGTGACATGGGGTATCTTTATTTAGTGGGATCCAACTTTCTCCTGTCAATGGTTGTTCAGCGTTTAGTTGCAATTTTGGAGTTCTCTCAGAAGATGAGAGCCTATCCCTCTACTCCACTATCTGACTGACTGGTCATGGGGGAGAGTTCTGACAAAATGTGGTCCACTGGAGAAGGGAATGGAAAACCACTTCAGTATTCTTGCCTTGAGAACCCCATGAAGAATATGAAAAGGCAAAAAGATAGATCATTTAAAGATGAACTTCCCGGGTAGGTAGGTGCCCAATAGTCACCTGGAGAGAGTGGAGAAATAGCTCCAGAAAGAATGAAGAGGCAGAGGCAAAGCAAAAGCAACACCCAGTTGTGGATGTGACTGGTGATGGAAGTAAAGTCCGATCCTGTAAAGAACAATATTGCATAGGAACCTGGAATGTTAGGTCCATGAATCAAGGCAAATTGGAAGTGGTCAAACAGGCAATGGCAAGAGTGAACACTGTTGACATTTTAGGTATCAATGAACTAAAATGGACTTGAATGGGCAAATTTAATTCAGATGACAATTATACCTACTATGGTGGGCAAGAATCCCTTAGGAAAAATGGAGTAGCTCTAATAGTTAACAAAAGAGTCCAAAATGCAGTACTTATGTGCAATCTCAAAAATGACAGAATGATCTCCGTTCATTTTGAAGGCAAAGCATTCAATATCACAGTAATCCACGTCTATGCCCCAACCACTAATGCCAAAGAAGTTGAACGCTTCTATGAAGACCTACAAGACCTTCTAGAACTAACACCAACAAAAAGATGTCCTTTACATCATAGGGTAGTAGGAAATCAAGAGATACTAGGAGTAACAGGCAAGTTTTGGCCTTGGAGTACAAAATGAAGCAGGGTAAAAGCTAACAGAGCTTTTCCAGGAGAACACACTGGTCATAGCAAACATACTCTTCCAACAGCACAAGAGACAACTTTACACATGGATATCAACATATGGTCAATACTGAATTCAGACTGATTATATTCTTTGCAGTTGAAGATAGAGAAGCTTTGTACAGACAGCAAAAACAAGGCTGGAAGCTGATGGTGGCACAGACCATGAACTACTTATTGCAAAATTCAGATATAAACTGTAGAAAGTAGGGAAAGCCACCAGACCATTCAGGTATGACCTAAATCAAATCCCTTATGATTATACAGTGGAAATGACAGATAGATTCAAGAGATTAAATCTCATAGACAGAGTGCCTGGGGAACTATGGACAGAGATTTGTAACATTGTACGGGAGGCAGTGATCAAAATCATCCCCAAGAAGTAATGCAAACAGGCAAAATAATTGTCTGAAGAGACATTACAAATAGATGAGAAAAGAGAAGCAAAAGGCAAAGGAGTAAAGGAAATATATACCCATCTTTGGAATGCAGAGTTCCAAAGAATGGCAAGGAGAGATAAGAAAACCTTCCTCAGCAATCAATGCAAAGAAATAGAGGAAAATAACAGAATGGGAAAGACTAGAGACCTCTTCAAGAAAATTAGAGATTTTCTTGAAGAGAGGAAGAAAACAAGGAAACATTTCTTGCAAAGATGGGCACAGTAAGGGACAGAAACAGTATGGACCTAACAGAGCAGAAGATATTAAGAAGCAGTGGCAAAAATACACAGAACAACCATACAAAAAAGATCTTAATGACCCAGGTAATCATGATGATGTGGTGACTGACCTAGAGCCACACATCCTGGAATGCAAAGTCAAGAGATCCTTAGGAAGCATCACTAGGAACAAAGCTAGTGGAGGTGATGGAATTCCAGTTGAGCTATTTCAAATCCCAAAAGATGATGCTGTGAAAGTGCTGCACTCGATATGCAAGCAAATTTGGAAAACTCAGCAGTGGCCACAGGACTGGGAAAGGGTCAGTTTTTATTCCAATCCCAAGGAATGGCAATGCCAAAGACTGTTCAAACTACGGCACAATTGCACTCATCTCACACGATAGCAATGTAATGCTCAAAATTCTCCAAGCGAGGCTTCAACATACGTGACCCAAGAACTCCCAGATGTCCAAGCTGGATTTAGAAAAAGCAGGGGAACCAGAGATCAAATTGCTGACAACTGTTAAATCATAGAAAAAGCAAGAGAATTCCAGAAAAGCATCTACTTCTGCTTCAAGGCCTTTGACTATATGGATCACAACAAACTGTGGAAAATTCTTCCAGAGATGGGAATACCAGACCACCTTACCCGCCTCCTGAAAAATCAGTATGCAGGTCAGGAAGCAATGGTTAGGACCAGACATGGAACAACAGACTAGCTCCAAATTGGGAAAGAAGTACGTTAAGGCTGTAAATTGTCACCTTGTTTATTGAACTTATATGCAGAGTACATCATGTGAAATGCTGAGCTGGATGAAGAAAAACTGGAATCAACATTGCCAGAAGAAATATCAGTAACTCCAGATATGCAGATGACTCCACTCTTAAGAAAGAAAGCCAAGTGGAACTAAAATACATCTTAATGAAAGAGGAGGGTGAAAAAGCTGGCTTAAAACTCAACATTCAAAAAAATAAGATCATGGCATCCAGTCCCATCATTTCATGGCACATAAAGGGGGGAACAATGGAAACAGTGACAGACTTATTTTCTTGGGCTCCAGAATAACTGCAGATGGTAACTGCAGCCGTGATATTAAAAGATGCTAACTCCTTGGAAGAAAAATTATGACTAACCTAGACAGCACATTAAAAAATAGAGACATTACTTTGCCGGCAAAGGTCCACCTAGTTAAAGCTATGGTTTTTCTAATAGTCATGTATGGATGTGAGAGTTGGACCATAAAGAAAGTTGAGCACTGAAGAACTGATGCTTTTGAACTGTGGTGCTGGAGAAGAACTCTTGAGAGTCCCTTGGATAGCAAGGAGATCAAACCAGTCAATCCTAAAGGAAATTAGTACTGAACATTTATTGGAAGGACTGGTGCTGAAGCTGAAGCTCCAGTACTTGAGCCACCTGATGCAAATGACTGACTCATTTGAAAAGACCCTGATGCTGGGAAAGATTGAAGGCAGGATGAGAAGGGGATGACAGAGAATGAGATGGTTGAATGGCACCACTGACTCGATGGACATGAGTTTGAGCAAGCTCTGGGAGTTGGTGATGGACAGAAAGGCCTGGCCTGCTGTAGTCCATGGGGTCACAAAGAGTCAGACACGATCGAGCAACTGAACTGAATAAATGTTGTGAGGATGTGGAGAAAAGCGAACCTTCATACACTATTGGTGGGAGTGTAATTTGGCACAGCCACTATGGAGAACAGTATGGAGGTTTCTTAAAAACTAAAAATAGAACTATCCTGTAATCAATCAATTCAACTCCTGGGTATTCATCCAAAGAAAATGAAAACTAATTTAAAAATATAAGTGCACTCCCAATGTTCACAGCTGTAATATTTACAATAATCAAGGCATGAAAGTAACCTGTGTCCATCAACAGATAAATGGATAAAGAAGATGTGGTACCTATATACAATGGCATGTTACTCAGTCATAAAAATAACAAAATCTTTGCCATTTGCAGAGACATGGATGCACCTAGAGAGTATTACACTAAGTGAAATAAGTCAGACAGAGAAAGCCAAATACTTTATTACTTATAAGTGGAATCTAAAAAACTTTTTAAGTGAATGTATATAATAAAACAGAAACAGAATCACAGACATAGAGAACAATCTAGTGTTTACCAGTGGGGAGAGGGAAGAGAAGAGGGAAAGATAAGTGTAGAGGATTAAGAGACACAAATTACTATGTATAAAATAAAGAAGCAACAAGGATGTAGCACAGCATAGGGGAATACTCCCATTATTTTCTAATAACTTTAAAGGAAATCTAAGCTATATAAATATTGAATAACTATGTTGTGAACCTACAAGACCTTTTAGAACTAACACCCAAAAAGATGTCCTTTTCATAACAGGGGACTGGAATGCAAAAGTAGGAAGTCAAGAAACACCTGGAGTAACAGGCAAATTTGGCCTTGGAATATGGAATGAAGCAGGGCAAAGACTAATAGAGTTTTGCCAAGAAAATGCACTGGTCATAACAAACACCCTCTTCCAACAACACAAGAGAAGACTCTACACATGGACATCACCAGATGGTCAACACCGAAATCAGATTGATTATATTCTTTGCAGCCAAAGATGGAGAAGCTCTATACAGTCAGCAAAAACAAGACCAGGAGCTGACTGTGGCTCAGACCATGAACTCCTTATTGCCAAATTCAGACTGAAATTGAAGAAAGTAGGGAAAACCACTAGACCATTCAGGTATGACCTAAATCAAATCCTTTAGGATTATACAGTGGAAGTGAGAAATAGATTTAAGGGCCTAGATCTGATAGATAGAGTGCCTGATGAACTATGGAATGAGGTTTGTGACATTGTACAGGAGACAGGGATCAAGACCATCCCCATGGAAAAGAAATGCAAAAAAGCAAAATGGCTGTCTGGGGAGGCCTTACAAATAGCTGTGAAAAGAAGAGAAGCGAAAAGCAAAGGAGAAAAGGAAAGATATAAACATCTGAATGCAGAGTTCCAAAGAATAGCAAGAAGAGATAAGAAAGCCTTCTTCAGTGATCAATGCAAAGAAATAGAGGAAAACAACAGAATGGGAAAGACTAGGGATCTCTTCAAGAAAATCAGAGATACCAAAGGAATATTTCATGCAAAGATGAGCTCAATAAAGGACAGAAATGGTATGGACCTAACAGAAGCAGAAGATATTAAGAAGAGATGGCAAGAATACACAGAAGAACTGTACAAAAAAGATCTTCACGACCCAGATAATCACGATGGTGTAATCACTGACCTAGAGCCAGACATCCTGGAATGTGAAGTCAAGTGGGCCTTAGAAAGCATCACTACGAACAAAGCTAGTGGAGGTGATGGAATTCCAGTGGAGCTATTCCAAATCCTGAAAGATGATGCTGTGAAAGTGCTGCACTCAATATGCCAGCAAATTTGGAAAACTCAGCAGTGGCCACAGGACTGGAAAAGGTCAGTTTACATTCCAATCCCAAAGAAAGGCAATGCCAAAGAATGCTCAAACTACCGCACAATTGCACTCATCCCACACGCTAGTAAAGTAATGCTCAAAATTCTCCAAGCCAGGCTTCGGCAATATGTGAAAAGAGATCTGAAAGAGATGGGAATACCAGAACACTTGATCTGCCTCTTGAGAAATTTGTATGCAGGTCAGGAAGCAACAGTTAGAACTGGACATGGAACAACAGACTGGTTCCGAATAGGAAAAGAAGTTCGTCAAGGCTGTATATTTTCACCCTGTTTATATAACTTATATGCAGAGCACATCATGAGAAACGCTGGACTGGAAGAAGCACAAGCTGGAATCAAATTGCGGGGAGAAATATCAATAACCTCAGATATGCAGATGACACCACCCTTATGGCAGAAAGTGAAGAGGAACTAAAGAGCCTCTTGATGAAAGTGAAAGTGGAGAGTGAAAAGGTTGGCTTAAAGCTCAACATTCAGAAAATGAAGATCATTGCATCCGGTCCCATCACTTCACGGGAAATAGATGGGGAAACAGTGGAAACAGTGTCAGACTTTATTTTTCTGGGCTCCAAAATCACTACAGGTGGTGACTGCAGCCATGAAATTAAAAGATGCTTACTCCTTGGAAGAA
The DNA here is from genome assembly GCF_029407905.1 of Bubalus kerabau. Classification (NCBI taxonomy): domain Eukaryota; kingdom Metazoa; phylum Chordata; class Mammalia; order Artiodactyla; family Bovidae; genus Bubalus; species Bubalus kerabau. Next base: position 44,750,408 of record NC_073639.1, on the reverse strand, counting down.
AAGTTATGACCAACCTAGAAATCATATTCAAAAGCAGAGACATTACTTTGCCAACAAAGGTTCGTCTAGTCAAGGCTATTGTTTTTCCAGTAGTCATGTATGGATATGAGAGTTGGACTGTGAAAAAGGCTGAGCACCCAAGAATTGATGGTTTTGATCTGTGGTGTTGGAGAAGACTCTTGAGAGTCCCTTGGACTGCAAGGAGATCCAACCAGTCCATTCTGAAGGAGATCAGCCCTGGGATTTCGTTGGAAGGAATGATGCTAAAGCTGAAACTCCAGTACTTTGGCCACCTCATGCGAAGAGCTGACTCATTGGAAAAGACTCTGATGCTGGGAGGGCTTGGGGGCAGGACGAGAAGGGGACGACAGAGGATGAGATGGCTGGATGGCATCACTGACTCGATGGACATGAGTCTCGGTGAACTCCGGGAGTTGGTGATGGATAGGGAGGCCTGGCGTGCTGCGATTCATGGGGTCGTAAAGAGTCAGACATGACTGAGTGACTGATCTGATCTGATGTTGTGAACCTGAAACTAATTTAATATTGTAAGTCAACTATACTTCACTAAAAGAAAATGACTCTAGAAAAGAAAAATAAATGGGCCTTTCCCTCAAGTGGATAGAGGAAATGGGAGAATGAGAAAGTAAATTACAGCGTGGGATTAAAGAGAACCCTTACAGAGATGTGGACAAAATGTTATGAAAACAAAACAAGAAAATGGAGCAATTAACTCTGCCTGAAAGGACTTGGAATGATAGCACCATCCAGATTTCCAGGAGGGACTTGTGGAGGCGGCTGTTGCCATGTGAGGGATAAAGACAGTGGAGGGGATAAGAAGGAAGGTGAGGGGGTGTGCAACGTTCCAGGATTCTCAACCACCTTGCAAAGGGGGAGGGTGTGTTCTCTGGCACAAAAGGGAGAGTTAGCCGTATTCAAATTAGTCCAATTTGCATACTTGTCATGGTGAAGACTAAGCTGTTGGAATCTGAATCTCTGAACCAGCAATGCCAAGAGAGAGAGAACTGGCCGGAAGCAGCCAAATCAGAAGCCACAGGTCTCCCTCTCACTGCTGTTGGCTGTACTCCCCAGGGAAGCCTGGGATCACATACCCAGAACGTGAGACATGGCTTCATATCATTGAAGAAGAGAATGTTCCAGAAGAGAAGGAGGCAGCTCTAGCCCAAGCAGGAAAAAAGAATCAAGCTCATCACAGAAGAGAGAAATTCTAAATTAAAACATTCACATTCCTTAATGCCGAACACACTGAATGTTTGGTTGTCAGATCCACCTTAGTTAACCATTGCTTGACCCCACATTTACATGTGCCTGGGAACTGTACCTAGACATTTCTACAAAGGGATGAAGCTAGGTTAAAAAAAATAAATAAATAAGCACCTGCATGAACCTGCAGCGTTGAATGAAGGGTTCTCTCTTCATAATCACTCAGGAAGGTTATCTACTATTGTGGTGAGATGCACAGCTACAAACGAAACTTGACTCTCTCTATTTTCCTCTTCTCTGGCTGAAAGTGTGTCAAATAGCACCCGAGGAATCACTGGAGGAGGCTCTGATTCCAAGGGGAGAGTGGGAATTTGGGAATAATTGGAGGCTGGGGCCTAAAATGGTACCCTTCAGAATGGGAGTGTTTCCAAAAATGAAAGCTTGAGAATATCTTTTAAGGAAGTGTTTAATAGCTCTATTCTGCAGTTAGAGGCAGTTCATTCAAACTTCTCAAAAGCTCTTATGAGCAAAAGCTGCTTGTCTCCCAGTGAACCATGAGAGCATGAGAATGGGGCTTGTTGGATTCCTGAGAGGGAGATGCTTAAGTCAACCCTGGACCAGTGCCTCAAGCAGCTGGGACCCTGGGAGTTAGGTAGATACAAAACCGGACAGTGAGAACTGAAATTAGAGATGTATTCCTGTAGCTACACTTTGGGGGGTGGGGGGAGAATTCACCCAGCTAAATCTTCATGTACCAAAACAGGAAGTCAAAGAGAAGGTCTTAAACTGATCAATATAAACAACTGTAAGCAGTTGCTTTTCACTGAGAAATATGGAAATAAAAACCAGAGGTAACAGCTGAAGGAGTTCTGAATGGTTGCTTCTGGACACCAAGATGGAAAGGCAGAGACATTTAAGCCGAGGGGCATCCTTTTAAAAATATAAAACTTTTTGTAAGTAATGAGCATGCACTTCTTTTTTTAAAAATGTTTAAATTTAAACAAAAGGAAAATATAATGTATTATTTTTTAAAAGTCTACAACTGATGTTTTATTTAACTAATGATAATGAAGTATATTTTATAAAAATCAATGTGCTTTGATCCCTTTTTAAAAGTTTAGTAATTTTATATTTTTTCTATAACTCTTCACTTACTGGTAAGAAATCTGCATATACTCAGATTCATAACCAAACATAGGAAGTTAGTTACTGAGGTGTACTCATCAGGGTTTAAGAATCTGCCTCTCAGGACATCAGCCCAGTTTCTGATTCTTGTTATCTCTCTTTACTTGTCTGGGCCTCTGCAAATGCTATCTCTGGCTTGGATTCAACCTCATTATCTCTATAGCTATAAACCAGTAGGCCTCTGACATAATAAACATTAGATCATTTGGAGGCTGAATTTAGAAAAGGCAGAAGAACCAGAGATCAAATTGCCAACGTCTGTTGGATCATCAGGAAAGCAAGAGAGTTACAGAAAAACATCTACTTCTGCTTCATTGACTATGCCAAAGCCTTTGACTGTGTTCACTTCAGTTCAGTTGCTCAGTCGTGTCCAATTCTTTGCGAACTCGTGGACTGCAGCACGCCAGGCCTCCCTGTCCATCACCAACTCCCGGAATTCACCCAAACTCATTTCATTGATGAGTCAGTGATGCCATCCAACTATCTCATTCCCTGCTGTCCCCTTCTCCTCCTGCTCTCAATCTTTCCCAGAATCAGGGTCTTTTCTAAGGAGTCAGCTCTGCCCATCAGGTGGCCAAAGTATTGGAGTTTCAGCTTCAACATCAGTCCTTCCAATGAACACTCAGAACTGATCTCCATTAGGATGGACTGGTTGGATCTCCTTACAGTCCAAGGGACTCTAAAGAGTCTTCTCCAACACCACAGTTCAAAAGCATCAATTCTTCAGCACTCAGCTTTCTTTATAATCCAACTCTCACATCCATACATGACCACTGGAAAAACCATAGCCTTGAATAGAAGGACCTTTGTTGACAAAGTAATGTCTCTGCTTTTTAATATGCTATCTAGGTTGGTCATAACTTTCCTTTCAAGGAGTAAGTGATTTTTAATTTCATGGCTGCAGTCACCATCTGCACTGATTTTAGAGCCCAATAAAATAAAGTCAGCCACTGTTTCCACGTTTCCCCATTTATTTGCCATGAAATGATGGGACCAGATGCCATGATTTTAGTTTTCTGAATGTTGAGCCTTAAGCCAACTTTTTCACTCTCCTCTTTCACTTTCATCAAGAGGCTCTTTAGTTCTTCTTCACTTTCTGCCATAAGGGTGGTGTCATCTGCATATCTGAGGTTATTGATATTTCTCCTGGCAATCTTGATTCCAGCTTCTGCTTCATCCAGCTCAGTGTTTCTCTTGATGTACTATGCATATAAGTTAAATAAGCAGGGTTTGACTGTATGGACCACCACAAACTCTGGAAAATTCTTAAAGAGATGGGAATACCTGACCACCTGACCTGCCTCTTGAGAAATCTGTATGCAAGTCAGGAAGCAACAGTTAGAACTGGACATGGAACAACAGACTGGTTCCAAATAGGGAAAGGAGTACATCAAGGCTGTATATTGTGACCCTGCTTGTTTAACTTTTTTGGATGTTAGTTCTAGAAGGTCTTGTAGGTCTTCATAGAACCATTCAACTTCAGCTTCTTCAGAGTTATTGGTTGGGGCAGATTTGGATTACCATGATATTGGATGGTTTGCCTTGGAAAAGAACAGAGATCATTCGTTTTTGAAATTGCATCTAAGTACTGCATTTCAGACTCTTTTATTGACTATGATGGCTACTCCATTTCTTCTAAGGGATTCCTGCCCACAGTAGTAGATGTAATGGTCATCTGAGTTAAATTCCCCCATTCCAGTCCATCTTAGTTTGCTGATTCCTAAAATGTCGCTGTTCACTCTTGCCATCTCCTGTTTGACCACTTCCAATTTGCCTTGATTCATGAACCTAACATTCCAGGTTCCTATGCAATATTGCTCTTTACAGCATCGGATCCTGCTTCTATCACCATTCACATCCACAACTGGTGTTGTTTTTGCTTTGTTGTTTTGCTTATTTTAGGCTCTATAAGGAATAAAAATCTAAAGAAGATACAGACTTTTCAGGTATCTTACTAGCAAGTAGAGGACTCAACATAATGATACAAACTGCCATAGAAAATGGACTTCAATGTTCATACTGAGAACAAACAAAGTGAGAGATTCTTCCAAGTGAGGTTTTTGCTGCAGATATCATTGCACCTAATGCTCTGACTTAAGACTACATAAACCCACAGCCAGAACTTCCCAGGTGGTGCTAACAGTAAAGAATCTGCCTGCCAATGCAGGAGACATAAGAGGCGTGGGTTCTGTCCCTGGGTCTGGAAGATCCCCAGGAGAAGGGCGTGGCTACCCACTCCAATATTCTTGCCTGCAGAATCTCATGGACAGAGCAGCCTGGCAGGCTACACTGCACAGGGTCGCAGAGTCTGACAGGACTGAAAGGACTTGGCACGCATGCAAGCAAACCCACAGACAGATTGTACCCCACAGATTTGAGGGGAACACTTCTAATCTTCCCATGAACAGAGCAATTCTCCAAATAGATGCCTTCCTTTACATACCTGAACCATCAGTCAGACACCATCCAGGAGCCCAATAATATTTTCTTTTCCAGCAGACTATGGGCAAGCTGCACTTTTTTAAGTGTTCCAAAGGATTGAGTCAGAATTCGCTGCCATTTCTGAAAATGGCAAGACACCTGTTCTTTAAAAGTGACTCTGTTTTTGAAACGGAAACCTCAAGTTTCACTGTAAACTGTCATATGGAGAATTGAGAGCAGGGGACTTATAAAATTCCCCATGCTTTAGAAGAATCAGAAGGAAGTAAAAAAGAATAAAAAACTACTGGATAGCTTTGAAGAGCTAGCTTTTAACAGGGCCACTTTGGTTCTGCCTGCCATGCTACCAGGCATCAAGTTTTGTTTTGTTTTCCAGATACTCTCAAATTCTCTCATTCTAAACACACAAATGCTTATATTTTTAAAGGGAGTGGATCTTTCAGACATTAGCTGAATTATTTTATGCTATAGCCTCTCTCTGAAAATCTCTCAGAAATGTCAAAAACATTGAAAAAGCTTTATGGATCAAATCTATTTTAAAAAAATCCCTTGATTTCCACCTCTACTAAATCAAAGCTACTTAAGGTCTCTAATCTTGTCTTCTTATCAGCAGACATTAACCAAGAGTTGTTAAGTGGTGCTCTGGGAATGCTGCAGTGAAGATCAAACGACCCCTCAGGGCTCATCAGCAAGTTGCTCTTTGAAGTTGTTCTCTGGGCCTGATGTTTCTCTGACAGATTGGAGTGGATCACTGTTTTCACAGGTCATGTTCTTCTGCCATTTCAAAGACTTGGGACAATAAAATCCCAAACCACTGGCTCTGTTTTTAATTTGAACTTTATTAGCCTTTTACTAAAGTAAGTCATGTTACTTATAGGAAAAGTTAGAAAAATAAGCAAAGATGTAATGTGCGTGTGCTCAGTCATATCCGACTCTTTGCAACCCCATGGACTTTATAGCCTGCCAGGCTCCTCTGCTCATGGAGTTTTCCAGTCAAGAATACTGGAGTGGGGTGCCATTTCCTACACCAGGGTTCAAACCCATGTCTCTTGAGTCTTCCACAGTGGATTTCTTTACCACTGTGCCACCTGAGAAGCCATTTTAAATATTTATAATTCCAACTCAACAAAGCAGTTATTGTTAACTCATGGGTATATATAGTTCCAGACCTTTCTGTACACCAGAAAAAATTATAACACTATGTCTATTGTTTTGAATCACAATGTTCTAGACAACTTTCACTGAACAAATATAATTGAACAGCAGCCTCTTTTCAAATGGCTGCACAGTATTCCACTGCATCAATATACATGTATTAATTTAACAAATTGCCACGATTTTTACAAGTGCAGATAGATATGTTATTTTCTTATTACAAACAACATTTCAAGGAATATATCTGGTACTAAGTATTTATACATCTCTTTAGTTATTTCCTTAAGAAAATCTATATTTTGAAACACTAAATCTTTCTGTGCTTTTTCTTATTTCTTTAAAACAGATTGAGTCATAGAGTCTTTAAAAGTTATTTGGCATATTTGAATAGAGCTATGTTTCATAATTAATGATTTATTTGTGATTTTTAACCCATATGCTTTCAAAAAGTCATTTAAATTTGTTACAAGCAAATTTACAAACATGAAGCAGAAAAAGTATTAAAGATGAAAGAGAGATGAGAAACACACTGAGAAAGAAGAGAGTTAATTTTAATATTGTTACAGCCAAGGTAAAAAGAAAACATTACAAGTGAGGAAATTCTCTTTGTCTAATAGAAATGCATCAATTCAAGAGAGTTAAACTTTTTATCTGACAACAGGGATAAAAACATGTTTTCCAGGGTCTTTGTATAAAGAAAGAAATTTTTCATCCAACGTTTCTTATTCATAAAGTCAAGGACATGCTGTTAAATTTATTTCAGGAAAAACACTTTTATAGAAAAAGCTAATCTAGTCCAAATAGATAGCTTTTGATTTAACTTGCTACCAGGGTAGAACCTAAAGGAACTTACTTAATGGTGTCATATATGGCTTCTTTGCATCATCTCTCATTTTAATCAGAAATTTGCAAGAGCTTAAGAGCTGGGGACCCCAGAACTGCCTGACAGCTGGATAAACATTTATCTCAAATTTCTGAATTTGTTTGAGAGCTTACGTAACCACCAACTTGAGACCCACAAGGCAAGATGTTGATAATTGAACCTGGAAATATTTAAGGGCAGCTATATTGTCAATGCAGAGAAGGCAATGGCACCCTACTCCAGTACTCTTGCCTGGAAAATCCCATGGACGGAGGAGCCTGGTGGGCTGCAGTCCGTGGGGTCGCTAAGAGTCGGACACGACTGAGCGACTTCACTTTCACTTTTCCCTTTCATGCATTGGAGAAAGAAATGGCAACCCACTCCAGTGTTCTTGCCTGGAGGATCCCAGGGACGGGGGAGCCTGGTGGGCTGCCGTCTATGGTGTCACACAGAGTCGGACATGACTGAGGTGACTTAGCATATTGTCAATGAGCTGTCAATTGACCAAAGAGGAATTTCAAGATAGTTTGGGTAGAAAGAAGGTTGCCAACTCAGAAGTCACTAAGTATGTAATGGGGCCAGGCATGAGCAGTGGCAAACTAGAGATGTTTACCTAAACACATGCACATTCAGAAATACCAAGTGTGGCAGCCTGGCTCCTGGTGATTTGGGGGCTGCGGGCAGCCAGTTGGGACCCCTGCTGACAATGAACAATTTGGAGCAGCAGTACTTCCTGTTGCGCCAACCAAAAAGAAGTTCACTACAAAATGTACAGCCAAGTTGCTGGATAAAAGTATTCCAAGTATTCAGTATATGCATACTGGACTTCATCAGCTAAGAAAGCCTACTTTAGTTCTTTTATCAGTAGTAGGCCTCAGGAAGAAGAGCTCCTTCTAGTCCATGAGAGTACCACCACATCATCCGCATACAGGTTTGTCTGCTTTTCTATTTGCTATAACAAAAAGATATGCATTCAATTAATCTAAATAACAATAATCAGACCATTGGTTTGTGTTAATAAGAAGAGAGGATAGAACATAGCTTTCTTGCATCTCTATTTGAAATGAATCAGAACACCATCTTATCCCTTTCGGTTTTGGAGAGAGTAGCATGAAGAATTCTTAAGCCCTAGAAAGATCACTCTACTCTCTTGGCTGCCTTCATTCCTTAGTTTAACCATTTTTCAGTATATAAACAGTCAAACTGCAAGACACAATTTAAGGAACAGAATAAATTTGGGAGAGAAGTGATAACTTTTAACCTTACTCTAAGGTCAAAGCAAATATTTCTGGAAAATAACCCATGGGGTAATCATCTCTGACTAAAGATTTTCTATGGCTGTTTCCAGGCATTCCACTCTTTCCACACTTTAGTTAGCAAATGAGTCATTAAACATGTGACTTCTTTTTAAAACTGTAAATATTTCCTTTAAAATAGATTAAAATAAGCCCTAGTCAAGTTAGTATACATTGATGCCTCTACATTATCCTTTTAAAAATAAATTTACAAGAGAAGAAAAACATCTATCAACATAGAACTTTCCTTATCATTCCTTTGCCTCTATCCCAGTTTATTTCAAGAATCTAGACCAGTGTTGCTTAATGCTTTAGTTACTAGCCACATGATACCATCTATATTTAAATTTAAATCAATTGAAATTAAAAGTTCATCTCCTTAGTTCTATGAGCCATGTATCAGAATGTCAGAAATACAGTACACATGTGTGTACTGTATACCATGCTGCATGGCATAAATTTAGAACATTTTCATCACAGAAAGTTTTGGATATCCATGGCCTGGATAACCTGAGATTCACTGATACCTGTTCATTAAAAAAAAAAATTACATTGAAACTTGCTGGGGGAAACAATTTGCTTATAAGTATAACTGCAAACTGGAGTATCTCAATTTGTTAGAATTTAATTACAAAATGTTATTTTTTTTCAGCTATGCTCACCAGCAATCTTGAATTTCTAACTTAACAGTGTCATAATTCCATAATCATCTTCAGTTATTAAAGTGATCTTTTTCCAGTAATTAGGACTTGATGCTATTCATTTTCTTAAAACTTAAATCTCAGACTTGACTCATAACCCTTGCCCCTCTTTTTCTTCCCCCACAGGCTTTTAGTCTTTGAAGCAGAAGGGGTATGGTTTGTCCTTGACACACCTCCTTCCTTCCTTCTTATGGATATTTACTACTCTGATTTGAAAACAAATTGGAAATGGGAGTGAGGGTGACAACATTTTTATGTGATTATCTCCACGGTACTGGAGAAAAAAGGGTCCCTACTGGACTTCTAGTTTGGGCTGATTCTACCTCAGGGTGGTGGCCTCTCTGTAAGTGATGTACATGTGAAGTTTTCCACTGGACCCCTCTGTGTCTGAAATGCTCGCAGTCTCCAAGTGCCCTGCTAAGGGGCAACTTATCTTCTTCAATGTCACCATGACATGACTTCAAATATCAGGAAACATGGTTTTAAGCATCTCCCTCTTCTCCCAAAATGGGGGAAGAGAACTAAAAAGAGAAGTGTTGGAGAGGAAAAACCTTTGCTTTACACACTTATGTTCAGTTCCTGGGGGCCTGCAAATTAATCTAACGAAAGATAGATTTGATGGGATAAAAGACATAATTTTTATTAATATTTTTGTGCAAAGGAGTTCAGAGAAAAGAAGTGAAAATCAAAGAAGTGGTTAGACTTGGGGTTGGGTAGTATATATTCTTTTAGCAAAGGAAAGAAGGCTTGGGTTTCTAGGGACAATAAATTATAGGAAAGTGACTAGGAAATAATAGAGGGAACTAATGGAAGATAAGAGATATTTTAGTAAGATTTAGTAAGTTTATGCAGACTCATCTTGGTGTCAACTTCCCATCTTCAGTGATGAGTTGTTTTCTTCTGGTGTGGTGGGAAAGGAAATTTATACCCTTTTTCAAGGGGAAATTTAGGCAGATAAGGAGAGAAGGGAGAATTCTCCCTGCATCTGTTGATTCTCAATTGCCTTCAACTCAAAAGAATCTTTATGCCAATGCAGTATATTTTGGGCAGCATATTCTGATCCCCTTCAGTTTCCACATATTTGATTTTGAAAAAAATGACTTTACCTACTGTGTTGCTTTGCCCATATTTCACACTCTGAATGAATCTGTTCTCACGGTGCACCAGAATGTGTTTTTTCTATGTTCTGCTTATAGGCAGATGCAGGGAGGACAGAGATCTCCTCCAGTGTTTGCTTTTTCTCCATTGCCTTTGGCTCAAAATAGTTCTTATGCCAATGTGGTAGGCTTCCAGGTGGCATATTCTAGTGTCTTTCAAAAGCACTCATACTTTTAGCAACAGAATAAGTCTGCAGATTCTGCAACTAAGTAAATACCCAGAGGAATAAACAAGGTGTTAGTCCCCCCTTTTTTAAGACACCCCAATTTTCATAGGATTTTACTGAAGGTTACTCACTTGGCTCTGTGGATGGAAAAGCACCACTGTCTCTTCCTGCAAGGGCAGGGAGGGAGGAACCTCCAGTCATAAACTGTGAATGTCCTGCCTTCCTCAAATTCCCGGACAATGTGAGGGAATGCAGGTGGGGAGGCGGGGGGAGGAGGGGGGGGAAGGGTGGGGGGGGTGGGGGAAAAGAGATGGTAACTAAGTGGTGGCATTCAGGACAAAGGCCACTTAGCAAGCCCTGGCAGCTGGTAAGAGTTTAGTACTCAGTGCCTTGTGTCCTCAGCTTTGGGTTTCAGCCACAATTCTGAGGCATCAAGAAAGTCAAACTCCACACCCTCTTTAACATAGGCAATAGATATTAACATCAGCCTTAAATTTATGCCTTAAACTTTCCATCCAGCCATAATAAAGAATGTTCTTTATTTGGAGATAGGTTCCAGGACAGTTTCCAAGTCACAATAAGTGAAACCATTTGTCTTTTGATACTTAATATTTATAGTTTCAAATTGCTCTTTGCAACTAACCCTAAGGGTGAAAGAATCTAATTGATCTGAATAGAGAAACAGTGTAACCAACCAGTTTTCTCACAGTGAGAGGCCAGGAGCTGGATGGAGCAAGCCAGCTGAAACACACTCTGGGTTCACAGGCAAAGCAGACCCTGCGGCAAATCTGCCAGAGGAATCTGAAAATTGCCTCTGAATAATAAAGATATGCATACTTGAATAACTCTGAACCTGAACCATCTACAGAACTTTCTGAGCCTCTTTGACACCCTGAAATCATGGGTAGCTGTGGAGGCTTCTACTATGGTATATTACACAAATGTAATACACAATAGTATATTGTACAAATTGCATGGCTTGTATTACACTTAACCAGTTGTTACTAAATTTCACAATACATTCTAAGAGAATCAGAATCCATGAACTATTTTAAAGGCTTTAGAAGGAAGAGGAGGAGAAAATGGAAGAGGAGGAGGGGAGGTGAAGGAGATGACTTTTAAGAAAATATTTGATGGACTAATTGTAATCAATAATTTTGCTGTTTGCCACACACACTGCCCATCCTCTGGATGGCATTATTCTCCATTGCTGACTGGGCCTTGTAATGTCACTGTTTATTTTTGGGGGCTCTAAAATCACTGCAGATGGTGACTGCAGCCATGAAATTAAAAGATGCTTACTCCTTGGAAGCAAGGTTATAACCAACCTAGATAGCATATTCAAAAGCAGAGACATTACTTTGCCAACAAAGGTCCGTCTAAGCAAGGCTATGGTTTTTCCTGTGGTCATGTATGGATGTGAGAGTTGGACTGTGAAGAAAGCTGAGCAATGAAGAATTGATGCTTTTGAACCGTGGTGTTGGAGAAGACTCTTGAGAGTCCCTTTGACTGCAAGGAGATCCAACCAGTCCATTCTGAAGGAGATCAGCCCTGGGACTTCTTTGGAAGGAATGATGCTAAAGCTGAAACTCCAGTACTTTGGCCACCTCATGAGAAGAGTTGACTCATTGGAAAAGACTCTGATGCTGGGAGGGATTGGGGGCAGGAGGAGAAGGGAACGACAGAGGATGAGGTGGCTGGATGGCATCACTGACTCGATGGACGTGAGTCTGAGTGAACTCTGAGAGTTGGTGATGGACAGGAAGGCCTGGCATGCTGCGATTAATGGGGTCACAAAGAGTCGGACATGACCGAGCGACTGAACTGAACTGAATGTCACTCTTTTGTTCAGGTACCACATCATTTTTGGTGCAGTATTTCCTTTTTTAAACTTCTATTACTGTGTGACATTTATCCAGATTGATTTGTCCATAGGAGTTACTGAGATCAATTACTTTGTGAAATGCATATGTCTTTTTATGTAAATCAGAAAGTCACAAAGATTCAGGTCACAAAATTAGACATAAGAACAAATTTAATATAACCAGGCCTCCATATTTACAGATTCCTCATCCACAGATTTCACCAATCACAGAACAAAATTATTTCAAAAAATTTTTTAAATTCCAGAAAGTTCTAAAAAGTAAGACTTGAACTTGGCAAATGTGCTGGCAACTATTTACATAACATTTGCATTGTATTTACAGCTATTTGCATAGCATTTACATTGTATTAGGGATTATAAGTAATCTAGAGATGTTTTGAAGTATTTGAGAGAATGTGCAGAAATAATACAGTTATGTAAAGTTTAAAAATAAAATAAAATTAAAAAAAAAAAAAGAAAGAAAGTGAAAGTAGCTCAGTCGCATACAACTCTTTGTGACCCCATGGACTATACAATTCATAGAATTCTCTAGGTCAGAATACTGGAGTGGGTAGCCTTTCCCTTCTCCAGGGGATCTTCCCAACCCAGGGATAGAACCCAGGTCACCCACATTGCAGGCAGATTCTTTACCAGCTGAGCCATTAGTTTTGGGGAGGCTGTTCAGAGGTTATGTGCAAACACAACAGCACTTCATGTACCGGAATTGAGCATCAGTGTATTTTGGTGTCTGAGTGGGAGCTGTCCTGGAACAATCCACACCCCCCACGCAACCTGTGGACACTGAACAGTGACTGTACTAAGAAAAGTCTCCAGTATCTGTTTTTATGTCCAACACACTATTTGTAGCAGCACTAGAATAAATTTTTTTCTGATCACTGAAAAAATCAGAAAGGTATCACCTTTTTAAAAATTAAGTAAAATGTATTTATTTTTCAAATTCTTTTAACACTTTAACAAAATTCTTTGAACCAAATTAAGGTTAGTTTATATGAGAAGACAATGGTGAAAAAATAAAATAGGCACTGCTATGGACTGATGTGTGTGTGTGTATTCAATTGCTCAGTTGTATTTTTGCACTTCCATGGACTGTAGCCACCAGGCTCCTCTGTCCGTAGGATTTTCCAGGCAAGAATACTGGAGTGGGATGCCATTTCCTGCTCCAGGGGATCTTCCTGATTCAGGGAACGAATTGGAGTCTCTTGCATCTTCTGCATTGGCAGGCAGATTCTTTACCACTGTGCCACCAGGGAAGCCCAGACTGACTTATATCTCCACCAAAATGTGTATGTTGAAACCCTAATACCCAATGAAATATTATTTAGCAATGGGACTTTTGGGAAGATAATTAGGTTGAGATAAGGTCATGAGAATGCAGCCTTCGTGATGGAGTTAGTACCCTTATAAGAAGAGACACAAGAAGGCACTGTCTCTCAATCCCCCCATGTGAGGACACAGGGAAAAGTGGCCAACTGCAATCCAGAAGAGTCTTCTCCAGAAACCGATCATGCTGGCACCCTGCTCTCAGATATCCCAGCCTCCGGAACTGTGAGAAATAAATGTCTGTTGCTTAAGTCACCCAGTTCAGTTCAGTTCAGTTCAGTTCAGTCACTCAGTTGCGTCCGACTCTTTGTGACCCCGTGAATCGCAGCACGCCAGGCCTCCCTGTCCATCACCAACTCTCGGAGTTCACTCAGACTCACGTCCATCGAGTCAGTGATGCCATCCAGCCATCTCATCCTCTGTCGTCCCCTTCTCCTCTTGCCCCCAATCCCTCCCAGCATCAGAGTCTTTTCCAAAGAGTCACCTCTTTGCATGAGGTGGCCAAAGTACTGGAGTTTCAGCTTTAGCATCATTCCTTCCAAAGAAATCCCAGGGCTGATCTCCTTTAGAATGGACTGGTTGGATCTCCTTGCAGTCAAAGGGACTCTCAAGAGTCTTCTCCAACACCACGGTTCAAAAGCATCAATTCTTCAGTGCTCAGCTTTCTTCACAGTCCAACTCTCACATCCATACATGACCACTGGAAAAACCATAGCCTTGACTAGATGGACCTTTGTTGGCAAAGTAATGTCTCTGCTTTTGAATATGCTATCTAGGTTGGTCATAACTTTCCTTACAAGGAGTAAGCATATTTTAATTTCAGGGCTGCAATCATCATCTGCAATGATTTTGGAGCCCCCCAAAACAAAGTCTGACACTGTTTCCACTGTTTCCCAATCTATTTCTCATGAAGTGATGGGACCAGATGCCATGATCTTTGTTTTCTGAATGTTGAGCTTTAAGCCAACTTTCTCACTCTCCACTTTCACTTTCATCAAGAGGCTTTTGAGTTCCTCTTCACTTTCTGCCATAGGGTGGTGTCATCTGCATATCTGAGGTTATTGATATTTCTCCCAATCTGTGGTATTTTGTTACAGCAGCCCCAGCTGACTATGTTGGCATTCCACATACTTTTATTATCAATAAAAGCTTTTTATTATGTTGAAATAAATGTGTGTATTATTACAGAAATAGATATCAATGTATTATTTTGAGTGGAATCCATGGACATTTAGAAATATGGCATAAGAGGGGAAAGGAATATCATTCTAGAATAATTTATAAAGAGCTAAGTAAAAAGAAATGGTCATGTTCTGTTGGCTCCCTCGCCAAGGGTCATGCGAGTTTCGTGTCCAGCAGTGAAATATCCTGGACCTGAGCACACAGCAAGAGGGCAGATGGATCCTCAGCTGAAGCGATTCATTCAGAATCCACTTGCCGTGCTGTGCTGTGCTAAGTCGCTTCAGTTGTGTCCCACTCTGTGCAACCCTATGGACCATAACCTGTCAGACTCCTCTGCCCATGGGATTCTCCAGACAAGAATACTGGAGTGAGTTGCTGTGCCTTCCTTCAGGGGATCTTCCTGACCCAGGGATCTAACCTGTCTCTCATGTTTCCTGCATTGGCAGGCAGGTTCTTTCCCAGTCACCTGGGAAGCCCACCTGCTGTACTGGCTGAAAAATTCCGCCCAAATATAAGAGGTTTACATCTTCCTCGCTGCTGTGAAAGACTGAAATAAAAATACAATGCCAGTGCCAACACACTATTAGTGAATAAGAGTAATTGGCTTTTTAATCAGAATAAGGAAGATTCATGCTGAGTCACTTACTGAGGACCTTGGGTTAGTTCCTTACCATCTCTGGAGTTCAGTTTCCTCATCTGTAAAGATGAAAAGGATAATAATAGAGCCTATACTACTGAGTTCTGAGGATGCAAGGTAAGTCGCTGGCTTACAGCAAACTCCGCAAAGATGTTTAGTGTCCTGACCTAGCTGAATATTGAATTCAGTTCATAAACTAACATTCATCCAATAACCTAAGCATAGACTCCAAAGACTCTGGAAAGCTTTAACAAATCTTTTGTTGTTGTTGTTCAGACGGTACTGAAAACTCAGTAGACCTTTTACCAGCAAAAAACAAACAAAAAAAATCCTGTCCATGGAAACACTAAGCTCCATGACATCAAAAGATATGGAAAATTTTTGTGGCACATATCTATTGATCCACAATTTTCGATGAGAACTGAAGAAATTTTGAAAAAAAAATGTTAATCACTCATATGTGATTCATTTCATCAGAACACAGATATAACTGAAACAACTATATTTTAATTTTGGTATGTTTTACAAAATTATGCAGAGCTTCCCAATAGTCATGAACCCATTTTCCTTATAGACAAAGTAATTTTTTTTTTAATTCAGGGAAATAAGCTTTATTTTTTTAATGTATTTGTTTATTTATTTGTTTATTTATTTCAGCTGTGCTGAGTCTTTGTTGCTGCATGGGCTTTTCTCTAGTTTTGGAGAGTGGGGGCTACTCTCTAGTTGGGGTGTGCGAGCTTCTCATTGCAGTGACTTCTCTTGTTGCAGAGCACAGTCTCCAGGGTACTCAGGCTGCGGTAGCTGTGCTTCCCGGGCTCTGGAGCACAGGTTCAGTAGTTGTGGCATACAGACTTGGTTGTTTCACAGCATGTGGGAGCCTCCCAAAACAGGGATCAAACCCGTGTCTTCTGCATTGGCAGGCAAATTCTCTACCACTGAGCCACCAGGGAAGTCCCAAGCAAATAAGCTTTGATTTACAAAATATTTGATTGTTCTTTCATGGTTTCCATTTTAGATTCCAAGCACATTGCTTTTTTATTCATTGTGAGAATTTCTGCCTTTTATGTGAGTGTTCAGACTATGCGAATTGTACCTTCTGAATCTTCAGGGTGTCTTTCTCCCCCTTGACCTCAGGTAATTTCCTTACATACAAGACTGGTCCGTATACCTGTGGTGGATTCATGTTGCTATATGGCAAAACCAATACAATATTGTAAAGTTAAAAAAATAAAATAAAATAAAAATAAAAAAATATAGACAGGGTAAGGCTCTAGGGGACCCTCTGAAGTTCTTTGAAGTTCTCCGAATCTCCCTTCTCTCAGGTACTCAGCCCTATAAATATTTTTATTAAGATATAACTGTCACATAACACAGTGTGAGTTCAAGATGTACATATTGATTTAATACATTTATATATTGCAACATGATGACCACTGTAGTTTTATTTTATGCCTCAGCTACATCATGTAATTATCATTGCTTTTTGTGGTAGGAAAAATTAAGATACAGCCTCTTAAAAACTTTGAAGTATGTAACATAGTGTTATTGATTATAATCAGTATGTTGTGCAGGAAATCTCCAGAGCTTATTCATTTTCTAGTCACAAGTCTGTATTCTTTAACCAAAATCTCCAATTTTTACCCCCAACCCCAGCTCCTGGTAACCACCATACTACTCTCTGTTTCTACTGCTGCTGCTAAGTCACTTCAGTCGTGTCCAACTCTGTGCGACCCCATAGAGGGCAGCCCACCAGGATCCCCCATCCCTGGGATCCTCCAGGCAAGAACACTGGAGTGGGTTGCCATTTCCTTCTCCGATGCATGAAAGTGAAAAATCAAAGTGAAGTTTCTCAGTCGTGTCCGACTCTTAGCGACCTCATGGACTGCAGCCTACCAGGCTCCTCCATCCATGGGATTTTCCAGGCAAGAGTACTGGAGTGGGGTGCCATCACCTTCTCCGCTCTGTTTCTGTTCAGCGTTTTTAGATTCCACCTGTGAGTGACACTCTGCAGTATTTGTCTTTCTCTGACTTCCCTCACTGTGCACAACACCCTATAAATATTCATGCCTCGAAAATCACCTCCATCTCCTCAACTCAGGGGACAGTGAACTCCACCTGGGTGGCCCCTCCCTCTGCCACAGCCTGAAAACTCTCTCTGGTAGTGAACTGGGGCAGCTGAGAGCTTATCTCACATATTTCTCCCCTCTTGGGGATTCCTGTCCTTTGTTACTTGATGCCTCGCATCCTGATCAACCAGTGTTTCATGTATTTTCATCATTTTTCATCAATTTCATCAATTTTCATCAATTTTCATCATTCAAGCAAGAGCCTAAATCAAGTTCCCTGTTACTACAAAAGGCTTCTCACCTTGAATTCTGAAAATTAAAATGAGCACCTGTAATGGGAGAGCTTTGTTTGTCCTCTCCCTGTTGATCAACCTGGAACCCATGATTGCATTCAGCTAATCCTGTGATGCTTTCCAACACCATGAATGCCAGTCTCACTTCTACTGAGGCTGGATGGTGGTGACCCAGGAATCTTCCTCATTGCAAGCAGAACACTCTGGGGCAGTCTCCAAGGCACCAGAAGGAGGAGATACCAGGGCAAGCCCAGTGTCCCTCTTAAAACCCCTTGACCTTGGCAGTTGACTTGACTATCATCTTCTCAATGTACTTTAAAATTTTCTTATTTTATATTGGAGTACAGCTTATTAACTAAGCTGTGTTAGTTTCAGGTTACAGAAAAGTGATTCAGTTATACATATACATGTTGTTTGGTCATTAAGTCATGTCTGACTCTTTGCAACCCTATGGAGGCAGCACACCAGGCTTCCCTGTCCTTCACTATCTCCCAGAGTTTGCTCAAACTCATATGTATTGAGTTGATGATACCATCCAATCATCTCAGCCTCATAGCCCTCTTCTTCTGCTTTCAATCTTTCCAGCTTCAGGGTCTTTTCCAATGAGTCAGCTCTTTACATCAGGTGGCCAAAGTATTGGAGCTTCAGCTTCAGTGCCAGCCCTTCCAATGAATATTCAAGGTTGAGTTCCTTTAAGATTGACTGGTTTGATCTCCTTGCAGTCCAAGAGAATCTAGTGCAGGCAGATTCTTTGTCATCTGAGCCACCAGAGAAGCCCAACACATACATGTATCTATTCTTTTTTCCCTGGGTGGCTCAGCTGGTAAAGAATCCACCTGCAATGTAGGAGACCCCAGTTCCATTCCTGGGTCAGGAAGATCCCCTAGATCTTGGGTTGCATGGCAACCCACTCCAGTATTCTTGCCTAGAGAATCTCCATGAACAGAGGAGCCTGGTGGGCTATAGTCCAAGGGGTCACAAGGAGTGGGACATGACTGAGCAACTAAGCACAGCAGCACATTCTTTTTTCAAATTCTCTTCCCATTTAGGTTATTACAGAATATTGAGCAGAGTTCCCTGTGCTATACATTAGATCCTTGTATTTTTATTTAAACTCAATGCTATCCATTCCCTTTACACATTGTATATAAACTATTTTACAGAAAAAAACATGTGCACTTCAGCTTCTCATGGTGTCTTCCTTCTCCACCCAAGGCTTTACCCTATTATTTACAGCCCAGAAATAATGCAACCCCAGGTCCCTATGTCCTCCAGATGCCACCCATCACCACCCACATCCAGTTGGTTTCCCAAGGGGCCTCTGTGCACAGCTGAGGGGAAGTCAAGCTATATCTCCACACCCCCAACAATGTCTCTTAGCCCTGCAGCCACAGGTGAAGCAACTCAAACTAGTTGCATCTTGGGTGATCTGTCTGGGGAAGATGGATGTGTGTGTGTGTGTGTGTGTGTGTGTGTGTGTTAGTCACTCAGTTGTGTTTGACTCATTGCAACCTCATATACTGTAGCCTACCAGTCTCCTCTGTCCATGGGATTATCCATCCAAGAAAACTGGATTGGGTTGCCATGCTCTCGTCCAGGAGATCTTCCTGACCCAGGAATCGAACCAGGATCTCCTGCATTTCAGGTGAACTCTTTACTGTCTGAGCCACCAGGGAAGCCCAGGGAAGACGTCTGAACATCCAAGACAGGTCTGGAGCTTGAACCCCAGCCTGTGAAGAATCTGAGGGGGGAAGTAGTGAAGCAGGGCACAGAGGGAAGAAAGAGGAACTCCTGGTGGCAGGTGCCCTGACCCTATGAGAGGGGCAGCACCCAGGGCTCTAAGGCCAGTAAATTTCTCATTAAGGAAGGGTCTCTAAAAGTAACTATTTAAATGCTTCTGGTAAGAAACCTTGTTCTCTGTATCTAATGTAAATTACTTGGGGGAAAATAGACTCATAAATTTAGTGGGGGCAAATAATTTTTATCTAAAAACCCAAAGACTCCAGCAGAAAAATCATCCCCAAACTGGTCAAGTCCGTTTCTGGCAGATAGTGACTAAAATAGCAAGGATGTGTCTGGGGAGCAGATTGCAAGAATGAAAATTAAATAAAGTGTGCTTCTTCACAAACAAAGCATTGGCCATCATGCTAACTAGCATTTGCTTATGAGCTGTGGTTCTATTTGTCTGCAGTGAACAAACTCCAGCAAATTTCATCCCCATGATGGACTTGGACCCACAGCGGATGTCCTCATGTAGCTGTGAATCCTACTGGGAGATCTTCATTCAACTGGAAACCATCAAGGAAGAAAAACTCTCTGCCAAAGGCTCCCTCCAACCCATGTCACCTCAAGCACTTGGCCAGACTTCACCAGCATCTAAGTTTGTCATGTGAAAATAAAAGGAATTCTTCTGGATAAAAATGTGACTGTGCCCTGCCAAGACAACTCATCACTAGTTTGTTGACACACATTTACAGCTAACTGAAAGGCAGTTTATTATTTCTTTGGGCAAGTGGAGTTTCTTATTATGGTGAAACAATCCAAAACAGTGTTTATAAGCTAACAAGGTATTTTTATTGCCTTGGATCAAGAATAAAATTAAGAGATTTGCTTTTTTGTTTCTTCTATTACTTTCTTTAAATGAAATTCACAAGACAAACAGAAAGCCTAGCTTCATTAACCCATGACAGAGGGAAAGTGTCATATCTGAAAAGAACTTGGGAAACTTTTCAAAACTTCACACAATTTTTGCAATGTATTACAGTGACAGGAAAAGACAGAAACCAGGTTTGATTTAAAGTCACACGGCAGCAACACAAACTGATATTTTACACAGAAAATGTACTTCCTATCTTCAGAAGAAGAAACAGAGGGATGGCAGGAACTTTCAAAGGGGAAAATGATTGGAAATTATCTTTAAACTCCAGGCAGACGTGCACATTGCTGTGTCTGACAGTAATGCTAGCTGAAATTTAAATGAATCTCATCAGAAAATAGGAGAAGGCAATGGCACCCCACTCCAGTACTCTTGCCTGGAGAATCCCATGGATGGAGGAGCCTGGTGGGCTGCAGTCCATGGGGTCGCTAAGAGTCGGACACGACTGAGCGACTTCACTTTCACTTTTCACTTTCATGCATTGGAGAAGGAAATGGCAACCCACTCCAGTGTTCTTGCCTGGAGAATCCCAGGGACGGGGGAGCCTGGTGGGCTTCTGTCTATGGGGTCGCACAGAGTCAGACACAACTGAAGCGACTTAGCAGCAGCAGCAGCAGCAGCAGCAGAAAATTGGTAAAGTGATTAGAATAAAATAGTTAAACCATTATGTCTTTGGCTTGTCAGGAAACTTGAACTTCTGAGACTCAAAAAGATAGAGGACTGAAAAGGGACTAAGAGTTACAGACCAGGCCTATCTGTTCAGAGTTAAGACCGCAAAGGAGATGGTTCTAAAGGGAAATGATTATGTGAAAAGAATCAGGTCTACACTTAGAAGAATCAGGTCTACACTTTTAAGGACTGAGGTTTGCTTTAAAAGGTCTCAAGTGCCAAGGTTTATGCTAAATGAGACAAAATGCACCATGTCCCTAAAATTACAGATCAGAACACAGTGGGGCACCCTTCCCGTGGTGTCAGCACCTGATTTACCCACAACTGCCTATCTGGAAGGTAAAGCACATCAAGGAGATACCTCACCTGCAAATGTCACCCCACACACACATCCGGACACCCAAGAGACGTCCCTTTCACAAACAGAACACACTTCTGCTCCAGGAAAAGGCTACCCAGGCAACCTTGAGAGAGTACATGGCTGCAAAACAAAAGTCTTTTGTCAATTCACAGCTCTTTCCAGTCAACTCTGGTTAATAATTATCCTCTAGATATTTATCTTTCTTTCAGAGGCAGTAGCCTTCTGCTTCCAGCCAAAATGGGATAACAGATCAGAATTCCCCTCCTGCCTGAAGTAATCAAGAATAGCAGCCAAAATGCATGGATACCAAGGGGAAAGGGGATGGGGTGGGAGGAGGAGAGACTGGGATTGACACATATACACTACTGATTGTTGTTTGGTCGCTAAGTTGTGTCTGACTCTTTGCCATCCCATGGACTGTAGCCCGCCAGGCTCCTCTGTCTGTGGGATTCTCCAGGCAAGAATACTGGAGTGGGTTGTCATCTCCTTCTCCAGGGGATCTTCCTGACCCAGGGATCAAACCTGCAACTCCTACATTAGCAAGTGGATTCTTTATCACTGAGCCACCAGGACAGGCCCACTATTGATACTATGCATAAAATAAACAACTAATGAGAACCTACTAGTATAGGGAACTGTACTCAATGCTCTGTGGTGACCTGAATGGGAGGGAAATACAAAAGGGAGGAGGTATATGTAGAGTTGACTCATTTTGCTATGCAGAAGCTAATACAGCATCATAAATCAACTATATTACAATAAAAATTAATTAATAAAGAATAGTGGCCACTATATATGAAGCATAATCTTATTTTAAAATGCTTTATTACTAAAAACACTAACCATCATCTGAGCCTTCAGTGAGTCATAATATTTGCAGTAATAACATCAAAGATCACAGATCACCATGGCAAATACAATAAAAATGGAAAAGTTTGAAATTGTGTAGGAATTACCAAAACTTGACACAGAGACATGAAGTGAGCAAATACTGTTGGAAAAGTGGAGCTGATGGATTTTTTGATGCAGGATTGCTGCAGACCTTCAATCCATAAAACACACAGTATTTGCAAAGTGCAGTAAAGTGAAGCACAATAAAGCTAGGTATGTCTATAACTTCTTCCATAATGTTTCCATTTGTTATATATTCCTCAAAACACCCTTTTAAAGGCAAGTATTAATCTTCTCATTTTTCTGATGAGAAAACAAGTTTAGAGAGATTAATTGATCTTGCTCAGGGCGAAACTGAGATTAGTAGACAATAGAAAGGATATTTGAATTCAAGTCTATCTTTGTCTGAAAGATGCCTCATTATTGCATTACTTTATTCTGACCCCCCAGTAAAAAAGAAATCAGTATGATGAACTTTTAATATACAATCTTCTGTTAGAAAGCATTGGTAACAGGGATCTGAATGCTCCTTACCAGGAGAGGGTGGCCAGTCTCCAAACTGGACGGCTGCCGATGTGCTGTAGAGTGAGGTGTGGATGGTTCACACCAGCTCGTGCCTGGTATGAGGTTTACATCTTTTCTGCCAGGTTGAGCTAGATTCGATGTTGACGATAGGGTGTGGCAAGAGGCAGCCGCTCATGGGCATCCTCAAATTGGATTACAGAGAGCTGGTAAGACTCAAGTGGTTAAGACAGGAAGATGAGAAGAAGCTCTTTGTTCCATCTCCTACCACTCACGTGCTCTCCTGACTCTTGTAAGGGCCCTAGGGACTGCATCAGGCCGGCCTGGATAATTCAGGACACCCTCACCTCCAGAGCTGCAGTGTTTATCTCACCTACAAAGTCCTTCTGCCTGTATAAGGTGACACTCTCAGATTCCAGGGATTAAGACACGGACACGGAATGGGGAGATGATTCCCCCTACCATGGGGAACAGTGGAACGCACTTCTCCTTCAGGCACCAGAACCCAAGGAGAACACCACATCCGCTCTCGCAAATGGGTTAGGACGAGCAGACCACGCCCCCGTCATTCAGTGTTCATCCCCGCACAGCTTGTCCTGACTTCCTAACCTAACCCTGCATATCTGTGTGTAAGGCAGACTGTGTGTGTAAAAACAGATGTGGCAAACAGTAAAGGAAATCTTGATCGAGCTCCTACTGTGTGCCACGGACTGTTTAGGCACGAAGGATGGAGCAGTGATGGGGACAAAACCCCTGCCCTCCT
Source organism: Bubalus kerabau (assembly GCF_029407905.1). Taxonomy (NCBI): domain Eukaryota; kingdom Metazoa; phylum Chordata; class Mammalia; order Artiodactyla; family Bovidae; genus Bubalus; species Bubalus kerabau. The sequence continues at coordinate 44,726,978 of NC_073639.1, read as the reverse complement.
GGAACGCCGGTTCTAGCAGGAGAACCGTGTTCCAGGAGCGCTTTTACTACCACCAGCTATGCATGTCTTGACTGGGATTCACATAGTCTGTATGTCTCCAAGGTAAAGATGTGGAAAACATTAACATTCATGACTTCCAAGACGATTGCCTGAGATAGGACTGCTAGCTCAAAAATATTAGGACTTATTATAAAAAATAAAAAATTAACTTATATCTGAAGAGGTGAATTTTTAAACACCCTGATCAAGGGTAGAAGAGAATATTTAGAAACTTGAAAAAATCCTGTAGACAATTACTACTTGGTGGCAGATGAGGGTCCCAAAGACTCAGACACAACTTAGCACTCAACAACAGAGTGAGTGAAGGGAGGGATAAATCGGGAGTTTGTGATTAACATATTTACACTACTATATATAAATAGATAAGCAACATGGACCTCCTGTATAGCACAGGGAACTATATTGAATATCTTGTAATAACATATAATGGAAAAGAATCTGAAGAAGAATCTATCTATACTTATGTATATATAACTGAATCACTTTGCTGTATACCTGAAACATTGTAAATCAACTATATGCCAATAAAAACAGTTGATTAATGAACTAAATTATGAAGAAGGGAAGCTGTTACCTCTTCTAGTTTCAACTTTATAACTCAGTTTAAGACACAATAAAACCGGGCTCTGTGACACTCTATACAGGATGGGAGGTGGGAGTTGGGAAGGAGGTTCAAGAGGGAGGGGATATAGGAATATCTATGGCTGATTCATGTTGATGTATGGCAGAAACCAACGTAATATTGTAAAGCAATTATCCTTCAATTAAACATAAATAATTTTTTTAAACTTCTAAAATATAATGAGGGAGGTGGGAGGGGAGTTCAGGATGGGGGACACATGTACACCTGTGACTGATTCATATCAATGTATGGCAAAAACCACCACAATATTGTAAAGTAGCCTCCAATTAAAATAAATTAATTTTTTTAAACTAAAATATAAAACAGAATATGTCACATGAAGGAGGAAAAAAATGACTTCATTTTTCTGACCAAATTTTACATTAATTAAAATATGAGAAAAGAGAATTCTACATTTTCTGGTTACTTTAAACTCACAGTGATTGATTTGAAAGGTTAACCAAAAAAATGTGATTAAAGGAAAAGATGAGAGAGGCTGATTCAATGGGATGATTGCTTCTTGAAACAAAGCAATTTTAGCTTAGTATTCTCTTACACATTCCAATAGCCCTTTTTGTCTTTCTCCTAATAGCCTATTTCTCTTGAGTTTTCTTCTCTGGTTTAGTGTTCCTTGGTTGGAAGGTTTTTTTAACATATATATGAAAGAAAGATATTAAGTAGCATCTTAGCAATTCTCTGAGCCTCATCAAGAAACCAAAAAAAGAAAAGCTATTTCAAGCACATCAAAATTTTTTTTAATTATTATTATTATTTTACTTTACAATATTGTATTGGTTTTGCCATATATTGACATGAATCTGCCATGGTGTACATGTGTTCCCCATCCTGAACCCCCTCCCACCTCCCTCCCCATCCCATCCCTCTGGGTCATCCCAGTGCACCAGCCCTGAGCATCCTGTATCATGCATCAAACCTGGACTGATGATTCGTTTCACATATGATAATTTACATGTTTTAATGCCATTCTCCCAAATCATCCCACCCTTGCCCTCTCCCACAGAGTCAAAAAGACAGTTCTAGACATCAAATTTTGAAAATTCTTATAGAAAAAATAACTCTCTCTGGTTGGAGGGCCGAGGATAAATTAAGAGTTTGGGACAAACGTAGACACACTGTGTGGGCATGAGTGCTCTGTCTCTTCAGTCATGTCCAACTTTGCAACCCTATGGACTGCAGCCCACCAGGGTCCTCAGGCCTTGAGGTTTTCCAGACAAGAATACTGGATGGCTTACCATGCCCTCCTCCAGGGGAGCTTCCCAACCCAGGGATCAAGCCCATGTCTCCTGCGACTGCTGCATTGCAGGTAGATTCTTTATCACTTGAGCCACCCAGGAAACCCATATACACACTACTATATAGACCTACTGTATAACACAGGACACTATTCAATGTCCTGTAATAACTTATAATGGAAAATTATCTGAAAAAGAATTTGTTAGCCAAAAAGTTCATTTGAGTTTTTCCTTAACATGGTATGGAAAGATTCCAACAAACTTTTTGGCCAAATCAATATGTATACCTGAGTCACTGTTCCACACACCTAAAACTAACACAGCATTATAAATAACTCTATTTCAATTAAAAAGTAGGTGATAAAATTAATTTACCATAAATTGCCAAATTAAAAGTTACTCCCATTTTCAAGGCATCAAGAAAACCTCCGCTGAGATGTTACAGAAGACCCAGAAAGTAGCAGGTGGAGCAAGCCACCGCTGCAAGCTGGATGCAGGAGCTCTCTGTGGACTCAGTAACTATGTCAGTCAGGGTTTAGTTAGGGAATCAGGACCACAACAACTAATGGGGAATAAGGGATTCATTGTTAGGATTAAACTTAACAACAATGGGAGAAGCTGAGGAAAGAAAATTCTAGACAAGAGTAGACTTAGGGAATCAGAGAAGCATCAGCCCACAAGAACACAGGGAGAGCTGGTCTATTCAAAGCTATGTGTCTGCATTAGGCTGCGAGTCTGAAGCCGTGTAGGTCAGCTGAGCCAGAGGGAGGGGATGAATCTAGCTGCTAAGATGGAGAATCTAAGGGAAACCTAAACTCATGAAGACCAGCTGGAACTGACAAAGATGAACTGAAACCCACCAGGACCAGCAGGGCTGTGCCTCTGTCCCCATGGCAACTGCAGAGATGCACAAACCTGCACCTTCCAGCACAGGGCCCACACACAGGTGCTCACCGCTCCCCATCCCATGCACATCCGTAGACTTTGGACTGCAGCAGCACTTGGATCCTGCTCTGGACCTTCCCAGTGCCACCACTGCTGCTTCCTCAATCTTCTAATCGCTGCACCTGTTTTTCCTGTGGCCAGACATAGCCCAGAATTGCCCAGAAAAGGAGATTCCAGCACAGTTTTCCCTTATGTGTGTAATTAATTCATTCTCATTACCTGTGTCTCAGTTCAGTCACTCAGTCATGTCTGACTCTTTGCAACCTCATGGACTGCAGCACACCAGGCTTCCCTGGTCCATCACCAGTTCCCAGAGCTTATTCAAACTCATGCCCATTGAGTCGGTAATGCCATCCAGCCACCTCATCCTCTGTCGTCCCCTTCTCCTCCCACCTTCAGTCTTCCCCAGCATCAGAGTCTTTTCCAATGAGTCAGTTCTTCGCATCAGGTGGCCAAAGGATTGCCATTTCAGCTTCAGCATCAATCCTTCCGATGAATATTCAGGACTGATTTCCTTTAGGATGGACTGATTGGATCTCCTTGCAGTCCAAGGGACTCTCAAGAGTCTTCTCCAACACCACAGTTCAAAAGCATCAATTCTTCAGTGCTCAGCTTTCTTTATAGTCCAACTCTCACATCCATATATGACTACTGGAAACACCATAGCTTTGACTATACGGAACTTTGTTGGCAAAGTAATATCTTTGCTTTTTAATGTGCTATCTAGGTTGGTCATAACTTTTCTTCCAAGGAGCAAGCTTCTTTTAATTTCAGGCCTGCAGTCACTATCTGCAGTGATTTCGGAGCCCCAAAGAAATAGTCTGTCACTGTTCCCATTGTTTCCCCATCTATTTGCCTTGAAGTGATGGGACCAGGTGCCATGATCTTAGTTTTCTGAATGTTGAGTTTTAAGCCAACTTTTTCACTCTTCTCTTTCACTTTCATCAAGAGGCTCTTTAGTTCACTTTCTGCCATAAGTTTGGTGTCATGTGCATATCTGAGGTTACTGATATTTCTTCTTGCAATCTTGATTCCAGCTGTGCTTCATCCACCCCAGCATTTCTCATGATGTACTCTGCAAATAAGTTAAATAAGCAGGGTGACAATATACAGCCTTGACGTACTCCATTCCCAATTTTGAACCAGTCCGTTGTTCCATGTCCGGCTTTAACTGTAGCTTCTTGACCTGCATATGGGTTTCATAAGAGGCAGGTAAGGTGGTCTGGTATTCCCATCTTCTTAAGGATTTTCCACAGTTTGTTGTGATCCACACAGTCAAAGTCTTTAGTGTAATCAATGAAGCAGAAGTAGATGTTTTTCTAGAATTCTCTTGCTTTTCCATGATCCATTGGATGTTGGAAATTTGATCTCTGGTTCCTCTGCCTTTTCTAAATCCAGCTTGAACATCTGGAAGTTCACAGTTCACATACTGTTGAAGCCTGGTTTGGAGAATTTTGAGCATTACTTTGCTAGCATGTGAGATGAGTGCAATTGTGTGGTAGTTTGAACATTCTTTGGTATTGCCTTTCTTTGGGATTGGAATGAAAACTGATATTTTCCAGTCCTATGGCCACTGCTGAGTGTTCCAAATTTTCTGGCACATAACCTGTGTCTGCTGCTGCTGCTGCTAAGTCACTTCAGTCATGTCTGATTCTGTGCTACCCCAGAGACGGCAGCCCACCAGGCTCTCCCGTCCCTGGGATTCTCCAGGCAAGAACACTGGAGTGGGTTGCCATTTCCTTCTCCAATGCATGAAAGTGAAAAGTGACAGTGAAGTCGCTCAGTCGTGTCCGACTCTTACCAACCCCATGGACTGCAGCCTACCAGGCTCCTCCATCCATGGGATTTTCCAGGCAAGAGTACTGGAGTGGAGTTCCATTGCCTTCTCCTTAACCTGTGTCTACTGTGCATCAATTCTTATTTGGCCCCCATTCCTGTCTTAACATCCCCTAAATCTTCCAAAGTGGTGCTTCTCAAACCTGAGTGCATATAAAATTGTCTGGGCGGACTTCCCAGGCAATACAGTGATGAGGGCTCTGCTTCCACTGCAGGCGGCACAGGTTGATCCCTGTTGGGGGACGAAGATCCCACGTGCCAAGGAGCAGGACCACAAATAAAATAGAACAGAATAGAATAAAATAGACTAAGAATAGAATATAATTTTTTTTAAGTCATCTGGCAATCTTTCTAAAAATCACAGTCCAGCTCAGTAGGTGGTAGACATGGCCTGAAGGACTGCATGACTGACCTGCTGTGTCTTTACACAATGAGATTTAACCCTCAGAAGGGAACATGCCAGGGTGGCAGTTTCTAAACTGTGTACCATTGAACTGTTGCCTCTGCAGAAGAACCTGATGCCGCAGGTTGGTGAGGGAAGGGCAGTTTCATGTCAGCATTATTCTAGGCTGCTCCACTTTTATCTGTTTTTTTGTTTTGTTTTGTTTTATTGTCACTGCTGCTGCTACTGTTAAAGAGCTTTTTTATTGCTTATTTTATATATTAGAACTTTGTGTAAAATACCATGTACAGAAGCATATGCATTAATTCCTTGATGTAACAACAACAAAGCCCAAAAATCAGTTGAGTTTGAATGATCATGAGCTTAATTGCAAAATTATTTTGGCATTATTTTTGAAGAAGGAAAATTAAATACCCCACTCTGCATTATCTACACCACATTATAAAAACAATCTTGGAATGACACATTGAGAGCATAGGATATATACTTTATTAGTGATCTTTGCCTATTAGGTAATACCAGATTTTCCTCAAATATGTTTAATAGATTAACTGACTCCTCACCATATCTTTGGGCTAATCACTAAACTAAGAGATATTATTTCTATATCTACAGTCAATACAATTCAGCAAATATTCATTGAATGCTAAGTAGGATAGAAGAGGGTTAAGTCATAGTTTCTGTCTTCAAAGTGATTTGCTTTCTATGAGGAAGGATAAAATGACTTACCATAAAAAAAGAAGGAAAGGATAACATAAAAAGAACAAGTGTGCAGAATGCAAAAGAGAAATGGGATGACCATCTGGGATGGTCTACTTGGGATGACCAGGAAGACTTCAGGAAGGAATCAGTTTTGGAAGTGAATCTTCAAAGGTTGGCTAGGATTTCTCCTGTCACAAATGGGGAGAGAAAGAGTTTCTGGGGAAAGAAATAGACTAAGGAAAGGAAGTTAGAGAAATAGAGGTATATAGAGGGCAAGATGTATGAGACAGGATTCAAATAGGGCAGGAGAGTTGCAGTGAATGTTAGGGAATCTGGATTTGCAGTAGGAATTGGGTCTCACATAGTTGTAAGAGGAGCCTGGAATTGAGGACCATAAGGAGATTGTGGAGCGGTCAGTCTGAAAACCAGGCACATCAGCGGCAAACTGGTCAGGATGGGACTTCCTAGGATGGGGAGCTCCCAAGAGGAGAACCACTGGGAAGGAACACAGTGGAGGCATGATTTCCATCCTGTGGGATTTGTTTTTAATTAGCTCCCAAGGGCATCATTACCAGTGACATGAGAGTGATGCTGTGCAAACTTGGGTTGAAAAGCCTGAGACAATCCCAAACTATTCAACCCAGCGTGGGAAAATGTCCCTTGGCAGGATGTCCTAATCCATTCAGCCTTGAAATGTCTTTATTTAAGAAGAGAGAACTCCCAGGGGAAGCCTGTTGTGCTGGCGTTTGAGAGAGGGGTTAGGGTACACTGGGAATGCTACTCCAATATTCTTACCTGGAGAATTCAGTGGACAGAGGAGCCTGGTGGGCTACAGTCCTTGCAGTGGCAAAGAGTCAGACACAACTGAGTGGCTGACACTTTCACTCTGGTGTACTGAGACATGCTCTCCCAAGCCGACAGGGCTGTGCGCTGGCAGACAGCTCCTAGGTCCCCGTTGCCTCCACTCACAAGCATCTCTGAGAGTGGACCTAAGAGGGACCCTAGCAGAGTGAGGACTGGACCAGCAGCCTTCCCAGTGCAAGCAGTGGGCAGGAGGAGCTACAGTCAGTCCTTGCTATGTCCGCACCATGCAGTGAATCAGTGCTGGATGCTCCAGCACCTGGGTGTCTCCTTCAGCCATCAACTGGCACATCATTGCTGCCCATGATGGACAAGGGGCCTACAGAACCACTGAATTCATGTCCCAGATGCCCCTGGAGCATAGCAGGCAGCCCTAAGTGTCCTAGCAGGGATGGGAGTGGGGACAGAGAAGCAGACAAAATTCTTGGCAGGAACCACCTAGGCAGTGGCTCTCAGCTTTTGCTTTTCACACATTTGTAATTTTTCTGTGGGTTTGCTGCTAATTTGCTGCTTTTCTGATTCAAACTAGCTTCAGGTAATGTCCTTAAACATGCACCCACATTCTGAAAATTAGAGCCTCAATGTTACTTTGAAATTCTGATACAGAACAGTTCAAGTAGATTCAAAATCCATTAACAGTAAAAACAATCTTAATGTTACATCTCTGAGGAGAAAAAAGGAAGATCTACTTGAAATACAATTTCAGCTGTTACAAATTCTTTACTGGAATAGTTGAAAAAATGGCTTTACTATTTTATGTCTTATATCTACATGAACAAAATTTTCCTTTGATGGTGACCATCAAGGACGTGAAGAGATTACCATCCTAAAGTATCAATCAGGAATTAAATGTAACCATTGAAAGCAAATAACTTAATGTTCAAATGTTATACTCATGAAATCAAGTACAAGTTTCTCCTCAAAAAGATATTTTGAAACTTTAAGTGCATTCATTATTTAATATCCATGAATAATATAGTTACATAAAATAAGCGTAATGGATCTTTTCACTCAACATGATATAATTTGCCCCCAGATCTCCTCCTGTTTACTCCAATGTAATGTACATTATAATTTTGGAGTGTTATATGTATTCCATGATGTTAAAAATTAGATGGTCATCCTTAAAAGGCTTAAAACAGAACTACTATATGATCCAGCAATCCCACTCCTAGGCATATATCCAGAGAAAACCATATTCTGAAAAGATGCTTGCACCCCTGTATTCACAGCAGCACTATTCACAATAGCCAGTACCTGGAGGAAACCTAAATGTCCTTTGACAGAGGAGTGGATAAAGAAGATGCAGTGTATATACACAATGGAATATTACCCAGTAATTGAAAAAACAATGGAATAATGTCATTTGTAGCAACATGGATGCACCTAGAGATCATTATACTAAGGGAAGTAAGTCAGACAAAGACAAATATCATATCACTTATATGTGAAATCTAAAAAAAGATGACACAATGAATTTACTTACAAAAAAAGTTGGATTCACAGACATGGAAAACAAACTTATGGTTACCAAAGGGGAAAGGTAGGACGGATAAATTAGAAGCTTGGAATTAACATGTGTACACTACTATGCATAAAATAGATAACCAACAAGGACCTACTGTATAGCACAGGGAGCTGTATTCACATTCTGTAATAACTTATATGCAAAAAGAGCTTGGAAAAGAATAGATACACGTGTATGTATAACCAACTCACTTTGAAACTAACACAACATTGTAAATCAACTATAATATAAAACTAAAATTTTTTAATTAAAATTTCAAATTGTAATAAAAGACTATTCTTAAGAGTAAAGGTTAGGACATTTTCAGGGCCAGAGAGACACAAATGAATCCTGCTTCTCTAATTCTGCATAGCCCAATATTTTACCCCAACAGGCTGACAACATTAGAAAAGATATTGACCAACGATGAGGTCCTGGATGTCCTGGATGAGGACTCCTGTGCAATTACACATCTGATCCAAGTTCATCCAATACAAATGGTGGTGAGGAGTAGCTAATAATTCATTCTCTCAGTATATCAGTCTTCCTCTGAAGATCTATTACCTTCATTTCCTTAATTTTTTAAATTGGAGTATAGTTGATTTACAATGTTGTATTACTTTCAGGTGTACAATGAAGTGATTCATATGTGTATATATATATATATTTATATAGATATTGATATATATGATGTATATATATTCTTTTTCAGATTCTTTTCCATTACACATTTATTACAAGATACTGAATATGGTTCCCTATGATACACACTAGGAAGTTTATTTATTTTATATATGGTAATGTATATATGTTAATCCTAAGCTCCTAATTTATCTTTCCTCCTCTCTCTCCCCCATCTCCTCTTTGGTAACCATAAGATTGTTTTCCTTGTCTGTGAGTCTATTTCTGTTTTTAAATAAGTTCATTTGTATCATTTTTTAGATTCCACATAAAAGTGATATCATAATGATATTTGGCTTTCTCTCCCTGACTTACTTCATTTCACTTAGTATGCTAATCTCTAAGTCCATCCATGTTGTTGCAAATGGCATTATTCCATTGTTTTTTATGGCTGAGTACTAGTCAATCATATATATGTACCATATCTTCTTTATCTATTTATCTGTTGATGGACATTTGGGTTGTTTCCATGTCTTGGTTATTGCAAATAGTACTTTTATAAACTTTGGGATACATGTACCTTTTTGAATTCGAGTTTTCATCACTTCTGTGTATACGCCTAGAAATGGGATTGCTGGGTCATATGGTAGCTCTATTTTTAGTTTTTAAGGAAACTATACTGTTTTAACAGTGGCTGTACCAATTTACATTTCTACTGACAGTGTAGGAGGGTTTTCTTTTCTCGACACCCTCTCTGGCATTCATTATTTATAGGCTTTTTGATGAAGACTAATTATCTTAACTGAGTCCTTTAAAATTTATAAATTTCAGCCTAGCACCTGTTATACAGGGTGAAGTATGTCAGAAGAGAAAAACAGATACTGTATATTAACTCATATATATGGCATCCAGAAAAATGGTAGTGATGAACCTATGTGCAGGGCAGGAATAGAGAGGCAGATGTAGAGAATGGACTTGTGGACACAGCAGGGGAAGGAGAGGATGGGATGAATTGAGAAAGCAGCACTGAAATATATCCATTACCATATGTTAAGCAGACAGCTAGTGGGAAGTTGTCGTATTAACACAGGGAACTCAGCCTGGTGCTCTGTAATGACCTAGGGGGTGGTATGAGGTGAGGGTGGGAGGGAGGTTCAGGAGGGAGGGGATACATGCATACTTATGGATAATTCATGTTGTTGTATGGTAGAAATCAATACAACATTGTAAAGAGATTACACAGTAAAATAAATGTAGAATTCAATTTCAAAAAATAAATAAATAAATAAAAATAAAAGAGAAAAAATTGCAGATTTGAAACTGCTCTTTAAGAAGCTCCATTGGCTGGAACAATACATAGTGCAGTATAAAGGGGAGGGACTAAGGAAGGAAGGAGATGTGGTGTGTTCTTCCACAATCAGAGGAATAGAGTGACAACATGGCATCAGAGTAGGGCAGGCATGGGAGAGAGAAAATCAGTTCTTGAGGCACTCTGCAGACAGCATCGTCACAGCTTGGGTGTAAGGGATAAAAAAAAGTTGGACAATGTCAAATATGACTAAAAGCTAGATTCATGATAGGATGGTAAAATAGAATTAAGGAAGAAAAAAGAAGAGCTGGTTTCAGGAGGAGAATGATGTTTTGGAATCCAGACATGTTGAATTCAGGTGGCAGAGGGAAACACCACAGAATACAGAATCCATCCAGAATATAAAATAGTCTTCAGAAAATGAGCAAAACATGCTCAAATATACAGCAGCATTTTCAAACAGAAGGAAGAACAAGTTGAATTATTAGTAAGTAACTCAGACAATAATAATTCAAGTAAAGGTTTTGAGATTCAAAAAGTGTGTTCTGTGTTTTGTGCTCTTCCTCTGGACAGGCTTGTAAATGGTTTTCACTCCCTGGACTGTACCTGTGTCCTGTGACTATCTCAGAAAGGCAACATGCAAAGGCACTGAGAAAGTTGTTGGCCTGTGATATGTTTAAAATGCTTTTTCATATCTAAAACCTTTTCCATTTCTAGTATTTCCTTAAAATGATTTTCCCTTCAGCCATAAGAAAAAATGAAATAATGCCATCTGCAGCAACATAGATGAACCTAGAGATTATCATACTGAACCAAGTAAGTCAGAAAGAGAAAGACAAATACCAGCTGATATTATTTATATGTGAAATCTAAAATATGACACAAATGAACCTATGTATGAAACAGAAACAGACTCACAAACTAGAGAACAGGCGGGTGCTTGCCAAGAGGGAGGGGTGTGGGGGAGGGAAGGATTAGGATTTTAGGATTAGCAGAAGCAAACTATTATGTAGAGGTGGATAAACAACAAGGTCCTACCATACAGCACAGGGAACTATATTCAATATCCCGTGATAGATCATCGCCAAAAAATATGAAAAAGAATATATATGTTTAATTGAGTCACTTTACTGTACATCAATAATTAACATTGTAAATCAGCTATACTTCAATTTAAAAAAGAATTTACCTTTTCAATATAGCAAGTAGTCAGAATAATAATATTAGCTCTGAGCAAATAACACAGCACTATGAAGGAGAGAATGTGCCTCTCTCAAACGTCACCTCCATGAACTGAGAAGTAATCAAACAGTATGTTAGCTTCCTTATTACAGACCAGTGTGAAAATAATTCACCATCCTGATGAAGATCAGTCTTTGGGAAAATGGTAAAATAAAACCTTAAGCAGTTATGCAAAATCTCCTGACTGCACTGCAGACATAATAACTAAGTGTGAATAAAAGTCCAGCCTTACTGAAGTGTGAAGTATGAAGAAGAATCTCGCTGGTGTGTTTACAATGGCACCGAGGGAAACATCCTTCAACACGCACCCTTGACCAGACAGATGAGTCCAGGAGGCACAATATGATGATCCCTGTCAAAGCCTTTCTCTCTACGGGTTTATACTGTCCCAGAGAAAAAATGAGTGCAAATTTCTCATGAATTGCAGATACAGTATATAGTCTACAAGACATAAAAGAAGCAAGCAATACTTCATTGTTGAGTTGAAATTGTAGACTGATGAGTACAATCTTCTTTTTCAGGTATTGGACTATTCAGAGGGATAACTGTGCTTTCTTTGGGAAAAAAATATGGAACAAGACAAAAAAAAAATTACCTCTTAGGACAGTATAATAGTTTTTCCACTTTTCAGTAACTCTAAAAGTAGGTCATAGAGTTTGGGAGAAATGAAGGAGAAGACTGATAACTGATAAATTTGATCTACTTTGTATGTTCCATGATTTGTCATCAGAAAAAATATACCAATAATGTATAAAAATTTTTTGCAGTTTTATATTTAGTAGAAAACTGTGGGGTGATTTTTGTATTTACTTATAATTTACATGTAATATATTGCACAGATTTTAAGTTTGTTGAGTTTTAATAAACATATGCATCTGTATAACTGAAATGTATACATATAACTGTGTGCGAAAGGGCCCCACACATAGTTGAGAGCTCTGCTCTTGCTGCTGTCTTGAAGTTCTTACTAATTTCATCTTTGAACTTGTGTTTCATAAATCGAGTCTGATTAGAAGATATGGGAAGACATGCATCTGTGGTTCCTTGCTGCCCCATTGGCATACGGCCTTTGCAAAGCCCAGCAAGGACAAAGTTCCAGGGGACAAATGATTAAGTGGGAGTTCAGCTCAGCAAGACTCAGTGTGAGGGAATCATGTTACCTCTAGGAGAGAAGAAATGTGGGCACCACAGTCTCAGAGACCACAATTCCCATATCAATCAGAACTTGCTCCTTGGGACCTCCCCGATGGTCCAGTGCTTAAGAATTTGCCTTGCAATGAGGGGATGCAGCTTCAATCTCTGGTCAGGGAACTAAAACCCCATATGTTACAGAGAAACGAAACCCATGAAACATAACTAGAGAGACTGCATGCTGCACCACAACTAGAGAATCTATGCGCTGCAAGGAAAAATCCCACATGCTGCAGTTAAGACCCAACACAGTCAAATAAATAAATAAACATCTTTTTTAAAAAAAAGAACTTGCTTCCAACACAGGAAGAAGAAGCAATAATGTAGGAAACACCAATGACCAAGGAAGGAGACGTCATACCTTTTCCTAGTTTCATGACTTCCTGCATTGACCAACCACTTAGGTTTCCAGTGATGCTGTAAAAGGAAACAGGAGATAGGGTACCTTATTCATCAGTAAGTGAAATGTACAGAGCATTAGTAAAATGTTCATGAGTCAAGTGAAATTAAAATGGTTAAATTATTTTTGTGCACCATTTCCACTGTTTGGATAAGAACACAAGACATATGCATATATGAGCTACAAAATACAAATGGTATCATTTCAGTTATTCTGCATACAAGATAAATGTTCTATTTGCATTTAAAACTGGCACTGTGCAATGTAAAGATGAATAATAAATTTGAACATTGAGTGCTACATTTTAATTGGTAATTTTTCTTTACTTTGAACCACATTAAATAACAAAAGTGCCATGATAGTTTAAATGACCATGGCAGAAAAAAAAAAGCTCTACATCTTAGTATCTCCCAGGGTACTTTTTCCTGCTCTTTGTACAATGTCTCCACACTTTTCTTTTGCACAGGGATATTGAAATTATGTGGCCAGCCCTGCTGCCCCATAAACAGAATTCATAATATTATTTCTTGAGTGTCTTTTTAGTTCAATATAGGTTTTTATAAGATACATGCATGTTGTATGTGTAGCAGCAGTTTATGTCCTCCTGTTGTTGGAGAGCATTCCATTGGATAACCATTCCGTTCCCCATATAGATGGACATAAATATTATTTCAAGTTCAGAGCTAGTAAGAATAAAACTGCTGTGAACATGCTTGTATAAATCTTTTTGTGGATATATGTTTCACTTCTCATAGACAATACCTAGGAGTAGAACTGCTAGGTCATTAAATATACATATTCACAAATACACATGTGAATATGATGGATATGACAAAGGATTTTTTAAAGGAGTACAAAGGTTATTTACCCTCACATCCTTACCATTCTGATTTTTTTTATTTTTTTATTGAAGGATAATTGCTTTACAGAATTTTGTTATTTTCTGTCAAACCATTCTGATTTTTAAAACATCGACATTTTCCCTTGTTTGCCTCAGATTGCTTCTTTCAAGAAGTAAAACCTCTGTTACAGCTAATTCTCTACCCACAGCTAGGTTCCCAATAACCCCAGATGTAACATGAAACCAAAGTTGGATCATGCCATTTCAAATATATTTTATGTAAGAGCATATCCCAAAACTATAAACTATGTATACCTTTTGTAAATATGATAGAATTTATGTAGGAATGGTATCACATTATTCTGTAGCTTGCTTTTCTTCACCTAACATTATTGAGACTCAGCCATTTTGATTACTTTTTATTTCATCTTTCCCTTTAACTAAACCTTTCATTGTTTGCAGTTACCATGAGGTTTTGATGCTGCAGTCTATATAGATACATGATTGTTTTACATTGCTGGTCTCTTAATTTCAAAAGCATTTCAAATATCCTGCATTTGTACACTCCTCATGATTGCTGTTCTTTTGCTTTTTTTTTTGTTTGCTTGGCTCTGCAGGCTCTTCATTGCAGTGCACAGACTTTCCCTCTACTTGTGGCACAAAGGTCTTCTCTGGCTGCAGAGCATGGGCTCCAGAGCACACGAGCTTAGTAGCTGCAGTGCATGGGCTTAGCTGCCCCATGGCATGTGGAATCTTAGTTTCCTGACCAGGGATCAAAACCATATCCCCGGCACTGGAAAGCAGATTCTTAGCCACTGGACCACCAGGAATGTCCCACAATTGCTGGTTTTGGTATCATATTTGTGTGTGGATGTATTTACGTTCTACCTTCACTGGATATTTGTCTTTACCAGTAAGACGTCCCATTTTGTAATGTTCTTGTTTCTAATTGTGGACTTTTCTTTTTTGCCTAGAAAAGTTCTTTTAGCATTTATTGTGCACCCAGTTTGGTGGTGCTGAATTCTTTTAGCTTTTGCATGTCTGTAAATTATTTTTATTTTTCTGCCAAATCTGAATGAGAGACTTGCTGTGCAGAGTATTCTTGATTGTAGTTTGCTTTTTTTTTTTTTTTTTCCTTTCCTCACCTCAAGTGTATTGTGCCATTCCCTTCTGGCATTCAGAGTTTCTGCTGAAAAATCAGTTAATAACCTTATGGGGATTCCCTTGCATATCATTTGTTGCTTTTCCCTTTTCACTTTTACTATGCTCTAGCTTTAATTTTTGTCATTTTGATTACCAGCTGTCACAGTGTGTTCCTCTATGGATTAATCCTGCCTTGGATTCTCTACATTTCCTGGATTTGGGTGACTGTTTCTTTTTCCATGTTAGGTTAAGTTTTCAGCTATCATGTTTTCAAATATCTTCTCAGGCCCAGTCTCTCCCTCTTCTCCTTCTGGGACCCCTATGATGAGAATGTTGGTGCATTTAATGCTGTCCCAGATGTCTCTGAGGCTGTCTTCATTTCCTTTCATTCTTTTTTTCTGTTCCATAGCAGTGATTTCCACCACTCTGTATTGTCTGCTCACTTTGTTCTTCAAAAGCAGTTGTTCTGTAACTGATTCATTCTAGTGTATTTTTTGTTTTGTTTTGTTTTTTAATTTTTATTTTATTTTTAAACTTTACATAATTGTATTAGTTTTGCCAAATATCAAAATGAATCCACCACAGGTATATATGTGTTCCCCATCCTGAACCCTCCTCCCTCCTCCCTCCCCATACCATCCCTCTGGGTCGTCCCAGTGCACCAGCCCCAAGCATCCAGTATCGTGCATAGAACCTGGACTGGCAACCTGTTTCATACATGATATTATACATGTTTCAATGCCATTCTCCCAAATCTCCCCACCCTCTCCCTTTCCCACAGAGTCCATAAGACTGTTCTATACATCAGTGTCTCTTCTGCTGTCTCGTACACAGGGTTATTGTTACCATCTTTCTAAATTCCATATATATGCGTTAGTATACTGTATTGGTGTTTTTCTTTCTGGCTTACTTCACTCTGTATAATAGGCTCCAGTTTCATCCACCTCATTCATTCTAGTGTATTTTTTGTATTGTATTCAGTTATTGTATTTTTCAACTCTTTTTGAATGTTCTTTATATTTTCTATCTTAAAAAATAAAAACTCCTTATACATTTTTGCTTGCACATCTATTTTTTTCCCCAAGTTTTTGGATCATATTTACAATCATTACTCTGAACTCTTTCTCAGGTTGGTATTGTTTGTTGTTCAGTACTAAGTCATGTTTGACTCTTTGCGACCCCATGGACTGCAGCATGCCAGGCTTCCCTGTCCTTCACTATCTCTGGGAATTTGCTCAAACCCAAGTCCATTGAGTCGGTGATGCCATCCAACCATCTCATCCTCTGTTATCTCCTTCTTCTCTTGCCTTTAATTTTTCTCAGCATCAGGGCCTTTTCCAGTGAGTTGGCTCTTTGCATCAGGTGGCTAAAGTACTGGAGCTTCAGCTTTAGCATCAGTCCTTCCAGTGAATATTCAGGGTTGATTTCTTTTAGGATTGACTGGTTTGACCTTCTTGCAGTTCAAGGGACTCTTAAGAGTCTTCTCCAGTGCCACAGTTCAAAAGAATCAATTCTTCAGGACTCAGCTTTTTTATGGTCCAACTTTCACATCCATACATGACTACTGGAAAACCACAGCACTGACTCCATGGACTTTTGTCAGCAAAATGATGTCTCTGTTTTTAATGCACTATCTAGGCTGGCAATAGCTTTCCTTCCAAGGAGCAAGAGTCTTTTAATTTCATGGCTGCAGTCACCATCCACAGTAATTTTGTAACCCAAGAAAATAAAATCTGTTTCTGTTTCCACTCCCCCCCCCCATCTATTTGCCATGAAGTGATAAGACCAGATGCCATGATGTTAGTTTTATGAATGTTGTGTTTTAAACTAGCTTTTTCACTCTCCTCTTTCACCATCATTAAGAAGCTCTTTAGTTCTTTTTCACTCCTTCCTCAGGTATTTTGGCTATCTCCATTTGACTTAATTGTTCTTCTGGGATTTTATCTTGTTCCTTTATCTGGAACATATTTGTATGCCATCTCACTTTGTTTAAATTTCTATTTGTATTTTGATGTGCATAGTAGTTATGCTTACTGAAGCCCTGAAACCTAATCATAGGAGTCCTGAAAATACCTTTCCCCTCACATCTTACCAACAAATTACTTAAAGTTTATCTGCAGCAGTTCATTTTACCAAGTAAATCATGTTTGGGTAAGAAGAAAAAAATTACAAGACACACTAAAAAGCAAAAAAAGTCAGTTTGAAAAGACAGAGCAAGTATCAGAACCAGAGTGAGATATGGCAGGAATGTTGTAGTTATCAACCCAGGGAATTTAAGGCAACTGTTATTTATCTGATAAAGGCTCTAATGGAAAAAGTAGAGAACACATGAGAGATGGAAATTCTACGAACCAGAAACAAATGCTATAAACCAACAAGACTGCAGCAGAAGTGGAAAATGCCTTTGATGGGCTTGTAAGTAGACTGAACAATAGACTGGAGAGATGTCAACCAGACATCTTACTGGTAATGTCCAAAGCTGAAAAGAACACAGTGTCTGCTCTTAAACCACAATGGAATTAATCTAGAAATCAATAGCAAAAACAGAACTGAGAAATTTCAAAATACATGGAGATTTAACAACACACTTCTTTGTAACACATGGTTGAAAGAATAAATCTCAAGACAAATTTTAAAATATTTTTAACTAAGTGAAAATGAAAGCACAACTTATCAACAGTTGTGGGATGTAGCAAAAGTAATGTATGAAAGATATCTGTGTCATTGAATGCATGTATTAGGAAGAATATTTAAAATCAATCATCTGAGTGTCTACCTTAGAAAACTAGAAAAAAGTGAGCAATTAAATACAAAGTGCTCAGTCGCTCATGTCCAAATCCTTGTGACCCCATGGACTGTAGCCTGCCAGGCTCCTCTGTCTATGGAATTTTCCAGGCAAGAATACTGGAGTGGGATGCCATTTCCCTCTCTAGGGGATCTTCCCAATCCAGAGATTGAACTCATGTCTTTGTGTCTCCCGTATTGGCAGGCAGATTCTTTATCATTAGCACCACTTGGGAAGCCCAAAAAGTATATAGAAGAAAAGAAATAATAAAAATTAGAGCAGAAATCAATGAAAATTGAAAACAGAAAATCAAGAAAGAAAATCAGTAAAACCAAAAAAAGTAAATAAAAGGTATACTGATTAAATAGGAAGACACAACATCTCTTTGTTCACTTTAGAATATCTAAATCAACAAAATAATTCCTGCAATTAATAAGCTATTATAGCAAAGTTGTAAGATACATGGTTAATATACGAGTCAATTATTTTCCTATATATTGACAATGAACAAGTGGAATTTGAAATTAGAAACATAACACCATTTAATTAGTACTCCAAAGATAAAATATGTCAGCATAAATCTAACAAAATATGTTCAAGATCTATATGACAAAAATTATAAAACTGAGGAATGAATCAGTTTTCATTTCTGAAGAAAGAGAACTAAATCTATGGAGATGTATATCATGTTCACACATCAGATCAGACCAGTCACTCAGTCGTGTCCGACTCTTTGCGACCCCATGAATCGCAGCACGCCAGGCCTCCCTGTCCATCACCAACTCCCGGAGTTCACTCAGACTCACGTCCATCGAGTCAGTGATGCCATCCAGCCATCTCATCCTCTGTCGTCCCTTTCTTCTCCTGTCCCCAATCCCTCCCAGCATCAGAGTCTTTTCCAATGAGTCAACTCTTCGCATGAGGTGCCCAAAGTACTGGAGTTTCAGCTTTATATCATTCCTTCCAAAGAATTCCCAGGGCTGATTTCCTTCAGAATGGACTGGTTGGATCTCCTTGCAGTCCAAGGGACTCTCAAGAGTCTTCTCCAACACCACAGTTCAAAAGCACCAATTCTTCGGCGCTCAGCCTTCTTCACTGTCCAACTCTCACATCCATACATGACCACAGGAAAAACCATAGCCTTGACTAGACGAAACTTTGTTGGCAAAGTAATGTCTCTGCTTTTGAATATGCTATCTAGGTTGGTCATAACTTTCCTTCCAAGGAGTAAGCGTCTTAATTTCATGGCTGCAGTCACCATCTGCAGTGATTTTGGAGCCCAGAAAAATAAAGTCTGACACTGTTTCCACTGTTTCCCCATCTATTTCCCATGAAGTGGTAGGACCGGATGCCATGATCTTCATTTTCTGAATGTTGAGCTTTAAGCCAACTTTCTCACTCTCCACTTTCACTTTCATCAAGAGGCTTTTGAGTTCCTCTTTACTTTCTTCCATAAGAGTGGTGCCATCTGCATATCTGAGGTTATTGATATTTCTCCCAGCGATCTTGATTCCAGCTTGTGTTTCTTCCAGTCCAGCGTTTCTCATGATGTACTCTGCATAGAAGTTAAATAAACAGGGTGACAATATACAACCTTGACGAACTCCTTTTCCTATTTGGAACCAGTCGGTTGTTCCATGTCCAGTTCTAACTGTTGCTTCCTGTCCTGCATACAAATTTCTCAAGAGGCAGGTCAGGTGGTCTGGTATTCCCATCTCTTTCAGAATTTTCCACACTTTATTGTGATCCACACAGTCAAAGGCTTTGGCATAATCAATAAAGCAGAAATAGATGTTTTTCTGGAACTCTCTTGCTTTTTCTATGATCCAGCGGATGTTGGCAATTTGATCTCTGGTTCCTCTGCCTTTTCTAAAACCAGCTTGAACATCAGGAAGTCCACGGTTCACATATTGTTGAAGCCTGGCTTGGAGAATTTTGAGCATTACTTTACTAGTGTGTGAGATGAGTGCAATTGTGCGGTAGTTTGAGCATTCTTTGGCATTGCCTTTCTTTGGGATTGGAATAGAAGGGTGCAATATTGTTAAAATGTCTGCTCTTCCCAACTTAATCTACACATACAATGCAATTTCAATCAAAATGCCAACAAGTTATGTTATGGACACAGACAAATTGATTCAAAGTTTGCGTGAAGAAGCAAAAGACCCAGAATAGCCAAAATAACACTAGAGAAGAACAAAATTAGAGCACTGACACTACCTAACTTCAAGACTTCCTGTATAGCTACATAATCAATTCAATGTGAAAGAACAAATTGGTATTGGTGAAAGAACAGACAAACAGAGAAATGGAACAGAATGGAGAGGCAGAAATAGACTCACACATGTACAGTCGACTGACTTCTGACAAAGGAACAAATGCAGCAAAGATATTCTCTTCAACAAATGGTCCTGGAATAAATGAACATCAAAATGCAAAAAATATCTAGACACAAACTTTTTACCCTTTGTGAACGTTGAATGCTAACTCAAAATATATCATAGACCTAAATATAAAATACAGAACTATAAAAGTCCTGGAACAAAACATAGGAGAAGACTTAGTTTACCCAATACAACACCAAAGCCATGATCTATGAAATAATTGATAACCTGGTTTTCATTAAAATTTAATCAAAATAAGATCCTCTTTGACCCTAGAGTAATGAAAATAAAAACAAAAATAAACAAAAGAGACCTAATTAAACTTAAAGGCTTTTGCACAGCAAAAGAAACTATAAACAAGATGAAAAGACAACCCTACAAATGGGAGAAAATAATTCCAAATGAAACAACTGACTAAGGATTAATCTCCAAAATATACAACAGCTCATGAAACCAAATATAAGAAAAACAAACAAACCAATCAAAAAATGGGCTGAAGACCTAAACAGATACTTCTCCAAAGAAGACATACAAATGTCCAACAAACACGTGAAAAGATATTCAAAATCTCTCATTATCAGAGAAATGCAAATCAAAACTACCATGGGGTATCACGTCACACCAGTCAGAATGGCCATCATCAAAAAAATCTACGAATAATAAATGGTGGCTGGAGAGGATATGGAGAAAAGGAAATCCTCTTACCCTGTTGGGGGATGTAAATTGATATAACCACTATAGAGAGTAGTGTGTGCATGTGTGTGTGAGTGTAGTCACTCAGTCGTCTCCAACTCTTTGTGACCCCTTGGACTGTAGCCTGCCAAACTCCGTTGTTTATGAGATTTTTCAGGCAAGAATACTGGAGTGAGTTGCCATTTTCCTCCTCCAGGGTGCCTTCCCAACCTAGTGATCTAACTCATGTCCCCTACATTGCAGTAGGATTCATCCCATTCTGGGCTCCCCTGGTGGCTCAGATAATAAAGAATCTGCCTGCAATTCAGGAGACCCAGGTTTAATTCCTGGGTAGGGAAGATCCCCTAACGAAAGGAATGGCTACTCACGCCGTTATTCTTATCTGAAGAATTCCATGGACAGAGGAGACTGGTGGTCTACGGTCCCTGGGGTCGCAAAGAGTCTGATATGACTGAGTGACTAACACTTTCATTTCACTTTCTTTACCCTCTGAGATATCAGGGAAGCCCATATAGAGATTCCTTTAGGAAAACTAGGACTAAAACTATCATCAGTCAGTCAGTCAGTTTAGTCACTCAGTCGTGTCTGACTCTTTGCGACCCCATGAATTGCAGCACACCAGGCCTCCCTGTCCATCACCAACTCCCGGAGTTACTCAGACTCACGTCCATCGAGTCAGTGATGCCATCCAGCCATCTCATCCTCTGTCGTCCCCTTCTCCTCCTGCCCCCAATCCCTCCCACTATCAGAGTCTTTTCCAATGAGTCAACTCTTCGCATGAGGTGGCCAAAGTACTGGAGTTTCAGCTTTAGCATCATTCCTTCCAAAGAAAACCCAGTACTGATCTCCTTTAGAATGGACTGGTTGGATCTCCTTGCAGTCCAAGGGACTCTCAAGAGTCTTCTCCAACACCACAGTTCAAAAGCATCAATTCTTCAGCGCTCAGCTTTCTTCACAGTCCAGCTCTCACATCCATACATGACCACTGGAAAAGCCATAGCCTTGACTAGACAAACCTTTGTTGGCAAAGTAATGTCTCTGCTTTTGAATATGCTATCTAGGTTGGTCATAACTTTCCTTCCAAGGAGTGTCTTTTAATTTCATGGCTGCAATCACCATCTGCAGTGATTTTGGAACCCCAAAAAATAAAGTTTGACACTGTTTCCACTGTTCCCCCATCTATTTCCCATGAAGTGATGGGACCAGATGCCATGATCTTAGTTTTATGAATGTTGAGCTTTAAGCCAACTTTTTCACTCTCCTCTTTCACTTTCATCAAAATAAAACAATAATTAAAAAAAGAAACATTAAAAAAAATTACCAGAAAAAATATGATGCTTTTTAGTTCCTCTTCACTTTCTGCCATAAGGGTGGTATCATCTGCATATCTGAGGTTATTGATATTTATCCTGGCAATCTTGATTCCAGCTTGTGCTTCCTCCAGCCCAGCGTTTCTCATGATGTACTCTGCATAGAAGTTAAATAAGCAGGGTGACAATATACAGCCTTGACGTACTGCTTTTCCTATTTAGAACCAGTCTGTTGTTCCATATGACCCAGTAATCCCACTATTGGACATATACCCTGTAGCAACCATAATTGAAAATGATACATGTACCCCAATGTTCACTGCAGCACAATTTACAATAGCCAGGACAGAGGCAACCTAGATGTCCATCGATAGATGAATGGATAAAGCAGTTGTGTTACATATATAGAGTGGAATATAACTCAGCCATGAAAAGGAACAAATTTGAGTCAGCTTAAGTGAAGTGAATGAACCTAGAGCCTGTTATACAGAGTGAAGTAAGTCAGAAAGACAAAAAAATATTGTATTAACACATATATATATGGAATTAGAAAATGGTACTGATGGACCTATTTGCAGGGCAGGAATAGAGACACAGATGTAGAGAATGGACCTGTAGACACAGTAGGGGAAAGAGAGGGTGGGTGGAATTGAGAGAGTAGCATTGACATATTTTCTCTTTCTTTCTTTAAAGTTGCTCAGTTGTGTCCAACTCTTTGTGACCCCATGGACTATACAGTCCATGGAATTCTCCAGGCCAGAATACTGGAGTGAGTAGCCTTTCCCTTCTCCAGGGGGCCATCCCAACCCAGGGATTGAATCCAGGTCTCCTGCATTGCAGGCAGACTCTTTACCAGCTGAGCCACCAGGGAAGCCTGGGAATACTGGAGTGGGTAGCTTATCCCTTCTCCTGCAGATCTTCCTGACCCAGGAATTGAACCAGGGTCTCCTGCACTGCAGGTGGACTCTTTACCAACTGAGCTATCAGGGAAACCTGCATTGATATGTATATATTACTAAACATAAAATAGATAGACAGTGGGAAATGGCTGTATAGCACAGGGAACTCAGCTCAGTGTTCTGTGATGATCTAAAGGGGTGGAATGGAGGTGGGGTGGGAGGGAAGTTCAGGAGGGAGGCAATATATGAATCATTAAAGATGCTTCACATTATTGTATGGCAGACACCAACACAACATTGTAAGGCAACTATCCTCTAATTAAACATAAACTTCAAATATAAAATAAAATTTTAAACTTCCGCTTTGCAAAAAGCAGTATCAAGAGAATTTCAAGACAAGCCACAGGCTGAGAGAAAATACTGCAAAGGACCACATATGATAAAGGAACACTACCCAAAATACACAAAGAATTCTTGAAACTCAACAATAAGAAAACAACCAATTTAAAAATGGGCCAAACACTGTAACGTATACGTCACTAAAGAAGATATGCACATGGCAAATAAGCATATGAAAAGCTCCACATCTTATATCATCAAGAAATGCAAATTAAAACTGAGATGCTACTACACATTTATTAGAATGGCCAAAATTCAAAAGATTGACAATACTAAATGCTAATGATGTTGTAGAACAAACAGGAACTCTCATTCATTGCTGATGGGAACGTAAGATGGCACAGCCATTTCGGAGGACCATTTGGCAGTCTCTTACAAAGCTAAACATCCTCTTAGCACTCAGCAACTGTGCTTCTTAGTGTTTATCCAGGGAATCGAAAATATGTCCACACAAAAATCTGTACCTGGATGCTTACTGTAGCTTTATACATAGAAATTGCCAAGAAAAAATACTATTCATGAAAGGTCCTTTGTTGGTGCACATTTATACCACTTAGAATGGGCTCCTCTTCCTCAAGACAGTTTATCACCCTCATAAGATATGATTTTGTTAAAGCAAGACACAGCACTGCCATCCACAGGAAATTATCATAATGTGTATACAAATATACAGTGTCTTTGGTGTGCATCCCCCTTGCCCCTGACTTAAGCAATGGCATAACCTGCCGTCTGAGTCAGGTCACCACAAGCATGTAAATCAGTTAAATGTTTCCTTTGATTAAAGTGATTATTTATGGACTACCAGCTTCAACTAATATTTGCATGCTAAGTGTTCAGAGCAGTGCAGAGAATATAGTGAGTGGTATTGACATTATCAGAGATTGTAAGAGTAATAATCCATTTGATCCACAAAAAATTCTTTGAGATATATACTCTGAATACCAAATAGATACTAAAATAAAATGTACATAGTCCTGAAAAACATCACATTCTGCAAAATTTTGCACTAAATCTTTCAGGGTTTATGGTAGAAACAGGGTTCAAAGGAAACAGTTCAAAATGTATACAACTTTCTAAGCACTGCATTAATAAAATCAATTTAAAATAACACATTTTTAAAATATGGTAATTACCTAATAATCAAAGAAGTGATAGTTTATGTGTAGTTTGCCTCTTTCTCTAGAATATAGAAGAAATGCTATAGAAACACAGGACAGAGGGTGGTGGGACAAATTAGGAGATTGGGATGGACATATATACTGCTGCTGCTGCTAAGTAGCTTCAGTCGTATCCGACTCTGTGCAACCCCATAGACGGCAGCCCACCAGGCTCCCTCATCCCTGGGATTCTCCAGGCAAGAACACTGGAGTGGGTTGCCATTTCCTTCTACAATGCATGAAAGGGAAAAGGGAAAGTGAAGTCGCTCAGTCGTGTCGGACTCTTAGCGACCCCATGGACTGCAGCCTACCAGGCTCCTCCATCCACGAGATTTTCCAGGCAAGAGTACTGGATGGGTTGCCATTGCCTTCTCCGGACATATATACACTACTATGTATAAACTAGATTGCTAATGAGAACCTACTGGACAGCACAGGGAACTCTACTCAGTGCTCTGTAATGACCTAAATGGAAAAAAATTCCAAAAAAAAGAAGATGTATGTAATTTATACATATGATTCACTTTTCTGATTCAGTTCTGATTCACTTTGCTATACAGCAGAAACTAACACAACATTGTAAAGCAACTAAACTCCAATAAAAATTAATTTAAAACAAATAAAACAGGGCTTTGCTGCTGCTGCACCTTCCTAAAAATGTGTAGTTTGAGGGCCTGAGTTGGGTATAAGAAAGGATGAAGGTGCACAGAGCCATATGCACCAAAGTCAGGAAGAAGCCTGCAAACAATCACTGCAATGCAGACTGTAGGGTTCAATACCCCAAGTCTGCGTTATACAAACACAGTCATAGCAGAACAAGGGTATCATCCCCTTTTTGCAAATGAGGAAACTGAGGTGTAGAAAGGTTGAGAAATGCCTGAGGTTGACAACCAGTAGTGCAGAAAACATGACTTGAACCTGAACTCTATCACTTTGTTGAACTGCCTTTGTCAGATTTCATAAATGGTGTCAAGAGTGAAAACCTCCCCTGTACCAAAGCACACGTAATGGGAACTCAGGAAGTAGCTACTGGTTGATTGAATGATTCAGATTTTTCATATAATGAGGGGATAAACAATATTTCCCATTCTTGGGTACTACAGTAACTCCTGAGAGACTTGAAGGGGGGTTTTTGTTTTTTCACCTTTTTTTTTTTTTTTAACAAATTTTCCTATTGGCTATTCCTTTTTTTCAGCTTTCTTCAGGAATAATTGACAAATACAACCATAAGGTATTTAAAGTGTCCATCATTAGGATTTGATATTCATCCATTGTGAGGGGAAAATTAATACATACATCACTTCACATTATTTCCCTTTTTTGGTGGGAATATGCTTTACTCACTTAGCAAATTTTAATTGTACAATACAGTGTTATCAACTATAGTCATCATTTTATACATAATTCCTCAGACATGATTCACCTTATAACTGAAAACTTGAACCCTTTTACCAATCCTTCCCTATTTCCTCCACCTCCCAACCCCTGGCAACCACTTTTCTGCTCTTTGTTTCTTTGATTTGACTCTTTTTTCAGATTCCACGTATTTATGTGACTCCATGCAGTATTTGTCTTTGTCTGGCTTATTTAATTTAACATAATATCCTCCAGGCTTATCCACTTTGTCATAAATTACATGATTACCTTCTTTCTGAAGGCTGAATTATATTCATATATATACATATATATCAACCACATGTAATATATATACATATATATATATATATATATATATATATATATCACATTCCTTTGATCCGTTCATCCATTAAGGGACATTTAGGGTGTTTCCATAATTTAGTTATTGTGAATAATGCTGCAACAAACACAGGAGTACACATAACTCTTCAAGATGGGGATTTCATTTCCTTTGGATACACACCCAGAAGTCAAATTAGCTGGATCATATGATAATCCTATTTTTAGCCTCCCGAGGAACTTCAATGCTGTTCTCCACAGTGGCTGCATCAATTTCCATTCCCACCAGTAGTGTAGAGGGCTCCGTGTTCACACCCTCACCAGCATTTTTATCCCTTGTCTTTGTGCTAATAGCCCTCCTAACCAGTGTGAGGGCTTCCCTTGTAGCTCAGTTGGTAAAGAATCTGCCTACCATACAGGAGACCTGGGTTCAGTTCCTTGGCCGGGAAGATCCCCTGGAGAAGGAAATGGCAACCCACTCCAGTATTCTTGCCTGGAGAATCCTATGGACAGAGGAGCCTGGCAGGCTATAGTCCAAGGGGTTGCAAGAGTCGGACACGACTTAGCAACTAAACCACCACCAAACCACCACCAACAACCAGTGTGAAAAAACATCTCATGGTTGTTTTGTTTTGCATTTCCCTAATAATTAGTGATATTCAGTGCCTTTTCATGTACCTGTTGTTCACTTATAAGCTTTCTTTGGGAAAATGTCTATTCAAGTCCTGAAGGGCCTTATTCATAACAGTTAGGTGAAGACTGTCCCTGGATCAAGTCTGTACATTCCGAGTTCAGAGACAGCATTCACTGTGGCCAACAGGTATACCTGGCTTGGGAAAACAATCTAGTCATATTACTATAGATCCAAGAGCAAAAATCAATGAAGATAGCAGATGTGACACAGAGCTTAATAATTCTCCTGTTTGTTGGCACTCCAGTTCATTCCACAAACTTAGACAAAGAAATGTATTCTGGTCTAATTTTACAGTAAGTTTTATACCATCTATTCTTTGCACTGTCATTCTTTGATATCAAATGCTCACTTTGCTGTCAGCTGCGGGAGTTACTATTCATCCTCTGAACAATGGAAATGACTCCCAGGAGGTGGGGAATTACCTCTCTTTCTCAAAGCAGCTCACTGCACACCCAGGCATGTTGATCTGAAGGCAAGATCTGCTCCAGTAGCCTGGTGTTACTATATGATGTTCGGAAAAAGACAAAACTGTGGAGGCAGTAAATAGATTAGTGTTGTGGAAATTGGGGAAGGAGTGGTAAATAGGAGAATCACAGAAGACTTTTTATTTTGGGATAAATAGGAGAATAGCAAAGGACTTTTTTTAAATCACAGAGAACTTTTTATTTTCTATTGGAACATAACCAATTAACAATGTTGTGATAGTTTCAGGTAGACAGTGAAGGGATTCAGCCATTAACTCCCTCCCATCCAGGCCACCACATAACATTGAGCAGACTTCCATGTGCTATACATTAGGTCTTGCTGATTATCTGTTTTAAGTATAGCAGTGTGCACATGTCCATTCCAAACTCCCTAGCTATTCCTTCCTCTCATTCTCCCCCCGGTCAACCATAAGTCCATTCTCCAAGTATGTGAGTCTCTCTTTTTTATAAGCTCATTTGTATCATTTATTTTTAGATTCCACATATGAGGGATGTCATACAATATTTCTCCTTCTCTGTCTGACTTACTTCACTCAGTATGACACTTTCTAGATCCATCCATGTTGCTGCAAATGGCAGTATTTCATTCTTTTTAATGGCTGAATAATATTCCATTGTATATATGTACCACATCTTCTTTATCCATTCCTCACAGAGGATTTTTAGGGCAATGGGAATACTCTGTATGACATTATAATGATAGGTTATACTCTATACATGGACATCACCAGATGGTCAACACCGAAATCAGATTGATTATATTCTTCGCAGCCAAAGATGGAGAAGCTCTATACAGTCAGCAAAAACAAGACCAGGAGCTGACTGTGGCTCAGACCATGAACTCCTTATTGCCAAATTCAGACTTATTTGAAGAAAGTAGGGAAAACCACTAGACCATTCAGGTATGACCTAAATCAAATCCCTTATGATTATACAGTGGAAGTGAGAAATAGATTTAAGGGCCTAGATCTGATAGAGTGCCTGATGAGCTATGGAATGAGGTTCATGACATTGTACTGGAGACAGGGATCAAGACCATCCCCATGGAAAAGAAATGCAAAAAAGCAAAATGGCTGTCTGGGGAGGCCTTATAAATAGCTGTGAAAAGAAGAGAAGCAAAAAGCAAAGGAGAAAAGGAAAGATATAAGCATCTGAATGCAGAGTTCCAAAGAATAGCAAGAAGAGATAAGAAAGCCTTCTTCAGCAATCAGTGCAAAGAAATAGAGGAAAACAACAGAATGGGAAAGACTAGGGATCTCTTCAAGAAAATCAGAGATACCAAAGGAACATTTCATGCAAAGATGAGCTCAATAAAGGACAGAAATGGTATGGACCTAACAGAAGCAAAAGATATTAAGAAGAGATGGCAAGAATACACAGAAGAACTGTACAAAAAAGATCTTCACGACCCAGATAATCACGATGGTGTGATCACTGACCTAGAGCCAGACATCCTGGAATGTGAAGTCAAGTGGGCCTTAGAAAGCATCACTACGAACAAAGCTAGTGGAGGTGATGGAATTCCAGTTGAGCTATTCCAAATCCTGAAAGATGATGCTGTGAAAGTGCTGCACTCAATATGCCAGCAAATTTGGAAAACTTAGCAGTGGCCACAGGACTGGAAAAGGTCAGTTTTCATTCCAATCCCAAAGAAAGGCAATGCCAAAGAATGCTCAAACTACTGCACAATTACACTCATCTCACACACTAGTAAAGTAATGCTCAAAATTCTCCAAGCCAGGCTTCAGCAATATGTGAACCATGAACTTCCTGATGTTCAAGCTGGTTTTAGAAAAGGCAGAGGAACCAGAGATCAAATTGCCAACATCTGCTGGATCATGGAAAAAACAAGAGAGTTCCAGAAAAACATCTATTTCTGCTTTATTGATTATGCCAAAGCCTTTGACTGTGTGGATCACAATAAACTGTGGGAAATTCTGAAAGAGATGGGAACACCAGACCACCTGATCTGCCTCTTGAGAAATTTGTAGGCAGGTCAGGAAGCAACAGTTAGAACTGGACATGGAACAACCGACTGGTTCCAAATAGGAAAAGGAGTTCGTCAAGGCTGTATATTGTCACCCTGCTTCTTTAACTTATATGCAGAGTACATCATGAGAAATGCTGGACTGGAAGAAACACAAGCTGGAATCAAGATTGCCGGGAGAAATACCAATAACCTCAGATATGCAGATGACACCACCCTTATGGCAGAAAGTGAGGAGGAACTAAAAAGCCTCTTGATGAAGGAGAAAGTGGAGAATGAAAAAGTTGGCTTAAAGCTCAACATTCAGAAAACAAAGATCATGGCATCTGGTCCCATCACTTCATTGGAAATAGATGGGGAAACAGTGGGAACTGTCAGACTTTATTTTTCTGGGCTCCAAAATCACTGCAGATGGTGACTGCAGCCATGAAATTAAAAGATGCTTACTCCTTGGAAGGAAAGTTATGACCAACCTAGATAGCATATTCAAAAGCAGAGACATTACTTTGCCAACAAAGGTTCGTCTAGTCAAGGCTATGGTTTTTCCAGTGGCCATGTATGGATGTGAGAGTTGGACTGTGAAGAAGGCTGAGCGCCGAAGAATTGATGCTTTTGAACTGTGGTGTTGGAGAAGACTCTTGAGAGTCCCTTGGACTGCAAGGAGATCCAACCAGTCCATTCAGAAGGAGATCAGCCCTGGGATTTCTTTGGAAGGAATGATGATAAAGCTGAAACTCCAGTACTTTGGCCACCTCATGCGAAGAGTTGACTCACTGGAAAAGACTCTGATGTTGGGAGGAATTGGGGGCAAGAGGAGAAGGGGACGACAGAGGATGAGATGGCTGGATGGCATCACTGACTCAATGGATATGAGTCTGAGTGAACTCCGGGAGTTGGTGATGGACAGGGAGGCCTGGCGTGCTGCGATTCATGGGGTCACAAAGAGTCAGACATGACTGAGCGACTGATCTGATCTGATACATTTCATTGTACATTTGTCCCAAACCATAGATGGTAAAGAGTCAAACACTACCAAAGTGACTTAGGATGGATGGATAGATTGTATAACACCAAGAATGAACCCTATGATATACTATGCATTCTGTGTGATAACGATATATCAGTGTAGATTCCTTTGTAACAAATGTCCCATCTGGCGAGGGATGTTGATAATGGTGGAGACTGTGCATATGTGAGGGTCAAGGGTATATGAGAAATTTCTGTACCTTCCTCTCTTAATTTTGCTGTGGTCTAAAACTAAAAGTAAAGTTTTAAAAGATTTTATTTTATTTATTTATTTATTTATTTATTTATTTTATTTTTAAACTTTACAATATTGTATTGGTTCTGTCATACATCGAAATGAATCTGCCACAGGTATACATGTGTTCCCCATCCTGAACCCTCCTCCCTCCTCCCTCCCCATACCCTCCCTCTGGGTCGTCCCAGTGCACCAGCCCCAAGCATCCAGTATCGTGCATCAAACCTGGACTGGTGACTCGTTTCATATATGATATTATACATATTTCAGTGCCATTCTCCCAAATCATCCCACCCTCTCCCTCTCCCACAGAGTCCAAAAGACTGTTCTATACATCAGTGTCTCTTTTGCTGTCTTGCACACAGGGTTATTGTTACCATCTTTCTAAATTCCATATATATGCGTTAGTATACTGTATTGGTGTTTTTCTTTCTGGCTTACTTCACTCTGTATAATAGGCTCCAGTTTCATCCACCTCATTAGAACTGATTCAAATGTATTCTTTTTAATGGCTGAGTAATACTCCATTGTGTATATGTACCACAGCTTTCTTATCCATTCATCTGCTGATGGACATCTAGGTTGCCTCCATGTCCTAGCTGTTACAAACAGTGCTGCGATGAACATTGGGGTATACGTGTCTCCCACAATATCAGTTTCCTCAGTGTGTATGCCCAGCAGTGGGATTGCTGGATCATAAGGCAGGTCTATTTCCAGTTTTTTAAGGAATCTCCACACTGTTCTCCATAGTGGCTGTACTAGTTTGCATTCCCACCAACAGTGTAAGAGGGTTCCCTTTTCTCCACACCCTCTCCAGCATTTATTGCTTGTAGACTTCTGGATCACAGCCATTCTGACTGGTGTGAAAAGGTACCTCATTGTGGTTTTGATTTGCATTTCTCTGATAATGAGTGATGTTGAGCATCTTTTCATGTGCTTGTTAGCCATCTGTATGTCTTCTTTGTAGAAATGTCTATTTAGTTCTTTGGCCCATTTTTTTATTGGATCATTTATTTTTCTGGAGTTGAGCTGTAGGAGTTGCTTGTATATTCTCGAGATTAGTTGTTTGTCAGTTGCTTCATTTGCTATTATCTTCTCCCATTCTGAAGGCTGTCTTTTCACCTTGCTAACAGTTTCCTTTGTTGTGCAGAAGCTTTTAAGGTTAATTAGGTCCCATTTGTTTATCTTTGCTTTTGTTTCCAATATTCTGGGAGGTGGGTCATAGAGGATCCTGCTGTGATGTATGTCAGAGAGTGTTTTGCCTATGTTCTCCTCTAGGAGTTTTATAGTTTCTGGTCTTACGTTTAGATCTTTAATCCATTTTGAGTTTATTTTTGTGTATGATGTTAGAAAGTGTTCTAGTTTCATTCTTTTACAAGTGGTTGACCAGTTTTCCCAGCACCATTTGTTAAAGAGATTGTCTTTAATCCATTGTATATTCTTGCCTCCTTTGTCAAAGATTCTTAAAATAGCCAAGTGTCCTAATTCCTCTAGCCCCTTCATTCTCTCTCCATCTCTTATATGTTTAAAAACAACATAAATTTATAGAGTAAAAAGAAGGAGAAAAAGTATATATAGAGTCATTCAATTATAGGCCAGATATTAGTTCATTTTGTTTTTAAGCACATATATGCTGTATTTTCCAAAAAAATAAATTTGTCTTACCTTTGGCCTCATATCAAAAAATTATATTTCAGATGTAGTGTATAAAATTCTGAAAAGTCATATCCACATGTTCAAATTAACTTTGGGGGATTTGAGTGTTTAGATTTTTAGTTTCCAAGTTTTAAAAATTACTTTGGTCATTAGAAATAGCGTTAACTTTTTTTACTTACTAGACCACTGGTTTATTATAAAAGGACAAAACTCAGAAACAGCCAGATAGAAGAACTGCATAGGGAAGGGCTGGGTAGGGAAGGTATGGGGAAGCCCTCTCCCAGACCATTCTATCTGTTCTCCCTTGTGTTCACCAACAGAAATAGTGTTAATTTTTACTACAAATATAAATCCATGAACCAATATCTTCACCCACAAACACTTCTAACTCTGATATTTTCTATTTACTGTCATTCCATGTGGTGCTAGTGGTAAAGAACCCACCTGCCAATTCAGGAGATGCCTGAGACAGGGTTCAATCCCTGGGTTGGGAAGATCCCCTGGAGAGGGGCATGGCAATCCATTCCAGTATGCTTGCCTGGAGAATTCCATGGACAGAGGAGCCTGGTGGGCTACAGTTCATGAGGTCACAAAGAGTTGGACACAACTGAAGTGACTTAGCTCACATGCACAAAAGAAAACAAAAGGGGTTTCCCAGGCAGCATGAAGTGGTAAAGATCCCACCTGCCAATGCAGGAGACATGAGACTTGGGTTCCATCCCTGGGTCAGGAAGATCCTCTGGAGGAGGGCATGGCAACCCATTGCAGTATGCTTGCCTGGAGAATCCTTTGGACAAAGGAGCCTGGTGGGCTACAGTCCATAAGGTCGCAAAGAGCCAGATATGACTGAAGCAACTTAGCAAGCATCCACAAAACAAAAGAGAGAAAAATGCCCTTTCAAATTCACGCCTTACTTTTTGATTTTGAACTAAACATCTTTGAGTGTTTTGTGTGTTTTGTTTTTTAATTATAATGAAAGACTTTCAGTGCATGCACACATGAACACACATGTGCACACACACACACACAGAGTTTCAGCCACATAACCTTGTTACTATGAGATGGTCTTCTTCCTGTTCTCCCCAGCCTCACATCATCTTTCTGACAGAGGCAGAAGAGGTCGTGGAAAGCCAAACTTCTGAAGCTTTTTCCAATTTTTAAAACATCCTCAGCCATTTCACAAGGGACTGCAATTTCAAGCACACAAGTCGGATGAGTTTGAGGCTGGCTCCATATGGCTCTGCACAGTAATTGAAAAATCCTGTGAAGTTGTATCATTTGCCAAGAAACCGCTAGACCCGACTCTGAGTCTGCTTAAGCAAAACCAGAAGCATTGCAGAACAATTTTTTATCTGTTTAAGTCAGATTCAGTAGCTATTTTTCATATATCTTTAAGATGGTGGAATAGCACAGTAGTTAAGAGTGCAAGCTTTGGTGATACCTTGTTCAGTCACCTGCTGGTTGGGTGGGGCTAGAAACTTGACTCAGACTGTAAAGAAAAGTTGTTTAGCCTCCCCCAATTTTATTTCTCTTATCAATAAAATGAGGAATCAAGATCAGTAATTTGTGTAAAGCATTGACACAGTGATGGCAATAGCAATGTATTTAATAAACAATAAATTTTATTTATTAAAATAGTAGAGTAAATCACACTTATAGTCTTTGCTAATATACATGCATATCCAGATCACAGATCATCAAAACATTGGAAAATAACTCGTAGAGTCACTCTGCAGTGGGTCTGTTGCCACAAACTAGAACAGCCTGAGGGAATGTATTTTGGTTCAGGTTTAGTAGAACTAAAATTCTACAGATTAATTGAAAAATTCATGAAAGGCAAGCAAGGAAAGTTTTACACACTGTGAAGTTATTCTCTATAACTTTCCTTAAAATTAGAATTTTTCCACAGAATGGTCAATAAGACTCGCAATGAATGAATCATGTTTTATAACTAAAATATTTGTGATACATTTATATTAAATATTTCTATGTACTTAAAGAAACTATGAGTGTAGACAAATATTTTAAATTTTAATACAAAATTTAAATTGATACACTGAGGACTTTTGAATTAGCCATTATCAAGCTAAGTCATCCGTCATGTCAGACATTTAATGTTAATTTAAAAAAATGAAGAGATGTAGAGAACAAACTTATGGTTACCAAGCAGGAAAGGGGTAAGGGATAAATTGGGAGATTGAGATTGACATATACACACTATTATATATAAAATAGTTAGCTAATAAGGATCTGCTGTATAGGACAGGGAACTCAACTCAGTGTTCTGTGGTGATCTAAATGGGAAGGAAATCTAAAAAGGGGGTATATATATATGTGTGTAGAACTGATTCACTCTGTTGTACAGCAGAAACTAACACAACATTGCAAAGCAACTATCCTCCAATAAAAAGATCTTTTAAAAAACCATGATTCAGTGAAATACATGAACTTTATTAGAAATTCAGTGTATCTCAAATTGGGTACTAGGAACGGGGAATTATAAGATAGAATCCCCACCTTCAAAGAATTCATAGCTGAAAGAGGAAACAGACAAAAAATAATAATTTAAATACACATTTTAAGTTCTGTAATAGATATAAGCTTAAATAGCTAAGGGAAGCAAAAACAGGGGCAAGAAGAAATTCTAGTGGAGTGGGGAGAAGGTAGGCGCCTACAAGCTGGAGACAACTGATCATCCTCAAACTGTATCTTACAGAATGCGTAAGAATTTTCCAGGCTGGCAGAGTGAATGGACATGGAAAAGTGGACACGCTGTGTGACATACTTGTGCCTTCTGACACACTGCTCTTTAAATCACCGAAACACCCACACAGAACTTTCCCACAGGGCTCAGAAATGCAGGTTTAAAGATAACAGAGCTGCTCAACCTCATATCCCTCCCATGCTGCTCACTAATTCATCCCTGATTTGCCTGTCCCTGCACTTCTGCTCCATACCCCAACTTTCATAGCTACCTCTTTCCCCCTTCAGTATCTGTGACCTGATGGATGGTTAGAAGTTTCCTAGGCTCTGGTATACCCACAAGAGTTTGGGCTTCATTGTTTCCTTTCATATACAGAGAATCACAACCAATATTTTAGAACATTCGCTCTCAGTTTATTTCCTAAATAAAGACACATATAGATATTGATTGGATATATGCATCCACACATGGTGAGGAGCAAAGGATAGACCTAGTGACTGTCATACAAAGAGAAGTCAGTCAGAAAGCAAAAAATGATTATGGTATATTAAAGCATATATGTGCAATCTAGGAAAATGGTACAGATAAACCTATTTGCAAAGCAGAAATAGAAACACACACAAAGAGACCAAATGTATGGACACCAAGTGGGGAAAGGTGGGTGGGATGAATTGGGATATTGGAATTGACATGTATACGCTACTGTGCATATAAAATATATAAGTAATGAGAACCTTCCCTAGCACAGGGAACCCTACTCAGTGCTCTATGATGACCTAAATGAGAAGGAAATCTTAAAAAGGGGATACATGTGTAGGCATAGCTGATTCACTTTGGCTGCACAGCAGAAACTAACACAACACTGTAAAGCACCTTGACGGATTGGGATCTAGCAATATGAGCCCAGAGGAACTTCAGATTTTATCATAAATAAATGAAGCATTGCCCCTTCTATAAATAGGTGAGAAACAGAAATATAAATCCACCTTTGATTAAACTAGAGAAATTTAATCCTCCAAATCATAAAACAAAAAAAAAAGTGGACAAGAAATTGAGACAGACAGGAAGTACAGAAAAATGCAAAGAGAACAACCACTGCTGAAAATCTCACAAATGCTGGGTAGGGCATTTGTGAGATAAAGTGGGTGCCATGCCCTGGCATAGTTTTAGGAACTATTTCATACTTGAAACAAGATAAATGACATGTTTAGGCTAATAGTAAGAGGCTCTCTGGGTTATATTTGCTATCAAGTGTAAAATATCTCAGACAGTGGAGGTAATTTAGGAAACACCCAGACAAGCTGGATTTGGGCAACCACCTGAGTGGGAGATAAGGTTGATTAAAACCAGGCTACAGTGCTATTTTTAATTGACTAGAAAGGAATAAAAGCAAAAAGAATGTATTTAGCCCCATGGCAGATACAGAATTCTCTTTATCAAACTCCCCTGAAAAGAGCAATTCTGGAACAGTTCAGGAACAATTCACCTTTCAAAAATAAAAAATAATGAAAAGATGAAACTGTATAAGATCTGTTTTTTAAAGGGGAAAGCAAGAAGGAAAATAAATGGTATGCAGACTAGTTACTGAAGAAACAATGACATGGAGAAAATAAAAACTGCAGCCCAATACAAGGTGCTTTATATGAAAAGCATAAGGAAGCAAATGCCTGTTTAAAATGAAAACACAAATCAAAGATACTAGAATTCAGAGCACTCATGGCAAAACAGTTGAAGGTGGAAAATAAGATAGATCAGCTCAAAAAAGAAGTGCAAGGGGAAAAAAAAAGTCATCACAGGAATGAGAATCAAATTGGAAGCCCCGCAACAAAAAATAATACACAGTAAGAAAATAGAGCACAGGGACTTCCCGTGTAGTCCAATGGTTAAGAATCAGCCTTGCAATGCAGGGAACATAAGTCTGATCCCTGGTCGGAGAGCTAAGATCCCACTTGCTACAGGGCAACTAAGCCCACGTGGGCAAATACTGAGCCCATATGCCACAACCAGAGAATCTGTGGGCTGCAATGAAAGGTCCCACATGGTGCGACTAAGACTAGAGGCACCCAAATAA
Organism: Bubalus kerabau; assembly: GCF_029407905.1. Taxonomy (NCBI): domain Eukaryota; kingdom Metazoa; phylum Chordata; class Mammalia; order Artiodactyla; family Bovidae; genus Bubalus; species Bubalus kerabau. Next base: position 44,689,862 of record NC_073639.1, on the reverse strand, counting down.
GTAAATAATTTTAAAAAAAGAAACTAGAGAACAGTTATACAAAAACCGAGTAAAATTAGAAGAGCAAGGATTTTTAAACATTAGAAAGGAAATGGTAGTTTAGGAAAATAGGTGAAGGAGATCCAACATTTGCATATATATAGTGTTACCAAAGAAGAAAACCAGAGAACTTGGGGGAAAAAATAACTTAAGAAAATGTCCAGAAATAAAAGAAGCAAACAATTGAAAGGAGTATTTCCACAAGAAAATAGAACCACGTTAATAAATTATGATAGTAATAATCACCATTTATATTTATATTTTGCAGGTAGTATCTCATTTAATCTTCACAACACAGAGACACTATCAACATCTGCATTTTCAATTGTACTAAAACTAAATTAGAAAAATATGTCTAAGCAAAATGATCTAGTGACTTCTATAGTAAGAATTCTGGCTAACTGTGACTTCTCTAAAAAAAAAAATTTACTGTTAGAAGACAATAGAATAACACTCACAAAACCCTCAAACAAAGAATTTTATATACAGACAACCCAATTTATACACATACAACTCAAGAATTTTATACACAGCCAAACTGTCATTCAAGCATAAAGACAACTGAAAAATACTTTTCAAATTTTAAAACCCAGAGAACAAAATTTGCTTAAACCTACTAGAAGATAAACTTCAGCCAAACAAGTAATGAATAGAAAATTTACCTCTTGTAGCTCAGTTGGTAAAGAATCTGCCTACAATGCAGGAGGCACGGGTTCAATCCCTGGGTTGGGAAGATCCCCTGGAGAAGGAAATGGCAACCCAGTCCAATATTTTCGCCTGGAGAATCCCATGGACTGTAGCCTGCCAGACTCCTCTGTCCATAGGGTCACTAAGTGACTAAACCGCTAAACAACCATCACACTGCAAAAGGATCAGCATTGAGTATTGATCCACTTAAGTATAAGACCAAGAATAAAACAACTATATTTTCAGTCTACATTGCCAAAACCCAGTCAAAAGATAAATTAAAACATGGCAAAAAGAAAAAAGCAATCAAAACACAAAGCAAGAATTTCTGTACTATGGAGATTGTTCCCATACTATAATCTAAGTGTGTTAAATTGAATTATTTCTCAAATTTTCAATTCTCCCCCCATAGAATAATTATACATCCTCTGCCTTGTTGGATACAGATGGAGCCATTTTTGCTTTTACCGATTGATTAGAGGCAGGATTGACATGTGTCACTTCCAAGCACTATGTAATCTTTTTGTTTGGCTTCTCTTGCTGAACACAAGATTTTTGAGATTTGCTCATGCTTTTACATACATCAGTAGTTTGTTTCTTTTTGTTGCTGGTTCATAATACATCGTGTGAGTAGACTGCAGTGTAAGTATATCTTCCTGTGGATGAACATTTGGGTTGTTTCTAGTTTTAGACTATTATGCATAATGCTGATTTGAACATTCTTACACAAGTATTTGTGGACATGTGCTTTCAATATTTTGGGTAAATATTAATACTTAGAAGTAGAATTACCAGGTTGTAAAATGCCATTAAAAAAATCTATGAAGAAGGCAACGGCAACCCACTCCAGTACTCTTGCCTGAAAAGTCACATGGACGGAGGAGCCTGGTAGGCTGCGGTCCATGGGGTCGCTAGGAGTCGGACGTGACTGAGTGACTTTACTTTCACTTTTCACTTTCATGCATTGAAGAAGGAAATGGCAACCGACTCCAGTGTTCTTGCCTGGAGAATCCCAGGGACGGGGAGCTTGGTGGGCTGCCGTGTATGGGGTCACACAGAGTCGGACACAACTGAAGCGACTTAGCAGCAGCAGCAGCAGCATGTTTAATTTTATATAAAACTACCTGTTGCAGGAGGTCATTGAGAGGTCATGACCAATACCCCTCATCCCTTCCCAACCTTGGAACATAGGTTCTGCCCACTGTTCCTATACTAGGAGATACTGCAAGGGTGCAGCCTTGAGAGAGTAACGTATTGCCAGACCGAATACATGAAAGAACCCTGTTAAGGCCTCTACATAAACTTTGAGACTTCGAGGGGGGACTTCCTTAGTGGTCCAGTGGATAAGAATCCACCTGCCAATGCAGGGGACACAGGTTCTATCCCTGGTCCGGGAAGATTCCACATGCTTTGAAGCAACAAAGCCCATGTGCCATGACTATGGAGCCTGCCTGCCGCAACTACTGAGCCTGTGCTCTGGAGCCCAACAGCCGCAACCACAAAGCCCATGTGTCACAACTAGTGAAGCCTATGCGCCCTAGAGTCATTGCTCCACTGTGAGAGAAGCCACCACGATGAGGAGCTCGTGCACCGCAACAAAGAGTAGCCCCCGCTCCTGAAACTAGAGAAAGCCCCCAAATTAATAGTTAATTAAAAATAAAAAAAGATTCCAGAGATCTACTCATCTCACAGAGTCCAAGACAACATCTTATGTAGGTCTCCTTGTTTGTAAAAGTTATTTTACTGCCTATCAATCTGGAGAGTTCTGCCTTTTCCTTCAGTCTCTCCCTGACTTCTGTGTCCAGGGGCCAGCTTTGAATTTCACCTGGCAAACTCCGAAGGTTTCAAACCAACAATCACATATCTCCAAAGTGAGAGTTCTTCATCACTATTATTTGGTGCTACCGGTCTTCTTAGTTTCAGCCCTTTCGGTGGGAGTAACACATGAATTCATTGTGGACTTAATTTGCATTTCCTTGGTAAATCATTCTGTAACCTCTTTAGTGAGGTATCTGTTCAAGAGCTTTGCTCATTTGTGTTGGGCTGTTATTGAGCTACTGTTCTTTATATTTATTTCAATTAAGTAAAGTTCTTCATTTCATTCTATTAGAGTTACTGGATTCATTGCCCTCTCTAAGAAATTTTTGCCTACCCCGAGATCATGAAGATATTGTAAAAGTTTTCATTTGTATGCTAGAAGCTTTTATTTTCTCTAGAAACTATAACTTTGTTTTTAAGTTAGCTTCATGCTTCACTCAAGTTAATTTTGAGTGCATTGTGCGAAGTGTGAGATAAGTGTCAAGGTTTACTATTTCCCCAGATATTTACCAGTTATTTCAGCCCCATTTGTTGAAAAGACTTTCTTTGTCCATTGAGTTAAATTGAGCTGGCAACTTTTCAAAAAGCAATTGATGTCTGGGTGTCTGTTTGTGGCCTGTCCATTCTGTTTCATTGATCTCTTTGTCTATCCTCATGTCAGTTCCTCTCTGCCTCTATTACTATAGCTTTACAGTAAATGTAGAAATCAGATGGTGAAAGTCCTCTAACTTTTCTTGCAAGACTTTTCTAGCAATTCTAAGTTCTTTTTTTCCTCCATAGATAGAGAGTAGGTTGATGATTCAAGAGAGAAAATAATTGTTTACAGTATGTATACAAGATCACCCACATTCATTGCGTTGACTGTATTTTCTTACTTTCTGTATTCTTGATGTTCTAGTATCTGGGACCTTGCTGATGGGGAGGAGTCATTAATTCCAGGTTATCTAATTCCTAGAGAGAATAAAGGGTTGCCTGGAAGCATGTCTTTAATATGAAAACCAATCAATTTGAGTCATATCCCCTTCTGCCTGATTTTATCAGGCTCTTGCTGTGTGGGAATGCTATCCCCCTATCCTAATCACTCCAAGACCAGTAACTGGAAAACTAGGGTTCACTCTAGCAGCCCTGAGCCCACCAAAGTTATTCAAAGTGTCTAACTCCAAAACTGCTTAGCTTGCTTACCTTGTCTGTTCCTTCCCAGGAAAACCACAGTAAAGTCTTCTACCCCACAGCTCCTCTCTGTCTGCTCATTTTGCCCTGGTGCTTCCGTCTGTGCCCTGCATGGCAGCCAGGCCTCCTGTGTCCAGGGGGTTATGAGCATAGCAGAAACTTCTTCCTTCATGACAGTCATTTCTGTGTCTATATGTCTTACCCTACCTGCTGGACAAACATCCAGGTACCATTAAAACTATCACAAATCACTGATACTGGGATTTATTATTTTAAAGTTTTGTAGAGCATACAAACCAGTCAATCCTAAAGAAAATCAACCCTGATATTCATTGGAAGGACTGTTGCTGAAGCTAAAGCTCCAATACTTTGACCACCTGATGTGAAGAGCCCACTCATTAGAAAAGAACCTCATGCTGGGAAGGATTGAGAACAAGAGAAGGGGACAACAGAGGATGAGCTGGTTGGATACCTGACTCACTGGTTGGATGGTTGATCACTGACTCAATGGACATGAGTTTGAGCAAGCTTCAGGAGACAGTGAAAGACAGGGAAACCTGGTGTGCTGCAGTTCATGGGGTCGCAAAGAGTCAGACATGACTTAGTGACTGAACAGCAATCAATTTGATAACTGAAATTGATGTTTTATTCTCAGTAGCATCACTTGACTACATAGGTGTCTTATAGTTTTCTCTATGTTTGGTTTTTCATATTTCTTTATTGAAGAATTCTTTTCATGTATTTTGTTCATTACTTTTTTTGCCTTTGTGTTGTTTTCCCTTTTGCCTCAGATGAGAATGCCCACCCCATGTCTGGCTCTCTCAAGTAGTGCCAGGATATAGACTTACTGGGATGACAATAAACAGTGCAATATGGCAGAAAAAATGGTGCATTTGGAGACCAGATGGAGATGAAGGTAGAAGCCAATAGATGAAAGATCATATTATACATGTGCAGGAAATTGTGTGTGGAGAGAGCAATGTGACAGCTGAAGGGATGGGCAGGACTGGAGTGCAAACAAGTTAGTGGGCAGTTATTACCCGGGACAGACTGAGACTTCCAAGGAAAGAACATTCAAGACCAAAAGGAAAAGTCTTATCAAACAGAGCCAAGATCATGGAAAGACAACAAAACTGCAAGACAGATACAGAGGCTGGAACAGAGCACAAAGAGTGATTGGGGTCAGAATGAAGGAACACACGCCTTAAGATGACCCAAGTGAACCAAGCTGATGGTGACCAAATGCAGACACAGAGCAAACCCAGGTCATTAGGATGGAAATGAACAAATCCAGTCTCAGGAAACCATGGAAACAAGGACTATGTACCCAGGAATTTTTCACAAAAGAATACTAATTAATAAAAAAAATAGGATTAAAGTTTGGAGGTGATTGATAGGTGATTAATATGTTTATGGCATAAATTGTGGTGACGGTTTCATAGGTGTACACTTATCTCCAAACTCATCAAGTTGTGTGCATTACATATACATATACATAAACATATATGTATATATAGTTTTTATTTCAATAGAGTTGGTTTTTAAGTGAAGAACCAAAATGTGAGGAAGGAGTGGGAAGGAGGGATATAAGTCTGTTTTTGTGAGAAATAGGAAAAAGGATTTACAGATAAAGTAGGGATTCACAGATTTGTAATGGAGTCAATCATTATGCTTTTGTAGGATTTTCTACGAACATTGAGAATATCAGGAGCAACATTGAAAAAGTGGGGAAGTTCCAAGTTAAAATGCAAATTCTCTAACTGTCATGAAGCTTTTTGTCTTTTTTTAATCAACCAGATTGTAAATTCCTAGAGAGTGGGGACCTGTGTTACACAAGTTCTCATACCTTACAGATGAGCACTTAATATGTAGGTATTAAACATGATGGTGATATTCCTGTCCTATTTCTTCAAGTGCAGACTACAGTAGTGTTGAAGACATCCAGCGTCACAAAAAGTTCATGTGTTCATCCCCATCAAGTAAACTGAAATACTTTCCTACTTTATTTGTATACATTGTAATCAAAATGCATGTTGCATGCTCAGTCACTTTAGTCAGGTCCAACTCTTCACGACCCCAGGGACTGTAGACCCCCAGGCTCCTAAGTCCATGAGATTCTCCAGGCAAGAATACTGGAGTCGGTTGCCATTTCCTTTTCCAGGGAATCTTCCCAACCCAGGGATCGAACCTGCATCTCTTATGTCTCCTGCATTGGCAGGCAGATTCTTTACCACTATCACCACCTGGGAAGCCCCCTAATCAAAATTTTCAACTCCAAACAATAAAATTCATATAACATAAAGCAGTAAATGAAAAGTGAAAAATTGAGACTTCCCAGGCAGTCCAGTGGTTAACACTTTGCCTTCCAATGCAGGAGGTTCAGGTTCAGATCCCACATGCCTCTTGGCCAAAAAACCAGAACAGGAGCAATATTTTAACAAATTTAATAAAGATTTTTTAAATGGTCCACATCAAAAAATCTTTTTTAAAAATAAAAAACTACCCTCTGAATTTCTTTCCAAATGTATAATAGCAATTACCCAGCCCTCTGGTAGACACCAGGGGCTTCCCTGGTGGCTCAGACGGTAAAGCGTCTGCCTGCAATGCAGGAGAGCCAGGTTCGATCCCTGGGTCAGGAAGATCCTCTGGAGAAGGAAATGGCAACCCACTCCAGTATTCTTGCCTGGAAAAATCTCATGGATGGAGCCTGGTAGGCTACAGTCCATGGGGTTGCAAAGAGTCAGACACAACTGAGCGACTTCACTTCACTTCACTTCACTTCTGGTAGACACATGGGTCAGAATGGGTAGCAGGTAGAGGAGAGGTGCTGATTCCTGCAGCCCATCACAAATTGAGAAAAAGACCTAGACCGATAGACAGAGAGACCCAGAGATGGAACAAGAGAGACTCAGAAAGGAGAAGCAGAGGAGAGTATTAACATGTCAAGGAAAGAAAGCACAGGAGGCAGAAAGCATCTCTGGCACCTGTTTATGATAAAAGTGTGGTTTCAGGGCAGAGAAAAAACTTTTAGGATAAAGGGTTTTTAGCCTTCCCCAATCAATAGAAATTGATCAGAGGCCAGACAAGAAATTCAGGCAAGGCTTTATTGGGGCCTCTACTGTGGCACTGAAGGGTAAGAACAACCAACAAGTTCCCTTGCTCACTCACTCCCCAAGAGGGGGCAACTTGTTCCTTATATGGGCTGAGGATAGGGCTATGTCCAGGGATCAGGCTGGAGGGACGGCTTAAGTGGTCTGCCCAACCCTTAAGAGGTGTTTTTTCCATGGGGCATGAACAGCACCCTGCTTTTTCTCCAACACCCAATTTTTGGTCCAGGTTCTTCAAAAGTGGCAGTTGGATTGTTTGATCTCTTTGTATCTTTGGGGTCCAGAATTTGCCCCAACTGCACATGCATGCATTTTTGGTCCCATAGAATTTTTTTATATTTCATTGCTCGAGGAGAGGTGTATCTAGGTGCGAGCACTGCAACAAAGGGTCCCAGGTCTCAGGCTGTCTCAATAGGATGGATTTTAAGCCCTGTAAATTGGAGATCTTGAGGTGAGTTCTCACCATGAGCCATACGACTAAGACTCAAAGACAACCCAACTCAATAATAGAGTATCAGATTCATACCACCAATAAGAAATAAGCTTGTTTTTCATCTAATTTAAGCTACGCATGGTTTTCTTATTTAAGATCAGATCAGATCAGTCGCTCAGTCGTGTCCGACTCTTTTCGACCCCATGAATCGCAGCACGCCAGGCCTCCCTGTCCATCACGAACTCCCGGAGTTCACTCAGACTCACGTCCATCAAGTCAGTGATGCCATCCAGCCATCTCATCCTCTGTCGTCCCCTTCTCCTCCTGCCCCCAATCCCTTCCAGCATCAGAGTCTTTTCCAATGAGTCAACTCTTCGCATGAGGTGGCCAAAGTACTGGAGTTTCAGCTTTAGCATCATTCCCTCCAAAGAAATCCCAGGGCTGATCTCCTTCAGAATGGACTGGTTGGATCTCCTTGCAGTCCAAGGGACTCTCAAGAGTCTTCTCCAACACCACAGTTCAAAAGCATCAATTCTTCGGCACTCAGCCTTCTTCACAGTCCAACTCTCACATCCATACATGACCACAGGATAAACCATAGCCTTGACTAGACGAACCTTTGTTGGCAAAGTAATGTCTCTGCTTTTGATATTTAAAACACCTTGCAATTTGGAAGAATCACACTGAAATAGTTTGTGAGGCTTAGATACAAAAGAAGCACTAATAAAGTTCATGACCAGCATAAACCACAGCCTAACTTTGGAGATAAGTCGGACAGCAAACTCTGATAAGTATCTCAGCATTAGTAACCTGTCCAGACCACTGCATTATTAGAGGTATTTGCTTCAGGTCACTTCGCATCCAGCCTCTGTGTTTCACAGACCATCTCTTCCGGGCTACGGCAAATACAGAAATAAGACATAACAAATAGGAAGCTTCCAATCTCCTTGTCCTTAAATTAACAAGAGATGCTGAATTAGTAAATCGTGTTAGTAAAATTTTAACACTATTAAAATTGTACCAAATGTGTTAGTAAATTTTAATGACAAATTGAGGGAAAGTCCATAAAACATTTTATTATTAATTTTATCAAGGATGATTCTTGAGAAATACTATACTCTTGGTTTAAATTTTAAAGAGTGATCTCAGAGCCAAACCATTACTCTAAAATACCACAGACTCAATCTAAAAGACAAAGTTTGTTTATAAAATATTTAGGTGGTGGTGGTTAATCACTAAGTCGTGTCCAACTCTTGCAACCCCATGGACTGTAGCCTTCCAGGCTCCTCTGTCCATTGGATTTCCCAAGCAAGAATACTGGAGTGTGTTGCCATGTCCTTCTCCAGGGGATCTTCCTGACCCAGGGATTGAACCCAGGCCTCTTGCATTGCAGGCAGATTCTTTATCAACTGAGCCACCAGGGAAGCCCAAAATATTTAGGAGGATCTATTTAAAAACACATGATTTATTTAGAGTGAAACACAATGAGCAAATTCAAATGATTCTTGAAAAATAATTTGAAAGGAGTAATTCTATTTTGCTCAAGAAAATTGGAACATGTCAATTTTCCATTGACATGAGGGAAATGTCAATGAACAGTAAATTCCATTTATCTGTTATTTCCATTTCAAACAAGGAATAAACAAGGCATGCCATTTTCATGTCTGATTCTTATGAAACTTCACTGGCTTATGAATTCATTTGGAAGATAGACAGTGTCATTAGTTTATAAGAAATACCTAAAGTTCCAAGGATGAGACATAAACTTTTATTTGTACTATGTCGACTTAATTTACATGTTCACAAGGAAGAATTGAGGTACAAAGACATTAAAAGACCCATATAAGGTTAACACAGTAAATTCAATCAGAGGGAGAGGGAGAAATGAAGTGTAAATTTACTAATCTAGTATCATAATACTGGGATTATCTCAGAATCCCAGTAGTTTTCACAATACCCTCTTTTTCCATGAATGCATCCCAATTTATACAAATTATCATTCAATACCCTTGCCAGAGTTTCAAAAATCTCTTTTTTTTAAAGTAAACACATATACCTCTTTCAAAGCTCTGCTCTATGAGATTTCCAAGATTAATGGTAAAATTTAGTCTTCTGACATTGGTGAATGGAAACATTCATCACTGGTGGGGAAGAAGACATCCACATCCAATAAGCCAAATATATTTTTCAAGAGCGATTCATGTTTATGGAAATATCCACATGTATTGTTCCCAAGTCTGCCTTTCTAGGCCAGCTGCTGTGTCTGTCATCAGACAAGTTGCATAAACCAGCACCTGGCTTTTCCAAAAATTGCCTATTTTGCACCCACAAATCATATTGCTGACCTCATCAAGTGGTTGGTAACTCACCTGGCCATCAAAATTGGAGAGTTCTGACACAGCAAGGACAATGTGTGTTGATTAGGAATGGGTTCTATAGGGAAGATGGACTGCTTGTTTTCATGAGAATACTAGCCTCAGACTGGAAATTCTGTAGTAATTTCATGCTTTCCTCTTTATCTACTGCAGAGATACATTTTAGATTATCAAAAAACAAAGACCAATATTACTATTTAAAATATGGGCAAATATTTATAATTGAAACTCTGATCATAGACAGTTTAGCCATTATCTGACACCAAAAATGCATTTGATGTTTATTTAATGCCATTAATTCCCACGTGAACTTTACTAGTTACCAATGTTACATTATTATTCCTCAATATATGCCAGTCAAGAAGTCAACACCCAGCATTACTTAACCTTTCTCCTTATTTAAATTATTTACCCAAATCCTCAATACCATGCCCTTCTCTAGACTGGGAAGTATTGGGTTTGTTACAGAAAAGCCTGAATGAACTTTTGGCCAACCCAATACCATCCAGCTTTCAGACAGAGTCTACTGTTTTCCAGAGATGAGGAGTTATATCCATGTGAGACATCTGCGTCTTACATGAGGAGTTATATCCATGTAAGACATCTGTGTTGGCTTAAAGCTCAACATTCAGAAAACAAAGATCATGGCATCTGGTCCCATCACTTCATGGGAAATAGATGGGGAAACAGTGGAAACAGTGTCAGACTTTATTTTTCTGGGCTCCAAAATCACTGCAGATGGTGACTGCAGCCATGAAATTAAAAGACACTTACTCCTTGGAAGGAAAGTTATGACCAACCTAGATAGCATATTCAAAAGCAGAGACATTACTTTGCCAACAAAGGTTCATCTAGTCAAGGCTATGGTTTTTCCAGTGGTCATGTATGGATGTGAGAGTTGGACTGAGAAGAATGCTGAGTACCGAAGAATTGATGCTTTTGAACTGTGGTGTTGGAGAAGACTCTTGAGAGTCCCTTGGACTGTAAGGAGATCCAACCAGTCCATTCTGAAGGAGATCAGCCCTGGGATTTCTTTGGAAAGAATGATGCTAAAGCTGAAACTCCAGTACTTTGGCCACTTCATGCGAAGAGTTGACTCATTGGAAAAGACTCTGATGCTAGGAGGGATTGGGGGCAGGAGGAGAAGGGGACGACAGAGGATGAGATGGTTGGACAGCATCACTGACTCGATGGACGTGAATCTGAGTGAACTCCGGGAGTTGGTGATGGACAGGGAGGCCTGGCGTGGTGCGATTCATGGGGTCGCAAAGAGTCAGACACGACTGAGAGACTGAACTGAACTGAAGACGTCTGTGTGGACGCATCAAATGTTATTGGACTCTGAGACTATCTGGTTTCTGTATTCCTGTTTTGTTAAATTCTATTTCCTGGCCTCTTATTCTAATTACATTACCACCTCCAGGTTTCTCCTCCAGGTCTGCAGTAGAGCTTCCTATGACACCTTTGATGTCACCATCGCTTAACTCTGATATCAGTGCGATCCTTTGAATTTATAGTACTTGCTTTTCTCAGATTGCATGTAACTCCTTTTTCTTTCTCCAGCTTGTAACCTCATGCTTTCCTCTCTGTGTCTCATCCCCAAACTCTCTGGTACTGTTTCGTTTTGTCCTGACCAGTCTCCATATCAGACTGCAATCGGTCATGCAGAACTGGTAGCTATGCATGAAATACATATTATTGACATATACAACCGGGAATTGTGCATATTTACCAAGTAGGATGCTAATGGTAAAGAACCCACTTGCCAATGCAGGCCACATAAGAGACATGGGTTCAATCCCTGGGTCAAGAAGACTCCCTGGAGGAGAGCACAGCGGCCCACTCCAGTATTCTTGCCAGGAGAATCCCATAGACAGAGGAGTTTTGTGGGCTATAGTCCATAGGGTCGCAGCGTCGGACAGAACTAAAGTAACAGCACAGCACAGCACCAAGTAAGGCAGCGGTGATACTTTAAAAGACAATAAATGGCCTTTACTTCACATGCTAACATAAATACCTCTATAAATAATTAAATGGGAAACTCACTGATAGACAACTTTAAAAATAACAAGTAAATAAAACCCAGAGAGAAAAACAATGTGTCAGAGACAGCTGATGGTCAACTTGCTGAGTGGAGCGAGTAGAAAAAGCCAAACAAAATATACTAGAGAGCTTCGTAAACAAGATATGCATTTTTCAGAGAATCATTTCATTGAAATAGGAGGACAATTAACCTAGTGCTTTCATACAGCTATTTGAATTTTTTTGGAAAAAAAACTTTTATAAAAATCCAATTTTCCCCCCATATTCAATTTTTTAATGAATATAAAACCAAAGCATTTTAACTGGTGCACTGCTCAGTGTGACCTTCCTTAGTTTCACACGTGATTCTTGTGCAATTCCTAAAGAAAAGGAAGAGATCTTAAGGTTAGCAAAGATTTATCATGTTTTATCTTTGCTCTTCCAGTATGTATGCATACATAAACTCTCAAGTCACCTTGGGAATAATAACCAGGTTCACCCCAGTTTACATCCTTTATGGGGCTGAAGGCCAGGGCAGGTCATGCAGCAATTGCTTAAGGAAACCTCAGTTCAGTTCAGTTGCTAAGTCACGTCGGGCTCTTTGCAACCCCATGGATGGCAGCATGCTAGGCTTCCCTGTCCATCACCAATGCCTGGAGCTTACTCAAACTCATGTCCATGGAGTCAGTGATGCCATCCAACCATCTCATCCTCTGTCATCCTCTTCTCCTCCCACCTTCAATCTTTCCCAGCATCAGGGTCTTTTCCAATGAGTCAATTCTTTGCATCAGGTGGCCAAAGGATTGGAATTTCAGCTTCAGTATCAGTCCTTCCAGTGAATATTCAGGACTGATTTCCTTTAGGATGGACTGGTTGGATCTCCTTGTAGTCCAAGGGACTCTCAAGAGTCTTCTCTAACACCAGAGTTCAAAAGCATCAATTCTTCAGCTCTCCGCTTTCTTTATGGTCCAGCTCTCACAGCCATACATGACCACTGGAAAAACCACAGCTTTGACTAGATGGACCTTTGTTGACAAAGTAATTTCTCTGCTTTTTAATGTGCTGTCTAGATTGGTCATAACTTTTCTTCCAAAGAGTAAGCGTCTTTTAATTTCAAGGTTGCAGTCACCATCTTCAGTTATTTTGGAGCCCCCCAAAATAAAGTTTGTCACTGTTTTCATTGTTTCCCCATCTATTTGCCATGAAGTGATGGGACCAGATGCCATGATCTGTTTTTTTAATGTTGCGTTTTAAGCCAACTTTTCCACTCTCCTCTTTCATTTTCATCAAAAGGGTCTTTAGTTCTTCTTTGCTTTCTGCCATAAGTGTGGTGTCATCTGCATATCTGAGGTTATTGATATTTCTCCCAGCAATCTTGATTCCAGCTTGTGCTTCATCCAGCCCAGCATTTTGCATGATTTATTCTGCATAGAAGTTAAATAAGCAAGGTGACAATATACAGCCTTGATGTACTCCTTTCCCTATTTGGAGCCAGTCTGTTGTTCCGTGTCCAGTTCTAACTGTTGCTTCTTGACCTGCTTACAGATTTCTCAGGAGGCAGGTGAGGTGGTCTGATATTTGCCTCTCTTTAAGAATTTTCAACAGGGAAAAGGAAACCTCAGCCATCCCTTTAATCTTATGTTGCAGAGACATGAAAGCAAAGCACTCCCCACATCAGACTGGTGTCATAACCTTCAATGGAAACATAGAACAAGGACAGTCAACCTAAAACTGAAAACATTTACCAGAAATATGCCTAAGAATATGAGATAGAGTTAAATGAATGCCTAAAACCAATCTGAGGAAGGACATTAAGTTTTTAAGAGGTAGCATCTGGCCATCCTCAGATTTCCCTGATAGCTCAGCTGGTAAAGAATCTGCCTGCAATGCCAGAGACCCCAGTTTGATTCCTGGGTCAGGAAGATCCCCTGGAGAAGGGATAGGCTACGCACGCCAGTATTCTTGGGCTTCTCTGGTGACTCAGCTGGCAAAGTATCAGCCTGCAATGCAAGAGACATGGGTTCGATCCCTAGGTTGGGAAGATCCCCTTGAGATGGGAACAATTACCACTCCAGTATTCTGGCCTGGAGAATTCCATAGACTATGGTCCATGGGGTCACAAAGAGGCGGACACGACTGAACAACTTTCACTTTCAGAGGGATCTACTGAGATATTTGCTCTCTTCTGGCACTGAGGCCACCGTTTCCCAAATGTATTGATAATAATAACAAAGAATACTTCCCTTGTCAAAAGCATAACACTGTAAATTTAGACAGAACTAGTTTCAAATCCCAACCACTGAAATGTCACTGAAGCTATGTGATTTTAAGCAAGTTTCTTTATTCTCTAAGTCTTAATTTCCTTTTCGAAAAAATGGGGATAGTAATAGCTTTTCTGTAATTACTATTACATGGGAAACCCTTGGTTCTGGTGTTTGTCACAGAGTACATGCTCAACAAATGTTAGCTAGAGTGATAAACATGAATAACTTGATATGCAGAAGCATTCCATTGGTTTCTTACCAGATTCCTTCAGTTCTCCAAGGACCCAACTGTGTGTCTTACAATTTGATGGACCCCTCGGGGGTGACAAAAGGGCCCTATCTAAGACACAGTAGGCCTAAGTCATGGAACAGGCTAAGGCAGGTGCTATTATACTGATTAAAGAGGGAGAGAGAGTGAAAAACAGATATAACTCCACACCAGGACAAGAGGTATACATGTGGCCATGGAAAACTATAAAAAGTTAACTATATACCATAGCATAGTGACTGGTTGGACAGCAACATCAGACTGAGGTCAAGTTCTAAAGAGAAGGCAGCTTCATGGCTGGGTAATCATAAATTTTTGAGGATTTTGTTCTGCTTTTGTTTTAAGAAGTGGATTTATTTAGAGAGAAACACACTCCACAGACAGAAAGTGGGCCATCTCAAAAGGAGAGAGCAGCCTTTAAATTTTATTTTCTATTGGAGCATAATCAGTTAACAATGTTGTGTTAGTTTCAGGTGTACAGCACCGGGAGTCAGATATACATATACTTACAATTTATTCTTTTTCAGATTCGTTTCCCATTTAGATTATTACAGAGTATTGAGTTTAATTCCCTGCGCTATATAGTAGGCCCTTGTTGCTCACCTATTTAAATACAGTAGAATGTATATGTCAATCCGTAACTCTTGGGTTGGGCGGTTGTGATGGTTACTTTTGTGTGTCAGCTTGACCAGGGATGCCCAGGCAGCTGGTAAAATGTGATTTCTGGGTGTGTCTGTGGAGGTGTTTCAGGAGGAGATTAGCATTTGAATTGGTGAGCTGAGTAAAACAGATGAACAGATGGCCTTCCTCAATGTGGGAAGGTGTTCTCAATCTTTTGAAGGCCTGAAGAGAACACAAAGGCAGAGGAAGGTTGACTTCCTCTCTGTGGGACTGACTCAGTTGGAATAAGGCCTTGGCATGCCTGGTTTTCAGGCCTTGCAACTCAGCTTTTAATCTACACCATTGATCCTCTGACTCATGGGTCTTTGAACTACATCACCAGTAACCCTGGGTCCCCAGATGCAGATGGCAAATTGAGCGACTTTTCAGCCTCCATAATCACATGAGCCGATGCCCTAGAATGAAACTCTTTATGTGTGTGTGTGTGTGTGTGTGTGTGTGTGTTTGTATTTCCACTTTATCATTCTGTCTCTTTCTCTCTTCTACCCCCATCCCCCTCCATTGATTCTGTTTCTCTGGAGAACCCTTACTCACATGGCAGAGTAGCATATTTTCCCTTATAGCCTGTATAAAAGGATGTCTCTTGGTAGCTCTCCCAGTTCTACAGAAGAACCAGGTCTAGA